>NC_064631.1:151187800-151812800 GCF_023864275.1 Schistocerca cancellata
AGTGTCCAAGGGGTTTGAAGAAGTGCAGCGATACTCCGACCGAGAGCATCCCATACGTGCTCGATGGGGTTTAGGTCTGGAGAACAGGCAGGCCACTCCATTCACCTGATATCTTCTGTTTCAAGGTACTCCTCCACGATGGCAGCTCGGTGGGGCCGTGTGTTATCACCCATCAGGAGGACGGTGGGACCCACTGCACCCCTGCAAAAGGCGGACATACTGGTGCAAAATGACGTCCCGATACATCTGACCTGTTACAGTTCCCCTGTCAAAGACACGCAGGGGTGTCCGTGCACCGATCATAATCCCACCCCACACCATCAAACCACGACGTCTATACAGGTCCCTTTCGAGGACATTTAGGGGTTGGTATCTGGTTCCTGGTTCACGCCAGATAAAAACCCGGCGAGAATCACTGTTCAGACTGTACCTGGACTCGTCCGTGAACATAACCTGGGACCACTGTTCCAATGTCCAGGTACTGTGTGCTTGACACCAGGCTTTACGGGATTTCCTGTGACCAGGGGTCAGTGGAATGCATCTTACAGGTCGCCAGCCGAATAAACCATGTCTGTTCAGTCGTCTGTAGACTGTGCGTCTGGAGACAACTGTTCCAGTGGCTGCAGTAAGGTCCCGAGCAGTACTCCGTGGCTGTCTGCGGGCACTGACGGTGAGATATGGGTAGTCTTGTGGTTTTTTACACTGTGGACGTCCCGTACTGTAGCGCCTGGACACGTTTCCTGTCTGCTGGAATCGTTGCGATAAACGTGAGATCACACTTTGTGGCACACGGAGAGTCTGTGCTACAACCTGCTGTGTTTGACCAGCCTTCAGTCGCCCTAGTATTCTACGTCTCATAACTTCATCAATGTGTGTTCTTTGAGCCATTTTCAACACACAGTCACCATTAGCATGTCTGAAAACGTCTGCACACTTACTCGCTGAACCAACACACCTCTGCGTATGTGGACGGCTGCCAGCGCCACCGTGCGACGACCGCAGATCAAATGCACCGCATGGTCATACACCGAGGTGATTTAAACACGCAAACCACCCACCAGAGCGTTGTTTCACCGTGTATCAGCATTATCCTTAATTTATGAGCATGAGTGTAGTTTAGACAAGAAGAGAATCTTTCTATATGTGGTGCTACAGAACAATGCTGAAGATTAGATGGGTAGGTCACGTAAGTAATGAGGTAATGAATGGAATTGAGAGAAGAGAAAATTGTGGCACAACTTGACTAGAAGAAGGAACTGGTTGATAGGACACGTTCTGAGGCATCAAGGTATCACCAATTTAGTACCGGAGGGAATCGTGCAGGGTAAAAGTCGTAGAGGTAGACCAAGAGGTGAATACACTAAGCAGATTCAGAAGGATGTAGGTTGCAGTAAGTACTGGGAGATGAAGCAGCTTGCACAGGATAGAGTAGCATGGAGAGCTGCATCAAACCAGTCTCTGGACTGAAACAACAACAACAACAACAACATCAATAACGGGACCACATAGTAACGGCGAGAAACACAGTGATACATCGCGCCTCCTCCATACTTGGCTGTTGCCACTACGCATGACGGCAGGTAACGGAGGAGGAGGAGATTAGTGTTTAACGTCCCGTCGACAACGAGGTCATTAGAGACGGAGCAGAAGCTCTGATTATGGAAGGATGGGGAAGGAAATCGGTCGTGCCCTTTCTAAGGAACCATCCCGGTATTTGCCTGAAGCGATTTAGGGAAATCACGGAAAACCTAAATCAGGATGGCCGGACGCGGGATTGAACCGTCGTCCTCCCGAATGCGAGTCCAGTGTGCTGACCACTGCGCCACCTCGCTGGCAGGTAACGTTCTCCAGGCATGCACTAAACCCGAATCCTCGCATCGGATTGCCGCAGGCTATAGCGTGCTTCGTCGCTCCAAATCACTCGTTCGCAGTCATCTGCTGTCCAGTGGCGTCACTCTTACTCCACCCCAATCGTAGCACGACTATAGAAGTATGAGGCTCCTGAGGAACTGCTCGACCATTGTGCCACGCGGTTTTAGCTCCCTATGCACAGTCGCTGTGCTAGCTGGACCTCTGGTAGCATTTTGAAATTGATGAATCATTCCTTCCATTGATTTCTTGCGATCTTTTACAACCGACCTCTGCAATGGACGACGGTCGCTATTCATCAGCACATGAGGTGTGCTTAGTCTTCGTTTAGCTGTGGATGTTCTTTCGAGTGACCACAACAGCATCACCTATAGTCTACTTTGGCAGCTCAAGAAAGGTCGAAATACCTCTGAAAAACATTGTTAACCATGTTGTGAGTCATGGGGTCATTGTGCTGTCCTGACCGACCTAGTCTGTTATTGCCTCTTTAGTGACAACTGCAATATTCCCCGACTCCTTTTATACTGGAGGGTCTGCCTCTAGTAACATCTAGTGGTCAATGGCGTATTAAACAGTCGTGTCCAGATAAACTAGTTAAGGGAAGTCCTCTCAACTTCTCAGAAAATATGAAGCGAAAAATGAGATGATTACAGTTAGAGACATACTTGGAGCGACTGCAATAAAAATGGCTGAAGGAAAGGGACTTTTGCAACTTTACCATTAGAATTACATGCTTTGGAGGAGAAAGAAGTGTTGCAGATGCAGGGATAGCACTAGCTGAAAGTCCTAGAGTTGTGGTCTGTGCGCTACGCAGAGAGGCAACAATTGTAGTGAGAACAGAGAATGAAACAGCTGACCGTGATAATCCAGTTGTACATGCCAACAACTAGTCATACAAATTAAGAAGTCGATCAAGTATGCCATGAGTTAGGTATACTGACGGAAATAACTAAGGACAGCGAGCGTCTCATTCCGCGTCACTGCAACATTTCTGCTATGATGAGAAAACTAAATACTTTCGCAAAATGAATGGACTAACAATCACAAAATTTTGTTCGAATAACCAGAAAGAAGGCACATCTGGACTGTATCCGGAATCAAACCAACCACGTCAAGCTAAGCGAAAGCTACTCAGGGCCTGATGTAACTAGACCAAAACGTAGTGATTTTACAATGAAACTTCATACTAAAAAGGAAGAGAGAACTTTGGAAACTACTGTGGACAAAACGAGAACAGGACAGAACTAAAGAAAACTGTCAAAAACTGATACAACAGATGGTTACAAAAAGTTCCGATGGTAGAATAAATTAGAAATGGGTGAGCTTTAAAGAGTGTTCTGGGAACTGCATATCAAGAAACAGGAAAAACTACGAAACAGGACTAGAACTATGAATTACAAAACGTTTTCTTCAACTTTTGGAGGTACAGAGAAATTTCAAGAACTCCAAGGTATAAAAAGTAATTACACAGTACCCTAAATCCATTCAATAGAGAACTGAAGAAGGCCAAAGTAGAGTACATAATGTAACAATGCAGTGAAATAGAGGAAAGAATGGAGAAAGGCAACAAAAAGCTTATGAACTGATTAGAAACCAATCTGCAGAAATTAATGGACATATTAACAGCATATTAAATGAAATGGGAAATAAACAACAAAGAGAGAACTGCAAGTGAAACAGAAGAATTATATCCAGACCTCGTACAGATCAATTATCTCTACAATTTTAACACCTGTGACGGTTTTTGAACTTATCATAGAAATATGTGAAACGTGGAGAATCCAAGAATATATTTAAAAGTCTCGTAACAGGAAATAAAACTATAAAATGGAAGGAATATCGCACCGTAGCACCACAAATCTGAATTATTAATAAGAATAATATCTAATCGAGTGAACAATGAAACCAAAAGAAATTCATCAAACGAGCAATTTGGATTTAAATGATCGGCAGTCAAGGAATTGGAGTTATGAGACATGTTAGGTGAACTCATGATGTTTCGATCCGAGTTGTGATCCAAGAAGCAGCAAAGGGAGAATCGAGTGGACCTTTGAGATTTTCCACAATGTAAGAGAAACCAGATGTTCCATGAAGTAATATTGTGAAAGTTTGTGTAGGATAATAAAATAACTTTACCAACCTACTGGCGAAAAAGTCATGATCGATGATCTACATAATAAGGTTTCTAACAAAATGCAGAAGCATGTGAGCGTTACTGGATGAAACAGAGCAATTTTTGAATATTATAAATAAAGTCGATGGCTGCTACAGGGGAGAGGGCGTCGAGTTCCAGAGAGAAGGTGGAATGTTCAGGATGCTCGAGCCAATTATTAAGACGGGAGCTACAACAAGCAATCCTGAAGACTTGGGTACCATCTAAATGGTAGAGATTGCTCAGGAAAAGGCCTGTTATTCCTAAAGGGTGTAATCCTGATGCGGAAACAGATTAACTGCTTCGAATCAGGAAATCCGAGGAAATGGCATGGCTTACATAACTAGTTTGGCCAGACAAGTTGCGAAATAATACGTATCAGTGTGAATGGGGGAAATTTTTATTCGGTTCGAGAAGCAGGAATAAACCGATAGTGTGCAAAGGAAACACATAAGAGGGAGTGAGGCTCATATGACACTGGATGTTGCGGATAATTAAATGAAAATGCATCCAGGTGAAAGTCTTGCAAAATGTGGAGAGAGGTTGTGTGCCTCAACTGATAGAGTTTTAGGAAGCTGAGAAGCAAGATGAAAGGAAGAGAGAGCTGATTGTTAGGAGACGTTATTTTTGTTTATTGGCCTTTGGTTGTAACAATGCAACTAGTCTAAACATACCTCTTAAAAAGTTTAAAAATAGTCAGTTATCTAATGAATAATACAAAGAATAACACAAAATTTCTTAGAACCATATTGAAATAAATACATCGGCCCCCTTAAGTTAACAATTACATTTCAAACAGTAATAGGAGATGTATTTTGCATGAAACTGTACTTAAAAGCTACAATTTAATTTCAACTTTTAAAACAAATACCATAATTCTTCATATGAGAAGAATTAACAAATGACAAGAAGTGATTGATTGATATGGCCCAGCTACATGATCAGCCAGTCCGATTTCCTTTTGCATCAAGGGTAGCCAAAAAGCATGTGATTAATCCTCTGGAACACCCTTCAATTACAATATGGTGACAGTATGAAGTAGAGCCAATAAAAACATCAGTGGTAGCTGTGGCTGAATTATAGCTTTACTATGATCACCACAAACTGTCTCATAGTTGATAATAATGAGAACAATTGCAGTAATCTACCAAGAATTGGGGTATACGATGGTGAGTGCAAAAAGAGATTACAGCAGTAATGGCAGTGAGGAGGACGTAAAGGAAATCTAGAGAGGAGGCCTAGACCATAAATTTGCAGTAACATCCAGAGTAGGATAACTTTTGAGAGATGAAATTGGTGATACTGAAAGTAAGTTCAACTATATATGCAACAGATATACAGGGTGTTACAAAAAGGTACGGCCAAACTTTCAGGAAACATTCCACACACACAAATAAAGAAAAGAAGTTGTGTGGACATGTGTCCGGAAACGCTTAATTTCCATGTTAGAGCTCATTTTAGTTTCGTCCACCTACACTCAATGGAGTACGTTATCATGATTTCGTAGGTGATACTCTACGTGTGCTGCTAGAACATGTGCCTTTACAAGTACGACACAACATGTGGTTCATGCACGATGGAGCTCCTCCACATTTCAGTCGAAGTGTTGGTACGCTTCTCGACAACAGATTCGGTGACCGATGGATTGGTAGAGGCGGACCAATTCCATGGCCTCCACGCTCTCCTGACCTAAACCCTCTACTTTCATTTATGGGGGCATTTGAAAGCTCTTGTCTACGCAACCCCTGTACCAAATGTAGAGACTCTTCGTGCTCGTATTGTGGACGGCTGTGATACAATACGCCATTCTCCAGGGCTGCATCAGCGCATCAGGGATTCCATGCGACGGAGGGTGGATGCATGTATCCTCACTAACGGAGGACATTTTGAACATTTCCTGTAACAAAGTGTTTGAAGTCACGCTGGTACGTTCTGTTGCTGTGTGTTTCCATTCCATGATTAATGTGATTTGAAGAGAAGTAATAAAATGAGCTCTAACATGGAAAGTAAGCGTTTCCGGACACATGTCCACATAACATATTTTCTTTCTTTGTGTGTGAAGAATGTTTCCTGAAAGTTTGGCCGTACCTTTTTGTAACACCCTGTATATGGGACAAATGGGAGACAATAGTGTGACAGTAATTAATAGAAAGGCAATGGTGTAGGAGACTTGGTAAACTGTAAAAACCTTGAAGAAAGATGTAAAAGAAGGAAGAAAAGAGTCTACACATGAGAATGCAATAAGTAGGCAAGTGAGGAAACAGAGATGGTACTGGAGGTTAGGATTTCATAAGGGTAAAGACTGGACAAAGTTTTTTCAGTGGCGGCTACCAGGGAAAAGGTGACCTGTCACTTTGCAGTGAATAGGAATGGAAGGAGCAGTTCACAAAAACAATATGAGTTAGAAGAAAGAAAACTAATTAATTGGAAGAGTCTCTTGGAAGTGGACGTTGTAATGGTCGCCTGGTCGTAGATATTGCTAATTGCTATAATCGCACTATTTCACTCCCATTTACGGAGCTTGTTAGCACTTGATGTTAGGTTGGCGCCATTAAAATGCATTGTAGTAATCACTGCTGCTTGCTGGATCGCTGCTGTGTCTCGATGTTGATGCTGGCTCTAAATCTGGTTGTCTAGGGTTAAAAACATGAGGTCCCGTGTTTTTTATGTGCTTTTGATGATAAAGAATGAACGAAACCAACAAATATGTAAACTTCAGATATTTATTACTCTGGTGGCCATCTTAATTCCACTGTCCACCAAAGACTATGACACAACACAACTTCCTTTACATGTTCTTTGCATTGTTTATCCACCTCAAACAATAACACACTAACACACTGTACCAAAGCGACATTCCGACTGCCTCTCGACCCTTCTTGCTGCTCGTATTTATAACATTGTCAAAGAACTACTAAAAAGAGATATAGTTTACAAGTCACATGTACATCTGTTATCATAATTTGTGCAGAAAAGTTATTAATATGCATCGAGTGACATAATTTAACATGTTATTAAAATGACAGACAGATTTGTTGACTTGACAGAATAATTCTTTGTTACAAAAAGTCCGTTTTTTAGAAGTTTGTCAATTGACTTCTCTAATTTGCATAAATAAGTAATTAACATGAATTATTAAGAAATACATTGGTTTTCGTCTAAAACAGGATTGATTTCGTGAATACTAAGTGAAACCGCTCCTAGTGAACAAATAGGTTTCACTGGGTGATTTTTATTTAAGGAGATCCAAAATACCTAAGTTGTACACTATTTTTCGTACTTCATATTAATTATTTAAGATGAACTCAGTGTTTTTACATGATGACATTTGCTGTATCAGTGATCAAGTGATATTAACTTTTGTTTGGGTTAGTTATTCAGTATAATTTAATGGGTTGACTGTTTATGGAGACATGTTACGCAATCATTGTTAACATACACAATAACTTTTCTATAATCATAAATACTCGTTAAACTGGTTGAATTTGGAGGGTATCGCATACTTCGGTACAGTAAAGCCTTTAATATGTTCCGTTACAACGTGCAGAAGAAAAACGACCTCTCATTAAAGCGAAGATTTCTTACAGGGTACTGGAAGTGAAATAATTGACAGTACTGAGTGTACATACGAATGGATTAAGTAACAGGAGAAACAGTGTAAATGTCATCAACTGGAGTCGAGTTAGTGGCAAACTGAGTCGGAAACAAGTGTTTGTGGAATTTTATGTAGGAGATTTGTTCAAAATTGTTCAAATGGCTCTGAGCACTATGGGACTTAACTTCTAAGGTCATCAGTCCCCTAGAACTTAGAACTACTTAAACCTAACTAACCTAAGGACATCACACACATCCATGCCCGAGGCAGGATTCGAACCTGCGACCGTAGCAGTCTGAGATTTGTTGCTGGAACAAGAATTTCTGATAGTGCCTACGCAAATACAAAGTGGAAATTAATTGTTAAAAGGCCTATGCGTTTATGAAAAATTACATACTGAAATATATACAAATTAGGATCCTGTTTTGAGGTAATCAAGGGGTCATAGCTGCGCTTATTATCTCTATGCTCTTGTAGTATGAAAATGCTTGCCTGTATGCATGACTCATTCTGCACCTCCAGATCAATTTCAGCCAAACTTTGAACTTCATACAAACCACTTTCTGTCTGGAAAGAAGTGCAGTAGAGGTAAGAAAACGTATTTCCCATAGAGGTGTGGGTGAGGATGAAAAAATGGTTCTTTCTTTATTGTCAAGTACAGAGAGAGCCACCTGTACAACTGGATTTCCTCCATGACTGATGCACTGTGCAGGTACCAATGGAATGCGTTTGGGGGGATAAACAGAGGGGGATGGGGGAGGAGATGGATTAATAGAAGACGAGAATTTATAAATACCTGGGCAACGCTGGGCTTCTCAGTTAGTGTAAACTGAAATTGAAGGTTAGTTTGAATCCATACAGAGGGACAATTTTATTGATAGATATGTGAGAAGAGTAAAGGAAATTTTTTGACTAAATAGTGGAGTTACAGAGGCATAAAGGTAACAACTAAAGGATTTAATATGGAAACATAGGGAAATATGGAAATATTTTCAGATAAGCCTGGACGCACCCTTGATTATACAAGTAATGTGTGTGTGTGTGTGTGTGTGTGTGTGTGTGTGTGTGTGTGTGTGTGTGTGTGTGTGTGTGTGTGGTTTGTCTTATGATTTAATGAAATTCACTCTTTGTATGAGATACATGTTTTATGGATGCATATATTCTAACCTAAGAAGAGAGAGAGAGAGAGAGAGAAATACATATTCTAAGGCTAGAAAGATGTATTATTTGCTTCCACATAATATGTTATACAAAGAAAGAGTGAATAACTGATATTTCGTGTAAGTTGAGTTTGCAGTAAAATATATTTACAGTCAGATTTCACAATATGAATTATATGTGATGTATACTTTCTGATAAAATATAGTAAATTATTTTAATATCTTTGAGCTTCCTGGTAGTAAATATAGCATTAGCTAGTAAATTCATATGTTAAATTTTCCTTAAAAAAATCACGATAAAATGGGAAGCACAAGTGGCTCTTTCAGCATTTAGAATAATCCGTAAAGCAGTCTGTGCCAGCTAGTGCCAAATGGAAGTATGCAAAGAATTTTGACGAACAAAGGAGAGGCAAACTAAGGATGACACTGAACGGAGGGGAGAGTCAGCCCATGAAAGGTTAGAAGAAATTTACTGCTAACTGTGGAACCATTTCAGTGATCACTAAAGGGGCTTGTGTGGTGCTTTTATTCTTGTCTGTAACGACGAGCTCTGTCGGACTTTTCGGACCTCCGTGAGCTGGAATGAGTGAAGACGTGCTCAGATTCACAGGGAGAGTGGTTGTACCACTTACCCATCCTACAACAGTAACAGGCGAGCGATATGACCTGCCACTTCCGGAAGGGTCAAGCCAGAGACAAGAAACCACTATCCCAACCAAATTTAAAAAATACGGATTATGTTCATATAAAACTCTTCAGTCTCATTATTTGACACCACTTTTTAAACATAGTTCCTCTGTCCTGAGTACTCACGTTTTGCTACAATTTCAAACGTAATATTAAGATTAAATTATTTTTTTATTGTGCACGTCTTTTTGCAGCTGCTACACTCTAAGGAAATGATTACTTTCCCATCCATTGCTGATTCACCGTATCAGCACTTATTGGGATCTCTGTCCAGGTGCGTAACGTCCTAACAAATGACTGGAGAAATCATTTCAAGGGCATTTTATAGTAACGTGTATTATGTAAGTGGGCTATATCGAAAACATTCTTCTGCTTTGCAGAACGGGTATACTGAACACGCTAGCTATGTAAATTACTTTTGATGTAACAAATTCAGTAGTGTGAACTATAGTAAAAGACTTAGGAAGTCGTTACAACTTCGTTTTTAAATCAAATACTGAGACTGCGATGGACATGGGCATAGTTAATGCGACCGAGTCTTTTGAGAGTATAACCAATTTTATTAGAGAAGTAGGTTAGACCATTCGTTAGAAAGTATTGTTCCTTTCTTTAAACAAATGACACAGCTGCTACGATGGACAAGTTATTTACAGTCAAAATATCGGAAGTGAACGTACAGTGTAAAGTTAGTTGGGAAACTCGTTATTGCCAGTATTTCACAGATTTCATTACCAACTGTGTGTGCCGCCACTGCATAACAGAAAACAGTATTACAAGAGGCGATAAATTACAGAGAGGTAGAAAGTTCGTTAGACTAGAGAGCTGAAGAGAAAGCTATTTCATTATCTTTTGTCCGATAAAACCAGTCTGTTTTGCCTTCGGATACTTCCCTGCGTTACGTATTACCCTTCTACCTCCTCTCTCTCTCCTCCTCCCCCCCCCCCCCCCCGCCACCTGATGCCTTCCTATTTTTTATATCTAGCAGAGTGGACTGATTTCGTCAGCAACTATGATAGTTAGCTATGGTGAGGCCCAAAGAACCACAAATAATTCAGGTTCACTGCCTTACCCTTCCTACATTTTCCAGAATCACATCTACAGTGAAAGTTTTGGTAAAAAACCTGTTTTATTGACTTTAGTGTCTTTATTTCATTGTCCGCTTTAGAGGCACGAGTTGATTTGCTGCATAGTAAAAATTCAGATCGATCTGACTGGATTTACTCTTAATTTGGTGTCTTGATAATACTGTACATGCTTGCTGCCCATTTCTTGCTCACACTAATTCTGGTATCAACTTTATACATTCCTGGCAGATTCAAAGTTCGTACCAAACCTGGACTAAGTCAGGATGTTACCTTTCACAGGCAATGCTCTTAGAGAACAAATATATTCGGGCCCAACTCATTATCCGTCCTCACTAATTTACTTTCGCCAGTACGTCTTATATACTGCCTGAACTGCACACTATTTCTCTTGCATACTTTGCGAGAGTAGCATTCGTAGAAAGGGGGACACTATGGAGAAATTGTTTAACCACAGCCTAGGGCTCGCAACATATTTTCTTCCAGCAGTGCTAGTCCATATGCAGGAGAACCGCGCAGTTTGGAAGGTAGGAGAGAGGGACTTGCAGAAGTAGAGCAGTGGGAACGTGTCGTGTGCTATTCCGGCATGCTGATTAATCTACCAGGAAGGTTTGAAATAATGCACGCCACGTTGCAGAGTGAAAGACTGCCAGTTCGTGCTGAGACTTGTTTGTGCTGTTTGAAGAGTACTCTAGCAAAACTTTCCTGACACGTCCATTGTACTGTCGCGACCTTACAAACCTTTAATAGTTTTAATCGCATGTCAGGTCGTAACAAAATTGATTATCCAGGGTTTCATAGTCAGGCCGACCTGCGTACGTGAGAGATCGAAGAAAAACAGGGTATTGGGAGAAGATAATGCTTCCCGAAGTAAATGGACATTGTTTTCGAGAGGGTGGTAAGATACAAGAGTAAACAATACACTTTATGCCTCGCCAAGGGATGCTAAGGGTCGAGGACAAGTTCCGAATTATGTAATGGAAGAAGCCTGGGTGGAATTTAGAACAATAATCGAACTTTAAGGTGCTCACGGATCGAGGCATGTTTCCAAGTGAATGTTCCAGACAGATCTGAACAGGACCATATGCTCCCAGAGTCACTCAACAACGAAATAAAAGGTCTGCCAACAGTAGATTAGATGTGAGTATGTCAGTACCAAGCAGCCAGAGGACAGTAAAACTTCTCAACAGCACCTGATGGAGCAGTAGATATCAACGACGAGAAGTTGACAGACTCAAACTGCAAGGTATTTAGCGTTTTATAGACATCGTTGGAATATTGCTGAACGAGGACTGCCTGTCTCAAAGAGACGGAATAAAGGAATTCCAGTGAATAGTAGGAACAACTCATTTTTAATTTTCTCTTGTGCAGTAGTCCAAGCGGCCCTTCGGTGCTGGTGACTTAGTTGAAAGTGCTGACGACAGTTAAGCCAAGTTGCCAGTAGTCAGCAGACCGAGTGATAGTGAATGCACTTTTCTCTATAGAGATCTTTTCTAGTACCTATTAAGAACATCTGACATTCTGATAAGACATTTTGGTGCGACTGAAACTTGGTACTTAGGGAAAGGCGGATTTCAATGTAGACGGGGCCTTACTCAATTACCGTTGGTTGCTCAGTTTTTTAAAAAATCACATACACTTTATTTGGAACCAATTGCATATAAGGTTGACAATAAGGAACAATTATCAAATTTGACTGTTAAGACAATATGTAATTAAAAATTCCTTAGACAAATTGCATTCATGGCTGAAGGCCTTATTGACCAGAAATTCAAATTTTCTTTCAGCTGAAGTCCCCAATAGTAATAACTCGAAAACAATTTAACGGCTGAAGGCCTGAATAACAATTCTTAAGAACAGTTAAACTTATCCAAGAGAGACTAAAATATTTAAAAAATACACACAATCATCACAATGTGATCAGACCAAGAGAGAAAAGTCGCTCAACTTTGTAACCGACGAGACAGACAGCCAAGAGTTGTATTCACTTAACCGGATGGAATCAAACTAGTGACAGTTTAAACGCAGATCAACACTCTTTAAAAAATCTACCTAACGTCTGGGAAACACAACGATGGAATAACCCAGGCAAGGCGGAACTGGCAGACAGCCATGCGTCTTCTGAATCCGGTGTTTAGAACATCCAGAAGCAAAAGGAACCATTACGACCAAAGTAGTCCAAAAGAAACAAATATCCGAACCACAATCACGGAGGCTGTCTAACTATACACCTTACTGGACAGCAGTGGCAAGGCGAGGAAAGGTACACTGCCGTGAAAATACACTAACCTCCAGGGCAGGTAACTGGGGCGTTAGCGGGCACTAGGCAAAAAAATACCGCTGGTTGAACTTCATCAATAAACACAAGGAATTCAGTGATTAATAATAAGAAGTGGAGGACGGCTAATTAATTTCGCCAACTCCAAACACTCCACTTGTCGCTCTTCATATCAGTGACCCTGTGGGCAGCAACGTGCTAACAAACGGCGTGATCTCAAAATAGAGGTTTCACTCAACTCAAACGTTCTGGGTCCGGGGGCAACGAAGTTGTGGCCCTCGCAACTACAGCCCCTCGATCCGGCAATGCCTGCGTGCCGCCAGCAGTCCCGGCATGTCCATGCGCTGCCCTCCAGCTCTGTCCCAACCGAACTACCGACACACCCAACTCTTCCCAAGATAACATCACGGTACTAGCTATCGATAAACGCTGCTGCTGCAGATACTCACGGACAGACAATACTAGCAAACTTATTGGCGCCAGATAAACACAAGAAGGAAACGAGACGAGACGAGACTAGCCCTATTACACGATGCCAATGCCACCAACGCAAACCGCACATGGCTCAGCGACATCTCACGAAACAAATGTGCTCGTTAGAATATTAAATTCATTGAACCCAGTAATACCTTACAACTTCAGCAACCCCTGCCAACTCTGCCGCAGTATTTGAAAAGGAGAGCATTCAGCTACTTCCAACAAACTTTACACATAATTTCAAAACTTTTGAAAACTCCATTACTCCATGGGAGAATAATACGAAGCTAATAAAAGCCAACATAATGGGGGTTTCGCATCTTCTGTCAATGGTTTTACATACATAACGTCAAGTATTTAATACATTAACACATTTATGAGCTAATCAAACGTTTCAAGATGTTTTATACGTAGGAGTCCGACTGTTTAAGGAATGGGCGGGCCTACTGGTCTCTCAGTCAAGGGGATGGTTAGTTTTATGTTCCATGGAAAATTTTTCACGATAGATCGTAATGACCTGGAAGGAGTCATTTTACATTCACATCGCAAGGTAATTTGTACGTATGGTTACATTCAAAACGTTCTTAAGTTATAAAAAGAAAAAAACGATATACAGAAGTTGCGAATTTGTAAGTTCTACCCACCACCTTTTCCGCATTACAGTAATAGCAATACTTCCACGGAATACGAGTAGTTGTCAATCCAAATCGACGAAGACAAAATCAGAGGTCCTCAAAAAAATTAAACTGAAGCTGGAAGTATCGCAAACAGCCTACAGCCAACACTAGGATGACTAACTTTCGCGTAATTCCAGGATCTCCCGTATTTGAGAAATATTCTCTTAACCCCCACGCTCCTTTATTGACCGTCAGTTTCTCCCGTATAGTTCGCCACTGAACACTGTTATAATCAATAATCCGGCGAAGCACCATCGATAGTGTAAGTTCCCTAACCAACAGAATTCATAAGGTTTTTCGAAATCTGTTCGTCACACTTTTGTGGACAATCATTTTGCGCTTCGTTCTTCGACGAAAAGAAGTCTGATGGACTGAAGGGAATGCGTGGAGCTGAGAAAGTATGACACAGCCTAGGCGACTAGAGGGGTCGTGACGGTGAGAATGGCCCCTTGTTCCTCGGTCAGTACTGTACTGGCAACCTACTGAAGTGCTCGCCTCGTACCGATCAGCAGCTGTCGTAGGTTTAAGATGTGGAATAACAAGGAATCGCAAAAGAGGATTATGCAGACTTCTATATTTAAAAACGCTCGTTGCGTTATTTGTCAATTGTCTCATACGACACAAAAACATTTCGCTTCGAAAGAGTTCTCTCTCTTATGAACTAGATGACTATAATGAGTTGTGTGTTTTTCAGATCCGTCAGAAAGAACAGACACCATTTCTGTGTTTAATCCTGCAGCGGGACTTTACGCGGTGCGACTAGCAAACAGGAAAAAGGACTAGGGGCATTACTTCGGTATTGTGTGGTAAATGAGAATGTGGGCTGAGGAGGGAGGTGTGCTTGGGTAGTCCATGCAATTGTATTTACCCTTTGTGCAAGGTGGCGTAAATGGTTAATGCATCTGTTTAGTAAGCAGCAGACCAGGGCTCAAAACCCTGGCCTTGGTGCAAATTTTTGTTTGTCGCCAATGAATTCTTTCATTGCCAGAGTGCGGTAGAGTTCGGAATTTCTCCTTTCTGAACACGCAGCAAGAGGACTCAGAGAAACAGCAGCGAACTGATAGATTCAAACCTTAAGATTGAAATCAATCAACTGCAAGGAGTATTTTGCACACTCCTGGAAATGGAAAAAAGAACACATTGACACCGGTGTGTCAGACCCACCATACTTGCTCCGGACACTGCGAGAGGGCTGTACAAGCAATGACCACACGCACGGCACAGCGGACACACCAGGAACCGCGGTGTTGGCCGTCGAATGGCGCTAGCTGCGCAGCATTTGTGCACCGCCGCCGTCAGTGTCAGCCAGTTTGCCGTGGCTTACGGAGCTCCATCGCGGTCTTTAACACTGGTAGCATGCCGCGACAGCGTGGACGTGAACCGTATGTGCAGCTGACGGACTTTGAGCGAGGGCGTATAGTGGGCATGCGGGAGGCCGGGTGGACGTACCGCCGAATTGCTCAACACGTGGGGCGTGAGGTCTCCACAGTACATCGATGTTGTCGCCAGTGGTCGGCGGAAGGTGCACGTGCCCGTCGACCTGGGACCGGACCGCAGCGACGCACGAATGCACGCCAAGACCGTAGGATCCTACGCAGTGCCGTAGGGGACCGCACCGCCACTTCCCAGCAAATTAGGGACACTGTTGCTCCTGGGGTATCGGCGAGGACCATTCGCAACCGTCTCCATGAAGCTGGGCTACGGTCCCGCACACCGTTAGGCCGTCTTCCGCTCACGTCCCAACATCGTGCAGCCCGCCTCCAGTGGTGTCGCGACAGGCGTGAATGGAGGGACGAATGGAGACGTATCGTCTTCAGCGATGAGAGTCGCTTCTGCCTTGGTGCCAATGATGGTCGTATGCGTGTTTGGCGCCGTGCAGGTGAGCGCCACAATCAGGACTGCATACGACCGAGGCACACAGGGCCAACACCCGGCATCATGGTGTGGGGAGCGATCTCCTACACTGGCCGTACACCACTGGTGATCGTCGAGGGGACACTGAATAGTGCACGGTACATCCAAACCGTCATCGAACCCATCGTTCTACCATTCCTAGACCGGCAAGGGAACTTGCTGTTCCAACAGGACAATGCACGTCCGCATGTATCCCGTGCCACCCAACGTGCTCTAGAAGGTGTAAGTCAACTACCCTGGCCAGCAAGATCTCCGGATCTGTCCCCCATTGAGCATGTTTGGGACTGGATGAAGCGTCGTCTCACGCGGTCTGCACGTCCAGCACGAACGCTGGTCCAACTGAGGCGCCAGGTGGAAATGGCATGGCAAGCCGTTCCACAGGACTACATCCAGCATCTCTACGATCGTCTCCATGGGAGAATAGCAGCCTGCATTGCTGCGAAAGGTGGATATACATTGTACTAGTGCCGACATTGTGCATGCTCTGTTGCCTGTGTCTATGTGCCTGTGGTTCTGTCAGTGTGATCATGTGATGTATCTGACCCCAGGAATGTGTCAATAAAGTTTCCCCTTCCTGGGACAATGAATTCACGGTGTTCTTATTTCAATTTCCAGGAGTGTATTTGCACAGCAGAGTTCTGCAGCTTCTGTAACTGCTTGTAGGATAAAATATGAATGTGTGATTATATTTGTGTACGATATGCGATGAACAAAAATTGTTTTGTTTACATTAGATTCATTTTCCATTCCACAGATCTAGGAATAAGAGGATACTCTTAGGTGCGACACATGTTAAACTTTGTATAACAAATATTTGAAGCACTTTAATGTAATACTCATTTCTGACCCGCCAGTATAGCCGACAGCGCTAACACGCTGCTTGCTGGACTCTGGTAGGCGCGCCGACCCCGGATCGAACCCGCCCGGCGGATCAACGACGGCGGCCGGTGCGCCGGCCAGCCTGGATGTGGTATTTAGGCGGTTTCCCACATTCTACTAGGTGAATACCGGGCTGGTCCCCACGTCCCGCCTTAGTTACAAGACTGGCAGACATTTGAAATACATTCACACTATTTCACGATCTACACTAGTCTCAGACATCTGGGGTACACTAATGCCGTCCCGGGGGGTATGGGGTGGCGGCACGAAGGGTATCTGAATTTACATCACAAATGAGTCTTTTACAAGATTTTCACATTACAAGCTCCCTTTCAATTTGTGGAGTCCTTCAAAATATAATACTGTACGAGAATAGAAGAAAGAAAAATATAAAACTGGTAGCCGAGATCGCAGGAATTCTTTTTATTCCATGTTTACCGGTTTCGGCGAAACTAAAGAAGCTACCATCAGATCTTAGGACACATACAGGTTACAATATCATGGAAAACAATGGTGATATTACTAGTTGCCTATGACACGCAGGCCTTACCAAATTGTCATACGTAGCACATAGGCGTCCAAGAGAGATGACATAAATGTTACGGTCTCCACCACACACAAGCGCAAGCCCTCTGTAGGACGGCTATGTGTTACGTATGACACATTGGTAAGGCCTGCATGTCATAGGCAACTAGTAATATCACCATTGTTTGCCTTGATATTGTAACCTGTATGTGTCCTAAGATCCGACGATGGCGGCTTTAGTTTCGCAGAAATCGGTTATCATGGAATAAAAAGAATTCCTGCGATCTAGGCTACCAGTTTATTGTTTTACAACCATCTAGATCGCTCCCACATGAGCACAATGCGCTCCTTACAAAATAAGAAAAATATGTTTTTTTATATTTCTCCATTGACATCCAATCCAGGAAAATTTGGTGGTGACTAATATTTGGTGATGATATATTTGGTTTGTGGGGTGCTTAACTGTGTGGTAATTGCCGTACAACTTCCTACTCTTTTCGCTGACCATGATGAAATGATGAGGACAACACAAACATCGAGCCGCTGGGCGCAGAAAAACCCCGGACCGGTCGGGAATCTAAACAGGGACCCAGTCAGCAACGCTAGCCACTAGAAAGGAAATTCGGTGTACCTGTGCAGTTGAAATTTATTGTGACTAAATACCCTTTAACCCTTTCGTGAGCCGTGGGAAACATGCTTCCCACTACAATGAACTCGCTCCTAGTCCCGTGGGATTCACAGTTGCCACCTCTGTACGGTGCTACCACCTAGTGAACAGTACAGGGTACTACTTCCAATCGGAAGTTCCCGCCGTTTTTGCTGTACCTTCGCGCAGAGGCATTGTATAGCTGAGTGTTGCTCCGTAGGAACCTTTCAGTGCTGTTTGCGTGACATTTTGTGATTTTTCCTCAAAGCTATAGTATAAGGTAAATACTTTTGATTTACCCAAATTTACGAAGGAAAACGTAAAATTGGAACGAGGGGAATTCCAGTTTGAAACAAAAGGAGCCATTTCTGCAGTAAAATGGATGGGTAACCGTCCAATCACTTTCCTGTCCTCAATTCATGATCCATGAGAAACAGCCACAGTGAAAAGGAAAAACAAGGATGGTACTAGTACACAGATTTCTTGTCCTGAAGTTGTGGCAGAATACAACAAAATAATGGGTGGTGTCGATAACTTTGATCAATTACGAGATAGGTATGCTATTGGCAGACTTCTGTAAAATGATGGCACAGAATATTTTATTTCCTGGTGGACGTTGCTGCAGTGAACAGTTTTACCCTGTGGAAAAAAAGTAAAAGAGAAAGTGGACAGCATGATCAGCTCACATACAGGATCCATCCAGCCAGACAATTTATCGCTGGTTTCTCATCCAAAAAAGGCGTCGACAAAAACCTGCCTTTCTGGCAGAAAGGGGTGAAATACCTGAAGATTTTCGTCGTGTGGCTGTAGTGGAGCATCAACCCATTTTAGGAGAAACCTACTGGACGTGCCGTCATTGTAGTACCAAAGCTACGGAAAAGAGCACTCGCTTTGTTTGTACATATTGTCATATACCACTTTGCATAGACCCATGTTTCAGAAAATTTCATGGCAAGTAATTTTGAACAATCATTGTAACAAGAGAAGTAAATTTATCAAATAAATGTGCCATACATTGAAATGGTTTTGTCATTTAACTCCAAGGAAGGGCTGTGGGAAGAATACTTCCCATCTTGTTGTATGACCTCACTTTCACAGTTGGAGCAAATTTGATATTCTGTATGATAAATATACCTATCTTAACTACTATCTGCTCTCCATTCATTAAAAAACTGCTCGATAATTTTGCTCACGAAAGGATTAAGCATCCCCTAAAATCGTGGTCAGATGTTATAGTTCAATTCTTTTATCTTGGCGGTTCGCGCATGCCCGCCCAGGCGCGGGAGAATGCTGCGTTGCCAGGTGAACGCGCCAAGAGAAGGAGCGCCATAGTGGAGTTCGCAAACTTACGTTTAGGGGGGGGAGCGCGCAGTTTATGAAGTAAAGCCACCATGGCCGCATTAACCATTTCGCTGCTACAAGATACTTGGTGGTGGTGGTTGTTGTTGGGATGTTTAAGGAGGACTAAACAGCTAAGGTCATCAGTCCCCCATACAAGATACTTGCTCCCTGCATTCCGCGATGTGCGCGATTTTGTCATCTCTGCACTGTTCGCCTGGTCAGACACATGGTGTTTCTACTGCTTTGACACAGTTTATCATTCGATTTCACGAAAACCAATTGGCCCAAAAATTTGATTTTTACACATCTTCTTGACTGATAGCTTCCCCCCAGAAATGACAATTTTGTTTCGAAGTTCAACGCAGTTATTGTGCAGCATTAGATGTAGTAAACCATTGCACGAAATTTTGAAGAGTTTGCAGATGTATAAGTCCATAGCGTATACTTTCCGTATGGTCGATTTTAGTTGCCACTAGAAATTTCAAAAAATTACATACAAACGAATGAAATTCATGAAGTAAGACACTTCGATATTGTTTTTTGTAAGTAGGCTGTTTATGTTTTCTTTATGTAAGTTTGATGTTTATGTTTTCTTATTGGCAACGTTACGTAGCGCTCTCTGTGGCTGTGCTGTGTGCAGTATGTGGCTAGTTTGCATTGTTGTTGTCTGCCATTGTTGTCATGAACTGCTATAGCTGGATGTGAACAGCGCGTAGCGTTGGGCAGTTGGAGGTGAGCCGCCAGCAGTGGTGGACGTGGGGAGAGAGATGGCGGAGTTTTGATAATCTGTAAGACTGAATGTCAATTATGAATATTAAGGTAAATACATTGTTTGTTCTCTATTAATATCTTTCATTTGCTAACTATCCCTATCAGTAGTTAGTACCTTCAGTGGTTTGAATCTTTTATTTAGCTGGCAGTAGTGGCGCTCGCTGTTTTGCAGTAGCTTGAGTAGCGAAGATTTTTGTGAGGTAAGTGATTTGTGAAAGGTATAGTTTAATGTTTGTCAGGGCCATTCTTTTGCAGGGATTTTTGATAGTCAGATTGCGTTGCGCTAAAATTATTGTGTGTCAGGTTAAGCACAGTCTTGTATAAATTGTTCTAAAGGGGACGTTCCATGTATAATTGTTCTAAGGGGACGTTTCATATGGCGACCCTGCCAGGATACCTCACTGGAATCTTCTGATTTTTTCTTGTAGTTTGTGTATTTAGTGTAGCTTTTGTTTATTGCTAGCGCGTAATTGTAGAGAGAATCTCCTCTGTAGTTGCAGTCTTTCATTGTTGTACTGTAAAACAGTTGTGGCATGCATATAGATTTGCAACAAGTATTTCGCAGCTACGCTTGTAATTAACTACATATTATTTTCAGTGCTATGTTAATGTGTTCTCTTATTTTTGCTATTCAAATTGTGCTTTTCTGTGTTATCGTGTGAAATATTGTGACAATAATGGCGTGTGAAAAACGTAACACTCGGCTCCAAAGTAAACTGAGAAACGACAGTGAAGACGAAAGCAATGTGTTAGCGCCACTGTGTAATGAGTTAACTAATGTTCAAAGTAGTAATTTGGTAACTGTGCATAGGGAAATGGAGCGGGCGTCAAACAATGGCGTAGACAGTCAAACAGGTAGTGAACAGGGAAGCATTATCGATCGATCGGTCGGCAACAGCTCGCCTCAGGAATCCGAAATGATAGGACACAATTTTGCAAATACTGTAGATTCAGGTTTTGCGTCCTCACCGTTTTCTCAAATGAGTCAAGACACATTTTCTGCTTGTCAAAATGTGAATGTTGCTGGTGCAAACGCACTGCCGAAAAGCGTAGAGGAACAGATTCCAGACACTAATGCATTGTTATTACAATTAATGCAACAAATGGGACAAAATCTTCTAAAGTTAGACACAGTGGAACAAAATCTTCAAAAGTTAGACACAATGGAACAACACCAGAGACAAACACAGCAAAAGTTAGACACAATGGAACAAAATCTTAAAAAGTTAGACACAGTGGAACAAAATCTTCAAAAGTTAGACACAATGGAACAACACCAGAGACAAACACAGCAAAAGTTAGACACAATGGAACAAAATCTTCGGAAGTTAGACACCACACTTGAACAAACACGTGAAGATTTAACTACTGAGTTACATAACATTGAATCGAAATGTCAAAAAGTCTGTAATGACGTAAAAACACAAATTTGTGAGCATTTTCAGCCTATTTTTTCGCGGCATGAAAATGCATTACAGAATCACGAAGCAGCCATAAAAGAGCTGCAAACCATTGTTCATGAAAATCATGAGACCTTGTGGGCTAAAATTGACTCAGTTGCATCTACCGATTCGGTTACGCAACTGGCAAAAACTCAGGACAACTTAAAGAACACAGTAGATTCGATTTCAACACAAATGGACACTCTGAAACTTGGTTCAGAAAAACACACTGAGGAAATGCGTTCACTATCGGAGAAAGTAGCTGAACTTTCGGATCAGGTCACTAACTTATCTACAAAGGTAGATGATGATCTGAATGACACAAGACCCGTAGCCTTCACTGACACAGAAGAGTATGAACAAATTAGAAAATTCAAACAAAATCAAAATCAAATCAACACACAGTACAAAAGAGAAATGCGGGAAGTACAAGATCAGCTGACACAGGTAATACAAGAATTACGTATTTCAGAGGACACTCGCGCCCCAATACTGGAAGAGGGACATAGAAATACGGAAAAGCCACAATATAATAACACAGAGCATTTCGGTAATTATGAAAGAAATTGGCAAGGTGCACCGAATTTTGAGATGGAACCGCCGACACGACGTAACAATGACCGATATGTGACTCGCCGACATGATGATTTTGACTATAAGCTGTTCATTACTACACGTAAATTCAAAACATTTAAGAATTCTGGCAACGACATTCATCCACAAGCGTGGCTCCATCAATTCTCTCATTGTTTTCCTCCCAACTGGTCATTAGAACACAGATTAGAATTTGTGTGTGGCTACTTGGAGAATGAACCAGCTGTAAGAATGCAATCGGTCATTCACGATTGCCACAGTGAAGGAGAATTTTACCATGCCTTCCTCTCAGCATATTGGTCTCAAGCTACACAAGACCGCGTAAAACATAGCATCATGATGATGAAACACTTTGAACAATCTGAATTTTCCAGTCTTGTCAAATATTTTGAAGACATGTTGCACAAGAATCAGTACCTATCAAACCCATACAGCCCCTCAGAACTCATCCGCATTTGCTTAATCAAACTACCTGAACACTTACGGCATATTATTTTAGCAGGACGTTGCAAAGACGACATTGAAGCTTTTCAGGGACTGTTACAAGAACTGGAAATTGACACAGACAGTCGCGGGATGCGAAAACAGGAAAACAATCATTACAGGTCACATCCGTCACAATTCCGTGACGACAGAAACAATAAATGGCCACGACAAACCTATTCTTACAACGTAAATCGTGACCAAAACAGACACCACCCATATGACAACCACTGGCAGAGTAATAGTTACAGGGAAAGATCACCTTTCCGCGGTAATGACTATCACAGAGACAATCAGAGAAACAGACAATATGGGACCCAAAATAACTATTATCAAGGGAGACAGAATAACTTTAGACGCAACGGTCCAGCGCGTAGTTACGATTCAAGGAGAAATTCTCCACCATGTGACCGACAAGAAAGAAACTATGGAAACTACCGACATGACGACAGACGATATGATCGTAACGACAGACCTGAATTGCATCAGAACTGGCGAGATTTAAACAGAGCAGAGCACTCTCGTCACGATGAATTTGTAGAAGTTAGGTCTCCAAATCCCAATAACGACGCGCGCCAACAAAGAGACAATAGGCGATGACTCACACCACTGGCAGCCACAAGACGTACTTATGAAACTGACGACGCAGCTGCCGTAGCTAGTAATTACGTAAAAATGGAAGACATTAGGGACATCTTACTCCAGGAACACGACGTAAAACATAACAACATTGCATATCCTGTGATTCATATTACTGTAAATGACGTAAAATTTACGGCAGTACTTGACTCTGGCAGTCCCATTTCAGTAATTAGCGAAACAGCTTTTAGCAAATGCAACAAAGCGAACGATTGCCCCACACTTCCGTTACGTAAGATTAAATTACAAGGTGCAATCTTTGGAAAAAGTGTAGATGTACGCCAACAAACCAACTTAGAATTCTTTTGTCAAAGCCATAGCTTCTCTATGAACTTCCTTATTGTTCCATTATTGTCGACGGAAATTATACTGGGAGTAGACTTTTTGAATGAATATAAAGCAATCTTAAGCTTTCACGATGCTGAAATAAGTTTAGAGAAAGAAGGTAAGTCAATAGCTTTGAAATTTGAAGACTGGCTCTCAAACCATGATGAGGAAATTAATCGGCTTTATGTTCTGTTAGACAACAGTTCGGAATTTTCTACGGAAGTAGACACCAACAATCACTCTGCAAGTACTGAAAGGGATGATATCGAAGGCATATTTGAAATTAATGAGTTAATTCAGAATAAAATTCAAACAATTGAGAATTGTAATGACACTGATAGGCAGGACCTTTTTGAGATTTTACAAGCACATTCCACAGTTTTTACTCACAAAACAGGAACAATCAAGGGATTTCAATACCAATTTCGTGTTCGTGAGCATACTAAATTTTGTGTTAGACCATACGTAATTCCAGCACAGTTCTTTCTTCATCACGGCAATAAGCGTAATAAGTATGATATCTATACGCAAAGCATTCCACTTTTGTGTATCATGAGGTAAGTACATTGACTTCTGCAGAACTTAGCTTTCGGAGGACAATGACTACGACACTTCCCAGAGATTATCTTACAGCAAGACGCACATTTAGCGCTACAGGACACGTATTTGAGTGATTAATTTTGTACTTAAAACATTTATTTTTAAAGATTTTTGAATTACAAAGGAAGTTTTTTCGCAATACATTTCATTCCATTGCTGTAATCTGTAACACCTGAGGGTATAATTACAATAAACCTCAGGGGGGTACACGCCTACTTTGTGTACCATGTGTTTGGCAAGCACAAGGAGCCCTAGCTAATATGGTATTTGCTTATACAACTTTACACATCGGTACCATATTTCTCTAACACATAAATTACACACCTATCTGATCATTTAACAGAGAAACAAACATCTTTTTACTACGTCAGTGACACATGTTTACGCAATTACAGAGTTGGATTACTTCACACTTAAGAAATTGTACTTTGTCTGTACTTTGTGCACTGTTCATATTTTTTTGGAACCATTGTGATACTATGAGAGCTTTGAATGATGTATTTGGTATGAGATCATGATTTTTAAAGTACGTTTGAGGTAGATGACACTACTGAAATGAGCAGAGAATTTTCTTTAGGTTTTGAAACAATTGCAGAAAGCTACGACGTTTTTGAGATTTGACTGAGGTGTTATGATGTTATTATTACGACGACGATGTGTATTATGCTGTTGAGGTATGTTTATGTCAATAAGATGATGCTACCATATATGAGGAAGGTGATTACCTGTTTATATGTATATGAATAATGAATAGAAGATAGGGACTCTTGACTTGTGAAAAAGGTTGTTGGAAACCAAGAATCGTACTTTAAGAGTTATGAAATGTGTGTGTAAATGCGTGAATGAGACTGTCACTGCAGCGGAAACTGCTGTCGTAAATATTTCCGTAAGAAAGTGACCACCTGCACGTGCGTCGTCGGCACACAGCTGTGTCAGACACCTGGAGAACAAGCCATTAGAGTGAGGGCCTTTCCGGAAGCACAGGTAGAAAAACAAAAAAGGGGTTAACCATGCTATTGACAATCCTTTGTAGAGGGCATCGCTAATGCGACACGCTCGTTACTTGAAAACATATGATTTTTGTAATGCGTTGTGGGCACACAGCTGTGTCAAACACCTGGAGAACAAGCCATTAAGGTGTGCCTTTCATCGCTAATGCGACACCCTCGTTACTTAAAAACATATGATTACTCACACTTTGTGCTAATTACTGAAATGCCTAACAAAATGACAAGAAATATTTTTACATCTGCACACCTGATTATGACAAGTGTCCTTTTACGAGAGTTGAGAGCAATTAACTTATGAAACGAAATGCCACATGACTATTGAATGATATTTTTATGCTTTGCTTTTCGTAGTTGCTTATTTCATTTGATATCTGGTTTCCAGCTGTGTTACAGCATTGCTTTGATAAAATAAAATGCATTTGCTAATGTGAACTCTTTCTGTCAACAGATCTATTAAATAATTATTTTATGATCCACATTCTTTAAAAAAGGAGCACCTGGAAAGGAAAGAACAATAAGAAGGAACTAGTAACTGGACACATAGTTTTCTTTTCAAGTACATGGTAATATTTTTTTTACAATAAGTTGTTATGGTGCACCACTTTAATTACATAGACATTAAGATGTGAATATGCTTTTCCCTTGTCTGCATTGTTGTTTTTCCTGTAATATTTTTTTCTGCTTGAGCTATGTCATGTTTAGGTATAAGTTGCTGCTGTTTGCCAGGCATAGTGTTACTGAATTGGACTTTGTGTTACTCTTCTAAGCTAGTTTTTCTTGTTTCCTGCACAGTGCCTTATATTAGTTGTAATATTGCACTTGCTTTGCTAATTTATGCTGCTAGCTTTGCCAATTTGCATTTTTTGTCATTTCTGTTTGTGTTGATTTGTTGTGATGCTGCATTGCCTCGTCCCTTGGTATATATCTGAGCTCAGTAGATTTAAGTTAGCTTAAGAGGGGGTAGACTATATAAGAAACTGACTATGGAGAATAGGTAAAGTATGCATTGCAAGGTTACATGAAAAAGATTTGGGCCCAAATGAGTGTTGTACAATCAGAAATAATCATTTTGAAAGAAATATGAATAGAATACAGGAAGGAGGTATAGGTAGGATTTTCTTGGAAATAAATGATGAGGTAAGCAATGTGTGAACATATAAATACAGAAAGCATGCTTAGATAGGATTTTTTTTTGGTGGAAACAAATGTTGAAATAAGACGAAAGATCTATCGAATGAAGTTGTGGGGTGGACTGCAGTACCAAATGTTACACTGAAAACAAACCCTGTCCTTTCCTTTTGTGTTATCCCACTATGTGTTTGGGTACCTGTGTGTATTTGTGTTTTTCCTGTCTTTATGTGTTTAGCTGATGAGAGCTATGTTGTAGAATTTTTCTAATACTCTGTTATTTTCTTTGTAAAGATGCTTAGACTTTATTTATTCTGTTTTGTTTTAATGCTCATGTGTGAAGTTGACGTTTAGAAAGTGATTCTGATCTTTTATTTTTGTACTCATGACATCATTCCTGTAACACTGATATATATGTTTATTTCTATTCTTTTGTAAAGCCCCTATTACTACAAATGTTATCTGTATTATTATGTTTTTAATGATGTATTTTGTACCTTTGTAATTGTATTCTTATGTTATAATATTGTGATTGACACCAGTTCATCTAATCAAGTAACTTGGAAGTTCCATTTCACTGCACACATTTCTGTTGGTCATAGTATATGGACAATATGTGAGAAGTAGGGACTGATAGTGTTTGCACGTGTGTTACTAATTCAGCAAAGGACTGGATAACAGCATTGCTGGTTCTAAGGACAATTCCAAAAACTTTGTGAGTGCACAAGTGGTGGTTATGGACTTGCTCTATTATCCGCAAGACTCTTCAATGGTGATTGTGCACCTGCACAGTCGCAACAGATGGCTGCTGGCCATCTCTACAAGGACTACAGTGGGTCTACACCTCTGGTGGCCCACCAATACTCTCTACAAGGACAACAGTGGGTCTGCATCTCTGGAGGCCCACCAATACCACTTTCTACAAGGACTACAGTGGGTCTGCACCTCTGGTGGCCCACCAATACTCTCTACCAGGACTGCAGTGGGTCTGCTCTGTGATGACCTACCTACCAATATTCTTCAACACGTCGACTGACTCTGCTGTGGGTTTGCTCTGTTGTGGCCCATTACCTGTCAGCATGTCAAGAGTCAGCACTGTCTTTCCGTTGGAAGGACAACACTACTTCTTCAAGACTGCATGGAAATCCACTACTTCTGTGTGCAATTTCTTTTACTAATGAGACTTTGTGAAAAAAACTGTAATTACTCTTATGATGAATGATCAGGACTGTCTTTATTGACTGTAAAAAAAATTTTAGCTGTTGACCAACATCGTATAAATCAGTGTGTGCATTTGATTTCTTTGTTATTGTAATTGTGAAAAAACAAAATTTAACAAATATGTATTGGCCACTGCCCAAAAAAAATTTGTAAAATTTTTTGTGGGGAGCATGGGGGCTATGTAAGTAGGCTGTTTATGTTTTCTTTATGTAAGTTTGATGTTTATGTTTTCTTATTGGCAACGTTACGTAGCGCTCTCTGTGGCTGTGCTGTGTGCAGTATGTGGCTAGTTTGCATTGTTGTTGTCTGCCATTGTTGTCATGAACTGCTATAGCTGGATGTGAACAGCGCGTAGCGTTGGGCAGTTGGAGGTGAGCCGCCAGCAGTGGTGGACGTGGGGAGAGAGATGGCGGAGTTTTGATAATCTGTAAGACTGAATGTCAATTATGAATATTAAGGTAAATACATTGTTTGTTCTCTATTAATATCTTTCATTTGCTAACTATCCCTATCAGTAGTTAGTACCTTCAGTGGTTTGAATCTTTTATTTAGCTGGCAGTAGTGGCGCTCGCTGTTTTGCAGTAGCTTGAGTAGCGAAGATTTTTGTGAGGTAAGTGATTTGTGAAAGGTATAGTTTAATGTTTGTCAGGGCCATTCTTTTGCAGGGATTTTTGATAGTCAGATTGCGTTGCGCTAAAATTATTGTGTGTCAGGTTAAGCACAGTCTTGTATAAATTGTTCTAAAGGGGACGTTCCATGTATAATTGTTCTAAGGGGACGTTTCATTTTAAACGAAGAAAATATTACGCACGGAGCAAGTTTTGAACGCAGAACCTTTCCCTTAGCAGCCATACACTTTAACCACTACGCTACCACTGCTTGTCTTTCAATATATCTTCCGGAGGACTTTAAAATATCACGCAAAATACCGACAAACACTGTTGGTATGACTATGAATTACTCACGTTTCATCGAAGTACAATAGGAAATAAACAATTACTGCTGTTCTTTATTGCGAAAAAGCAGTTAGTGAGAATGATACAAACACCTTTCCTTGCTATCGCCTGAATTAAGAGGCTTATTGCTTATTTGGTTTAATTAATTAATAGAATATGAAGCAATTGGTATAAAGAATGCTTTTTCCAAATTTTCTATAGAAGTCTGCTATCAAGACACTGCTTTTGTTGAATTACTTTATTTATGACTGAACGTTTCTAAAACTGAAGACACTCGTCCATGCTCTGCACTGCAGTCGAGCTCTGTCAACATCGTTTTCTGTTCATTGGCTGTTTTGTGACGTCAGATGCGCAGAACGAACCTAAACTCGACCGCCATCATAAATGACGCGCACTTTAGTCATCTCCCTTAAAACTGGGATCTAATGTTGAGCGCCAGCATTACGAACCTTGCCAGCTGTGTCCGTCGGTGTGGCCGTAGAGCCAGACGAGGCAGCTCTTGAGCTCGACGGCGACCTGGTTGGAGGGGTGGAGCGCCGAGCAGACGCGCGGGCTGCGCAGGTAGGCGGCCACGGCCTCCGGCCTGCCCGTGTCCACCTTGGCCAGCATGGCGCCCAGCGCCGCCTGCACCGCGCGCACTTTGGTGGCGTTCAGCTGCTGGCCGCAGCCGCTGCAGCGCCACGGAGACCACGTGTCCAGGGGGTCCTCGCTCACTATGGCGCCCGGGCAGCCGCGGCGCCCGCAGCGCAGCGCAGACAGCAGCGACCCGAACTCCTGCAACGTGCACCACGTAGCCTACTTACAAGGCGTTCTCACTGAGATAAGCTTACACTCTATAGGGGCACTGTGCCAAGTGTCTTAAAACTCGACAAGGCCAACTGCCCACTAACGTTTTTTATGAATTATAACGTGACTTCCCGTGTACGAAACACTATATCAGGGCGCCACACAATGTTCTTAAAATTTCGACAACGGTGATTGCCTACTAAGACATTTGCATGAACAGCAGCATGTTGTTGTTGTTGTTGTTGTTGTTGTTGTTGTTGTTGTTGTGGTCTTCAGTCCAGAGACTGGTTTGATGCAGCTCTCCATGCTATTCTATCCTGTGCAAGGTTCTTCATCTCCCAGTACCTACTGCAACCTACAGCCTCCTGAATCTACTTAGTGTATTCATCTCTGTCTCCGTCTACGATTTTTACCCTCCACGCTGCCCTCCAGTACTAAATTGGTGATCCCTTGATGCCTCAGAATATGCCCTACCAACTGGTCCCTTCTTCTAGTCAAGAAAAGCCACAAATTTCTCTTCTTTCCAATTCTATTCAATACTTCCTCATTAGTTATGTGATCTACCCATCTAATCTTCAGCATTCTTCTGCAGCACCACATTTCGAAAGCTTCTATTCTCTTCTTGTCTAAACTATTTATCGTTCACGTTTCACTTCCATACATGGCTACACTCCATACAAATACTTTCAGAAACGACTTCCTGACACTTAAATCTATACTCGATGTTAACAAATTTCACTTCTTCAGAAACTCTTTCCTTGCCATTGCCAGTCTACATTTTATATCCTCTCTACTTCGACCATCAGTTATTTTGCTCCCCAAATAGCAAAACTCCTTTACTACTTTAAGTGTCTCATTTCCTAATCTAATTCCCTCAGCATCACCCGACGTAATTCGACTACATTCCACTATCCTCGTTTTGCTTTTGCTGATGTTCATCTTATACCCTCCTTTCAAGACACTGCCCATTCCGTTCAACTGCTCTTCCAGGTCCTTTGCTGTCTCTGACAGAATTACAATGTCATCGGCGAACCTCAAAGTTTTTATTTCTTCTCCATGGATTTTAATACCTACTCGAATTTTCCTTTTGTTTCCTTTGCTGCTTGCTCAATATACAGATTGAATAACATAGGGGATAGGCTACAACCCTGTCTCATTCCCTTCCCAACCACTGCTTCCCTTTCATGTCCCTCGATTCTTATAACTGCCATCTAAGACATTTGCATGAAGAGCAGCATACTTGCTTAAAACCTGTCAGGCCAGTCACTCTGAAGATGCCTCAAATGAGGCGAAAAGCATTGGAAAATGAAGATAAGTCAAGCCTGTTTCGCACCCAAGACTGTTTATCTCTTCGTTTATCACTCGTTCTTGTACCATACCGCCATGAATTGGAAAAGTTATAATTCTTTGTTTGTTCACAGAAAGATATGCGTCGCAGTACCGTAGCACGACACTAGAGGAGCGAAAACAGAATGATGTCATCCGTTGACGAAATGGAGTATCCTACGGCAATCCGTTTTCCGTATTTGAAGGGGGAGAAATCTGCTTCAACAATCCATGGTGTGCTGGCGGAGCTTGTTACATTTATGGCCAACTAGCCCTGGAAGAAGAGGTAAAGAGATGAAATATTTGACCCAACTGGGCAACACATCCTGCGTCATCTTTCATGATAACGCGCTAGGTCCGTGGATGAGACGTGAAATAGCAGAGAAGGTGCGAGAGTGATCACATGGAAGAAATGTGTCTCTCGTCTCCCACTGGGTATCCCTTAAAAGGAAGCATTGCCGTTTCATCCCTACGACTGGCTGAGCGGAGAACAGGTACGCCAGAATAGCTGTTTTTCAAATAAAAAGGCAGTGTCTGTTCCAGGTATTTGTTTTAAAATTGATGCATTTCTCGCTAGCGGCGCATCTTCAGAATTTCTGTAGATTAACAACGAATGTATTACATCAAGTTGTGACCACGAGCCCATACAACCCCTGCTAAGTAATTATTGACTTCAGTAAATTATAAGAACAACCAGCCTTAGAAAGCTTAAACTGTACTATTCAAAAAGTAAACAAGTAAACCTGAATGGACCGTAACCGCAATAGTCAGACATACCTAGACAATATTGTGTATTATGGAAGCATAGTGAGAAACAGTTTAATTTTTAATGGCTTGCGAGATCACCAGTTAGAGCTGCGACCAGATAAGTGCGAGGTCTTGGGTCAACGTATAACGAATAATAGGGCCACATTTTACGTGACATAGGTGGAGAGTGTCAAATACTTTCCACAGCCGAGGACTTCGAAAGAATTGAAAGGGTTCTTTGGATTTATCGCGTACTCTCGCCAATTTCTTGCAAATTTTAGTAAAATCGAGAAGCCTACACACGAACTGCTAAAGAAAGACAAAGGAATGATTTTCAAGAACTAAAGGAGACAGACAAAATAATGCTTTTGAAGAACTAAAGGAGACAGACAAAATAATGCTTTTCAAGAACTAAAAGAGAAAGTAGTTAACCCAACGCTACTTCAGTACCCACATTTTACAAATATAGTGGCAACAGATGGGAGCAATTCAGCTGTAGGACGGTCTTGTCACAATGCAAAAAAATTTGTGCGAAGATTTGCCGATTGCGTACACATCTAGATCATTAAACAAGGCAGATAAAGAACTGTTGGCTAAAGCACTTGCAGCAAGGCAATTCTGACCATACATATACGTAGAATGGTTTGTAGTGGTCACAATCCAGAAGTCATTAAAACGGATATTCAGTGTAAAGGACCGAAGTCCAAGACTCGAAGTGGAGATTTAAACTTGAAAAATATGGCTATGACGTAATTTACAAGCCGGGTAGGCCGAATAGCAATGCAGACGCTCTTAGTAGGACACGGGCTACTGAGAATACCGATAATGAGAGGGGTCAGCTGGAGGGAAAGAACAGGGGTGATCAGGTGAACGTGGGACAAACCCAAGCGAGTAATGAAATAGGACGTGATGAGGAGGTATCAGTAAACGCAAAAGCAACAAATGATAAATCCTGAGGAAACACACAGGATGCTAATTAAATGCATGATAATCTATTGGGAGGAGACCAGGCCATACATAAAACGTTCTAAAGGATAAAGAAGTATCAGCAGTGGAAAGGAATGAAACATGATGTGGAGGAATCCAGGCGTAAGAGTCCGTCATGCCAAAAGAATAAGCTTACACACACACAAAGACAAAATGCCATTAGAAATAACAGACACAGCGGTACGTCTATACGAAGAATGTTCAGTTAACGCTGTAGGCCTTTTAAATCAGTGAAGCACAAGTGAGAAATACATGCTAACATTCTAAGACAACTTCAGTAAGTTTACATCAGCCATGCCAATAGAGCGTCAAGACGCTGAGACAGTTGCAGAAGACTTTGTAGAACACAGTTTTAAGATATGGAAATCCATCAGTAGCTCTAATTGAGGAACGGAAAAATTTTTAAGCGATTTTTCCAAGATCTTTTGTAAATTGTTGCATAGTAGTAACATACAAGCGACGGCCTGCCACATAGTGCATTTTTGGAGAGAAGTTTCCATACACGGATAAGAGTATCTGAGACACTGACAGGAGACCAAAGTGAGACAAGTGGGTACCATATACAATCTTCGTATTCAACATACCACACAGCGTTGCGGGCTACATGCCATTTGAAATGATGTGCAGCGGAAAACTAAACATCCCAGGGAAATTGCAACGAGAATGAGCAAAGGTATGTCATAACTATACTCGTATGTGAACAGAAAGTGAGAAATCAAGAGACAAGATGTTCTAGACAGTCAATGATACAAAACGAAAGGGCTAACAAATAACGGTATGATTAATGAAAAAATCCAAAAGAATTCAAGGGAAGTCGTAAGGTGTTGCTGTTCGAACAAAGAATAAGACGTGGAAAATCTAGGAAACTAGCTTCATAGCGGCGAGTACCATATGAAGTAGTCGAACACGACGAATGTAGTAATAAAATTAAGAGGAAACGAATGTAGATGCAAACAGATTAAAACAGAACTTCCAATTTCAGGTGAGTCACAGGCAGGAAGAAGACCTCCTTCTGATTATGGAGTTTCAAAAATAAGTACGTCTTCAGGATCTTAGTATGATAATTTAGGCAAAGTAGAAACACACAGTACCACACGGAGGATTGAAACATATGTAAACTGAACGTTTCCAGAAGACGAAGATATGATACTCCAGCTGTACGGAGAGGTAGGGACATGCTAAAAGAACTTAGTGTAGATTTAACGGAATGCTTCTTGCTAGACCAACAGGTGACGTCATATAGAAATGGTAACAGTTCAGAGGTTGGGTCACAAGATGACAAGGCTTGAGACAAAGAAGAGAGGCCTATTTAAGTTCGTAGGTGATGTAAGTAAAATGCTATTTGTAACACTACATTAGGCTGATGCTGCATATTACAGGAATACCCAGAGACTACGGAGAGGGAAATTTGGAATGGAAAAGCTAGAAAGGTTCATCACTTCGTATGTTGAGGAGGCAGACATCGGGTTTAAAAGAGTTGAAACGTATGAACAAGAAGTAACACTAGCAGATGTATTCGGTATATAAAATCGGAGTATGAACAAATGACGAGTGCTACAGTTTATACATAGAAAGGGGTGTTGCTGCCTCACATCATAAACCCGTCAAATTGTGAAATTCCTCCGTCTAATGCAAGAAGCACGTTCGAAGAGATTTCGGGATTGCAGCCGGTCATCGTAAATTTCACTCTACAGTATTTCGATGGGACACCTGCCAGTCTTCTTCAGTTGAGCCGTTAAAGATTTGACGACAAGCTGCAATCCCAAAATCTCTTCGAACATTCAATTTACCGGGAAAATTTCAAATTTCACAGCAGGAAGCATGTTAGGATGTTTGATAAATGTCTTAGTAGATAACCTGTTTAACATATACAAAATGTTCCTTTTACCACAAGAAACCCTTCAGTCAGAAGGTAAGTATATTTATCTTCAGCGAGAAAAGAAGTACTTAGACTAATTATCTACAGAGCAATTAAACTGTAGGAATATAAATCATGACCGTGGAATTTGTAGACAAACATTTTCTCTCTCACGTACTTTCGACCAGGAAGAGTGAATATGAAAACAGAATTATCGTATTATAGCAAAGTATATGGACATCTTTAAATAAGAATGAATGGTTGTACATAGTTTCTAAGGACGAAGGTATGTCAGTTTAACAAGCCCTGGTGGATGTAGTGCTAAGAGGAACTGGGGAAAAATTATGTAATACAGTAAATGTAACGGGTGTGGTACAAGAGCTTTCATACATACAGATCGAATACTACGCACAAACACAACTGAAAAGGATGTAATACCACAAATAGAGTTGCAAATTTATTGTTGCGAAGTTAAAAAGAGAAACCAAACCTTTCTTTGCTAAATTTAGAGTTATTATATCTTGTGGTCACATAACTAGATGAATTAAAGGTTAATGGAAAGCACCTAACTGATTAGATCACATGATTAATGAACAGCAGAAAAGGACGACACTGAGTAAATGACATACTGTTCTATCACTCCGTATGTCATTGTAGCCTTAATTATATTAACTTCGTGCTGCAGACACTGTAAATGTAAATAATGTTTTCGACTTCTGTATGTGATGTGTGTTCTTTCGGACATGTCCGAAAGAACAGACATCATTTCTGATCTAGCAGGAATTATGAACTAAGACACAAAGGAATTACAAACTTTGGCTGCAAGTGGGCAAGGATTGAAATGAATGGGGAAAACTGAAAATTTGTTCCGGACCGCGATTCGAATCAGGTCTGTTGCTTACTTGGCAGTTGCTCTGAACACTCCGGACACAGTGGTCATTGCAGCCGCAAAGAGCACATTAGTAGTGTGTGGTTAAGTTGAGAGTTTGAGTCTGACAGGAGGCGTACTAGGGCAGTCTGTGCAGTTGCAATGACCACTGTGTCCAGATGGCTGGCACGGTAGCTCAGCGTGTTCGGTCAGAGGGCTGCTCGCCCTCTGTAATAAAAAAAACTGAGTAAAGGAGCCACCGATTAACTTTAACGGATGTCTTGTGACGTCCGCCCAGACCAAACTCAATGATCAATACCGAACAAATTTGAAAAAGAAACGTGGTCAGAGCAACTGCCTAATAAGCTGGAGACCCAGGTTCAAATCCTGGTCCAGCGCGAATTTTTAGATCACCCTATCGATTTCAATTAATGCCGCTTGCTGCCAACGTGTCATTCAGGGTGTTTTCGACTCAAAAGAAATTACTTTTATAACAATAATAGTTACGGAAAGGTATGCGTAAGAACTATCATCATAAATCGACCCGCAGAAAATCCAGTGGTACGAACAACTCTTACTACTCCTCCTGAGGAAATGTGTGAAAAAGGCCCAAACGGGCAAAAAGCCTCTGTACGTCAGAAACAGAACAATTGTCAAGTATAAAATGTATTTATCCTAGTTATGAAGTAATTGTTTCAGAGGCAAATTTTAATGTAAATTTCATTGTGAACAGAATGTAAATTGTGTTATCGTAAAGAAAAATAAATTGAAAATCTGTAAGGTGGTGAAATATAAACATTAAGAAAAGAACTTGGAATTAGAACAAGTCAAACAATCTAACCAAAATTTTAATAAAGTTTCTAATTTACGCTGTTCTGAAGAGTAACGTCACTTTCATTGGCAGGAGAGATGTCTTCCATCCACGTAAATTTTATTTTCAAAAATAATGTTCGTTTTTCTCAGAAAGTATTCAAGAGATTTCATCAAAAATTTCTGTTTCATCACTATATATGTTTCAAACTTCTCTCATGAGGTTTTCGGAATAGGTCAAATAGAATTTTCATAATTTTTTAATTATAATTCCACAAGCACAATTCTAAAGTCATGGAAAATTCCAAGCACTTTGCCCCATATCTCAGCTTTCAATCAGAATTCCAAAATCTGCTCTTTTTGACAACGTTTATTAGGTTTACAGAAATGTGTACAAAATTTCATAATTCTAGCATTCATAGAATCTGAGGAAAAGGTACATAAACTTTAAAACATCAAACATTTCAGTAAACGCAATTTAAAGTCCAACCTAGCTTTTTCCCTTATGTCACTTTTTCAGAAGGCACCACATTTGTACTCTGGGTCGTCTTTTCCTACAAGGCTTCTCTTCTGATTTCTTATTGTCTGTCTTCTTTCCTTTACCAGGACTTCAACTGACTTTCCAGGTGCAGAGACATCTACATCTACATTTATACTCCGCAAGCCACCCAACGGTGTGTGGCGGAGGGCACTTTACGTGCCACTGTCATTACCTCCCTTTCCTGTTCCAGTCGCGTATGGTTCGCGGGAAGAACGACTGTCTGAAAGCCTCCGTGCGCGCTCTAATCTCTCTAATTTTACATTCGTGATCTCCTCGGGAGATATAAGTAGGGGGAAGCAGTATATTCGATACCTCATCCAGAAACGCACCCTCTCAAAACCTGGCGAGCAAACTACACCGCGATGCAGAGCGCCTCTCTTGCAGAGTCTGCCACTTGAGTTTGTTAAACATCTCCGTAACGCTATCACGGTTACCAAATAACCCTGTGACGAAACGCGCCGCTCTTCCTTGGATCTTCTCTATCTCCTCCGTCAACCCGATCTGGCACGGATCCCACACTGATGAGCAATACTCAAGTATAGGTCGAACGAGTGTTTTGCAAGCCACCTCCTTTGTTGATGGACTACATTTTCTAAGGACTCTCCCAATGAATCTCAACCTGGTACCCGCCTTACCAACGATTAATTTTATATGATCATTCCACTTCAAATCGTTCCACACGCATACTCCCAGATATTTTACAGAAGTAACTGCTACCAGTGTTTGTTCCGCTATCATATAATCATACAATAAAGGATCCTTCTTTCTATGTATTCGCAATACATTACATTTGTCTATGTTAAGGGTCAGTTGCCACTCCCTGCACTAAGTGCCTATCCGCTGCAGATCTTCCTGCATTTCGCTACAATTTTCTAATGCTGCAACTTCTCTGTATACTACAGCATCATCCGCGAAAAGCAGCATGGAACTTCCGATACTATCTACTAGGTCATTTATATATGTTGTGAAAAGCATGGGTCCCATAACACTCCCCTGTGGCACGCCAGAGGTTACTTTAACGTCTGTAGACGTCTCTCTATTGATAACATGCTGTGTTCTGTTTGCTAAAAACTCTTCAATCTAGCCACACAGCTGGTCTGATATTCCGTAGGCTATTACTTTGTTTATCAGGCGACAGTGCGGGACTGTATCGAACGCCTTCCGGAAGTCAAGAAAAATAGCATCTACCTGGGAGCCTGTATCTAATATTTTCTGGGTCTCATGAACAAATAAAGCGAGTTGGGTCTCAACGATCGCTGTTTCCGGAATCCATGTTGATTCCTACATAGTAGATTCTGGGTTTCCGAAAACGACATGATACTCGAGCAAAAAACATGTTCTAAAATTCTACAACAGATCGACGTCAGAGATATACGAGGTGTGGCTAGAAAAAACCGGACTAGTACTGGTGAAACAATAAAACGAATGCAATAAGGCTGAAAGTCGCGTGGCCTGTCAAGTGACTCTCGCTCCGCCTACTGCTCGAGTTTCATCTGCCTCCTGCTCTCAGTCTGCCCGTGGCGTCTGTTTTAAGTAGTTGACGTTTTGTCTGTGCGTCGGAAAATGTTGAGTACAGAAAGAACAGCGTGTTAGGAAAGTGTTAGGCAGATTCTTCATGAAAGTTTCAACATGAACAAAGTGTGAGAGTGTCATCACTGGTGTCTTCGCGGCCATCTTTAAATCGTTTAAACCACTCAGACACTTGTGTTCGCGATAAACAATCATCGCCGTACACTTGTTGTAACATTACAAACGTTTCACTTGCAGATTTTCCTAGTTTGAAACAAAATTTGATGTTAACACGCTGTTCTTTCTGTACACTCAACATTTTCCGACGCACAGACAAAACGTCAACTACTTAAAACAGACGCCACGGGCAGACTGAGTGCAGGAGGCAGATTAAACTCGAGCAGTAGGCGGAGCGAGAGTCACTTGACAGGCCACGTGACTTTCAGCCTTACTGCATTCGTTTTATTGTTTCACCAGTACTAGTCCGGTTTTTTTCTAGCCACACCTCGTAGGTCTATAGTTTTGTGCATCTGTTCGACGACCCTTCTTGAAGACTGGGACTACCTGTGCTCTTTTCCAATCATTTGGAACCTTCCGTTCCTCTAGAGACTTGCGGTACACGGCTGTTAGAAGGGGGGCAAGTTCTTTCGCGTACTCTGTGTAGAATCGAATTGGTATCACGTCAGGTCCAGTGGACTTTCCTCTGTTGAGTGATTCCAGTTGCTTTTCTATTCCTTGGACACTTATTTCGATGTCAGCCATTTTTTCGTTTGTGCGAGGATTTACAGAAGGAACTGCAGTGCGGTCTTCCTCTGTGAAACAGCTTTGGAAAAAGGTGTTTAGTATTTCAGCTTTACGCGTGTCATCCTCTGTTTCAATGCCTTCATCATCCCGGAGTGTCTGGATATGATGTTTCGAGCCACTTACTGATTTAACGTAAGACCAGAACTTCCTAGGATTTTCTGTCAAGTCGGTACATAGAATTTTACTTTCGAATTCACTGAACGTTTCACGCATAGCCCTCCTTACGCTAACTTTGACCTCGTTTAGCTTCTGTTTGTCTGAGAGGTTTTGGCTGCGTTTAAACTTGGAGTGAAGCTCTCTTTGCTTTCGCAGTAGTTTCCTAACTTTGTTGTTGTACCACGGTGGGTTTTTCCCGTCCCTCACAGTTTTACTCGGCACGCGCTGTAAATATTTTTCTCAGGACATCTTGACCAAAATTTTCTACCTTGAAGCCCATTCTTTCTAATATCTTCATGCTCCCGATTTTTCCACAATTAAATACAATAACCGCATCATAAGTTGCAATTCTGACAACTGAAGCAGATGCAAATGTGTTTTTAGGGCATCGTTTCCATATGAGTGAATTTAGAGATTTGGATTTTGAGTTTTGCCATTAACATACTTTGAGAAGTGCAGGATCGGCCAAAGATGATCTATAAAACCTAAAAGTGTGTATCACGGCCTTCTAGATGTATCCCGCACACATTTGGGTGAAAGTAACACACAGAATAGTTGTTCACTGAGCTAGTATTGAAGTGCTGCTTCAAAACGTGGGCGTGGCAGGGATATTGCGTCACAATTTTCAGGCACTTCGGATGCGATTTCAACATTGAAAGTTTGGGAAGTTATTGTCCACGAGTTGTACTAACAAAAATTCGAAAATTGACATTTTTGGTCAGTTTCACGAACGTCCCCCTTAACCGTTCTGAAAGAGACGGGAGCGCGCCGACAGTACCTGGGGGTCGCGGCAGCGGTCGCAGCGGCAGAGGAAGCCCTTGGTGTCGAGCAGGTGTGCGCGCCGCGCGGCCGTGCCCCACATCAGCGGCGCGTACGACGTGGTGAGCTCCTGGCCGCGGGCCACGTCGACGGCGGCGCGCACCACCATGGCGTGCTGCGCGTCGTAGCCGTGCGTCGTGTTGGGCGAGCACGCGTGGTTCATCATGGCGGCCAGCGGGTAGAGGCCGCGCAGCCGCCCCGACAGCGCCTCCGGCCGCCGGCTGCCGTCCAGCGGCGTCTCGAACGCGTTCGTGTCCAGCACGCGCGCCGCGCGGCCCGCCGCACGCAGGCGCTCCGCGGGGACCCGGCCCCCACACAGCCGCGACAGCAGCTCCACCTGCCGGCAACACCTTCATTCACAGGCCTCCCGCAGGGGCAGATCGTGAGAAACCCAGCTCACTGTATCAGTGATACACTACAGGGCGACCAATCCTTAGCGCAGCCACCTGCCGGGCTTGTTTTTGTCCCGCCGCCAGCCGGCCGCCTGGTGCAGAGTATACTGCCCTTTCACTGCGAGGCTTATGTGTAGAATTATTGCGCATATAGCATGTCTGTGTTAGACAATGGAATACAGTGTATTGATTGAAAGTGATACAAGTGAAGTGCCGAAATACAAGTGTTCTATTCGCCAAAGTGTGTTTGTGCATGATTCACACGGGAGTGCAGAATCGGCACGGGAGTGCAGAATCGGCACGGGAGTGCAGAATCGGCACGGGAGTGCAGAATCGGCACGGGAGTGCAGAATCGGCACGGGAGTGCAGAATCGGCACGGGAGTGCAGAATCGGCACGGGAGTGCAGAATCGGCACGGGAGTGCAGAATCGGCACGGGAGTGCAGAATCGGCACGGGAGTGCAGAATCGGCACGGGAGTGCAGAATCGGCACGGGAGTGCAGAATCGGCACGGGAGTGCAGAATCGGCACGGGAGTGCAGAATCGGCACGGGAGTGCAGAATCGGCACGGGAGTGCAGAATCGGCACGGGAGTGCAGAATCGGCACGGGAGTGCAGAATCGGCACGGGAGTGCAGAATCGGCACGGGAGTGCAGAATCGGCACGGGAGTGCAGAATCGGCACGGGAGTGCAGAATCGGCACGGGAGTGCAGAATCGGCACGGGAGTGCAGAATCGGCACGGGAGTGCAGAATCGGCACGGGAGTGCAGAATCGGCACGGGAGTGCAGAATCGGCACGGGAGTGCAGAATCGGCACGGGAGTGCACGTGCCGTAAACAGGTTATTTAAGAGCAATTTCCTGATGTTCTGGTTCCTAATCGGAATGAGTTTCATCGATTGATAAATTTTGTGAAACGAGGATTTTCTTCACAGGAAGCGGACAACAATGTACAGCACTCGCAGAAAAACTATCAATTACTTTGGGCATGCTTCGGTAAGATCTCTTAGAAAATCAGATTGATACGTTTCTCAGCAAATGGTAATTACCTGTGTCTCTTTTCAAACGGTTTCGAAGTTGCTGAAGATCCAGACCTATAAAACAACTACAGTGCAACAACTTAAACAGGATGTCTAAGCAAAAAGGTTGCAGATTTGTGATGAAATTTGAAAAAGCTGCATGGGAGCAATTGACACTCACCTAACTTACTTTTCGGACGAATCATTGTTTTCCCTAACTGGAAAAGTTAATTCACAAAATAACCGTTACTTGAGTTTTGAAAAGTGTTACCTAATACACGAGGCACCCTTGCATGATATAATGTAATGCGGTTGGAGAATTTTTTTTTTTCCCAGGAAACAACAGCGAGATATGTGAGAAACACTTTGCGACCCTTTTGGCCAATTAACTGAAAGAGTATGCGCTTTTGCGACATTTCAGCAGGGCTCTGCGATGGCACATACAGCCACCGTATTACAGGAAATTCACATGACGTGTTTCAAGGTAGACTGATCACAAACAGCAAGTGGCCTCCTCGTTTCCCCAATTTAACCCTCTGCGATTATTGCCTTTGGCGGGGCATTAAAAGAGAAACTTTAGAGGAACTTGAAACTAACATTCGTCAAGATTTTCCTGCCATTTCTCAGAGGGAACAGAGTGTACCGAGCGGTTTCCTAACTAGATGTCAGAAATGACTGAACAACGGAAGGAGACACTTCCAGCATCTCCTTGCTTATAAAACATAAGTAATTTATTTCTAAGTGTTCATGTTTTGTATGTAACATAGCTGGCACAACAAACTATACTGTATTTCTTTCGCACCTACTACTCATACAGTGAGCACCATAGCTGGCCAATCCAGCCAGAAGTGAGCCGTGAAAGCGATTGCGTTAACGATTGATTACCCTGTAGAAGTAGTCGCAGTTTTACAATAAGGCACAGCCAGGCAAAGTACAGAAATGAAACGTTCCAGTCTGTCCAAAAATAAATTAGATGTACAGCCCGACATACAAGTAAAAAGCTTATCACATTATTGAAAGAAATACACATAAAATAGAAAATACCATATGAAAACCTTTAAAACTAGCCCATAAAATAAAAATCAAAGAAATCACGAAGCTGGCAAGTTCATCTATTTCAGTATGATAAATTTGTACACGAACATACCATTCATTAGCTGATAGAATTTAAATTGTAAGGCACAGCCTCCTCAGACATAGAAAGGAAACCCCTGCTGACACTTCTGAAACCATGAAATTACAATAACTTACTATCACAAGATTAATTTGAATTTTATAAGAAAATACACAAATATGGGGTAGCAATGAGAAATTGCATAGTAGGTACTATTGCAGACATTTCTCAGTGCACAAGAAGAAAAACTTTTTACATCCAGTTCCCCATCCCTGAACAAAATTATTTATTACTGGTATGTAGATGATACATTACTATTAAATTAAGACAATGATAGACAATTCACCAGCAATTAAACAATCTGCATCCTAAAGTAAAATTTACAATAGGAACAGAAAACAACAATTCCATAAATTTCTTGACCTAAAAATAAGCAACTACAATTACCAGCACAGATTTTAAATTTAAAAAACCTGCAACTACAAAGATCATCATCAATAAAAATTCATTCCATCCCAGGTCAAATAAATGCGCATACGTTAAATCAATGATCAATAGAATCTTGAATTTGCTGCTGGTAGAGAAAGCAGTAAAACAGATTAAACACTGTAATAAATAGCACAAAAAATTATTTCGACCCAGCTGTAGTACTTAAAATCTACCAGTAAGCCTAAGTTAGACAACAGACATGAAGACGCAACATTGAAAAGAGATGACAATACCAAAGCCAAACCGATATATGCACCAAAAAGATATATAAGCAACATATCACACAAAATAAATTGTTGAAAAACACGGAAATACAACTAGAATTTTGAACTAACAACAACTTACAAAGCTGATATCAAGAAAAAGCGGTCTCTTCTAATCCAGTTGTATACAAAATTTCCTGTAATGACAGCAATAGCTTCTACATTGGATACACAGAACGAAGTTTTAGTATAAGATTTGAAGAACACACCAGGGGCTGCAAAAGCAATCAATCAAGTTTTTACCTACACTTAAAAAATAAAAATCACTAAGTGAACACAATCTAAAATACTTTGACAATTCTACATAGGAAACCGAAAGATCAAACCATGAACATTTTGGAAGAATTAGAAATTTATCCAAACATACAGACACATCTGAAGAGATCCTAAAACAACAAATGGACCTCAAACGTATAAATTGAGTTGAAAACTTTATTAACATGATAGGAAACAAACCAAAAATAGACATATTAAGATCGTATGTCTACATAATGCAAAATATCTCCGGCAAAAAATCTGACTACCTAAGATATAATTTACTTCAATGCGTCAATGAAACGATCCGTCGTTTCACAATTGTCAAAAAGTAACCCGAAATTTCTAAGGAAGGAAAATACATGATCTATATTAACAATTACTTTCCAAAATGTTTTATGGACGTCACTCCGTCTAGACGGAAGTATAATACAAGATAATCTCATGGTACTGTGACACAGACGTAGAATAAAATGCATTATAAATGTAATGTCAAATAGGAACACTTGAAAATGGCACAAATTCCAAAACAAGCGTGTTGTGAAGCCATGTTAAAACAGCATGAAAAACTATTTGCAGCTAATTATGTAAAAGGATAGAGAATGTGTCAGATTAGGAAGAGAGAGACTAAATATCGATGAGTTTTGCTATTTGAGCAGCAAAATACGTGATGGTGGCAGAAGTAGAGAAGATATAAAATGTAAACGGGTAATGGCAAGAAAAGCATTTCTGAAGAAGAGAAATTTATTAACATCGAATATAGATTTAAGTTTTAGGTAGTCTTTTCTGAAGGTATTTGTCTGGAGCGTAGCCTTGTATGATAGTGAATGAAGACGATGTCAGCATTTGGGGGTTTTGTAATATTGTTCTTTACATTATTGATGCATTGGAAAATGGAGAGCATTGTTGTATCTCCCCCAATAGACACTATGTAAATCATGTAATAAGGGTTGTGCTTATAGCCATAAGGATTGACACAAAAGCTAAATAATGAAAGACAAGCATATTTTTAAAAATATTGATACCTGGTACTTCCCAATAAAATCTGTGCATCTTTTACTGAATTCAGATGATTTCACTGAACTGAGCACACGGAGGGAGCAAGATGGAAAGATAAAAATAATTTGTGTGGCACGTCGGAAGTGGAAGGTGTGTGGGGCTTGTGTGGATATGAACTCTTAACACAATGCAATTCAATTTGTTACTAAGTCTTAAAAGCCCAGAGCCCATAAAGAATAAGAAACAACCAAAGAACTCAATGCTCAGTTAACAAAATAACAAGTACGACATAATACAAGATAATAAACCATTAAACAACTTGCCCCATTGGAATCAACTCTACAGTAAAGGAGGCACAGATTCATATACTAAAATAACACCCTTACACAATAAACAGAGAACCCTTTCAGTAAAAGGGGCACGAATTAACATGAAAAAACCATAGTAAAAAGGAGAATACACAATAAAATAAAACTTCTTACCCATAAACCGAACCCTAAATCCACCAACCACAGGTGACACCTCAGTACTAGACAGGCAATACAAAAGAAAACATCATCTGTATAACCTACGGTATGTACACTCAGATGTGCGCAGAATGCATGAACAGGAAAACGAAATTCAACAGCAATGGCAAATAAAATCGCTCTAGACACATCAACCAAGTAGAATGTTTTGAACTGAAAGCACTAGGCCTAATGGCGGCCTTCTTGTGCTTCACAAATTTAATGAATAGACTATTTCAGTAGGAAATTCCTGAGTTTTATGCACTAAGAACCTGCACTGGCCACAGCGGTTTCCTACACTTGTCATATCCGAAAACAATCGACGGTTATCAGTTCTTCACTCCCAGCTATGCTGTTTTCCCTGGATCGGAGACGCCAAACACCATCTGATGCTCTGGCCAGAACAATGTCCGATGTTGACAGCGAGCCACCATCAGCCTCTGATACCATTACAATGGGCTGTCTCTCTGTTTTGCCCCAAGCTTCCTGATTCGTCTTTGTGGCAGCTCTCTTACTCCAAGCTGCTGCTGCTGGTGGTCTTCACTGGCTGTTCCAAACTGCCTTCTCTTCACTGAGGTTGTCCATCCGTTGGCTACAGAAACCGCCCCATACGCCATCCACACGGACACACACACACACACACACACACACACACACACACACACACACACACACACACACACACACACACAAACCAGCGTGACCACAGCACCACACACTGGGTTCAAGTAGTAGTTTTCTATTAAGGTCCTATCAGCCAGAGTACCCACTCACATCTCACAGGGTTACTCCAGTCTTTGGCGTTTCGCTGCATCGACATATCTGATATGTGCACCTCCAGTGGTAGCAGGGACGCCAGAGAGACACTGTGGGAGCTTCCAGCTGGAGAGGGAGATCAACTTTACCTAATACAGCTAATTCATGGCGCATTTGCAAATAATTTCCTAATAGAAATATTTCAGCTTATGTCATGTTATTCCTGATTTTTAAAGTGTTTGCAAATGTGTTGTTGTGGTCTTCAGTGCAGAGGCTGGTTTGATGCAGCTCACCATGCTACTCTATCCTGTACAAGCTTCATCTCTTAGTACCTACTTCAGCCTACGTCGCCCTGAATCTGCTTAGTGTATTCACCTCTCTGTCTCCATCTACGATTTTCACCCTCCACGCTGCTCTCCAATACTAAACTGGTGATCCATTGATGCCTCAGAACATGTCTCACCAACAGATCCCTTCTTCTAGTCAAGTTGTGCCATAAATTTCTCTTCTCCCTAGTCTATTCAATACCCGCTCATTAGTGATGTGATCTACCCATCTAATCTTCAGCATTCTTCTGTAGCACCACATTTCTAAAGCTTCTGTTCTCTTCTTGCACAAACTATTTATCGTCCACTTTTCACTTCCATACTTGGCTACACTCCATACAAATACTTTCAGAAACTACTTCTTGACACTTAAATCTATACTCTATGTTAACAAATTTCTCTTCTTCAGAAATGCTTTCCTTGCCATTGCCACTCTACATTTTATATCCTCTCTGCTTCGACCATCAGTTATGCTGCTCCCCGAATAGCAAAACTCATTTACTACTTTAAGTGTCTCATTTCCTAATCTAATTCCCTCAGTATCACCCGATTTAATTCGACTACATTCCATTATTCTCGTTTTGCTTTTGTTGATGTTCATCTTATATCCTCCTTTCAAGACACTGTCCATTCCGTTCAGCTGCTCTTCCAAGTCCTTTACTGTCTCTGACAATTACTATGTCATCGGCGAACCTCAAAGTTTTTATTTCTTTTCCATGGATTTTAATTCCTACTCCAAATTTTTCTTTTGTTTCCATTACTGCTTGCTGAATATACAGATTGAATAACATCGGGGAGAGGCTACTATCCTGTCTCACTCCCCAACCACTGCTTGCCTTTCATGCCTCTCGACTCATGACTGCCATCTGGTTTCTATACAAATTGTAAATAGCCTTTCGCTCCCTGTATTTTACCCCTGCCACATTCAGAACTTGAAAGAGTATTCCAGTCAACATTGTCAAAAGCTTCCTCCAAGTCTACAAATGCTAGAAACGTAGGTTCGCCTTTTCTTAATCTAGCTTCTAAGATAAATAGGTCAGTATTGCCTCACGTGTTTTAACGTTTCTACGGAATCCAAACTGATCTTCCCCGAGGTCGGCTTCTACCAGTTTTTCCATTCGTCTGTGAAGAATTCGCGTTAGTATTTTGTAGGCGTGGCTTTTAAACTGATAGTTCGGTAATTTTCACGTTTGTCTACACCTGCTTTCTTTGGGATTGGAATTATTATATTCTCCTTGAAGTCTGAGGGTATTTCGCCTGTCTCATACATCTTGCTCACCAGATGGTAGAGTTTTGTCAGGACCGGCTCTCCCAAGGCCGTCAGTAGTTCCAGTGGAATGTTGTCTAATCCCGGGGCCTTGTTTCGACTTAGGTTTTCCAGTGTTCTGTCAAACTCTTCACGCAGTATCGTATCTCCCATTTCATCTTCATCTACATCCTCTTCCATTTCCATAATATTGTCCTGAAGTACATCGCCCTTGTATAGACCCTCTATATACTCCTTCCACCTTTCTGCTTTCCCTTCTTTGCTTAGAACTGGGTTTCCATCTGAGCTCTTGATATTCATACAAGTGGCTCTCTTTTCTCCAAAGGTCTCCTTAATTTTCCTGTAAGCAGTATCTATCTTACCCTTAGTGAGATAAGCCTCTACATCCTTACATTTGTCCTCCAGCCACCCCTGCTTAGACATTTTGCACTTCCTGTCGATCTCATTTTTTGAGACGTTTATATTACTATTTGCCTGCTTCATTTACTGCATTTTTGTATTTTCTCCTTTCATCAATTAAATTCAGTATCTCTTCTGTTTCCCAAGGATTTCTACTAGAACCCGCCTTTTTTACCTATGTGATCCTCTGCTGTCTTCACTGTTCCATCTCTCAAAGCTATCCATTCTTCTAGTGTATTGCTTTCCCCATTCTTGTCAATCGTTCCCTAATGCTCTCTCTGAAACACACTACAACCTCTGGTTCTTTCAGTTTATCCACGTCCCACTCCTCAAATTCCCACCTTTTTGCAGTTACTTCAGTTTTAATCTACAGTTCATAAGCAACAGATTGTGATCAGAGTCCCCATCTGCCCCTGGAAATGTCTTACAATTTAAAGCCTGGTTCCTAAATCTCCATTGTATAATCTATCTGAAACCTAGTATCTCTAGGCTTCTTCCATGTATACAACCTTTTATGATTCTTGAACCAAGTGTTAGCTATGATTAAGTTATGCTCTGTGCAAAATTCTACCAGACGGATTCCTCTTTCATTCCTTACTCTCATTCCATATTCGCCTACTGCGTTTCCTTCTCTTCCTTTTCCTACTGTCGAATTCCAGTCACCCATGACTATTAAACTTTCGTCTCCCTTCACTATCTGAATAATTTCTTTTATCTCATCGTACATTTCATCAATCTCTTCGACATCTGCGTAGCTATTTGGCATATAAACTTTTACTACTGTAGTAGGTGTGGGCTTCGTGTCTATCTTGGCCACAATAATGCGTTCACTATGCTGTTGGTAGTAGCTTACCCGCATTTCTATTTTCCTATTCATTATTAAACCTACTCCTGCATTACCCCTATTTGATTTTATGTTTATAACCCTGTAGTCACCTGACCAGAAGTCTTGTTCCTCCTGCCACCGAACTTCACTAATTCCCACTACATCTAACTTTAACCTATACATTCCCTTTTTAAATTTTCTATCCTACCTGCCCGATTAAGGGATCTGACATTCCACGCTCCGTAGAACGCCAGTTTTCTTTCTCCTGATAACGACGTCCTCTGGAGTAGTCCCCGCCCGGAGATCCGAATGGGGGACTATTTTACCTCCGGAATATTTTACCCAAGAGGACGTCGTCATTTAACCATACAGTAAAGCTGCATGCCCTCGGGAAAGGTTTCCCCTTGCTTTCAGCCGTTCGCAGTACCAGCACAGCAAGGCCATTTTGGTTAGTGTTACAAGGCCAGATCAGTCAATCATCTGGACTGTTGCCCCTGCAACTGCTGAAAATGGTGCTGCCCCACTTCGGGAACCACACGATTGTCTAGCCTCTCAACAGATACCCCTCCGTTGTGGCTGCACCTACTATTTAACTACAATTCATGTCTGTTGGTATGACTGACAAAAGTTACGTTGAAAAATATTTGAAAAACATTGTGTCGTCGAGTAGGATTTAAGAGGCGGCTGGCTTTCTAGTCACCCGGGTGGCGAGTGTGTTGGATGTTGGTAACTTTGCCAGCAGTGAGTGTCTTACCTGTGTTAGATGTGGTACATTAGTCTAACATTCAGCAACTCTAATTCATGATATGAGCTGTGTCGCTGAGCCTTGTCCTGTGAAGGAGCGAGACTGGACGCTGTACTGTACCTCACGGCGGTAGCGCGGGTGCTGGTGCGCCTGCAGCGCGGCCAGCAGCATCTGGCCGGACGCGGGCAGCGCCAGGCAGCGCACGGCGGCGCAGGCGCGAACCACCGGCCGCGGCCAGCCGCCCTCTGCCGGCGGGCGCACCCCCCACTCCGCCAGCAGCGCGCACTCCCCGGCGTGGTGGTCCTCCTCACCGTCGCCTGCAGCATCACACATGTTACCACACATAGGACAAAAATATAAATTTCATTTTACCAACACGATTAAGCCCCACAAGCTTACAGACTATCTCGACACCACAACCTCTGGCGTGCCACAGTGTAGTGTTATGGGACCATTGCTTTTCACAATATATATAAATGACCTAGTAGATAGTGTCGGAAGTTCCATGCGGCTTTTCGCGGATGATGCTGTAGTATACAGAGAAGTTGCAGCATTAGAAAATTGTAGCGAAATGCAGGAAGATCTGCAGCGGATAGGCACTTGGTGCAGGGAGTGGCAACTGACCCTTAACATAGACAAATGTAATGTATTGCGAATACATAGAAAAAAGGATCCTTTATTGTATGATTATATGATAGCGGAACAAACACTGGTAGCAGTTACTTCTGTAAAATATCTGGGAGTATGCGTGTGGAACGATTTGAAGTGGAATGATCATATAAAATTAATCGTTGGTAAGGCGGGTACCAGGTTGAGATTCATTGGGAGAGTCCTTACAAAATGTAGTCCATCAACAAAGGAGGTGGCTTACAAAACACTCGTTCGACCTATACTTGAGTATTGCTCATCAGTGTGGGATCCGTGCCAGATTGGGTTGACGGAGGAGATAGAGAAGATCCAAGGAAGAGCGGCGCGTTTCGTCACAGGGTTATTTGGTAACCGTGATAGCGTTACGGAGATGTTTAACAAACTCAAGTGGCAGACTCTGCAAGAGAGGCGCTCTGCATCGCGGTGTAGTTTGCTCGCCAGGTTTTGAGAGGGTGCGTTTCTGGATGAGGTATCGAATATACTGCTTCCCCCTACTTATATCTCCCGAGGAGATCACGAATGTAAAATTAGAGAGATTAGAGCGCGCACGGAGGCTTTCAGACAGTCGTTCTTCCCGCGAACCATACGCGACTGGAACAGGAAAGGGAGGTAATGACAGTGGCACGTAAAGTGCCCTCCGCCAGACACCGTTGGGTGGCTTGCGGAGTATAAATGTAGATGTAGATTTTAACGTATTTTGCATAACACACAAACCAACTTATCAAACGTAATCAAGAATGCGGTACAGTGGCGCGAGTGAATAACGCCTTCGTTAGAAATGATGAACGCAATGTAAAGCTACATCGTTGAGCCTTTTGTGAACACTATGACATTTGCGTCTTGGTATCTTCTGCCGACGTTTAACGATTTTCCTGTCGTTGCGCCACCTTGAGTGGCTGATGTCAAAGATTCACCATTCAGTGCTGGGGGCGGACTGGAGTCTATACTGTTGCCGGAGATTATGCTCGACTGTATCTGTCGTGTAGCGTCTGACAGCTTTTCCCTAAGTCATTACCGCTGTGGTTCACCTTTTCCTACCTGGTAAGTAGCCTATTTGTGTGTATGTTGGCAGTGCTATAGACAGTACTAATATAGCTCACAGCGATCTGCGCCCTCGGCGAGAGATTCTGTGGTTGGACAGACTAGCAGTTAGCGAGCGTATAGAGAAGGGTGTGAACACAATTTTCTTATGTCGAGACTCAGTGTTTGTAAGGACATGCATTGCAAAATGAGGATGGATGTAGTTGGTAATGTTTGTGTAGTGGAATTATTGACAACCATATACTCTTTGTAACTGGATGTTACATGAGTAGGGTTAAATCATCTAAATACATTGTTTGCTTGTCAACAAAATCTTTATTTTGCTAACCATATGCCTCATAGTAGTAATTAGAGTCTATGGTAGTTAGAATCTCTATTTGGCTGGCTGTAGTTGCTGCTTGCCGTAATTGTTGTTCGTGCTGTAAAGATTTTCTGTGAGGTAAGTGACTTATGAAAGTGTGTTTTTGTTAGGATTTCTTCCGAATCGGGACCATTCTTTTGTGTTAATTATTTGAAGCCATGTTGTCACTGTAGAACAGTCACATTGCGTTGGGCTTGTATAGTGTGGGTAATAGATGAGTAGGTTATGTTGTATTTGTCAGGGAAAATTCTGTAGGTCAGTGTTTTGAATGATAAAAATTAGTAAAGAGCCCAGTAGTTTCACCCAGTAGTTTCACCCAGTAGTTTCACCCAGTAGTTTCACCCAGTAGTTTCACCCAGTAGTTTCACCCAGTAGTTTCACCCAGTAGTTTCACCCAGTAACAGTCGTTCGCTGTAGCACAGGAATCCAAGATCCGTTGACTGAGGCTTACCCCTTCCTTATCGAAATTTTTGTCATGATCGTGAATTCTTTGGCTTTCCTTAACCTGTGCGTACTGTAGATCTTCTCCACAGCGGGAATCTCCGTGTCGCCGATTTTTATAATGTGGTCGGTCTCAAACAGCACGTTGCATGTAGCGTCCAAGAAATGCTATCTGATGAGCAATCGATACTCCATCAGTTGCATAAGAAATGTCATGAAACCTAATATCCGGTGAAATGATGCGGAAGATAAATATCATACCATCTTTCTGCAGTTCGTACCAAGGGTGACTGATATAATCAGCCGTATATTGCACGAACACTGTGTGAAGATTTTTTATAAGCCGAGTAATTAGATCAACGACACAAGGGACCAGTTCGGAGCGTCTGGAATCTACCACATACCGTGTACACGTGGAAAAGTTTACGTTGCTATGTCTTGACGGTCCATCAGCACTAGGGTCATCCAACATAAATGGTAATGCAGGCTGGGACAGATGGAGAAATCTGTCCTGGCTGATCACGCGCTGTGAGGCACCGACCACATAATAAAATTCTTTAACATTTCTCGCTGTAGGGAAGCTATTTGTTCAGGCAAGTCTTAGAAATTCACAAACATGAGAACAGTTTTAACGAGTAAAAAGAAATCCTCGAGGTAAACGGATCCCGGATTCCTATGCTGCAGCGAACGCTGTATCAGGGGGAACCACAGTGGTTCAGGCGTTGGAGCAACAGGTAGCGTACATGGAAAATCCGAAGTTGGGCTCGATTCCGGTCTGTCACCAACAAAGGAGGCTGAAGCTGACAGTAACAGCCGCTCGTGTCGGTGAAACGTCAGGAAGATCGTTAAACGTCGGCCGAAGATCCAGAGACAAATACCAATAGATTAACACATCACTGTACACTTAATTTAGGTAGACTAGTTCGCGATCGGCTTATAGCCAGCAGTAACGTAATTCTGCAAACTGCAGTAAAAGCAACCTTCGATAATGAGTAATTATCTCAACCTCCTCCTGAAGGGAACACGGCGCTTTCAAGCCATACATTACATTTTAGATTAGCTTTAGGAAATTAGAACAAGAAAGCAGCAGCCTAACCTGAGCGATGGATTTGAAGTTTCGCAAGAGGTTCACCTCTGGTCAGCTTCGGTGGCAGAACTGTTCTATTCTCTTCTATTGTTACCTCCTTAAAGAACAGCTTTAGTTAGAATAGGCTCATGTTAATTTCATTTTATTAAGTGCCGTTAATTTGGCAGAACTTTAACTTTGCTCAAATACACACGTAAATTTACAGTTTTTTTTTAATTATTAGCCCATACTTAGCCTTACTCTGGTCAACTTAACATCTTCGCAAATTTTGCACCTTATTAAAATGTCAGCTTTTCGAAAGAGACAACATTTGCGTTAACAACAACGGATAGAACTCGTAAATTTAAAGACGTTGCCATTTCAAAGCACATGGAAATTTTTCTACTGCATGAAACTATCTTAAGTTACATTCACGTCACTGCGTTCATGTTCGTGGAGACAATGTAGTGTTCTTTCTTTTATTTAGAAAATTACTAGTCGTCTAGCTATAAAATAAAAACAGAAGCAAAAAACGCCATCTTTAAATTTCTTGATGTAGTGCCCACTATGAACATAATGGCTGGTTATTTATATGGTATTAACCAAAGAAAATGTACAATTGCAAGCAGATTTTAATTTGACTTGTCATACCCTCTAAACAGCAAGTTAAAGGCAAATAGTGATGACTAAATAAAAATAAACTAACCGATATCTTTCACAAACACAGTAAACATGAAACATGCTGAGTCACGGTTTCCCTATGTAATAAATGTAGTAAAGTCTCTGTTTTCAATAATAAGAGGTTCTTCGTCGAAACACTGCTACAGTTTAGTAATACCACTTTAAGCAACACACGGGATTCCCAGCAATATAAAATATGATTCTAGGTGTTGATTAACGGAACTAATCAAAGCTATGATATTAACAACACTTTTGAAAATCTAACAGAAGCCTCACCTCTTTGAGCGGAGAGAAGATATCTTGAGTACTAACACTGAAAAAAATGCATGACTACGTAAACAGAATATACATCGACAAAAGTGTCTGAAATACAAAAATAAAGTGTGTATCTCACAGATACCTTCCTAAAACTAATCTAGAAAGTGTCAGAGAGGAAAGAGCATATGGCTCACTATGTACTCTCGTAACAAGATGTGTTTATTATTAATACTGAACAGTCACTACGCCACATTTCGAAGAGAGCTTTTATACGTGTCCAAATTAATTATAGAAAAAGGGACACTAGAAGAAAACTAGCAAGACAAAATAATGGAAGACTATATATATAGTGTGTGTGTGTGTGTGTGTGTGTGTGTGTGTGTGAGAGAGAGAGAGAGAGAGAGAGAGAGAGAGAGAGAGAGAGAATCAGTAATAGTAGATTAAGTGTATGTCCCAGCACTTTAGGAAAAAAAATCATTTATACCATACAATTCAAACACCTAGTAACAAATAGCATTAAGAAACAGAAATAACAGGTAACTGTTAAAAATTATTCTGAATTTCGATAAGCATTTGCCTTTTGGTTTTTATAGCCAAACCTTTTGGAAATTCTCCGGGCATCTATGCAAAAAGTGAGAAATAGTAACAGTAGTTTTGACTGAAGAAACGGAGATGGAAAAGGTATGGTAAAGCTTGGAAAGCGACAAATTCCTCCTGTTTATGATTATTTTTGTTTTTCTGCAAGTTAACTCTCATGGAACTAAACTCACGCAAATATTTCATTCTCTTTGCTTTCCAAATGAAGAGGAGCCACAAAAAAATTTTTACATCGTAATCAGACACTGGTTCCACCGCTTCTAAACAAAGCCTTCACGTAGGCAATGAGTGTTCCAATGCAGCGACTTAAGAGCTCTGCGCATTGTCTGAAACAATGCTGTCTGGAGAGCAATGAGTTTTCGGCTTGGTGGTTCCGAAGGCTACATTCTGCTTCTGCCACATGGAACGTTCTGGATAGCAACTGATTCACAAACACATTCTCGACAGTATGGGGGGGGGGGGGGGGGAGGGGTCCAAAACTATACAAATTTCTTCGAGACAGAAAGTAAGGTGAAATAGGGTAAAACTATAACAGACGCTTGATGTTACACACAAACTAGCGCATGGGGCAGATAGTCACGATGTGTGTGAACTATCCTCAGTTGTCCTTCCACATCCTAGGGCTACATACCAGCCTCAACTAATGACAAAGGAGTCGGTTCTATATTTGTTGCAAAGTTTAGGCCCTTTGGTCGTTAGACCCTTTGCTGGTTACAGTTAACAATACATTCGATAGTGGCACTCAAGATTTACGTTACGATCAACATTGGCTGCTAATTTAAGATCCGCGCGACACGTTGATCGGTATCACTGCTGCGTCATAACACGGCTCGGACTTCACTTTGACTGTTGAATATTATGTTAATCTCTTGAAAATAAATGACTACTATTGAATAACGGATTGTATTACGGCAATAGCGTGCATACACATAGCAGTTCACTATCCTGCTAATACTGGTATGCCCGTTGTAGTCTTAATATCCGTCAGTTTCAGATTAAAAATACGCAGCAGCAAGTCTGGTTCCAGTAGTAAAGTGGAAAATTTGCTTTCTGCAACGTGATTCCTGAAACTTTTATCTGAAAGTACTCTTTGCTTTAACTTGAAGTAAGTTTAATACTAAATATAACACAGGACGAGTCTCAGCTCACCTGACATTTTATGAGGAACTGCTAGATATACAAGTTTGTAACAGCCATTCATTTTTCATTTTGCATTTGACCACAGTTAACTTCGTTATTCTGCACTAATAATTCATACAGTACCAGCGAAATTGGGTGTAACGCAGAATGTTTTTCGTGTTAAAAAGAAAATTGTTTCATTTACCCATGATATTCGCTATTAAAACACATGTGAGCTCCACTGTCTTCCAGGTTCGTACTCCAACACGTACTGGTTAGTCGTGCCTAGGATTTTGTTTCCTGCGGTGTTAATTAGCAACGATTTTGTACTATCGACAGGTCTCTGTATACAGAGCAAGTCGACATGCAGCTCGTGAACCGCTCATGAGACGCAAAGGAAAACGCAATGAAGTGTTGTTCCCACAACGAGAGAACCTATCACTACAGGTTTCCCTGTTCACAGCTGGTTACTAGGAATCCGTTATTTCTGTGCTAAGCACAACACAGCGGTTTATATTAGAATACCTGAAATCTATTATTAAATATTACACAACTGTTTACTGAATGGTTCATTGCGTGGGATTGTAATACAAGCAGAATAAATATACTTTGAGAATCTTAAGTGAAAAAAGATCGAGTATTATCACCCACAGAAGGCAACCCACGGGCTTGCAACGCCGATTGGAGTCTGCAAGTTGATTCCTATAACAATGTGCAGAAAACTACCTTTTCCGTTATGTTAATGTAAGATTTGGCATAGGTAGTAAGGAAACAGACTGTTACGTGGCATTTACGCACATATTGCCATGCAGTCTATTTTATAATGCAATACGCACACCCCAATAGTCAATACAGTAGATTCCTTGAAACTGTATGGTAACTGCAGATAATATTCACTACTACTATGAGTGAACAGCTAATTACTACTACTCTGCATTTCCTTTGTTGTAGTTTTTTTTTTGGTTGGGTTTAAGGGCGCTCAACTGCTGAGGTCATTAGCGCCCAATCACTGTTGTTAGAGCACATGGAATCTGGTAAAACTCAAGGGGTTGGAGGGGACACCAGAAGGACCCGACAAAGATGCAGACAAAATAAGTAAAAAGATTAAATGTCTTTGGACAAGCCAGTTAAAGTTATAAAACGCAGAATACGAGCAGCTGCTCGAGCGTCATCAGCTAAAACATCCGGTAAAGTAGATGGCAGGGACAGGACAACACGAAATTGACTAAAACGGGGACACGACAATAAAACATGGCGCACTGTTAATGCCTGACCACAAGGGCACTGCGGGGCTGGGTCACCGGAGAGCAGGTAGCGGTGGCTAAACCGGCAATGCCCAATCCGCAACCTGGTCAGAAGGACCTCCTCGCGCCGAGATGGTCGGGAGGATGTTGTCCAAGCAGTTGGTAGCGGTTTTACTGCCCGGAGCTTGTTTCCTTGGAGGGATGACCAAGCATCCCACCACAACGACACAACCTTTTACAGACATCCCCACGAACGTCGGATGACGGGACACAATGGGAGGCTGGCCGAGGCAGGAGGACTGCAGCCTTGGCTGCAGCATCCGCAGCCTCATTCCCAGGCACTCCCACATGTCCGGGAACCCAAAGAAAGCTGACAGAACCACCGTTATCAGCGAAAGAATGGAGGGACTGCTGTATCCGTTGAATCAAGGGATGGACCGGATAGGGAGCTCCAAGGCTCTGAAGAGCACTGAGTGAGTCAGAGCAGAGTACATATGATGAATGGTGGTGGCGGCGGGCATACTGAACGGCCTGATGGAGAGCAAAAAGCTCGGCCGTAAAGCTGGAACATTGGTCGAGGAGCCGGTATTTAAATGTGGCGGCCCCGACGACAAAGGCACAGCCGACACCATCGTCAGTTTTGGAGCCATCGGTGTAAATAAAGGTGTGACCGGCAAGTCGAGCACGAAGTTCGGCAAACCGTGAGCAATACATTGCAGCCGGAGTACCATCCTTCGGGAGCGAGCTGAGGTCGAGATAAATATGAACCAGAGCCTGGAGCCAAGGTGGTGTCGGGCTCTCACCCTCTCTGAAGGTGGTAGGGAGGGCAAAATCCAATTGTCGAAGCAGGCGACGGAAGCGGACTCCGGGGGGCAGCAGGACAGACACATACAACCCATACTGACGGTCGAGAGAATCGGCGAAGAAGGACTTGTAAGAGGGGTGGTCGGGCATAGACGACAGCCGGCAGGCATACCGACACAGCAGTACGTCGCGCCGGTAGGTCAACGGTAACTCGGCAGCTTCAGCATAAAGACTCTCGACAGGACTAGTGTAGAAGGCTCTGGTCGCAAGACGTATCCCCCGATGGTGGATGGAGTTGAGACGGCGTAAGAGGGACGACCGAGCGGAGGAGTAGACGAAGCTCCCATAATCCAGCTTCGATCGGACTATGGACCGATACAAGCGAAGCAGGACAGTGCGATCCGCTCCCCAAGATGAACCGCTAAGAACTCTGAGGACATTAAAGGAACGTGTACAACGGGCTGCCAAATAAGAGACATGTGGAGACCAACACAGTTTCCTGTCCAACGTGAGCCCTAGAAACTTAGTTGTGTCCACGAATGGGAGAACAACGGGACCGAGATGTAAGGATGGCGGAAGGAACGCTTTATATCGCCAAAAGTTGATACAAACCGTCTTTTCTTCAGAGAACCGGAAGCCATTTGCCACGCTCCATGAGTAGAGGCTGTCTAGACAACGCTGAAGGCAGCGCTCCAGGAGGCATGTTCTCTGGGCACTGCAGTAGATCGCGAAGTCATCGACAAAGAGAGAGCCTGAGACATTAGGTGGAATGCAATCCATAATTGGATTGATCGCGATGGCAAAAAGGGCTACGCTCAAGACGGAGCCCTGAGGCACTCCGTTCTCCTGGAGGAAGACGTCGGACAATACGGAGCCCACACGTACCCTAAACTTTCGATCCGTTAAAAAGGAATCAATAAAAAGGGGCAGGCGACCGCGTAGGCCCCACCTGTGCATAGTGCGGAGGATACCTCCTCTCCAACAGGTGTCATAAGCCTTCTCCAAGTCGAAGAACACGGCTACCGTTTGGCGCCTTCGCAAAAAGTTGTTTATGATGAATGTCGACAAGGTCACGAGGTGGTCAACAGCGGAGCGGCGGCGACGAAAGCCGCATTGGACATTAGTAAGTAGCCGTCGAGATTCAAGAATCCAGACTAACCGAGCATTAACCATGCGCTCCATCACCTTACAGACATAGCTTGTAAGAGAAATGGGGCGGTAACTAGAAGGAAGGTGTCTATCCTTCCCGGGTTTGGGTATAGGAACAACAACGGCGTCACGCCAACGCATGGGGACTGGACCTTCGGTCCAGACGCGATTGTAGGTATGGAGAAGGAAGCTTTTGCCCGCCGGAGAAAGGTGTGCCAGCATGAATGTCATCCGGCCCCGGATCAGAGGACCGGGACAGTGCAAGCGCACGTTCGAGTTCCCGCATAGTAAAGGGGGCATTATAGGTTTCCAGATTCAGCGAGTGGAAGGAAGGTCGCCGAGCCTCTTCTGCCTCTTTCCTGGGAAGGAAGGCAGGATGGTAATGGGCGGAGCTTGAAACCTCCTCGAAAAAGCGGCCAAAGGCGTTGGAGACAGCCACCGGATCACCTGAGGTCAGGCCAGGTACCGAGGAGTGGGCCTTAATGCCCGACAGCCGGCGCAGGCTACCCCAAACGACGGAAGAGGGAGTAAAACTGTTAAAGGAGCCGGTGAAAGGGGCCCAACAAGCTTTTTTGCTGTCTTTGATGACTCTACGGCATTGCGCTCGGAGTCGTTTGTATTCAATACAATTCGCCAACGTAGGATGGCGGCGAAAGGTGCGTAAAGCACGTCGTCGAGCACGGATAGCGTCCCTACAAGCCTCGTTCCACCAGGGGACGGAAACGCGACGTGAAGAAGTAGTACGAGGAATGGAACGTTCGGCAGCATGGATGATAACAGCCGTGAGGTATTCGACCTGACTGTCACAACTGGGAAAATCGTGGTCCGGAAAGGTCGCCAGGGATGAGTAAAGTCCCCAGTCAGCTTTCAGTATGTTCCAGCTCGAAGGACGTGGGGATGGGGTGTGGTGCAGGAGACGAACGACACAGGGGAAGTGGTCGCTCGAATAGGTGTCAGAAAGGACATACCACTCGAACCGACGGGCAAGAGTGGTAGAACATATCGAGGGGTCCAAGTGGGAGTAGGTATGAGTGGAGTCCGAGAGGAAAGTCGGGGCGCCGGTATTGAGGCAGACAAGATTGAGATGGTTGAAGACATCTGCCAAGAGTGAGCCTCTTGGACAGGATGCAGGAGAGCCCCAAAGGGGTTGATGGGCATTGAAGTCGCCAAACAATAAAAACGGCGGGGGAAGCTGAACGATCAGGTGCATCATGTCAGCCCGACTAACAGCAGACGACGGTGGAGTGTAGATGGTACAAACTGAAAAAGTAAAAGCAGAAAGAGTAATGCAGACAGCTATTGCTTGGAGTGGGGTGGTCAATGGGATGGGATGGTAATAGACGTCGTCCCGAATGAGCAACATGACCCCACCATGAGCTGGGACACCGTCCACAGGGGTGAGGTCATACCGCTCTGAGGTATAGTGGGTAAAGGCAATACGGTCAGTCGGGCGCAACTTGGTTTCCTGGAGTCCAAGGACGAGCGGACAGTGCACGCGGAGGGGCAGTTGTAATTCCTCCCGATGAGATCGAATACCTCTTATGTTCCAATGAAACAACGCCATCGCTAGTCAAAAAGTTGGGGGAACGAGACGGGGGAAGAGCTTGTCACCTCGACGGCCGCGGAGGGCCAGGTTGCGAGGGAACAACGCTACAACCGACGGGAGGCGGATCCGGTTCCATCGACTGGTCGCCAGCTGCGGCCGCTGTCCCTGGTTGTGTAGGAGGGGCAGCATCATTTGCCGACGAAAGGCCAGCTGAGCGCCTGGCAGCAGAGCGTCCCGGCGAAACTGAGGACGGCCGGGAGCGGCGACTCACGGATGGAGCGTCAGTCGAAACGCGCCGGGGTGGAGAGGGGGATAGAGACTTCTTCTTGGAGGCCTTCTTGGAAGGCCGTGGAGGCACAGGGATGGTGGGCTGGACCCGAAGAAGGTCCTCACGCGCGGGGTCCGTTTTGGAACGCCGGACCTCGGAAGCTGGGGTCCGGAACGTTTCCCCGATGGACACCTGAGAAGACGATCGCTTCTCAGGTGGCGTGTGGGGAGAAGGAGGAGGAAGGGTGGCCCCTGGGGCAGAGGGGGTGGGGGCCACGGGGGAGGAGGATTTGGAAGGGAGGGATTTGGGAGGCGGAGGCAGAGCCCCCTGATGGGCGGAGGAGGCGGAGGGGGGACAGGAGAGGGGTGAGGATACCGCGGAAGGAGTGGACACAACTGAGGCAAACGAAGTGGTCAAGGGCACGGGATGGAGGCGGTCGTACTTCTTCCTGGCCTCAGAATAAGACAGCCGATCCAAAGTTTTGATTTCTTGTATCTTCTTCTCCTTCTGATATGCGGGGCAGTCTGAGGATCTAGGCGAGTGGACGCCAGGACAATTAACGCACCGAGGTGGTGGGGTGCATGTATGTTCCTCACGAAGAGGACGTCCACAATCGCCACAGAGGGGCTCAGCCTCACACCGTGACGACATGTGCCCAAAGCGCAAACACCTAAAACAGCGCATAGGAGGCGGAACGTAGGGTCGCACGTCACACCGGTAGCACATTACCTTTACCTTCTCCGGGAGAACGTCCCCCTCGAAGGCGAGGATAAAGGCCCCAGTGTCGATGCGATGGTCTTTGGGGCCGCGCTGGACTCGCCGGACGAAATGCACGCCTCGGCGCTCCAGGTTGGCCCTGAGCTCCTCATCAGATTGTAGCAGGAGGTCACGATGAAAAATAACCCCCTGCGTCCTATTGAGTGCCAGATGTGGGACAATGGAGACTGGGATGTCCCCTAGGCGGTCGCACGCCTGGAGCGCCGCCAACTGTGTGGCGGACGTGGTCTTGATAAGAACGGACCCTGAACGCATCTTGCTGAGAGCCTCGATTTCCCCGAAGATGTCCTCAATGTGCTGAACAAAGAACATGGGCTTGGAGGTGGCGAATGTCCCCCCATCGGTTCGAGAACAGACCAAATAGCGGGGGAAGTACTTCGCTCCAAGCCGGCGGGCCTGTCCCTCCTCCCATGGAGTGGCCAAGGGGGAAGGGGTAGGAGAACCAGAACTAGAAACGGTACCTTTTCTTTTGAAAGACTCGGCCGCAGAGCGACCCGATACATAGTGACGTTTCATCTGCGAAACGTTCGCCCCGATACCACCCACTCCGACCAGGGGCTCTCCCCACGGGCGCCACCCAGCCGCAGCAAGGGCCACCTGGCAGGATGACCATTGCCGGGAGTCCTGATGCCCCAAGGAGATGGGCATCTACTCCTTGGCCGACGTGGGGAGGGTGCAGCTCAGGTATCGGCAGTACGATCCCTGTGTTGTCAGGGGGCTACAACCTAGAGGGTACATGACGACCCCACCACAACGGGCTGGCTACCGTGCTGGATTTCTGGTGCCATGGAAAGTCCATCATGATCGCTGGTGCAGATGGAGACGCACTATGGGCGTAACTGGGACAACCCAAAAGGCGTTTAGGCCCAATTTGAGTAATAGTGGGTATGGTTACAACGCCGGTGCAATGCTGAGTGCCAAGGTCTGAGTGCACTTAGGACCGGTGGTACACCACGTAAGGTGTCCTTCCCCAAAAGGCTTTTAGTCGCCTCGTACGACAGGCAGGAATACCTCGGGCCTATTCTTACCCCGGACCCACAGGGGGGTTTTTGTTGTAGTGAGAGGAGCCTGTTTTTTCTGCAGCGTTGGGAGCTTTGTTTAGCTGGTTCATAACATGGAACTTGAGCTAAAAGGACCGGGGTGTCTAACTTGTTCGGTGCTGAAAGGAACCTTCGAGCAGATATAGGACAGGGAATTCACCATATCCCCTCTCTACACCATAGACGAATCGGGGATGGCATACGTTCCGTTAAAACTGTATTGTGCGAGGTATTAGGAGAAATGATTTTTGGAGTGATAAAAGTTTGAAAGCCATGTGTGGGGTCCAAACTTGAGTGTGTTGGATCGGCCATTGTCCACAGCCATACCACAAAGAGATACTGACTTAATCCCGAGTAATAGGGACTCTTGCTCAAAATAATTATTTCGATAGAAGGCACGCTTTCTCGCACGTGTCTACGTGCAAGATGTTTGGTTGGGTGGAGCTACAACCATGTCATGTAGTGGAAGAGATTTCGTGCCTACCTTCACATGCCACACCATTACTGGTTAACCGCGTCACTATACACGAGAGTAGGAATCTGTTACACTTGTTTATAAAAGTGGTCGGAACTTGCAAGATCGTCTGCCATTGGCTGGCGAGATTCCTATGCTGGCAGATCCAGGTAAGTTTCAGAGAGTGAAGTCAGAGGACGATTGCAGCTGGGAGACTGATGGGTACACACTTGCTGCAGGGATGCCGTCGGGAATGCACTTCGGCTTAGGCAGTTGCAGAGATGAGCCTCCACCTTAGAGCAGAGTAGAGGGGTTGAGCTGGAATCAGAATTTCCAGCCGTTACTGCCACTTTCTCGCGCCATTTAGAGTGGTAAGCACGAGCTGACGATACAATCAGAGACGAGGGGAACGTGAGACTAGATAAATTATATTAGTGTTTAACTGGACAGTTAAAATTTTCGAAGCCAGGTCGTTGCCACCTACATCCACTTTGGCGAATCTATTGGTGCTCATTTGATTTTATGGGACTCTTTTCTTAAATCCCTTACCTCCTTCACAGTCATTTGCCATACCCGGGATATAGCTCCACGTTATGCTTTCATGTGTCCACCCACCAAGGTTAACCTGCATAATCACAACCTTTTGTCTATTGATTAAATGTTTCGTGCTTGTTTCAGTGGGTAAACATTTATTTGACGTCTTACGGTAATAAACCAAATTGTAGAAGTGACTGATAGTTTCCTTTCGTATTTAAGTGAGTCCATTAATATATGCGTCTGAGGTGTGGTACCCATACTTTCATGCTTAACTGGGCTACTACTCAGTTTTCATTCAACGAGACGTTATGCATTGTGCGAGATTATTAGTCTTGCTTGATTTTATGGGGAGCTTCACTTCCATGTAGAGCACCAGATATTGGATTTGTACAATCTTAACAGGTTCAATAAACAGTTCAACTGACGCCTCACAAGACTCAGCACAATTCCTTTTGGACTGCATACTGAATACGCTCCAGATTTTGAGTCTTTCCTAACTCATTTTTATGTAGAGAATCAATTAGTGAAATAGCGTCGCATAACAGGAAAAGGAGCGGTCTCTTCCGTTTATCAAATACGTGAAACAGATGCACAGAATTTCAGCCTAGTATAGCAAATGTACGTCTGTGTTGCTAAATCCTAGATTTTAAACTAACGCCATGATATTCCTGGACGAAAAAGAGTTTCTTTGAAGGAAGCAACACTGGTTCAACAAAACCCATATACATTGTGTGCCAGGAATGTTGCGACGAACTTTGAGGGCTGTAGCGGCAGTCCTTAAGAACAAAAGGATAGGCACCCATGTCTAAAAACTCCATCCAACGACGCAGTGATCGCGACTCATTGCCACGATCGCCAGTGGAGAAGTTGGGGGCTAGCTGTTGGGCAGACAGTTCTTGTCTCCTATGAATGCGATGCTCTTTTGCCTCGATGGATGACGTTTCCAGACACTGATGATTTTGGCACACTGCATAAACTATCTCTAAGCACTAGCTACAGGACACGTCGTCGGTGTTCGACGAAAATGACAGCAATCAGCTACTAACACCTCATAACTTTGCACGAATTGTCGCATTTGGAAAGTATAGACAATCGCACGATGCGTCCAGACTGTCTGAACTCTTTCGGTATGAGAAGTACTCTTCATTGATATGCGCAGATATTGCAGTTTTACTGCTAGTATTACAAGTGCACGGGGCTTTAATACTAGCACTGATGGTCACGCAGTTATTGAAATAGCTTTGCAACAGAAACAAAGATTACTTCAATGACCAATGCTGACCATTATTGTTTGATTAAAAAAAATTTGCGAAGTACGAGCAGCACTCGCGCTTTCAGCAGTCAGTACAAACATATATAGTACATCCATCGCGGGAATCTAGAATCTCGACGATTTTGGTTTTCATATCGGTACTGGCAAGTTTAGGTCCTGGGAATTCCCTCACTTTCGGGAATCGTTTAATGCTATTGTAATTCCTGAGATAAAGAGTTCTTAACGGGTGGAAAGACGGACGTAACAAATGACAAATTTTTGCGCGATATAATTAGAACTTAACAGTTAAAGATTTTTTTCCTGTACTGTTACTGTGAAACCTTACTTATTGCGAAATTTCTTGATTCTAGGTCAACTGGACGTATCTTACGGGGTTTGATGAGTTTGAGAGTACGAAAGTATGTGAGAAATGGCAGAATATTTTGATTTCATTGAGTTAGGAGTTTTTTGCAGTGCCAAGCGATCTCACACACTAGTATGTGACAAATTTCGAAATGCTGCATCTACCAGTTACAGAGGGAAAAAAAAAGTCTGGCAACGTCTGGCAGCAAAATGATCCTGGGAGCGTTCCGTTATTACCGATTAAGGATCGAAACACTAAAAATCAGCCTACACGGCACAGTGACATCCCTCAAGAAGCCACAAAGCTGATGACATCTACATCTACACATACATCTACGTGATTACTCTGCTATTCACAATAAAGTGCCTGGCAGAGGGTTCAATGAACCACCTTCTTGCTGTCTCTCTACCGTTCCACTCTCGAACGGCACGCGGGAAAAACGAGCAATTAAATTTTTCTTTGCAAGCCCTGATTCATTTTATCGTGATCATTTCTCCCTATGTAGGTGGGTGCCAACAATGTTTTTGCAATCGGAGGAGAAAACTGGTGATTGAAATTTCATGAGAAGTTTCCGTCGCAACGAAAAACACCTTTGTTTTAATGATTGCCACTCCAATTCACGTATCATGTCTGTGGAACTATCTCCCCTATTTCGCGATAATACATAACGAGCTGCCCTTCTTTGTACTTTTTAGATATCATCCGTCAGTCCCACCTGATGCGGATCCCACACCACACAGCAGTACTCTAGAATAGGGCGGACAAGCGTGGTGTAAGCAGTCTCTTTACAAGACCTGTCGCAACTTCTAAGTGTTCTGCCAATGAATCGCGGTCTTTGGTTTGCTCTACCCACAATATTATCTATGTGATCGTTCCAATTTAGGTTATTTGCAATTGTAATCCCGAAGCATTTAGTTGAATTTACAGCCCTCAGATTTGTGTGACTCATCGCGTAATCGAAATTTAGCTGATTTCTTTTAGCAGTCATGTGAATAACTTCACACTTTTCCTTATTCAGGGTCAACTGTCACTTTTCGCACCATACGGATATCTTACCTAAATCATTTTGCAAGACGTTTTCATCATCTGATGACTTTAGAAGTCTGTAAATGACATCATCTGCAAATACTTGAGTAAATACTTGCATACTTTAGTATTGCTCATTAGTGTGGGATCCATACCAGATCGGGTTGACAGAGGGGAGAGAGAAGATTAAAAGAAGAGCGGCGCGTTTCGTCACAGGGTTATACAGGGTTATTTGGTAAGCGTGATAGCGTTACGGAGATGTTTAGCAAACTCAAGTGGCAGACTCTGCAAGAGAGGCGCTCTGCATCGCGGTGTAGCTTGCTGTCCAGGTTTCGAGAGGACGCGTTTCTGGATGAGGTATCTAATACATTGCTTCCCCATACTTATACCTCCCAAGGAGATCACGAATGTAAAATTACAGAGATTGGACCGCGTACGGAGGCTTTCCGGCAGTCGTTCTTCCCACAAACCATACGCGACTGGAACAGGAACGGGAGGTAATGACAGTGACACGTAAAGTGCCCTCCGCCACACACCGTTGGGTGGCTTCCGGAATATAAATGTAGATGTAGAAACAATCTAAGACGGCTACTCAGATTGTCTCCTATGTCGTTAATATAGATCAGGAACAACAAAGGGCCTATAACACTTCCTTGGGGAATGCCGGATATTACTTCTGTTTTACTCGATAACTTTCCGTCTATTACTACGAACTATGACCTGTGACAGGAAATCACGAATCCAGTCGTACAACTGAGGCGATACTACGTAGGCACGCAATTTGGTTAGAAGAGGCTTGTGAGGAACGGTGTCGAAAGCCTTCAGGAAATCTAAAAATATGGAATTTGACATCGCCTGTCGATAGCAATCACTACTTCATGAGTATAAAGAGCTAGTTGTGTTTCACAAGAACGATATTTTCTGAATCCGTGCTGACAATGTAGAAGAAAAGCACATTATCGTGGTTTCTCTTCTAACAAGGGAACCTCCCCATCGCACCCCCTCAGATTTAGTTATAAGTTGGCGCAGTGGATAGGCCTTGAAAAACTGAACACAGATCAATCGAGAAAACAGGAAGAAGTTGTGTGGAACTATGAAAAAAAATAAACAAAATATACAAACTGAGTGGTCCATGCGCAAATAGGCAACATCAAGGATGTGTGAACTCAGGAGCGCCGTGCTCCCGAGGTTAGCGTGAGCAGCTGCGGAACTAGAGGTCCTTGGTTCAAGTCTTCACTCGAGTGAAAAGTTTACATTCTTTTATTTTCGCAAAGTTATGATCTGTCCGTTCGTTCATTGACGTCTCTGTTCACTGTAATAAGTTTAGTGTGTGTTTTGCGACGGCACCGCAAAACCGTGCGATTAGTAGACGAAAGGACGTGCCTCTCCAATGGGAACCGAAAACATTTGATCACAAGGTCTTAGGTCAACCGATTCCTCCATGGGAAAACACGTCTGATATATTCTATACGACACTGGTGACGGCATGTGCGTCACATTACAGGAATATGCTGTCGACCCACCTAACTTGTATACTTGGCGAATGAGTAAAAGGATTCTTCTACCTTGACCGACGTAGGTTTTCTTGTGGATGTGATAATCACTCCCAAAAAAGTGAAGAAAACATAAGATTTTGTCACATAAACTGCAACAAATGAATGCAACAGTTCCACAGTCGCACAGTTTTCCCTGTGCTCTGTCAAAACATATGTTTTTAAAGTTTTCAAATTTTTCATATTTTTCCGTGTGTAAACCGTCAAATCCTGCATATGTCCAAGCAAATCTGAACATGTCCTGCAATTTTGGAGATCGAAGTTGAGTACGTGTGAGTGCCTGACCTTTGATAATTGTCTCAAAATAAAAAATTAAACTTTTCCCCTCGAGGGACGACTTGAACCAAGGACCTCTCGTTCCGCAGCTGCTCACGCTAACCACGGGACCACGGCGCTCCTCAGCTCAGAGTATCCTCGATGTTGCCTATCTTGCGCATGGACTACTCAGTTTGTATATTTTGCTTATTTTTTTCATAGTTCCACACAACTTCTGTGTTCAGTTTTTCAAGGCCTATCCACTGTGCCAACTTAGAACTAAATCTGAGGGGGGGGGGGGGGGGGCGATGGGGCGGCTCCCTTGTAAGGTAAGTGCTGACGTGTTACAGAGCGAAATACACCGTGACACGGACACGACACACACCTGCAGCGTCGCAGCAGACGGGCATGTGGCAGCGGGCGCACTGCCGGAGGCGGTCGGGGGCGGCGCGGCGGTGGCAGCGCAGGCAGAGGGGTGCGGAGGCTGCGCGCGGCGCCAGCACGAGCGCCGGGTCCCTGAGCACCAGCTCCCCGGCAGACAGCGCCCGGGCCGCCACCAGGCCGCGGCCGCCCAGCGGCGAGCGAGACAGCCGCCACGGGCCCGAGCACCCCGAGTGCCGCCGCAGCAGCCGCTCCGTCTCCGCCAGCCGCTCCTCCGTCAGCAGCTCTCTGCTCGCCGGGTCCACCTCCTCTTCCTCCTCTCCTGGGGACGCTTCCCGCACTTGTTCGTCGCATCTGTCCCATCCTCCGTCGTCCACATCACTCCCATTTGCCACACTGATATTCCTACTATCCTCCGGCCTCTCAGGTGGAGAGATAACAGGCTCCTCGTACGGGTCCAACACTCGGCCGTGTCTTACGGAGCCATTCTCCAACAGGGTACCGTTGGCCGACACCTTCCCATTGATATGGACCTCATCTTCCCTGCAGTGCTGTGTTTGCCAGTCGCCGTTTAGGTGCTCTCTCTCCACACGAGCCTTCAGCCCACTCACAGTGCTATCCTCAGTTTGTATTCTGTCGCTGTTAGCAGCTGGAACAGCTGCTGCCGAGACTTCCATCGGAAGGCAGTCGCCAAGTCTGTTGAATAAAAAAATATAAAAATCGTTCCCAGAGCTTCTACATAAATGATTGTTGAGGAGGAGATTATTGATTGTTTCTTTACTGTTTGTTTGTTTCTTTACTGTTTCTTTACTGTTTGTTTGTTTCTTTACTGTTTCTTTACTGTTTGTTTGTTTCTTTACTGTTTCTTTACTGTTTGTTTGTTTCTTTACTGTTTCTTTACTGTTTGTTTGTTTCTTTACTGTTTCTTTACTGTTTGTTTGTTTCTTTACTGTTTCTTTACTGTTTGTTTGTTTCTTTACTGTTTCTTTACTGTTTGTTTGTTTCTTTACTGTTTCTTTACTGTTTGTTTGTTTCTTTACTGTTTCTTTACTGTTTGTTTGTTTCTTTACTGTTTCTTTACTGTTTGTTTGTTTCTTTACTGTTTCTTTACTGTTTGTTTGTTTCTTTACTGTTTCTTTACTGTTTGTTTGTTTCTTTACTGTTTCTTTACTGTTTGTTTGTTTCTTTACTGTTTCTTTACTGTTTGTTTGTTTCTTTACTGTTTCTTTACTGTTTGTTTGTTTCTTTACTGTTTCTTTACTGTTTGTTTGTTTCTTTACTGTTTCTTTGTTTGTTTCTTTACTGTTTGTTTGTTTGTTTCTTTACTGTTTGTTTGTTTGTTTCTTTACTGTTTGTTTGTTTGTTTCTTTACTGTTTGTTTGTTTGTTTCTTTACTGTTTGTTTGTTTGTTTCTTTACTGTTTGTTTGTTTGTTTCTTTACTGTTTGTTTGTTTGTTTCTTTACTGTTTGTTTGTTTCTTTACTGTTTGTTTGTTTCTTTACTGTTTGTTTGTTTCTTTACTGTTTGTTTCTTTATTGTTCTGAATCTAATAGCGAAGACTTCTCATTGCTACAGTCTTATTGGTGTACAGTTGTTTATGCTTTTTTTTAAATATGAAGAACATAGCATATAAAGATTTCTCTAGGTTACAGTGAATTGAATGCTTAACAGTTGTTAAAATGGTACCATATAATTTGCTACTACCTAGTTGATGAGAATAGAATTTATACAACGCAAATGTCAAAGAAAAAAAAAAGTAACACAATGAGCGTGGTTAAGAGTAATTTGTAATATACAGAGGGAAGTGATACACTGTATTTCGATGTGTAATACAGTCTCAGTAGCATGTTTGTTAGTAATGGCCTATTTTTATCTATTTGAGATCTGAAGGTCTCGGTACAACCTCGAGCTATTCTCATCTGAAATGGTGTTAAACGTCTCATCGACAACGAAGTCTTTAGAGACAGGAGTGAATCTGCATTTCAGTATTTGTGTAAGAAATTTCCTCGGTTCAGCACCGAGAGGATCCTAAAGCGAGTACTCATTCGTCCACACACATGCAAGGTGTTGAGCGATACACACTTTGGGTCCACTAACCCCCAATCAGCTTCATACGTAGCTTTGTTTTCGTAACGTGACAGCGTTGTTCTTGGGAAATAGAGGAACTGAAAATTACAGAAACCTCGTGGACAAACTCAATCATACTTATCAGGTACTGCAACATGACACTCAAGATGCACTTCCTTCGCTCGCACCTCGACGTGTTCCCAGAGAACTGGGGGTGCATTCAGCGATGAGCACGACAAGTGGTTCGAACAGAACATTGTTCTCATGAAAGAGCGGTGAGCTGTGCACAGGACAGTGCACTTATGTTGCCTGATTTCTGCTGGATGCTACAGTGAGGGCTCCAGACACCACTCACAAGAGGAAGGCAAGAAAAACGGCTCGAATAAACTAGGTAAGTTCAATTAATGTAAATATCCTACTGTTGCCGGTAGCAGTGTATGTGAAAAACTTCCACCTAAGTTGTAACTCTGAGCTAAGAGAATTTTAATAAGTGCATCTAAATATATAAAAACCGTCTACTTCTGTTTCTGTAAAAAAAAAAAAAAACCTCTATGGTCCAGCGCTATGGACAGCACCCTTGTGCTACCAATCATTCTTATACAATGCCTCATAGACAAGGCAAACCCTGCTCCCTTCCCTTCCCGCCCGCTCGGTGGTACGAATACTAATATGGCTACTAAATGATAATGCTTCAGCTCCATACCGTCTTCAGTGTGGAGTTTAAACACTAATGCAGACAGAACATTTCCCTTTACCTAGTGTTTTCTCATGAGCGCTTTTAGTCATTTTAACCTACACTGTCAAAGACCCTTTACCCCCACCTTCATGTAGGAGTACCTCCCTTGGAACACATTTTAGTCCCATGTCCAAATGGTATTTTTACTAATTCTCTAAGGGATTGTTTCCTACAGATTGTCACAATTAAGCAAAATCATCCTTTGTGGATTTGTGAGCCAATGATCGCTTGTTACTTTTTTGAAATAAATTTAACAGTAGCGGCAGAAAGAAATCATGTTTAACATTAAAACGTCCTGTCACACAGAAGTATAGAGCCACTCATGTGAAGCCTTCTCTTGTGAACGTGGCCTCCTGTAGAGATGTTCGAATCAGTAGCTTCTCTAATAATTCCTATAAAAGTTACTCGCCAAGTAGCTTCTAAATCTGACCTTCCATAAGTTAAGGTTACCCTCTTTTACAGAATTTTAAAAGTAATTTTGACCATGTAGTATATGCCTAATGGCTACAAGTGTAAGACTCTGTTAATTCATATGAATCAATATTACAAGCAATCAGGGACCAAGTCAGTAACCTTTTGTTTCCAGACCTTTTATCTGGTCAAAACTATTTATGAACGATCGCCAGCCTGATCAGACATGAAGTTACTTTCATTAGGTTACTCTGAAATTTAATTGTGATTAGCTATTTTGTCTATATACTTTACTGAACTTAGGAAAACAACCAGTTTGGCATGTACAACACAGAACTTAAATTTCATTCTTACTTTGTCAACTCCACAGGAATTATACTACAACACCAAGATACAACAACAATTTGTCTATTCTTTGTATAGATAATAATATTGAAGTGTAGGCAATCAAAAATCTGCCATGTACGGTCTCTACAATTGAGATTTGAAGAGCCAATTATTATTTTCAGTTAATTAAGCAAAATTACTATCTTATAATACTAATACAATACTAATACATACTTCGAAACTACGATTCTTTCATTTATGCACCGTTTCAGCACTTAACGAAACTGTGGTCTTAAACTGTATTTTTCCCCTGAATGAAACTTTCAACTCTTATGAAATCTTCATTAAGCATTGTTCAAAAAATAAAGAATCTGACAGTTCTATTCTGATTACAGCAATGGATTTAAGCTGTTAAATCTTGTATGCAACAATATAATATTTCTGTAACCACTTTCAGTGTACTAAATATAATCAGAATATGCTACACTCAAAGTTATTTGTCACGGTAGTAAAACCTTTTGTTCTTAAATAGATGATTTTTTTCTGTTTTTGATTTAATTAGGTAGATCTTTCAATTCGTAACACGTGGAGTTCAGCAAAACTGTAACTTCTAGAAAAACTTAATGTTCCACAAACATTTATTTATTTATTTATTTATTTATTTATTTATTTATTTATTTATTTATTTATTTATTTATTTATTTATTTATTTATTTATTTATTTATTTATTTATTTATTTATTTATTTATTTATTTATTTATTTATTTATTTATTTATTTGCCTGACCAGATTAGGGCCCTAAGGACCTCTTTTATATATGACCAGGAACAGCACATGCAAACTATTTCACAAAAAGTTTGCAGTAATAATAGTTACAATGGACAACAGTAACAACAATAATATAGTGAATGGCAGAAGAAATAATAAAGTATTTTAGTACATTTGAGTCTATGATTAGAGTTATTAGGAGTTAAAATAATGTAGATGAAGGAGAAGATTGAAATGACAATGACATTAGAAAGAGAAAAAAAGTGCAAACAGAATTCTGCTAACAAGAACGGGTGCGGGGGAATTTTGGGGTAGAAGGAATTTGCGAGACTAAGCTACGGATCTGAATCTGTGATAGACGGCTACTGTGACAGTAGGTAGGCCATCAGCTGTCTTGAAGTTTCGAAGGGATTTGGTTTCTCTGATATTTTGTGGAAGATTGTCCCAGAGTCAGGTTCCTGATACAGATAATGATTTAGAGACTATGGCAGTGTTATCTGCTGGTACACATTGGATTATACTTCGTCGAGAGCTGTTTTTCTGCTGTGCTGTTTAGACAGTAGCGTAAAAGTTGACTATGAATAAGAGGGAGTGCAGTGATTGATAAGACAACAGAGCAAGTAGGGTAGGACAGTCTCTTCGCTTATAGGCACGTAGTCATAATTGTTTGTAGGCAGGAGTGATATGCTCGAAAAAGCGAATGTTACAAATGTATTGTGCATAATCATTCGTCGCCAGTTATAACCTGTATGAACATTCCTATGAAAGTCCTTGGAGAAAGCATCAGAACAGTTTAGTATATGGAGTATAAGTGATTCTAGAAGCTTCTTGTTTAGCTCGAAAGGAGAATTCTTTTTATATTTTTGTAGTGTTTGAAGTGACGCTGACACCACCTTAAAGGCTGCAACTATGAGTTGAGTCCAGCCTAGGTGGGTGCAGAATTATTTCTAAGTTCTTTACAGAAGAAGAAGAAAAGGTTATTTTTGTGCTGTTTAGGACTGATGGTGGAAGAGATACTCTGTATCGAGGGGTTATGAATCTTATGAGCGAGTAAGACTGTGTTTTAGACAGTAAGTTTCAAACGTAATTTCTGGACCCAGTCTGACAAGGTAACTAAATTATTTGCATGCTGGATGGCTGTGCATAATTTTGTTGGATTCTACTTAGATGTAGCTAGAGATGATCAGCGTATAATTGATGTTTAAAGTGGGAGAGAACAGTTGAGATGTCATTAACGTATAGTAACAACAGTAGCAGGCTCAATACTGATCTTTGAGGGACTCCTGAGACTATATTCTTCCTGTGACCTTTTTGTTCACATCATTACACATTGCTGACGCAATGTAAGGTGTAAGTGGAACCATTCTATCTCACTTTAAGAAAAGTTCAGACTTCTGAATTTAGTAAGTAAAACGTTAAAATCCACAGTGTCGAGTGCTTCGCTGAAATGTGAAAAGCACATTATATTACCTAGCTGTTTGTCCATGGCTTGTTTTAAATATTCAGTCACTTCTATATGTAAGAGCCGTCGCCGTGGTGCGATTATGCCGAAAACCAGACTGGTATACATCTGGAGGGTTATGTAATTTTAAATAATGAGTGAGCTTTTTGTGAACTATATATTCTTAAGTCTTCGATAGTGCTGGTAGAACGGAAATTGGTCTGTAATCTGAGGGTTCTGGCAGATTCCTTCTTTGGTAATGATTTTATGAGTATCTGCTTCCAGTCTGATGGGAAGATGCAAGAGGTTAAGGAATTGTTCGAAACGTTCCATTTTATCGGCAGCAGTGGATCGACGAGAAAATTTATCATTTGCATTGGAATATTATCGTTTCCAACAGCTGCAGAACGAATTCGTGAAACATACTTCCTGATCGTGTTAGGGCTTACGGTTTGCAGAGAAAATGTCTCGTACCTTCTCAGCTCTGATGCATTAAGGGAATTAATAGTTTGTTCCCTTGTGTATTGGTCAAGTAGAGATGTCGGAGTTGAGATGTCGGCGTTCAGAAACGTTCACATAGATCTTCAACAAAAAGTAGAGGTTCAGTAGCAGATTAGGGTTTGCCTATTTCTAGGCCCCGTAGATTTTTTCACAGTCCGACAGATCTGTGAAAGTCCTCAGTTATCGAGTGGGCATACCCGAGTTTTGCATTCATGACTGAGTTATTCGGTTGCGTAGCTCCTTGTATGCTATGTGGTTTTCAGATGTCGAATGCAGCTTATACTGCCTGTGTGCTGCGTCCCCGACACTCACGAAGTGTTTGAGATGATCTGTGAGCCATGGCGCACGTTTTGTCCTTACTCTGTTTTTAGGGGAGCATGTTTATCGTACAAGTTACCTAGTCTTTTAATGAAATTACAGACTTGAATATGTCTACGTTATTTCCTGCAGCTGTCTGCCAAGAAATATCATGAGCGTCCGCTGTAAGCTCAGACAATTTAATGCGCTTAAGATATCTGAGGGTCAAAGTTAGCGGTTTATTCTTTGGGCATTTAAGTGAGTAATTCATGAATATTACGTCATGAGCAGACAGGCTTGGTGCAGAAATCTCATCAGTGCGAATTACTCTACTTATTGGTTATATGAAAAACTTTCAAAATATTTCACTAAATTGTGTTTCCAAATCAGTTTTTTATAGTTTTAGGATACTAGAATCATTTCCACTACGATATGACCCCTGTAGTTATACGTCTTAGAGAAACTAAGTTCTTTGAACCATTGTATAAATGATTATTTCTAAAAACACATACAGAATATTTACTGGTTCAAGATGTTATTATAGTTCTAAATGAAGTTCTTGACCTTTTACTGCAGGCGACGGGTGTGGCATATCAGTGTGGCGGTTACTCAATCCATACATTAGCAGCCATGGCTATGTTTCTGGGCTTAATAAATTATTCTTGGCGTCGAGATATATAATCACTTTTAAATGCTGTGCCGTACAAACGGCAATTTCTAGCAGAGGCTATTTAGGCAAAGAGTTATGCGTAAGCCACACTCTCACTAAAGCCCGTTGCACACAAAGTAAGGTTTTCCCCAAGTTTGCTATATGGCGCACATGGCTATGGGCTGCCAGGTGGGATGACAGCTACCACTCCTGGTGAACCTCTCACACAATGTGTGATTTGGCGCAGAAGCTGCCTGGCAAATTTGATACCGTGAATGGCAGGGCACGCGAACTGGTCGAACTGCAATCTTTCTCTAACGATTCTAACGAAACTACTAGATAAAAGATTGATTTTCGCCCTCCTTACATCTTCTTTCGTCAGCTTCATGATGAACTGCCTATCATTTGGTTACTAGTCAAATTTATTGTGATATTTTAGGATGAAGTAAACTATTGCAAGAATTTGGGAAATTTTTCAGTGAAAAATACTGGTTCCTATTAATTTGCGTTTCGTGCATGTTATGGCGTATGTTGCTCATATGAAATGTAGTTAACACACTGAATTTTTCTTTAAACTTTGAAGGATATTTATATCTATTACCACTCTCGGGGAAAATTGATCGTATGTAAAGCGCTTCGTCTCTGACTCGCGCGGCAGCGAGAAAGCCAAAATGAAATATTCACAAAATTCCTCCTATCCCTTAGACGGTTTCAGATATTGGAACAAGATTTTGTTAAATGACAGTACGCAAAGAGGACATTTTGCCATATGGTTAATATGCGAAGCTTTCGTATCTATCGCCATATTCAAACGACTACAGATTTTTTGAATGAAATGAAGTAATATTGAAGTGCCATAGATAACTGGTAAAACGACAATTGCTGTGCGCATAAATTGGCAGCATTAAGATAGCAAAATAAGTCAGACACCTCTTTTTGAGCAATTTTATTTATATTCTTAACACCATTATGGTCATTGGCTGAACGTCTTGGATGGCTTAAATAATTTCAGAACTATAATGTGCTGCAGAAAGAATAGTTGAGAAAAACTTTTAGTACACACACACACACACACACACACACACACACACACACACGAGTATTGAGAATGTAGTTGAAAAAAATATATTAAGTAATAACGTTTTCTCTCTGATTGTATGGAACATGAGAGTTGGGGTAAGATATACGCTTTTGTTCTAGCACTAGCTGCTGGATGAGAGTGTAAGGATACTGTAGCCACCAAAGTAGTAGCAGAGAATGTTCTGGCCAGTTTAGGCAACAGAAGCTACAGATCGTAGGTGTTCTGGCTGGAGGAGCCGTCACAACAGTTGGAATACGGGGGTGGGGGTGGGAATTCCAGTAATAAGTATTACTGACATTGCGATTCCAGGAAAGCTGACTTTGCTGTTCCTGTACCGACTGTAATACATCCTACTAACTCATCTGCAGAAATTTCATAAAAAAACATACACAAGCTGTTTTGAACAGGAAAATGAAGACTAGCAATGTGTTGATACTACAGTGCGTCTTGGGGACCTCACAAATAGTGTATGATATCCCCGCGAAGCGGCAGCGCTTAACAAAGGAGAAATGTGTGTCTTCTATACTGTCGACTCTCCAATATCCGTATCTCCTATACCAAAACTAATCACAGAAGTGCCGAGGGGCAGAGGTTATGGACATGACGTGCGCTCTCACAAATGATACGTGTAATTTGTGTTTGACTAGCATATCTGCTATTCTGCTCCGCTGCGAAATGTCTTCCACATGTCTTCGTTTATTACGTGGATGGTCTCCTCCAAACGCATGGCTGTTAGTGATTTGTTGTCAGAGAGCCTCACCCGTATTGGGAATACTTTATCACTCATAGTTGCAAACTTGCGTACGAAATACTTGCAAGACAGGGTTCTGAGGATAGCAGCTTTAAAATTAACCTGTTTTTCGACATACGTGAATGATAGTTTCATGGTCTACTCCCATACTGTAGCTGCTCTTTAGTGAGTCACGAAGCATTTATTCACCCCTGCATTACGTTCAGAATGGAAGTTTAAAGTGATTTAATAAAGCTACTTTTCGTGGGTACGTTAGTTTGTGAATCAGATCGTGAAACTAATATGCAGCGTTTATCATAGTTCCTCACACACAGACGTGGCATCAATGCAATGGGTCCTGAGTACATTAACACTGAGATCATATGCCACCTCCAGTGTTGACAGGCTGTCACACGAAATGAACACCTAAACTTTGTGTTCAAGCAGAATGGCTACTGCGCTAAGATTTATGTATGGACCATCGCTGGATGCACAGGAGAATGTATGTAAGCTGGTTACTTTCCTTCGTTATGGTGGGAGCGTATACTACAAAATTAGAGGAAATTTAAGAGGATTTATCATTATAACATTGTTCTGTACACCAGCCAAGAGTGGAACGTTCTATGATTGTGTTAGAACGAACTGTGAGTAAGGAAGCACACCATGAGCAAAATGCTGTGTTCCTCTGAGAAAGTTTATATTGGCCGGACGGCATGTATGGTGCAGGGCAGGATGTTTGGGACAGCGCGGCTACACAAGGCATCAGCTTCTTTTCCTGGCCATTATCCCTGTTTACACGGAGTCGACATAATTTTTTAGATTTGGCAATAGTGGTGATAAAGAGCGGCCAGATGTTCTTGTCGCCACCCTTTCTTCCTAGACTGTTGTATGTGTACCACAACTGTCTGCGCCTAGTGTTGTCCCACGAGAAAGTGTGCGAACGTTTTCTGAATGTATGCGAACTGATGCGGGACGTGGATACCAGCCAGGTATTCACCTAGTCGGATGTGAAGACCTGCCTATAAACCACATCCAGGTTGGCCAGTTGGTTGATTGGGGTTGAAGGGACCAAACAGTAAGGTCATCAGTCCCTTGTTTTAAAGGTGGTCGCAGCTGTTCGAGTGGATCTACATAAAGCACCAACAATCTGATAAATCTCCGTTGACCGATGGCTATTTAACCGAGAGGCAGTGTGTGACACGCTGCCATTCAGACAGCTGCTGGCGCTCCCAAGTGCTGTGGCTGCTTCCTCACGGAGACGTCGGAAATATGATTTACAGATTGTCTAATTAACAGTGACAATGGACTTCCCTGATGAAAAAAGTTGATCCTCGCTTTCACAAGTATCGCCTCACATACCCTATGTCGTGGTCGGCAGTGGATCTTAGTGGCAGTTGTCTAGACTACTACTAGCATTCACCATCGATGATGATGATGATGATGATGATGATGATGATGATTATTATTATTATAATAACGCCGTCATGGTCGGGGACGACGCTTGAGCCCTATGCCCGCCCACAATGGTAACAACACTGCTAGCCAACTGGAAAATGATTTAAATCCAAATAGAGGTGTTTTGCAGGATATGCTTCCTGCAACCACCCTAGAAGAAAAACAAAGACAGAGGATGAGATGGTCAGATGAAGTTAACCGACACCTCATGTTCTGTTCTTACCAAGCAACACAACTGGATACAGATCACAAGTATACACAACATTTATTACCAGATACCCAGAATTAAATTTTTTAACAGAACAACGACTAGCTGATCAGATCCGTGTAATAATCAAAAATAACAGGATACCCCAGTCAGAATTAGAACACATCAAACAACATGTACAACAAATACTGGAACAAAATAATGTGCAGTCAGAAGAAGAAGAAAATACAGTAACAGACTCATACATCCCAGAGCAAACAAACAAAGACCAACACGCATCAATTAAACAATCAGAGGAAAACGAAATCTTAAGATGGCCACCAGAACAAGCACAAATAGAACACAAAGTGACACACATGTTACATTTAGAAGAAAAATTTCAGCTGACACATATAGAATACAAAGACACAAATACAGACATTAGACCATTTTTGCATAGACCACCAAATAACCCACAAGTTGAAACAACAATAACTATCAACACAATCATACACAACAAAATAAATGAAAATACAACTATGGAAGAGTTACAACTACTGGTTTATGTGGAGCACTCACTACACTAAATATACACACTAGGCAGAGATCAGAACCAACCAACACACAGAAGAAACCCACAAAACCAGCATGGCAACACAGGCTACAGATAAGAATAGAAAAACTGAGAAAAGATATCGACAGCTAACACAATTTATAAGAAATGAAATATCAGACAAAAAACGAAAAAGGTTAGGTAAAATCTCAGAACAAGAAGCGACAGAGCAATTAGATGAAAAGAAGCAGAAATTACAAGCATTGGCCAGACGACTTAGAAGATACAACAAAAGTGAAAATAGAAGGAAACAAAACCAAACATTCAACACAAACCAAAAGAAATTTTACCAGACAATAGATAACACACATTAAAATAGACAATCCACCAAACGTAACAGACATGGAACACTTATGGAGCAACATATGGTCAAAACCCAGTACAACATAATAGACATGCACAGTGGATACAAGCAGAAACAGACATATACAAGATGATACCACAAATGCCTGAGGTGATAATCTTGAAACATGAAGTCACCCAAGCAATTAATTCTACGCACAATTGGAAAACCCCTGGAAATGATAAAATAGCAAATTTCTGGCTAAAGAAGTTCACTTCAACACATTCACATCTAACTAAATTATCTAATAATTACATTGCAGACCCATACACAGTCCTTGATACACTTTCACATGGAATAACTTATTTGAAATCTAAAGATCAAGCAGACACAGCAAACCCAGCAAAATATCGCCCCATAACATGCCTACCAACAATATACAAAATATTAACTTCGGTCATTACACAGATATTAATGACACATACAACACAGAACAAAATTATAAATGAAGAACAAAAAAGCTGCTGCAAAGGAGCATGAGGATGTAAAGAGCAACTGATAGATGCAGAGGTGACATATCAAGCTAAAACTAAACAAAGGTCGCTACACTACACATACATTGATTACGAAAAAGCTTTTGATAGTGTACCCCACTCATGGTTGTACAGATATTGGAAATATACAAAGTAGATCCTAAATTCATACAGTTCCTAAACATAGTAAACAAAATTGGAAAACCACACTTAATATTCAAACAAATTCTAATAATATCACATCACAGCCAATAAAGATTAAGCATGGAATATACCAAGGAGACTCATTAAGTCCTTTCTGGTTCTGCCTTGCTCTGAACCCACTATCCAGCATGCTAAATAATACAAATTATGGATATAATATTACTGGAACATACCCACACAAAATCACACATTTACTATACATGGATGATCTAAAACTACTGGCAGCAACCAATCAACAACTCAACCAATTACTAAAGATAACAGAAGTATTCAGCAATGATATAAATATGGCTTTTGGAACAGACAAATGTAAGAAAAATAGCATAGTCAAGGGAAAACACACTAAACAAGAAAATTAAATGTTGGATAACCACATTGACTCCATGGAAGCGATGGAAAAAACAGATGCCTATAAATATCTAGGATACAGACAAAAAATAGGAATAGATAATACAAATATTAAAGAAGAACTAAAAGAAAAATATAGACAAAGACTAACAAAAATACTGAAAACAGAACTGACAGCAAGAAACAAGACAAAAGCTATAAATACTTATGCTATACCAATATTGACCTACTCATTTGGAGTAGTGAAATGGAATAACACAGACCTAGAAGCACTCAATACACTTACACGATCACAATGCCACAAATATAGAATACATCACATACATTCACCAACAGAAGATTCACATTAAGCAGAAAGGAAGGAGGAAGGGGATTCATCGACATAAAAAACCTATATTATGGACAGGTAGACAATTTAAGAAAATTCTTTATAGAATGAGCAGAAACTAGCAAAATACACAAAGCAATCACTCATATAAATACATCGGCTACACCACTGCAATTTCATAACCACTTCTACAACCCTTTAGATCACATAACATCAACAGATACGAAGAAAGTAAATTGCAAAAAGAAAACACTACATGGCAAGCACCCGTATCATCTAACACAGCCACACATCGATCAAGACGCATCCAACACATGGCTAAGAAAAGGCAATATATACAGTGAGATGGAAGGATTCATGATTGCGATACAGGATCAAACAATAAACACCAGATATTAAAGCAAGCATATTATTGAAGATCCCAATACCACAACAGATAAATGCAGACTTTGCAAATAACAAATAGAAACAGTAGATCACATCACAAGACGATGTACAATACTAGGAAATACAGAATACCCCAGAAGACATGACAATGTAGCAAAAATAATACATCAACAGCTTGCCTTACAACATAAACTTATAAAACAACACGTTCCCACATACAAGTATGCACCACAAAATGTACTGGAGAATTATAAATACAAATTATACTGGAACAGAACCATTATGACAGATAGAACACCACCACACCTGACATCATACTCACCAATAAAAAGAAGAAATCAACACAACTAATCGAAATATCCATACCCAATACAACAAATATACAGAAGAAAAAATTGAAAAATACATCCAACTGGCTGAGGAAGTCAAGGACATGTGGCATCAGGATAAAGTTGACATTATACCAATTATACTATCTACTACAGGAGTCATACCACACGATATCCACCAGTACATCAACACAATACAGCTACATCCAAACATATATATAGAACTACAGAAATCTGTAATTATTGATACATGTTCAATGACCCGAAAGTTCCTAAATGCAATGTAACATATACCGTACAGTTAAAAGGAAGTCACGCTTGGTGAAGGTCCGCGTCACTTTCCATTTTTAACCAGACCTAAGGTCTGAGAAAGGAAAGAAGATGATAATAATAATAATAATAATAATAATAATAATAATAATAATGTTCGTGTGTCTCGACGGCCTGGCACAAGTCTTGCTACAGGATGCCACTTTGGCGGCTACACTGTCGCAGTTTTCCAACTGGAGAAATGGAACCTAGAGTTCAAGGTCGAATCAGAACCACGTCGTTTCCGGCGACTCCTCACATCGGTGAGGGGTCAAGGATAGACACCGGTTGTGCTGTCTACGCTGATGGCTTGTGAAGCACATGTCGTGATTGATCTGCCACTTAAATAAGGGGCGACGGCTCTGGCTTCTCAACAGCTCGCTTCGCATTGTATCTCAATGCGGGGGACCAGATGCAGAGCGAAATAATACACCAGACTTATCTGATAATTTGTCTGCAAACCCGATTTACAAATCACTAACAACCACGCCGGGGAAACCCACGAAGCCACGCCTATTCACAAAGATCTTAAGTTCTGCAAATAATAGAAACAGATATACCTCACTGTTATGGTGCAGAAAGCTTAAAGAGGCTAACGCCATAGACTCCGTAACGAGGCTGCAGGGGCAATTTGCTCCAAATACTGTAACGTAAAATATTTCACAACGCATAGCACTAGAAATTACAATTTCCACCTTTGCTTCGAGCAAATAAAATGTGCTACCATAGCTGAGAAGAACAATAGCTCAGTGATAGAAGACATGAGCAAGTGAAAACAAGTAAAATAAGCCTAAGCAAGTATGCACATCTTAGACAGCATTTCACAATGCATCTGGTTTCTATTCTCCGACTTAAATCTAGGGGACTTTATGAGGAACATGATGTATCAAGAAACATCAAAAATTGATAGTTGAAACTTGAAATTAAATGACTAAAGCTAGGATGACAAAAACTTAGGAGGAATAGACTAAAAGTTGTGCACCCATTAAGTCCTAGAAAATGAAAATTGACATCCACATGCTTTAAGGGACTGGGAACTGAAACCGGTTTTAATAGAAGTTCGACCTCAAACAGTGACCAGGACATCAATGTTCTCTCATCCAACTGATCAGAAGGCAGCTCTCACAACATGGGAACAGAGTCCACAGTTACAGATGATTAAACAACTGTGAGGAATGTTAAGTACAGAATTTACGCAGTTATTTTATACTCAGTGACATGCCTTATCGGTAAGCAATACGTTTGTTCTAACGATACAAGCATGTGACATATAAACCTGTATTTACAGTGTGAATAAATACTGTACAAAAAATTGATCCCCAAGAGACATCACGCTAAGGCCGTGAGAGCCGTCTGAGCACTGATCACATCATCTGTTCGGTTAGAGAGTGCACGAGTTTCTTCTGGTAGGTGGTATCACGCTGGAGCCGCTAACTGGTGACTACATCCCACAGGGCTATGAAATATGTTCCAGACAGACTTACAAGGAGCCGCTTAAGTGCGATGTCGTAATAGGGCCACTGATGTTTACGGCATCTGACGCTCCACTCTGTCTACCATGCAACCACAATACTGGCTGCTAATGGCAACAGGGGGCGGAACTGGAGTTATCCAATAGTGAGCACGGCGTGAGCCTACGGTGCATAGTTTAACTGCTTAGTGGACGAGTAACTCACGTCAGTAGTACAGTGCTAGTTGATGATACAAAACAGAACAATGGCAACAAACATATCTACAGCAAGAGTTGCGAAGTTGACATTTTAAGGAAAAGGAACAAAAGCAATTTTGCTGAGTGAGGAAGAAGTGGCAGATGAAGTATTAGCCTTTCTGCAAGATGAGTCAGCGGAATGTGTGGTGGCGTATACGCTCGACTGTGAGGACAGTGTATGTAAGGAGTTCAATAATGAAGATGCGTGCTTAAAAGTGAAAGTGGTACTGAAGCAGGTGTCAAGCTGTGTAGTCCATCAGACTTGTACCGGGAGCAACAAATCTCGCCTACAGTCATACGTAATGATGGACAATCATTATCCAAGGAACAGATACAGGTCATAACTACGGACATAGAAGATAACCAGCAGCAGAGTAAAAACATAATTATGAACAGATTTCGAGTAAGTCCACAGCGATTTGACATTGCAGTGCATAATAAGACCCACCAGTATTCAAGGGAGGACATGGCACATTCGTTTTTAAGACTGGTGTTTCTTCGAGTTTCAAGGATGCTCGATACAATTTATAGCATGTGCGCCATAGTGACCTACTACGGAATGCACATCAAATTGCGCGAGACAGATTACAGTGATCACGAGGGAAGCCGCGGATAGTTGCATAACTTCAAACAGTACGTACTACAGAATTGGAAGACGTAAGATAACTTGACGATGCACAGCAAACTGCGGAATCGACCTGAAAATCTGTAGATGAAACAAATTTATCCCATCGTTCGGTTAGGAATTTGCTTTCAACTCCGACCAATCGGGATTAGAATGGATATGAAAGGAACCCTGGAAATTAGATGTACCAAGAGAGTTGCATCAAGCAACTAACAATGCCTTAACGTATTCGTACACAATTATGTCGGCTATAAATTTGGCTGGTAAATTGACATGAGAGTTACTGTGCTGCAAGAATTTGAAGGTGCTCTGTCCCTACGATTCTTTCTCGTGTACGTGATCTTGCAGTAGGAAATACACTCCTGGAAATGGAAAAAAGAACACATTGACACCGGTGTGTCAGACCCACCATACTTGCTCCGGACACTGCGAGAGGGCTGTACAAGCAATGATCACACGCACGGCACAGCGGACACACCAGGAACCGCGGTGTTGGCCGTCGAATGGCGCTAGCTGCGCAGCATTTGTGCACCGCCGCCGTCAGTGTCAGCCAGTTTGCCGTGGCATACGGAGCTCCATCGCAGTCTTTAACACTGGTAGCATGCCGCGACAGCGTGGACGTGAACCGTATGTGCAGTTGACGGACTTTGAGCGAGGGCGTATAGTGGGCATGCGGGAGGCCGGGTGGACGTACCGCCGAATTGCTCAACACGTGGGGCGTGAGGTCTCCACAGTACATCGATGTTGTCGCCAGTGGTCGGCGGAAGGTGCACGTGCCCGTCGACCTGGGACCGGACCGCAGCGACGCACGGATGCACGCCAAGACCGTAGGATCCTACGCAGTGCCGTAGGGGACCGCACCGCCACTTCCCAGCAAATTAGGGACACTGTTGCTCCTGGGGTATCGGCGAGGACCATTCGCAACCGTCTCCATGAAGCTGGGCTACGGTCCCGCACACCGTTAGGCCGTCTTCCGCTCACGCCCCAACATCGTGCAGCCCGCCTCCAGTGGTGTCGCGACAGGCGTGAATGGAGGGACGAATGGAGACGTGTCGTCTTCAGCGATGAGAGTCGCTTCTGCCTTGGTGCCAATGATGGTCGTATGCGTGTTTGGCGCCGTGCAGGTGAGCGCCACAATCAGGACTGCATACGACCGAGGCACACAGGGCCAACACCCGGCATCATGGTGTGGGGAGCGATCTCCTACACTGGCCGTACACCACTGGTGATCGTCGAGGGGACACTGAATAGTGCACGGTACATCCAAACCGTCATCGAACCCATCGTTCTACCATTCCTAGACCGGCAAGGGAACTTGCTGTTCCAACAGGACAATGCACGTCCGCATGTATCCCGTGCCGCCCAACGTGCTCTAGAAGGTGTAAGTCAACTACCCTGGCCAGCAAGATCTCCGGATCTGTCCCCCATTGAGCATGTTTGGGACTGGATGAAGCGTCGTCTCACGCGGTCTGCACGTCCAGCACGAACGCTGGTCCAACTGAGGCGCCAGGTGGAAATGGCATGGCAAGCCGTTCCACAGGACTACATCCAGCATCTCTACGATCGTCTCCATGGGAGAATAGCAGCCTGCATTGCTGCGAAAGGTGGATATACACTGTACTAGTGCCGACATTGTGCATGCTCTGTTGCCTGTGTTTATGTGCCTGTGGTTCTGTCAGTGTGATCATGTGATGTATCAGACCCCAGGAATGTGTCAAAGTTTCCCCTTCCTGGGACAATGAATTCACGGTGTTCTTATTTCAATTTCCAGTAGTGTATTTACGTCACAGCAAACGAGAGTGGGGAAATGGGCGTAAGGGAACGGCTCTCCTACGAGCACTGCTTTTGGTCAATAGCTGATCGAAGTAACAGAATTTTACTAGATTCTGGCCTCCGTATAAAAATCTTACTCTTATGACACTATCCCTCCTAAAAAGAGAGACATTTAACCTCATACCACCTGTAAACACCGACCAATTTGCCTCAGAATGTTTGGTTTTTCCGTTTCGATTGAATTACTTGTGCTTGTTAGTCTATTAGATTTTTTCGCTTTTGGGGTCATATCTTGCGAGTTTGATATGCAAAGGTGACATACATGATTGATGACGTCTCAGCTTCCCTATAATGGCATATTTTAATGACTTCGTATATTTCGACAAAATTAGCCAGATACCGCAAGCAAACAGTCTAAGTGTAGGCAACGAGAGCTATTCTTTCCTGTGTGAGGAAGGACGTGGAGACTGACGTTTGCCTGGAGTCATCTGTTGGGCGTGCTTCGAGCTTGGACGATCTCCTTATCGCGGGTGGTGCCGTTTTGCCGAATGGAGAGGCAGTGTCAAGAAAATGTGGATCGCTGATAAGAACTCGCAGATGCTGTGAGAGCACTCGCCCACACTTTAAGCCCTCTTAGGCACTGTATCGCACGTGGTGCTGTTTTGGCAAGAGATCAGACATTTAGAAAGCTGAATCTCATGTAAAGTTGTTTTTATCGGTATTTCCATAAAGCAGCAAGGACAGTAATACCACAATGAGTAACATGAACGTCGTTAACAACGAGCCTGCTTTCTTAAGAATCTCTAGCACTTTGTAACCGTCTGCAGGGCTTGGAATGACATTATTCGCAATTAAATATATGCTCTGACACTGAGCCTGTGACACTATTTACTGTCTCCGAGCTGCACCCAGTACAAGTGCCAATCATACACACAGCCTGATAAAAGTGAAGCACCCAGAAGACATGGTCAGATATCAAAGATACTGCGAATAGGTGTACACCATCGGCGGGTATATAAATGAATAACGTTTCAATTCTCTGCGAAAGGTAGAACGGCCATCGCAGTACAGTAACGCGTAGTGCTACCACCAGTCCTGCTAGGACGTACAGTGTTGTCAGAAACACTCTGAAGAGCTTGTAAGCTTATTGCAGGTAAGGTCGTGCTGAGAAATAGTTGTTCAGTAAAAAAAAAAAAAATCTATACGTTACGCTGTTTCCGAATTATTTAGCACTAAAGTTAGGCAATCAGGTCGTTGCACGCGCAAATTAAGCACTTGCACACGCTAAAATGTGGTTATGCACAGACATCTGTGGGTCCGCGAGTTAACACTTTGTCAAATGCTGATTACAAGTTAAAATGTGCGTTTTCGGACTTCAGATTTAAGCTAGGCGAGCAAATACTAAGTTTGTTTGGTTTGAGTAAACCAAATGAAGAAAAAGTTTGGCTCAATGGCTCTAAGCACTATGGGACTTCACATCTGAGGTCATCAGTCCCCTAGACTTAGAACTACTTAAACCTAAGGACATCGCACACATAAATGCCCGAGGCAGGATTAGAACCTGCGACTATAGCAGCAGCGAGATTTCGGACTGAAGGGCCTAGAACCGGTCGGCCACAGCGGCCGGCAAAAGTGTGGCGACTCTGTCTTCGGCAGGCTGCTTGTATTTACGCTCGCGACTGCCAAGTAGGCTAACTTCACTGCTAAATAACTCAAACGGCAGAACGTACCGAATTTTTCCCCTTAACAAGTATTTCTCTGCACGATCACCCCTGCAACACCCTTACGACCTTTTCAGACTTTCTGGTCACCTTGTATAAGAGGTGTGAGCAGCTTGAGATACTGAGTAGTTACTCAAGGAAACGGAAATGCGATGTACTCGTATGGGACAGCGTTATCAGCAAGCGGCTCATTGAGTGTCCATACTGCCGGCTGGTCAAATCGTGCCATGTCCAGATGTGTAGGGCTTGTGAATGTGACAGGGGCCCAGTGTTGGAGTGCAGGGGAACGTGAGGGCAGCATACTAGTTATCAAGGTTCCAGTCACCAGGTCTGACCGGCAGAAGAGCAGCTGGCCATATTGCGCCCCAAGCTTATCATAATCCCTTCACATCTACGTCTGCCGTACGAGGACATGTAAATGACTCCCTGCCACATTCTGCGTCTTATCGCACCATTGTTCAGCGACTAGCATGCGTAGGCTGTCGTTAACACAATACAAAAGCTTGTCTTCTGAACGGTTCCGTGAGTTTGAAGCATGTGCTGCCGATGAATGGCGGCACTAGTTTTTTCAACGATGAATCGCCTTTCTCCACTACCTCGGATGACCATCGTTGACAGGTATGGCGGCGATTTAGGGAGAGGTCCCAGTATTTCAGTGTTCTGCAGAGGTGCAGCTGTGTTACTACTCCTGGATGATGTTTTGGTTTGTGGGGCGCTCAACTATGCGGTTATCAGCACCCGTACAAAAAATGGTTCAAATGGCTCTGAGGACTATGGGACTTAACATCTATGGTCATCAGTCCCCTAGAACTTAGAACTACTTAAACCTAACTAACCTAAGGACATCACACAACACCCAGTCATCACGAGGCAGAGAAAAATCCTTGACCCCGCCGGGAATCGAACCCGGGAACCCGGGCGTGGGAAGCGAGAACGCTACCGCACGACCACGAGTTGCGGACACGCCCGTACAAATTCCCAACCTTTGCTCAGTCCAAAGTCGCCACTTTCATGAATGATGATGAAATGATGAGCACAACACAAACACCCAGTCATCTCTAGGCAGGTGAAAATCCCTGACCCCGCCGGGAATCGAACCCGGGATCCTGTGCTCGGGATGCAAGAACGCGACCGCGAGCTGCAGACTGTTCCTCCTGGAGTCATGGTGTGAAGATGTTCCGGGCGTGACTGGTTCAGGACCGGTTGTGATTGACGGAACTTAACGGCACAATGCCACTTCACGGATATATTGCATCACCATGTGTTCTCATGAGCGACAGTATCGCTGTGCTCTTTTCCAACAGGACAATGCTCGTCCTCGTATGACAAGTGTGTCAACTGCCTGTGTGATGTTGAGCTACTGCCGTGGCCAAGAAGATACCAGCACCGTCCACAACAGAACACGCGCGAGAACAGCTCGAACATCAACTGTTCCAGCAACACGGTACCGAGGTGTCAAGCAACAGTTGTGGGCTAGCTTGCCTTAGAAGACGGTAGAACGGCTTTATGACACCCCTCCTTTCAGGTTCAGGGTACGCATCTAAGCCAGTGGGGGTGCGACACCATACTGATAAATGATGTTATACTGCGTAGTTCTTTGTAAATTTGACTGGATTTTGGAATCGCTGAAATAAAATTCCCTCTAAAACCGTGAAGTATCACTTTTCCTCCTCCCCTTCCGGAGATTCACTTTATCAAGCAGTGTATAAAGAGCTGAGCCTCAGAAAAATAAGCACTACAAATACGTATTGTAAGGTGGTCATGTCATCTACACTCCTGGAAATTGAAATAAGAACACCGTGAATTCATTGTCCCAGGAAGAGGAAACTTTATTGACACATTCCTGGGGTCAGATACATCACATGATCACACTGACAGAACCACAGGCACATAGACACAGGCAACAGAGCATGCACAATGTCGGCACTAGTACAGTGTATATCCACCTTTCGCAGCAATGCAAGCTGCTATTCTCCCATGGAGACGATCGTAGAGATGCTGGATGTAGTCCTGTGGAACGGCTTGCCATGCCATTTCCACCTGGCGCCTCAGTTGGAGCAGCGTTCGTGCTGCACGTGCAGACCGCGTGAGACGACGCTTCATCCAGTCCCAAACATGCTCAATGGGGGACAGATCCGGAGATCTTGCTGGCCAGGGTAGTTGACTTACACCTTCTAGAGCACGTTGGGTGGCACGGGATACATGCGGACGTGCATTGTCCTGTTGGAACAGCAAGTTCCCTTGCCGGTCTAGGAATGGTAGAACGATGGGTTCGATGACGGTTTGGATGTACCGTGCACTATTCAGTGTCCCCTCGACGATCACCAGTGGTGTACGGCCAGTGTAGGAGATCGCTCCCCACGCCATGATGCCGGGTGTTGGCCCTGTGTGCCTCGGTTGTATGCAGTCCTGATTGTGGCGCTCACCTGCACGGCGCCAAACACGCATACGACCATCATTGGCACCAAGGCAGAAGCGACTCTCATCGCTGAAGACGACACGTCTCCATTCGTCCCTCCATTCACGCCTGTCGCGACACCACTGGAGGCGGGCTGCACGATGTGGGGGCGTGAGCGGAAGACGGCCTAACGGTGTGCGGGACCGTAGCCCAGCTTCATGGAGACGGTTGCGAATGGTCCTCGCCGATACCCCAGGAGCAACAGTGTCCCTAATTTGCTGGGAAGTGGCGGTGCGGTCCCCTACGGCACTGCGTAGGACCCTACGGTCTTGGCGTGCATCCGTGCGTCGCTGCGGTCCGGTCCCAGGTCGACGGGCACGTGCACCTTCCGCCGACCACTGGCGACAACATCGATGTACTGTGGAGACCTCACGCCCCACGTGTTGAGCAATTCGGCGGTACGTCCACCCGGCCTCCCGCATGCCCACTATACGCCCTCGCTCAAAGTCCGTCAACTGCACATACGGTTCACGTCCACGCTGTCGCGGCATGCTACCAGTGTTAAAGACTGCGATGGAGCTCCGTATGCCACGGCAAACTGGCTGACACTGACGGCGGCGGTGCACAAATGCTGCGCAGCTAGCGCCATTCGACGGCCAACACCGCGGTTCCTGGTGTGTCCGCTGTGCCGTGCGTGTGATCATTGCTTGTACAGCCCTCTCGCAGTGTCCGGAGCAAGTATGGTGGGTCTGACACACCGGTATCAATGTGTTCTTTTTTCCATTTCCAGGAGTGTATGTGCACCTGAAAAGAGAGAGAACGAGAACGTTACGTTATTGTTAAACAATCTTTGGTCTTGTCGTGGCACAGTCCTTGCCTCTGCGCAGTCTGATACCTTCTTAGTTTAAGTGTGGTAGATGATCTACGTATTCAGTGTTGCTGTGTGAACTTTTGATTGTTAGATGATGAAAGGACAGCAAGGATGAATGTCATGTAGGCAATAAAAGATGAAAGGAATATAAAGTTTGAATAATGTGATCGCTTTTGAAGAGAAGTAATTTGACGTAAGACTGCAGCACTGCACACCTAATTTGTCGGAATGATTACTGTCAGCTAGTTAACTTGGGCAGAGCTGAGACAAAAACAACCAACTTCCTTGAATCATGCATTAACATATTAATTGATTAAGCTGTGAGTTTTATAGAAATTGTCTGTTGACTTTGTACCGTATTTAAGTAATTGTTCACTTGCTTAAGCGTATTATTGTTCATGCGAAATTTTACTATTCTTGAGTATATACTTTATTCTAGATCGTTGTCTTGGAATGTCGTTTCACAGGAAAATTTACTCTCCCGCCCCACTGTTTGTCATACGCATTACCACATGCAACAGTTTGAATATGTACTTAGGAGCAGCAATCTAGTTGCTTTCTGTTTGCCGCTGTGTTTTCGAGAAACCTGCAACACTTCTCAAGAGAGAGGTAAGTGTAAATTTTCATTAGTGCCAGATAATTTTTACTTCCGTTGCGCACTTATACAAAGATCAACGGCGTTCAGATCAGTTCAAATTAGTTTCTGTTTAGTCAACGGTTATGAGTGGATAACAGTTTGTAAATACATAGTTTTGGTAATACGTCGACTTTTATAAACTTTTATACAGTGGGAGGTAAAGTTGGGCTAAATTTCAGGCAAGTATAGTGGTGAGATTACAGCAGTCAACTATTAGAGTAACGACTGTATATTTCGTTTGCTCTTTGCGACTCAAAGTTGTGACAGCCAGAAGTCATGACGCGATGTAACTCCCGACCGAAATAGATTGACATTTGTGTGTAGGCTAGTACTGTTGCTAGTGACGAAAGTCTGTGTCTACTAGAGTGTAGCTCGTCTTTCGTAGAGGCACGTACTGAAGGGCAGCTAGTGAGCGTTGCGATTAGTTCAGTAAATTTTTTTCTGCAGATGAGCGAAGAAAATATTACACCATAACGTTCTAGTGTTGTTTATGAAGCTTAAGGTTGCACAGAGATAAGTACTGTGTTGAAGAGTCATCTCGTATTGGTAAGTTACTCTACAGGCACACTATACGAAACTGTGGCTGAAGAGTTCCTGTGAACTGCTACAGCCTGATATGTACTGAAACCAGACGAAATAGTAAATGGATCGATCCTACAAAATGTCACATGCATGTCACGAATACTTCTGTCAGGCCACACAGTTTTTCAGAGGTGAAAGATCTCACATGGAACGCTGCCAGTTATATAAACGTGCTATTACTAATCTTAGTGGATTGGAATGGGACAGCATGTCTGATAGTATGAATGGCAGCACATGGGCGGCAGTTTTATATTTAAAGACTGAGTTCTATTTCGGAAAGTCTCGTCAGTTGCAGGCAGGAAGAAAACGGAAGACAAAAATTCGTCCAGTGCATAAACCCATAAAATTGTTTTATGGTGTAAATCACGTCATGTAACGCTTCCTACGAAGAATTTCTAATTTGAAGCAGTTCAACTCCAATGGCAGTACGTGGTGGAGTAAAACAATCTGATAAGGTCTGATCAGGGTAGTACACTTCGAATTAAACAACATTTTCCAGGTACCCACAGGTCTCAAATGCACCATTGTGGACCTACTACAATAAAACTACAGCCGATCAGAGGCCAGCTAACAGGTTGGGTCTTCAAACTAACATGCTCCATTTAATATTCTATTATGTTGAAGATCGCAGTTACTAATTAGATTATAATGGTTTCATCTTAACAGTAATTCCAAGCAACTTTAAATTCCTATCCGTGGCTGGTTGCGTTACATAATGTTCTGTTAAGTTTTACCGGACAAACTTTAGACTTTTAAATTAACTTCCGTAATATGTGAGGATTGTGTGTTCTTCAGTCCGAAGACTGGTCTGATGTAGCTCTCCACTATAGTCTGTCCTATGCCTCTATCTCTGAACAACTACTGCAACCTACATCCATTTGAGCCTCGTACTGCATTCATACCTACGTCTCCCTCTTCACTTTTTACTCTCCACACTTTCCTCTTTTACAATACCGACAGTTGCTTGGTGCCTCAATTTTTCCTATCAACCGATCCCTTCTTTCGGTCACGATGTGCCACAAAATTTCTTCTCTCGCGTTTAGATTCAGTACCGTACCACATCTGTTTTTTCATCTGACTAATCTTAAGCGTTTTCTACAGCACCCCATTTCAAAAGCTATTTTTTGTGTGAAATGCCTACCGTTTACGTTTTATTTCCTGATAAACCCAGGAAACATCTCCCAACAATTATATTCGATGTCAACAAATTCCTCTTTTTCTCGAAGTACTTTCTTTGTATTGGCAGTCTGCACTCTATATTCTCTATTTCAGCCATTTACTTTGCTACTCAAATAGCAAAACCGATTCGTTACTTTTAGAGTCGTTCTCTAACCTAATCTTTGCAGCGTCACCTGATTTAATTCGTTAAAATATTGAGCTGTACTTCGGAATAGGTTGCAGCAACAGTCTACGTATTAATGTAAGATGAAATGTTGACGAAATCCAAGAACATGTTTTAATGTTTGATAATGTAAAGAAAGCGTGAACCAACTTATTCTAATTAATACCTTACGTCAGCAAGTTTGATTGTCTTTAATAACGGGGAAAAGGTATGTACAGAACAACGAAATTAGTTCCGCGTATATGGTAAAATTAAATGTTCAGTGTGGATGAAGAGAGATGGAAAACTGTGTACCGATAGTTGACATCTGGACTTTTCTTATACTAGAAACAGTCTGCATCGACACATCCAAAAGTGAGAGGTGCTGAAGGTGTACAGAAACACCGTAAAAGAAATGTATTAAGCAGAATTTGGATTCTAATAACGCACATGACGAGCGAGTCCAGAAAAAATATAGTGTGTGGGGATCAAACTGTTGTAGTCGTCAGTACGAAGGCTTGTTTGCTGCATCTGTGCATGCAAATTTATCGTGGCTGAGTCCTGTAATCTGCGTTACTACTGGAATCAACGTCCGTTTGAACTTGCTCACTGTACTCAAGCCTTTGTCTCGCTGTACAGTATCCCCCCCACCCCACCTACCCCCACACTGTCGTATGTTACCAAAACGGCTTTGTGCCCTTTCAACTTATTCCTTCTGTCAGTCAAGCTCTCACAAATTTCTGTACTCCTCATTGGATTCGGTACGGCTCAATAGTTACCCGATCTACCCATTTCGTCTTCCGTATTTTTCTACTGTATCACATTTTAATAGCTATTCTTGTGTGAACTGTTTACGGTAATTGTTTCACTTCCAAACAGGGCTAAACACAGGACCAATACCTTCAGGAGAGACTCCAAACACGTTTATTAGTTACATTTCTCTTTTCAGAAACACTTTTCTTGCTATTGCGAGTCCGCACTTTATACGCTCTCCCCTTCTGCTATCTTCAGTTATTTTGCTGATCAAAGAGCAGAACTGTTACTACTTTCTCAGGATGACAGGGTTCTACTTTCGAAGATGAGGCCAGTCGTCAGAGTGTAAAGTCATCGTCAATACCGCCTTATAGACAGCATGCCTATGAGGAGCCAAGGACGTAGCTATGCAAGGAAGAGGGAGGGGGAATAGCGAATTTTGATCTTATTATCAGGAATGATGCAACGTTCTCACCATATGATCTGCATTTGTTTGTATTCCAGCAGAATCGCAGACAAATTTCTCTCTCGAGAGTAGCATTCGTCATCCCACCGAGCGACAGGTTGTCTTCTAACTTATTTCCAAGAGTTTGGCACGGATGCATCATTAGCACGGAGAATCCTGTCGGTCACGTGGCCCACTCTCCTCTGGGCACCACTTTTACCGACGAAAAAATCCAGTTTACTTTTCAGCATCCAATTCGTCTTACTGGACGGTCTTAACTAGTTAGCGTACGCAGGTCAGATCAGGAAGCGTTTACCCGATGGTGTGCGAGGGCAGGAGAGCGTAAGAGCAGCGGAGAATGACCCTGGGGCAGGTATGCCTCGTCATATTTGAAGCGCATACTTTTTACTTTTATGTCATTAAATCTTTTCATTATGACCTATTTTGTTTTAAGCTGTGGGCAATCCACTAGTTGTGTATTTCACAATGTTTTGCTGAAGGTCACTGCAGACGAAAACCGGTAGTCTGAGAACCTAACAAGTTTGTGATCATAGACAAATAAATTTATTGTATATGCTTTTTTTTTAAATACTTTATTGAAACGAGATATTTCCCTGATCTGTCTGCACATGAAGCAGCTATTCATCCCTACATCACTATACGTAACTTAACACACTAAGACACACCTTAAATCCAAAACCGATTTGTTTCTTAATGAGAATCTATATTAAACTAATAATAATACTTTTTACGAAGAATCACAGCGCTGACATACATTGAAAAATTCAGGTAATTGGTTTTACAGTGGTATTGCAGAACGATCTTTGACCTTTCGTCGAGGAGGCAAATGATTCGCTTCTTTAAGTCAGAATCAGTTCCAAAACAACGAATTTTCTTAACTTTCCTCATTTTTCTACATTTTATTTCGATATGATTTTTCCCTATTTATTCTGTCCTACATTGCTCCTCTCATTCCAGCCTTGCTACTATCCTGCTATTATCTCTCGATATTTTCCTTTTGGGTTGTTCTGGGGGAAGAGATCAAACTGCGAGGTCATCGGTCTCATCAAATCAGGGAAGAACGGGAAAGGAAGTCGGCCGTGCCCTTTCAAAGGAACCATCCCGGCATTTGCCTGGAGAGATTTAGGGAAATCACGGAAAACCTAAATCAGGATGGCCGGACGCGGGATTGAACCGTCGTCCTCCCGAATGCGAGTCCAGTTTGCTAACCACTGCGCCACTGCGCCACTTCGCTCGGTGATATTTTCCTCTCAGTGAACAAACATATTATCGCAACATGACGCAGTCTTCAATAATGTAAGTGTGTTTGGAGAGGAACATGCCGTTGCTTAGCATCAGTCTGAGACGAGACGACTGTCGACTAACCGATGCATCCATTCCCAGTCGGCAAAATCGTAGGGAAACAATGGAGTGCAGTAGCAACACGGAGCAATGATACCAATCAGAAGGTAAGCAAAGCAAATATCTCAGCTCTGCCTGTCTAAGACACCAAAACACAGCTGTCTAACTGATTGCACCTTCCGGCAGACGAATAACAAATTTCCACAGGAAGATATACTTAATGAACATGGAGACCTTCGAAAGTGTAGCTATGTGCAGGCTAATTAGATTTTACAAATCAGTCATCCACACTGTTTATGAAGTATTTAGTTATACAGTTTCCGTGCCAAATGATCTCTGACTCGCTCGAATTGATATTGTTGGCAAGCTGAGTGTCACCATGGTGTCTAAACACAATTTACATGCACGTAGCCTCAGAAATAAATTTTTATAACAATCTAACGATTAGTGACGAATTTAGAACATTAAGATGTATTTTTTTCGAGAAAATAATTTGCCTTTTAAATTATGTGTGTCATAAAACGAATGAAATGCGCAGTGAAATGGGTGTTTCTGCTTACGTATAAATTAAATGAGATAGAGAAACTTCCTTGCAGATTAAAACTGTGTGCCCGACCGAGAGTCGAACTCGGGACCTTTGCCTTTCGCGGGCAAGTGCTCTACCATCTGAGCTACCGAAGCACGACTCATATTTTAACATTAAATATTATCTTCATAATTGTGTTAATTGCATGGACTTCAGTTCTAATTAACACAAAAATACAACTCTGTCATCTTTGTCTCATTTTCTATCTTCAAATTACTGAAAAGTCGAACTTCACCGTATATTGTTTATTTTATACTGTTGAGCTGGAGTGAACGTATCTTCATTCCGTTTTGTATGTTCAAGGTGAAAAGCTCCGTATCAGTATTCAAAGTAGTCTTAATATATTTGCGTAGGTTCAGATCTATACTACAAGCGCTGAATTTGTAGCCAAGATACTGGGCACTTTAATTCATTAGCCTTGCAAGGTTAACTACTGCCTTCTCCAAAACTACTATCGATAGATTTCGTTTTGCTTGGAGTTCCACAGACCCAAAATCAGCATCGTTTGGCAGAAAAGTACCCACTTTTAATAAAAATATGGTCAAGAACATCCACTTGAAGTTTTGGATCTGCCAAGTTTCAAACAGGAAAACGTCATTTTAAAATTTTTGTGTAGTGCAGGCACCACTGTACATTGTGTGCTTTCTTGTCCTAGCCACATTTCTTATCTAACTCACTACGGATGTTAAAATTTCCCGCTATCCTCTCGAAGCTGTATTTTCGTCCCATACATACGAGGATTGGAACTTAAATAGTGGCAACTATTTATTCACAACCGATACAAAAGAGTTACATGTTTGCACGTGTTACTGTCCTTCAAAGTAGCCACCAGCGCTGTGTACAACCCGTTGCCAGCGATGTGAATGGCGTAGTATACCGTTAACAGAGCCTGTTCTATTGATGGTGCTAATGGAGCGGTCTACTGCCTGTCGAATCTCTGGAACAGTTATGAAGCGAATGCCACGAAGTGGTTCCTTCATCTTCGTAGTCAAATCAAAATCACAAGGATTTAAGTCCGAGGAGTATTGAGAGCAGTCACGGCTTGCGCTGTATGCGCCTGCGCATTGTCGTACAAAATGATGGGTGGTTTGCGCAGAAAGTGTTTCCTTTTCGTTGGCAAAGATGGTCGCAGGTGATGGTGACTAATTTGATTCCGAAGATGAAGGAACCGCTTCGTGGCATTCACTTCAGAACCGTTCCAGAGATTCGACAGGCAGTAGACCGCTCCATACGCACCATCAACAGAACAGGCTCTGCTAACGGTATACTACGCCTTCCACAACGGTGCAAACGGATTCTACGCAACACTGGTGACTACTTTAAGGACAGTAACAGGTGCAAACATTTAACACTCTTGTATCGGCTGTGAATAAATATTTGCCTCTAGGTTCCAACCCTCTTACATAAAAGTATGTTAAAGGTCACCACAGTCAAGATAACAACAAACTGCTTTTCTAATATTCTACTGAGCATGTTAACATAGGAAATGACAAGGCTTTGTGCAAAAAAAAAAAAAAAAAATTAAAAGCATAAACATCTTCGAAGCTAGATTTTGGTAATTCCTTATGCACTTCTACCTAATTTCAGCAAATTCGGATTTCCTTAAATGTAATTCATGTTACACTATTTTCACGTTCAGCAATGATATCTGCCTCTGGTAAACATCAGATGTTGTGCAGATCTCCCTTGTTGGATGATTAAAGACTGAAATCATGATGAAAAATCTTTCTATGTAAAGCCTCTGACAGTTTAACGCAATCAACAAATTTTTTCTTTATACAAATTTGAAACTTTTCTGTTCAGTTCTGAATCATGTCAGGGTTTTCTGATCGAGAATACTACGACTGAAGACAGTGAAAACTTAATATGGGACTAAATATAACTGACTGTACTTTATGTAGCTTTATTGGAAGTTTTAAGGTGACCTCATAAATCACTATCAAACTACTACTATAATTTTTGTGTGCATCATCCTGCCATTGCAAGTTTGGGAAGTTCTTGGGAAATACTTTTGGCAGACTTTAACTGAGTAATTCTGAAAATGTGTGTAGTATTTTTTTATACAGGCCTTTGGATGTCCAGATCCAGTTCGTGGCGTTCTTGCTGCAAGAGATTCTGATTTGATTAGCGCTCATAGGTAAGCATTTGAGAAATAAAAGTTTTCCAAAACTATAACAAATTCCTTTCCTTTTTTCTTCGGCTATTTTTTAAGCACTCTATAGTCTACAGTGACAATCATCATTACAAAATATTTTACACTGGAACTGCTTTACCGTTTATGATACTGTATGCTTCACCACAATGCTTCTTCAGTTTCATCATCTGTGATTACTGTTGCGAATCTTCATTAGACTAACTTTTGGATGAATGATATTTTGAACTAGAATCCGAAATTTATTCATCATCCATAATTCCTCTACAACTTTCTGAATAACTCTTATTACCACAAACATAAGCCCATACAAACAGCAGTAACAACTGCCAAATGATCAGGATAAGGGTTTGGACAACAATATAATACAAAAATTGTCTGGAAACAGTCTAGAGAAAGTTATCATACAAAACGTACCTGAAAACAGTTTTGATATTAAAATGAAACAATTTTCTTCATAATAATAATAATAATAATAATAATGAAAACTTCCCAGTAGTGGATCAGAAAACCTAATTTCGTTTGATGGCATTGAGGTACAAGTCAGATGTACTTCACTATGCCGTAATTTGTAAACAGAAGATCTAACTTTTTCATGGCATTAGATTTCATACAAACCACTGCACAGTAGAACATATGGTGCCATTTGTAATGCTGTTGTACGTACAAAGACATACAGCACTGGAATGAGTTTTTCACTCTGCAGCTAAGTGTGTGCTGATATGAAACTTCCTGGCAGATTAAAACTGTGTGCCGGACCGAGCCTCGAACTCGGCACCTTTGCCTTTCGCAGGCAGGAAGTTTCATATCAGCGTACACTCCGCTGCAGAGTGAAAATCTCCTTCTGGAAACATCCCCAAGGCTGTGGCTAAGCCACGTCTCCGCAATATCCTTTCTTTCAGGAGTGCTAGTTCTGCAAGGTTCGCAGGAGAGCTTCTGTGACGTTTGGAAGGTAGGCGACGAGGTACTGGCAGAAGTAAAGCTGTGAGGACGGGGCATGAGTCGTGCTTGGATAGCTCAGGTGGTAGAGTACTTGCCCGCGAGAGGCAAAGATCCCGAGTTCGAGTCTCGGTCCAGCACAGTTTTAATCTGCCAGGAAGTTTCACATACAGCACTGTGCCGAAGGGGTATATTTTCTACTGTGTAACATTACTTAACTAGTTTCGTCTGACTTAGATCATTGTGCCATAAACTGCTTCATTTGTACCTTATCTCTTACGCCGTTGTGTACCCCCTGATTTGCCCCGTATCAATCGTTCACTATAAGACTCGCAATAGCGGCTGGCGGAAGTGTTTCGATAAGTTTGAAAACCGCATGGTTTCGGACTGATATTAGACTGTTTCCGGTCGTTACGTTTTCCATTTGTTTCTCTCCTTTTTAATTTCCTTTCCGGTGCCAGAAGCCACTCCACCTAGAGGATTCCGGTTGGCAGAGCATAGTTATGCCCTTGGCGACGACTAAATGTTCCCGTGAAGACACGCGCCGCTCTTTGTTGGGCCTTTTTTCTCTTATTAATCCTACTTGGTAAGGATCCCACACTATTAACACAGTACTTAACAACTCGCTCAATGAGTGTTTAACCCGCCTCTTTCGTGGTTGAATTAAATTTCCTTAAGAGTCTCCAAGTGAATACGAGGCGAATCTACTTTTTCCTATTCGTTTGCGTATTCATTACATGTTATGTCACTCCAGATCGTTGCTCCTAGATATTTTACAACAGTTACTGCTTCCAGTGATTTGTGGCTGATAGTGTAATAGAACAGTACTGAATCTTCCTTCCTACTTATATTGAAGCGTAATAGTTTCATTTATTTACGTTAGGGACAGCTGCCACTCCAAGCACCAACCTTAAATTCTTTGTACATCTTCCAGTAATACTCGAATGGGATCTTTCTTCTTCGTTTTCGCAGTCTGTATTCCGTCTAGTACGGGCCACGGTGTCCACATTTTCAATAGTCAGCAAATTTTATGATTTAATTTATTGGCTGAATGACCTTCCTGACGCCGCAGTCATGGAGGTACCCCTTATGGAACTCGTGGGCAACATCTGTCTACCAATGGTGTACATTTTGCTCTGTATGGTATTTTATTCTGAGACGGAATTTTGGGATCATTCCAGTATGTCTAAACGAGTGAGGGGAAACCTGTCTAAAAAACACACTGAGGCCGGCCGGTGAACGAAACCATGATTGTTAATCCACCATGTGTCTGGCTCAACTGCCTCGCATGCTAGCGCGCTAAGCGTCATGCAGTGTGAGTAGGTCTTTTAATACTCCCTTGGGGTACTCCCTATGTCCCTTTACATTTGTCAAGTTTGTTCCGTTAAGAACTACGTGTTGAGACCTTCTTGCAATGAAAAACTGTATCCTGTCACAAATCTGGTCATACTTAGTAAGTTCGTGTTTTGCACACTACACGGCAGAGTGCAAGTGTATGAGATGCCTTCCTAAAGTCAAGGAAGACTGCGTCGACCCGAGGCCCCTTTGTCTACGGTGCTGTGCATCTCAGGGATGAACAGAGTTTCGCAAGTCTGCGGAATTCATGTTGAATTCTATGGAGGAAACTTTTGTTCTCAAAACTTATAATGCGAGAGCATAAAACACGATCCTCAAAGACCATGAATTTAAGGAATAGTAAGGCACAGTAGACGAGAAGAGAGTTACTGACGCAACAAATTTAAGTGGTGTGTTTTATTCATGTTAGTTGATATTTCGGCAATAAACGGAGAGACGGCTGTTTTATGTGTAATTTAAGACACTCGCTAATGGCAAATTTGTCAAGGTATGTGCATGTAAACAATGGTGAACGCCAAAAACATAATTGTCGGGAGTAGTACTAATGTGTGCGGTATTCGTGCCAAGTAAACGTCTTTGTACGAATCCGAGAGTGATGTGAATAACTACTACTCTTAGATCCTGAGCATGTTCCTGAACTGAATGTGTTTGAAAAGTAGTTGCGAATGAGGAAAATGATTATTTAAGCAAGTGAGCAATGTTAAGTTGTGTCACCATAGTTTGTGTGAATTCAAGTGACGGGATGGCGATAGGCACTTTAATGGCCCTTGTCAACATTGTTTACGAGCTTTAGTAAATTCTTGCTAAAATTAATGTGTTGTGGCGAATCAAACGGATTTTTGAGGCATTTATTGTCTATTACTGCACGAATTGACAATGCAAATTGTAGTATCAGAACCGGAAGTAATTCAAACCTTTTTAAATAGTTTTTTGGAGAAGTTTCGCAGTAATTTTGCGTTAATTCTTTCAGGAAGTAAGTTGTGGTAACCCAATACCAGCTCAACTTAAGTGAGCTCACTTTGCAGGTAAACAGTGCTTAGTACCTATTTACAATTTTTTAAGGAATAATTTTGGGTAAAATCATTTCTAAAATCATACTTGAAAACAGTGACTTACGATATTGAAAATAACATTACAATGCTTGAAATATTTTACTTACGAGATTTCATTGAAACTTTACGGTGCAATTTCTCTAAACCAACCAACTTGTTCCTTACGATTATTTACATCTAAGATCTTGTTAGCGGTGAAGTCTATAATTATCTGCATCTGTCCGATTAACCTTCTTGAAAACGGGAATGACCTGCTCTTTTTTCCAGTACCTTGATATCCTTCGTTGCTCCAGTAGCGAACGATACAGTAAAGACGTTATTGGGAGCCTCTCTTGGTCAGCTGGTTTCTGAGGCAGATCGACGGAACGTATGGTGACATACGTTATGTCCACATAATATTACCCCATACAGGGGCCTAAAGCAAGTCATGTAAACCTCATTCAGCGCAACACATATGCTAATGTGTACTGTTCTATTGGAAAACTAACTTTCGTTCACCTTCTACAAGAGATCACGACGTCCCATCTGCCGTCTAGTTGTTTAATTTCAGTTATGATGTCACACTGTACAGAAGTGTGAATTTCAGCCCTAGCCAAAATGCGCCTGTCAATCTGTATTACGTTTTCTAGTAACCGAGTCAGGATATCTCCTGTTAAATAAGAATTTATTCTCTACAGTACAGCAGAATGTTCGGTTAATCCGAAAATGAAATATGTTAGTCTTAGCATGGAAAACTGTGTGGCAAACTGCTGTACATACACACTATTTTCATTTACACAGTACACTAAACATGTATTAGAAAAATTGGCAAGAAAACATTAAGTTTAAAAAATTCAGAACTAAAGAAAAGCTGTCTAAAATACAGCGGACATTTTATCTCTACTTTTTAGATGAAAAACTGTTTTCTTGGCGAAATGAAGACAGTCTATTATATGAGGCATAGTTGCGCCATCGTTTCAAACATCAAATCTGCTGATGTAGCAGGGGGGCTGTTGTTCCATATAACGTAGCGCTCGGTCAAGGGCTTCTGCTGCGTCACTGTGTGGCACCAGCTTTCAGACTCATTGTCACTTCAGTCACAGAAGTCCACTTCTTCCTGGTCTTGAGTCACAGCAGCAACTAAATCAGCGTCAATAAGGTTCTCCACACATGCCCCATCCGCTCCCATCCAATCATCTACGTCTCCTTCACTAGTTCTTCACACCCAGCGATTGTATCATTTGTAGTAGATTTTCCTCTTCATTTTCAACTATACTGTCATGAAATTCAAGAGATGTCCACAGTTCTCTCCACGATTTTCTCAGAGTATTTTCTGAAATATTCTGCCATGCCTCAGCGGCCCAAGAAACAACATCCTTCACATTGGTCTTTTTTATTTTGTCCACTAAAGGAATGCCGTCATCTTGGATCAGCATTCTTAAAAATTGTTTACTGTAAATCAGTTTTAATCTTTGCAGTACGTACTGGTCCATTGGCTGTAGAAGTGGTGTAACATTCGGCGGCAAAAACTTCGCCACAATGTCTCCGTCACATAGTTCCTCTGTGTGTGTGTGTGTGGGGGGGGGGGGAAGGGGAGGGAGGGGGGAAGATGGCACGTTATCAGTCGTCGAAAGGATTACACAGGGAGACAAATGATTTTCCTTAGAAAATCGTGGAACAGAGGGAACAAACTGGACGTGAAACCATTCTTTGAACAGCTTACCATTCAACCATGTTTTTTTCTGGTTGCGATAATATACGGGCAGGGACTTCATGTGGCAGTTTTTAAAAGCTCTGGGCCTAGCAGATTTGCCGATCAGCATTAAAGGCAGCTTGTGATTACCGGCACCGTTGCTGCACGCTAATAATGTCACACGATCTTTGCACATTTTAAAACCAGGAGCATGGTCTTCCGCTTTTGATGCCAGGCTTTTTCTTCACAATGCCCTAAAATTAAGGCCAGTCTCGTCAGCATTATAAATTAGTTGGGGAGAATACTTTCCCTCTCATTTCTTCAAACTCACCCAAGAATTCCTTCGCTGAATCACGGTCAGATAAAGCTTCTCTCCAACAATTGTTAGCTGACGGATTCTATGACTCTTTTGAATCTCTCCAACCAACCCGTACTCGCACTAAAAGACTTATCACCATTCATTAACTTGTTCAAGTAAGCCGCTTTCTCCTGAACCAGTGCTCCACTCAAAGGAGTTTCCCTTTCTCTTTCCTGCGTAAACCAAAGGAAAAGAGGAGCATCCACTTTATCGTACTGGGACTGTTTCAAAGTCTGCCGAATTTCGAGTGTTTTTCCCGAAGATGATGCACAGGACTGTTCAAGCCTCACTTGGTTCTTCTTCCAATCACAAATGGTTGCTTTACCAACACCCAGTTTGTTGCCAGTTTAGATACATTCTCACCATTGTGTATCCGCTTCAAAGCATTCACTTCTTCTTTGAGAGTTAACACTGTATGTTTCCGTTTATTCACGACGGAAATACGTACACCACTACACCTGAACGAATGCAATACAACTGTTACGCGTGTCAGCGATCTATAACTAACATAACCAAGCGCTTTGCTAGCCAACTGGCAGTGCACTGACCTCAGACACTACATAGGTCTCAACGACGCACAAGGGCAGGGGGTGGGTGAGCCATTGTTCTCATACTTGTTCCCATTTGTTACCATGGGGTACCTACTTATCTGCATGGTATACTTCATTCTAGAAACTCGTCACCGTATTTCCGGCTAATCCGAACAAATCGGTAATCCAAACAAGGCCGGGTCCAATTAGTTCGGATTAACGGGACTCTACTGTACTTTAATTCTTAGTTACCCAGCTCCTGTCCTGCGCGGGATTAGCCGAGCGGTCTATGGCGCTGCAGTCATGGACTGTGCGGCTGATCCCGGCGGAGATTCCAGTCCTCCCTCGGGCATGTGTGTGTGTGTGTGTGTGTGTGTGTGTGTGTGTGTGTGTGTGTGTGTGTTTGTCCTTAGGATAATCTAGGTTAAGTAGTGTGTAAGCTTAGGGACTGATGACTTTAGCCGTTAAGTCCCATAAGATTTCACACGCATTTGAACACATGAGCTCCTGTTCGGAAACTATTATGGTGTATCGGCTGAAGATAAAACTTCACGAACAATTTGTTACGTTCTACGCCTGGCCGATGGTCTTAACAATGGGGGAAGCTAAGGGAGCGATTGTTGAGAAGCTTGGAATCAATAACTTCTAATGAACACAGATACAGAAATATACCGTTTCCACGATAGAGGCAGTAGAGCTACTCGACAATAGCAGCATTTTTCTGTAAGTGGAATAGACCTTAACAATCCCAACGGAAAAAATTAGTATTTTCTTAAAGATATTTCCAGTTCACTGAAGATTTACTGTTGCAACAGTTCATATGGAGTACATGATATTACTTTTACAGATTAATAGCACTAGCAGTTCTGAAGTACCAGCTTTCAACCCATGCTGAAACACCCATATTGAAACTTTGTGTAGCCTCCACTGGCGGTAACGCAAGCGCTGACACTGGCATACAGTATATCGAACAGACGGTACATCTAACGTTATGTGAGACCAACTCGACCCGTTCGTGTAGTTCTTCTGTAAGAGTAGTTGCTTGAAGAGCAGCCCGTGTCACTTCTCGTCCCATCTTGTCCCACACGTGCTCGATTAGAGACATGTCCGGAGTTCGTGCTGGCCAAGGAGGTTGCTGCACATCTCACTCAGCGCGTTTAGTTCCACAGACAGTGTCTGGGCGAACATTATCCTGCTAGAACAACACATCACCTTTCTGTTACAAGAATGGAAAAAGAATGGATCTAACAACATTCTGCACGTGCCGAGCGCTGGTTAGCATCCCCTCCAGGAACAGCTCTACCGTATCTTTCTTCGCCGTCGGCGTTGTCGTTGTTACCGTGAGACACCGTTATACCAAGAGGAAAGGCGCGTCGATCTTAGAGCATGAGATATGATGACCTTAAGCCATTGACAACACACAACGGTTACGGTAGCACCTGATTCCAGAATAGCTGCAGTAGCTAAGATCTACGAACTATCCCCTGTTGACCAGGTCCCCAAAACTTAACTCGTAACGGGATCCCTTCAAAGCAAATTGTCATAACGATCGTCTATAAAGGCTTCGTACAACGAGAAGAAATGTTACGGTTGATGGAATAATAACAGATACGACCAAACTGTCTTGTCTCTTCTGCTTTATTTAACATAACTTCGTTCACAGTTTCATTTCGCATTCACCACTCTTTCACCGAAACCCTTTGATGAACAGTTTTGGTTGCTTAACACCAACAGTCAATGATAATGATACAGCTTTTCTCCTTTTTATAAATTGAAGCCCGCTCTCCGTAACCGGTCTCAATACCGCGTCCCTCGTGAGATGCGAATAGACTTATCCCGGAATTTACCGCCCTGTAGGTGTATTCAGTTTAATGACCACACTTCGCTATTTCGCGTAACTGAATGTCCATTTGTTAGTCTGATTATACGCTGTAGCTATTTAAAATTCGCCCCTATATTTTTCACAACGCACAATTAGCACTTCGTTACTTATTTGTTTTTTTTCTAAGAGTAAACGGAAAAAAACGCCGTATCATCGGCTTAGTCGACATAAAGCAAAACACCTTAATATGCCCAATTTCACCTCTTCTTATAGGATCGGCTACCTTACTTATTAATTTACTACATATTGTTTCCAACAACACTAAACAGGTATCGCTGTTATATTTTAATTGTATTCGAAAGCATGTTACTACTATTATAACCAAACAAATCGTCACAAATCGCGCGGCGTTCGTTTTTAATGATAACTTTACGCCATTCAATTAAATCGCGCGGCGTGCGTTTTTAATGATAACTTTCCGCTATTCAATTTCCGTTACAGCTATCTTGACTCGTAATGTTACACAGCGAAGGTGAACCAGAGACGTAGCTCATCGCAGCCCAGACCATTAGGCCTGGGACGGGGCCAGTGTGTATTGGATGAATGCACTCTACGAGACAGCGTTCATCAGGTTTACGTCATATGTGCAAACTACCATCTCTTTTGCGCAGACAGGCTGCTCTTATAGCGGGAGACCAAGCTGCGCCATTCAATCTTCCAAGTGATCCTCTGAAGGCACCAGTCGAGCCGTGCACATTGATGACGTGGTGAAAGTGGAAGACGGACGAGATGTGTTCGCGCGCCCGTAGTTCCAATGCTAACAACCTGGTTTTCAACAATATGTTGACATATTTGGGCTCACAAGCCCACTTATCTGTGCTGTGGTTGCTCCTTGGACGTCCTGAACCTCGGCTACGGGTTTGGGAATGTTCAGCTGATCACTGATACCAGCATCGTTCCACGACTGACGTACCATCTCCAGCTTGTGTGGAAGTTCTCCGAAATGACCATCCAGGCACTCTGAAGGCCACAATTCGATCCCTTTCAAACACTCTCGCCAAGCTGTAGGAAGCACTGGTGCGTCGCCGCGGTATGCTTGCCTGCTTTCTTCACACGCCTGCACCACATTGAGCCTTCTGGCTGCGAGCGTTCTCTATTAAACAGTAGGCACATATGGCGCTGTGGTAGCTACACCACTACGCGGTCTGTTGGACGACGCTGAAACCATTATTAGCACGTCTACTATCCCCTAGGTGGCATATGCAGTCATCTGATCAAAATCGACGTCGTCTTTCCGGCAAAGTATTTAGAGACATTGCAGTAGCGCTTGTGAGAAATTAAAAGGTAGTCTGTAACTGAGTTATACACTCCTGGAAATTGAAATAAGAACACCGTGAATTCATTGTCCCAGGAAGGGGAAACTTTATTGACACATTCCTGGGGTCAGATACATCACATGATCACACTGACAGAACCACAGGCATATAGACACAGGCAACAGAGCATGCACAATGTCGGTACTAGTACAGTGTATATCCACCTTTCGCAGCAATGCATGGAGACGATCGTAGAGATGCTGGATGTAGTCCTGTGGAACGGCTTGCCATACCATTTCCACCTGGCGCCTCAGTTGGACCAGCGTTCGTGCTGGACGTGCAGACCGCGTGAGACGACGCTTCATCCAGTCCCAAACATGCTCAATGGGGGACAGATCCGGAGATCTTGCTGGCCAGGGTAGTTGACTTACACCTTCTAGAGCACGTTGGGTGGCACGGGATACATGCGGACGTGCATTGTCCTGTTGGAACAGCAAGTTCCCTCTCCGGTCTAGGAATGGTAGAACGATGGGTTCGATGACGGTTTGGATATACCGTGCACTATTCAGTGTCCCCTCGACGATCACCAGTGGTGTACGGCCAGTGTAGGAGATCGCTCCCCACACCATGATGCCGGGTGTTGGCCCTGTGTGCCTCGGTCGTATGCAGTCCTGATTGTGGCGCTCACCTGCACGGCGCCAAACACGCATACGACCATCATTGGCACCAAGGCAGAAGCGACTCTCATCGCTGAAGACGACACGTCTCCATTCGTCCCTCCATTCACGCCTGTCGCGACACCACTGGAGGCGGGCTGCACGATGTGGGGGCGTGAGCGGAAGACGGCCTAACGGTGTGCGGGACCGTAGCCCAGCTTCATGGAGACGGTTGCGAATGGTCCTCGCCGATACCCCAGGAGCAACAGTGTCCCTAATTTGCTGGGAAGTGGCGGTGCGGTCCCCTACGGCACTGCGTAGGACCCTACGGTCTTGGCGTGCATCCGTGCGTCGCTGCGGTCCGGTCCCAGGTCGACGGGCACGTGCACCTTCCGCCGACCACTGGCGACAACATCGATGTACTGTGGAGACCTCACGCCCCACGTGTTGAGCAATTCGGCGGTACGTCCACCCGGCCTCCCGCATGCCCACTATACGCCCTCGCTCAAAGTCCGTCAACTGCACATACGGTTCACGTCCACGCTGTCGCGGCATGCTACCAGTGTTAAAGACTGCGATGGAGCTCCGTATGCCACGGCAAACTGGCTGACACTGACGGCGGCGGTGCACAAATGCTGCGCAGCTAGCGCCATTCGACGGCCAACACCGCGGTTCCTGGTGTGTCCGCTGTGCCGTGCGTGTGATCATTGCTTGTACAGCCCTCTCGCAGTGTCCGGAGCAAGTATGGTGGGTCTGACACACCGGTGTCAATGTGTTCTTTTTTCCATTTCCAGGAGTGTATGTTGTGATACTTTTTATGAGGGGCGTTCGAAAAGTCAGTGCAAAGTCAGGGAGATGGCACCACCTGCGCGTATCGAGCTCATGTTTAGTTAGTAGCCTCTTTGGAAAGAACGCACACCCAGTTTCAGCCATATTGGTCTATTTCTTTGTGTTTGGCATTCATGTGAATCAAATCGAGTGATTATCAAAAAATGGAATAAAAAGAATTTTGTATGGTGCTTAAACATTACTTTAAGAAAGACAAAAGCCTCAGGAGACTAAAGAGAAGCTCGATAAAGCTTACTGTGGCTCTGCACCTTCGATTAGAACAGTTTATAAGTGGTTTCAAAATTTTCGGAGTGGCCATATGGGCTCAAGTGATGCTGAACGTTTTGGACGCCCTGTGGAGGTTACGACTCCAAAAATCATTGACAAAATCCGTGATACGGTGATGGACGACAGAAGAGTTAAGGTGCGTCAGATTGCTAGTGCTGTGGGCATCTCGAATGAACAGGTATACAATATTTTGCATAAACATTTGGACATGAGAAAGCTATCCGCAAGATGGGTTCCGCAATTGCTCACGCTTGCCTAAAAACGAAATCGTTTGAGGTGTTGTAAGGATTGTTTGCAGCTGTTCAGAAAGAATCCGCAGGACTAAGCGTCGTTTCGTCACTGGATGAAACATTGATACATTAATATACTCCTGAGACCATATAACAATGTAAACAATGGGTTACCAAGGGAGAATCTCCATAAAAAAAAAAAAGGCGAAGACCATTCCTTCAGCCTGAAAGGTTATGGCGACTCTTGGGATTCGCAAGGGTTAATCCCTATCGACAATATGGAAAAGGGTAAAACTATTACAAGTGAATATTATTCATCGTTATTGGACCGTTTGAAAACCGAGCTGCAAGAAAAACGCCGGCGATTGGGCCGCAAAAAGGTCCTTTTCCATCCTGACAATGCACCAGCACACACCTCAGCAGTTGTGGTCGCAAAATTAATGGAAATAGGATTCCAATTAGATTCACATTCCCCTATTCTCCAGATTTTGCTCTCTCGGGTTACTATTTGTTCTTCAATTTGAAGACATGTCTGGCGGGACAAAGATTTTATTCAAACGAGGAGGTGATTGCAGCAACTAATAACTGTTTTTTGCCGACTTTGACAATTCCGATTATTCGGAAGGGATCAACAAATTAGAACAGCGTTGGATGAAGTGTATAAGTGTAAAAGGAGACTATGTCAAAAAATAAAAAAGGTTTACACCAAACATGTAAGTAGTTTTTTATTTTGCACGGACTTTTCAAACGTCCCTCGTACATGTCTTATCTAAGGTGCACTTTTTCGTCTACATAATTTGTAGTCTATAATGCCCCTTCGCAAGTCAGTGCAATCAGACATTATCTCATACCCTTAATACGTCACGCAGTTCGTTTTATAATGAACTAAGAGGATCACAATGTGATGCGATTGTAAAAACCAGCTGCAGTAGAGAGCGCGAATGTTTTATAAACACCGTCGTTAGAAAATGTTAGAGGAAACTAGCCTTCGGAGTAACTCATTTACTGGCAGCTTTAGTTTTTTGAAAAATATGCGTTGGATTCCTACGTCTACCACCATTTGCAGGACAGCTATTTTCATTGCTTTAATTACAAAACGTAGATGACATGTTAACTGAAGACACATTGAACCTGTCCCTTGATAGAATGGAAGGAGTTTAAAAAATCAAAATAAACTTTAAATCGTGAAGTACCCTTCATGTTGCCCTTCGGTCCTCGGCCTCAAAGATACTTTCCTGAGGTATTCTGAAAGCCACGAGTATCATAGCGTGTTAGCTACGTTTAGCTCATTCGTTCTCCATTAATATTTGCCTGTACTGACTTAGATCGTAACAGCAATCTGGGTAACAGTAATTGGGTCACTGCAGCGGTACTAAATATGTCAGGGGTAGGTTCCTTGCAGAGTGGCGTGTTGTGTCCGATAACATTAGGGAACGACAGAGTTCCGTTATGTGGAGTGACAGTTATTAATGCTGCGAGTTGTATCTAAGTGGGCCATTCGCTCTGTGTAAACTATTTACTATCTCATTTCGGTATCAGCAGGTTTATTCATGAGCCATACTTCAACAATATTTGTGTTGTCGCCATTGCTGTTGTGGGGCTTCGATGGTGAAGACACGGAATGGAATGGCGTACCTGTGCCCAGTTACTGACGGCGGGCTGAATTGTGCATTCAGTGAATAACTGCTGCGCGTGCTGAAGCTGGACTTCACAGAGTTACCAAATCGGCCCACAATAACGAACTATTGAATGTACTCTAATTCGGAATCACTCATGTTGACAGCTGCACTCCATGAGAGTTGTTGGATGTTTACTGCACCTTCTTTGGTGAAGGGATTTCGGAAAGCCGTCTTTAGTTAATCCTCTACAGAGGCGCTGTCACCGGTACGATTACTACTGTGACACGTGAAGTATGTTTTAACATGCAGCCTGAAGGATCATTCGCTGCCTTTCACCAGATATACCATTTCTAGACACCCATGATGGGATTCGGAGCGCACCAGTCGGTACCACCACACCACTGCCAATCATAAAACCACCCACCAGATGCTCTGTTTGGCTCGGCGTCGCTCCATACGGTCGAAGCGGACACAAGCAGAGGGCTCGCACCTGTTGGAAGGTCCAACGTATTCGTCAGCTGCCCGCACTCGCTGGCCAACTCTTGCGGAGACTCAAGTCGCGTCCTCTGTCTACATGGCAGAAGAGTCAGCGATGCATTGCTCACAAGGGAACCTCCCCATCGCACCCCCCCTCAGATTTAGTTATAAGTTGGCACAGTGGATAGGCCTTGAAAAAACTGAACACAGATCAATCGAGAAAACAGGGAGAAGTTGTGTGGAACTATGAAAAAAATTAGTAAAATATACAAACTGAGTAGTCCATCCGAAGATATGCAACATCAAGGAAAATGGAAGTGGAAGAGCGTCGTGGTCCCGTGGTTAGCGAGATCAGCTACGGAACGAGAGGTCCTAGGTTCAAGTCTTCCCTCCAGTGAAAAGTTTAATTTTTTATTTTCAGTCTATGTGACATACTCTTATGTTTTCATCACTTTCTTTGGAGTGATTATCACATCCACAAGCAAACCTAAATCGGGCAAGGTAGAAGAATCTTTTTACCCATTCGCCAAGTGTACAAGTTAGGTGGGTCGACAACATATTCCTGTCATGTGACGCACATGCCGTCACCAGTGTCGTATAGAATATATCAGACGTATTTTCCTGTGGAGGAATCGGTTGACCTATGACCTTGCGATCAAGTGTTTTCGGTTCCCATTGGAGAGGCACGTCCTGTCATCTACTAATCGCACGGTTTTGCGGTGCGGTCGCAAAACACCGACACTAAACTTATTACAGTTAACAGAGACCTCAATGAACGAACGGACAGATCATAACTTTGCGAAAGTAAAGAAGGTAAAATTTTCAGTCGAGGGAGGACTTTAACCAAGGACCTCTCGTTCCGCAGCTACTCACGCTAACCACGGGACCACGGCGCGCCTGAGCTCACATTCTCCTTGATGTTGCTTATGCTCGCATGGACTACTCAGTTTGTATATTTTATTAATTTTTTCATAGATCCACACAACTTCTTCCTGTTTTCTCGATTGATCTGTGTCCAGATTTTCAAGGCCTATCCACTGTGCCAACTTATAACTAAATCTGAGGGGGTGCGATGGGGAGGTTCCCTTGTCAGATTACTGACACTCGTCCACACGATCTACGAGTAGATAGTCACCGAAGGTGATTCATTCATACCATTTTATTCTTTACGAATCAATGAAGACGGAACTGTACATCATGGCCTTTTGGCCTTATAATATAGGTTTTTCATACTTCAAAATTTGAGGATACTGCTATTTGGTACTCCGCATCTTACACAAAACTAGTCATTTGGCCGTGGCTTCTCCAAGTTCTTCACCGACTGATTTTGAAATTTGACAACGTTGCATTCAAATGCGCGTGTTTTTATATATCTACTGGAGCGCCATGTGTGTAAGATGGAGAATGTGGGAAATGATGCTAGCAATGATTTTCAAATCATCTTTATCGATTTACTTTTCCTAAACCACTACTCGACCGATTTCATCCAAACTTTGTACACACATTTCTTACTCTAACGCAACAATCTCTCTGGGCGTACGAACCACCTACCTATTATAGTTCAGGAGATATGTCGTCATAAACACTGAGATGCATGATAAACTCATATCATGAAAGAATGCCGCAACGTGCATGAAGTTTTAATACATTCGTTTGCTGCTAAGACATACTGTCGAGGCACCTTAATGAAATCGGACACCTGACAGTGCTTTTGACGGCTTTCAGCTGCGAGCGAAAACACTAGCTATGAAGAGGCGTTATCTCAGACATTTACAAAATCGCGTTATACGTACGAGAAGCAGCAGCACCCAGCGCACAGATAATATACGTTTCTAATAGAAAATTGACAAAAATCTATACCTGTGCAATACCGGATTTGTCGGCTAGTAAATAATAATTTTAGTAGCAGTAAATCGTTAAAAGTAAGTACATACTGCTATAGTAGTCAGGTGGTCATAAAAATGACTCCTGTTATAGATTTGGAGATTGCTACAGCCTAGTGGGGGCATTTGAAACCAAACAGTGTGTGCTGTAGTATTGTCAACGAGTTTCGTAACAACAGTTGCATGTTATCATCTGCTCTGTTACTGTGTTTCCTGTATGTGTGAAGTAGAGCAATTTAAAAATATTTCGTATTTAAATATTGTGATGGTTAATTTTTCGAGGATTATCAAAACGGTATATTCCAAACTTAGCAACTATATTTTAGTAACTTTTTCTCATGTCATTTCAGTACAGACATTAGTATAATGGCGTCCGTTCGGGGATGGTTGCCGGTAGTCAGTTGCTAGTCATGGAGAAGTTGCTGTATTTTTGCAATTTGTCTTGTTTCGAAAAAATTTGAAGTCCAACATGAAGCTTTTTGAGGAACGCAGTGAAGAAAAGAAATTGTTTCAGAACCTGTTTGTCCTGCTGGTGAAAATTAACTGTCCTAATATATTCTTCCTAGACGAAAATGGTGTTAAGTTCTTTACGCCCCTCATTACAGGTGTTACGAATCGACTTCAATCTCTTGTTGGCTCTGTTCCAAATTAAATTAGAGCCAAACTATCTTCACTATCAAAATTGTAATGTTTTCTTCTTCAATACAATATGAAAGTTTTAAATCTTAGAGCGAGGCAAAGTGCAGAACTGGCGATACAGGAAGTTTTCATTTGTTGGCAAAAAGCTCTAATTCCTAGTAGGACAGAAGAAAAAAAGAAAAGCACTATCGTTGTGGAAAACGTGGAACATCTCTAACGTAGCTCATTCCGGTTCTTTGACAGATGAAAAATGGAGTTAGACATTTTTAACACTTGAGCGCCAAAGAGGCTGACCCGAATTCGTGGCTGATGTTTATCATAAGACGCAAGGCAGATAAACCATAGAAACCATAGAAACTTGATATTTCTCAAATTTTGCGCGTTTATTGAATTCCTCGAATGACTTTCAGTAGTACAATTCAAAATGATTTTAAACAATTACGTACTGGATTTGCTTGACTGTGTCCCTTAACATTAGTCTTACAAATGACAAGTGTAGAGTGGAGTAAGGAAGAATAAAACGCGTTTTAACGGAAATAGGTGTTGCGAATACTCTGTTGCAGTTTCAAGGCGTTAAAGGATCGCCAGGAATTTTTTAGATTGAGATGAAATTTTTCACGTACTTCTTGTCAATTGGCGCAAAACTGGGGGTGGGAGAAGCGGAATTCTCACCTAAAACATACGTAGCTAAGGGCTCCCCAATGCCCATACATTATAATACTGTTCTAGTTTCTGTACAGTCTCTGGTTGGTTATTCCATGAACGCTAAGGAATGCTACTTTACAAATTGGAATATCCATATCTTCAGTTCTCGGTTCTTAGGAAAATGCAACTACATGATATCGTCCTTCGCCTGAAATCCTGGGAACTGAAGCGTAACTGGGTTTTTGTTCTGACCAAAATATTCATCTCTTAACAGGGCGAGCTGACCATTTTGTTTTCTAATGGGATGTTTATGTAGTTCAAAATCAAGCATGTAACTTGATTAGGGAATCCACGAACCCTCGACTTGCCAGACTTTTGTGAAAATAAACAGGGACTAATCAGCTTTTTGTAGTAGAGCCAGATCTTCAAATGGATATTTCCTTGAATCTGTTTGGCTTTCGCCGAAACAAATTCCTCGTTGAAGTAGATTAGCAGACGGAAGAACGAAGGGGGCATCGGCTCAAACTGTCCGGTTTTGGACTTTCCCAATTTTTGTAATAAGGCCCTTATTGTAAAGAGTAACGGTCGTGTCACACTTGCTTGGGGTATCTTAAATTACCTTTCCATCATTGTTCTGTTAAAAGTAACATTGAGTTCTCTCTACAAGGAAGTCTTTAATGCAGTCGTAAATGTGCTCCGATACTCTGTGAACTCTTTTTTCAGTAATGACAGTTTGGGTCAGTGTGAAATGCCTTCCTAAAGGCCACTAACACAGCATCGACCTGAGAGATGATGTCTACAGAAATGTGGATCTCATAGTGGAACAGCGCGAGTTGCTTTTCACAAGATGTCTGTCTGCTGAAGCCGTGTTGATTTTTATGAAAATTTTTGTTGCCCAAAAATGTTATAATACGCGGGGAGAAAACATGTTCCACGAGTCTACAACAGATTGACGTCAGCGATATAGGCATATTATGCGCATGTGTCCTATGACCCTTCTTGGAATGATCTGTACTTTACAGTCACTAGGTCCCATTCATTTCCGCAGCGACGTACGATAAATTGCGAGTGGCTCCTTCGCATTATCTCTGTAGAATCTTATAAGTATCTCATAGTGTTCCGATTCCTTTATTAAGCGATTGTAGCTGCTTTTCTATTCCGCTATCAGTTCGCAGTATCTATTTGGATGCTTGTACGATGATTGAAATGAGGCACCGTATTACTATCTCTGCGGTGAAAATTCCGGAAAACTGAATTCAGTGTTTTGGCTTTATGTCATCCTCCGTTTTGGTGCCAGAATGGTTCCTTATTGACTGAATAGATGATTGCGATTATTAATTTTACGTAAGACAAAACTTCAAAATTTTTAGTCACATCCGTTGACAAAATTTTTCTTTCGAAGCCCATGAAAGCGTTGCACTTTCCTCTCCTTACGATTATTTTCCCCTTCGTTCAGATTTTGTTTGTCAAATAGGTTTTAAGAAGTTTTCTTGAATCTGTAATTAAGCTCTTTACTCACGTACAGGCTTTCTAACACGGTTGTTAAACCACAGTGGGTCTTTCTTGTCCGTTAAGCGCTTGTTCGGAACGTACTTGTCTAAGAGATATTGAAAGATGCTTTCAAAAATTTTCCCTTTGTGCTCCTCATCTTAGTCATAGCACTGACTATTTGATGACTACACAGATATTCTTAAATTTGTATCTTGTCATTCTTGCTAAGCGAAAATATTTTCCTACCTTTCTTAACATTCCTTTTAATACGCACAGTGATAATTGCTATCCCTGCATTATGATCACTCATACCCTTGAAACTTCCTGGCAGATTAAAACTGTGTGCCGGACAGAGACTCTAAATCAGGACCTTTGCCTTTCGCGGGCAAGTGCTCTTCCAGGAGTGCTAGTTCTGCAAGGTTCGCAAGAGCTTCTGTGAAATTTAGATGGTAGGAGACGAGGTACTGGCAGAAGTAGAGCTGTGAGGACGGGGCGTGAGTCGTACTTGGGTAGCTCAGGTGGTAGAGCACTTGCCCGCAAAAGGCAAAGGTCCCGATTTCGAGTCGCGGTCCGGCACACAGTTTTAATCTGCCAGGAAGTTTCATATCAGCGCACACTCCGCTGCAGAGTGAAAATCTCATTCTGGACACATACTCTAAGTTAACAGATTCGAGAAGTTCAACTGTTGCTAGGAGACGTAAGCCCCTCTTTCGCCAGTTGGTTCTCTGTCTGGTCGAAGTAATTTTCCGCAACACATTCAGTATGTCACACAGATTCTTGTCTCTGGCACCAGCTTAAATCTCGTGACTCCCATTCCTGTACCATGTCAGTTGAACTCTCATCCTATTAGAATAGCATGCGCGAAAAACTTATTCACAAAATTCTGCAAATTCTCTGAAGCGCTCTATTAGTAGAACTTCCCACGCAGGTGCTTTATAAAAGCATCTGATTACCATTTCTGACCCACCTTTGATACTTAAGTTCAATCAGATTAAATCACGTTAGAATTCCATGATAAACGCAGTAGATATTATCGAATTCTATACTGCAATCCATACGCCGCTAACTTTGGCGTCTAACCTATTCCTATCTGAATTTAGGATTTCGTTGCTACTTACAGTTGATAAAGTTATTCGTTAGCCTACCAGACAGTCATTCTTGTCCTAGAAGCAATATTTTTTTATTTTCTAATGATATATTACAAGATGCTGCTTGGTATATTTATTGTTACACAGTAATACGTCCTTCCTTAACAAGAAAAACATGCAGTTATTTAATACTAACTAGAGTACAAGCGTTTCTATCACTCCAATTTTAAAGATAAAATTTGATTTTTAAGGTTCATTATGTTACCTTCTACACACGACACCCTTTCACATTTTCCGAGATACTGACATGTCATTGATAATGTATTTAAAATATGACGACTTGCACCCTACAGAATTTAGTATGCATGTTAACACCTCCACATCGATCAATTCCTTAGTTATTTTTGTCCTACGACAGTTTTTTTGTTATTGACTGATTATTACTCTTCATGAATATTTATGATTTGTATATCAGTGAGGGTGTTCAATATTAAAACAGTTGTGGAAGGGCATTTATCATCCAAGGGACTTTACTACAGCAATATTGATCGGATCAAAATTAGGGAAAATAAAAATTCACCTAAACCCAAAACTGAACTGTAATATTGTAACGCAAAACTTTACCCACTGCATTAACTGTCCAACAGTTACGAAGTACTATAGGAAGATATCACCTGCACATGTGACTACAATGTTGCCCAATTGCCTTTTCTTGAAATTACTTTCTACCAATAATATGTAAGGTACGAAATTGTGCGTACAAGCATTATTGTTCTGTTAGCATGCACTGTTGTGACTTGTTACCACGTAGCCTAAAGTCGATTATGTCGATAATTTATTCGTAACAATTTCACATTTTTCCTTTCCGTTTTATCTGACATACATACACCCGTTTCGTTTGAGGCATACTGACGATAGTGACTTTTGTTAAAAAGTACTGTCGCTGGAAACCGTGATTCTCGACTATTTTACACGTCACACTTGCGGCTTCAGAGACTACGGTAAATTTACTTATGCTGTTCAGCTGACAAAATTGACAGCAACAATGTTCATGGCAGAGTGCACTTCATACTTTCCAAACCAACAACATAAAGGAAAACTACCGACAGGTCTTAAGTGTTAGAAGTGTCAGCCGTTTTTGCACCCTCACCTCCAACCATAGATGTGCTAGGGGTACCTTACTATCACAGTAACATTTTCCACACAGCAAGTCAATTGAGCCAAGTTTGGGAGAAATAGTTTCAGATATTATATAACCAAGTTTCTCACCGCCAGCCCAAAGGATGGTAGAAATGTATCACCCCCACAGTACGGGTATATTTCGAAAAGTGATGAGTCAGGTGTAAATGAATTTAACAAATTGCTTCAGCGTCCCTGGATTTTGCTAGGCCATCTCTACTAACTCCCACACCCACCGCTATGGGTGGTAGATGGATCTCACCCCACCTTCCATCTTTTCAGATAGTGATATGCGTAGCAAGCTTGATAATCTATACCGTAGTTTACGAGATGTGAAACTATGTGAATACATAAAAACATTTTATAAAACTATAGATAAAAACCTTATAGATATTGCAACAATCGCGCATGTAGGGGATTTTTGTACGCAGATGCCACACGATGCGTAAAAAAGGCTTGCAATATACAGGGTGTTACAAAAAGGTACGGCCAAACTTTCAGGAAACATTCCTCACAAACAAAGAAAGGAAATATGTTATGTGGACACGTGTCCGGAAATGCTTACTTTCCATGTTAGAGCTCATTTTATTACTTCTCTTCAAATCACATTAATCATGGAATGGAAACACACAGCAACAGATCGTACCATCGTGACTTCACTTTGTTACAGGAAATGTTCAAAATGTCCTCCGTTAGCGAGGTTACATGCATCCACCCTCCGTCGCATGGAATCCCTGATGCGCTGGTGCAGCCCTGGAGAATGGCGTATTGTATTACAGCCGTCCACAATACGAGCACTAAGAGAGTCTACATTTGGTACAGGGGTTGCGTAGACAAGAGCTTTCAAATGCCCCCATAAATGAAAGTCAAGAGGGTTGAGGTCAGGAGAGCGTGGAGGCCATGGAATTGGTCCGCCTCTACCAATCCATCGGTCACCGAATCTGTTGTTGAGAAGCATACGAACACTTCGACTGAAATGTGCAGGAGCTCCATCGTGCATGAACCACATGTGTCGTACTTGTAAAGGCACATGTTCTAGCAGCACAGGTAAAGTATCCCGTACGAAATCATGATAACGTGCTCCATTGAGCGTAGGTGGAAGAACATACTAACGAAACTAAAATGAGCTCTAACATGGAAATTAAGCGTTTCCGGACACATGTCCACATAACATCTTTTCTTTATTTGTGTGTGAGGAATGTTTCCTGAAAGTGTGGCCGTACCTTTTTGTGACACCCTGTATACACGTTTAATTTAAATAATTAGTGTTTATGTATGTGTTACATTACACAACTGCTATTACCTCGACGCCAACCTTTTCTGATAGTCGTGAAGCGATCAATACTAGAACCTCGTAATGTGAAAGCTTGAGATGGGTCAGCAGTCTAACGGAATTTAATATCATTATTCAGATTATTCCATTATTGTAATGGAGTACAGTATGCAAATCAGTATTCCGTAATTCAGGTCACTGCTAATAGCGCACGAGATCGCATGCCAAATGCTATTACACATGCATCATGTGCAGTACCGTCCGTGGGTGAATAAACTTCCCTTAAGGCAGAGAAATATTCGGAAGTAAAATCGACCATTATTTTCAGATACTATTTTAACAGCAAAGTTAATTCGTGAATTTTTAATGACTGTGGAAAAAAATGTGATTGCTAACCAGCGGATGATACTGATTAGTATTAAAGTTAACTAACATCAAAAACCGTTCCTAATTATATATTTTCGATGAGCGATATTGCAAATTGTATCATCCCGCGAACGAATTTTTAAACTGAAACTATAATCAAGCATTCCAATTAATTTAGCAATATGCCGTTGGGCTGCTTAGTTGAATATCAGAGATTTAAAGAAAGACAAATCGAAACAAACTAATCTTATTCACTACTGAGTGCCCGGCATTGCCCGAGTATGTATATATTTCGGTTATAGTAATCAATCTGTTCCCCCTCCCTCTGACCATTTCCAACTCCCCCTCTGTGTTCATCTCTTTCTCCGCTCTGCCCATCTCTTTCCTTTCTTTGTCCACCTCTTCTTCACCTTCCTCTCAATGTTCTACTCCCGTCTCTCTGTGCTGTACAATCAAATAACTTTGCGGGTACATTCAGCAGTATGTGGATACTGTCTACTAAAGATGTTGTGAATAGAGTTAGTACTAAAGAAGTAATAAATGCAAACATCATGCATGGCGCCGCAGTTTTTCACGTCTTACAATGATAATTTTGCAGGTACAGTCAGTGGTATATATAAGGGTCGACTGTGTGTGTGTGTGTGTGTGTGTGTGTGTGTGTGTGTGTGTGTGTGTGTGTGTGTGTGTGGTGTAAAGTCTGATGACCACAAATGTTTGCCGTCAGTATAAAATTGATACCTATTGACAATAGCGGTATCATTTCGTGAAAGAAGATTCGTTTGCCTATGCGAGATCTTTTGTACCAATCAGAGGGTCAAAGTGTAGAAAGAAACTCATTTGTTTTTTAGAAATTGTTTTATCAGGTTCTCTTACGAACCATGGGCCGTGACCTGCTGCGATATTTGTGCACTGAAACTTTTTCTGGTAGCCGTATCGTAGCTGAAAGGACATCTGAGAAGGCTGTAGACGGAGAAGACCTGCAGAAACTGGAAGGTTTAGATAGATTAGATAAATAAGCGTTAGATAGATTTATGAATCCTATTTTGAACTACAAATTCTTTCCAGAAGTAGATGCAGATCTTACCACAATTTATTACTTACGAAATGCAAATTAAAGCTAGAAAAATTGCAGATTGGTAGGTAATTATGAAGAAGGCATTTTGATATGTTGAAAGAACCGGATATAACAGTTTCAATTAGAACATTAAGAACAAGTGACAGACGAAATATATCTGACGAAGAATAGATTTCAGAGATGCAATAGTGAAGGTATCAGAGGGAAAGCTAAGCAAAAAGATTGTAACATATTAAACACTCATAAGGAATACAGACGTAAAAAAAATGAGAAAGGTGCAAAGTGACAGGAGAAATGGCTAGACAAGAAATTCGAAACTGTAGAAGCATGCATGGATTCAGGAGAGTCAGATACGGCGTATAGGAAAATTAAAGATATCTTTGGAAAAAGAGGCAGCTGTACAAAGATTACGATTTCAGATGGCAAGCCAGTACTAAGCAAAAGACAGGGTGAGAAATGGAAGTTGACGGAGAGCAATATGAAGGAAATAAACTTCAAGGCAAGGTTACGGAAAGGGAAGGAGGAATACATGTTGAGGCTGGAGGTGACACAGGGAGAGGAATTTAATAGAGCACTGAAAGACATGTAAACGAGGTGCAGTACCTGCAGTAAACGACGGTCATTCAAAATGATTGAGAAAATACTACTCACGCGGTATGCAAGGTACCAGAATGCGCTATCCCATCAGACTTAAAGAAAAAAGTGTATTCTTAGTTCTAAAGAAATAAGATGAGAAGTGCGAAGTAACCAATGTAGTGCCTTGGGTGAAAATACAAACACGAATTATCTATAAAAGAAAGCAAACATGTCAGCACACTGTTTTGCTGCTATTTCTTGGAATGCAGTACTGCGGTGACAAAATTAACTGTCAAGTGCACTGTGGCCTCAAGGATATTGAAATATGACAACTTTGTTAAGAGTGGTCAAATTTAACGACTGAGCTACCAGAAAAATTGTTCTTGTTACGGTGTCTTTACGAACTTTGCTATTAGCTTAGGATAATATTCGTAACTTAGTACCACATATCGGAGGCAATTCCTTCATCGGTTCTGCCATTTTACAAAAGCTCAGAGAGCAACTTATTACAATGACGCACATGGCCACCTTAATACAGAACTTTCTTTCCAGGGCCGATCAAGTAAGGACACATTGTTCAGACACTCAGGAACCCAGTGCACAGGCGAGTCAATGACAACTTTCTTAGCGAGGACACCACATATGCCGCAATCCAGTATCACATTTATATGAATATGCAGATCGCCTTTGTGAAAATCGGCTAAGGACGTAATTGAAGCAAAACTTTACTAGAGTTCGTCCACGTTCTAACCCGAAAGTTTATTTTAGCAAGGTCTGACGCGGTCTATCATGGGAAGTTGACATGAAGAGCGGCTTATTTGAATAACCGATGACTTAAGGGGGTGGGGGTGGTTCCGGTTCGATCACAGGAGAAATATTTAACCCTAAGAACAACTTTAACATACTAGGTACTTGATTGGGACCGAATTAAATCGGAGAAAAATACTCCATAAGCAGGTGCAAAGAGACAAGAACGCATAACAAATTTAAATGATTTATAGATATTTGCTTTTGGCACATCTAGACATTTTTTTTTATTGATTATACTGCAGGACCCTCGACGCAATAATCTGAAAATTATGAAAAATGAAACTTTAGCTTCCAAGGTAACAAACCTCCGGCAACGCTGTAGATCAGTGTGATACACTTAGCCAAGATTTCATATGGTCTCCTTCCGACCTAACCTTGACCACGGGCCATTTTGCTGATCAATCCATCACCACACCCCAGATTCCGCCTTTAAGACTTAATATTTCAACACAGTAAAAGAAACTTCGGTAAGCGGGAAAAGCAGATAATGGGTGCTAATAGTCGCATCCGCCCTCGTGGTCTCGCGGTAGCGTTCTCGCTTCCTGAGCCCGGGGTCCCGGGTTCGATTCCCGGCGGGGTCAGATTTTTCCTGCCTCGAGATGACTGGGTGGTGTTGTGTCGTCTTCATCATCATCATCATCATCATCATTCATCCCCATTACGGTCTGAGGAAGGCAACGGCAAACCACCTCCATTAGGACCTTGCCTAGTAAGGCGGTGCGGGTCTCCCGCATCGTTCCCCTGCGCTCTGTAAAGAAACATGGGACTTAATTTCCATTTCAGTAGTCGTACCATTTCGTCACTACAAGCAGCATACGTTTCAGAGACGGAGGGGTGAATAGCATTTCAACAAACGTACAAATCTCGACAACAACCGTCAGTATGCCTCTAAATCAGAATTTTAAGAAAGGCCATCCATATATTTAGACGATAAATTATCTAGGGGGACAACATGCATGGTATATTAGTGGCAAGTTATCAAGAGTAATTTACAAGTTAAGGCGACTTATGGATTGTGTACCTGACATACATGTCAGAACATCTTATTTTTCGTTTTTCTAAAGCATAATAGCACATGGTATTTTATGGTAACTTCTTGTGTGCGTGACATCCTAACACTGCCGAAGAGAGCTATTAGCGTGATTACTGATTCTTCACATAAGGCACACTGTAAACTTATGTGAACAGAAGAGCTTGACACAAACTTAGTATGTTTTAATTTACACGAAGAGTAAATAGCTGGAATCAAAACGCGGAGAAAATATATACTGTTACGACACAGCCGGCACAGATGCTTAATACTCAGTTCCGCAGACTATCAAAATCATTTAACAGCTATGGCCTCATGGAGCACTGATTATTAAACAAGCTTCCAGAAGCTATACAAGATTTACCAGAACAAGTATTCAAACAAAAATTGCAATGAATGGTTGGTAGCCCACCAATTCTATGATATAGAGGAATTTACCAACTGTAATAAGAAATTGTGACGTTATTACCTAGCCTGTTGTTCCTTTTAATTATTAACTGTATTATATTATACGTGTGAGGTCTAATGCTGTAATAGGCCTAATGACAAAATAATTATAGAATGCGATTAATTCGTTTGCACAGCGATATTAAGACATCTAGTTATCAACTGTTTATCAACTTCAACTCGACACGGAGAGATGTCAAGATCTGTTTTACACTGTGAACATGCACAGCCCGTGGCCGTCCGTCTGTAGCCTTTTCCCGTAATTTGACAACAAACAGACATAATTATTGAGAAACCAAGGCAGTGGGCTGTTTATACCGGCACCCGCTCAGCAAACCACCATAGTCACACATTGAAACCTTCGCGGTGGATTCCAGTCACCTTTCTCTGTCTGACAAAAAAAATTAGTGGAATAAGGGGAAAACTCTGGATCGCTCACACTGAAGTCCGATTCGAGTTTATTACCACTGTCAGATTCCTATTTTCGCTTAGTTTCGTAATGTTACGCAAGAGACCACAATGCATGACGTCAGCAATTAGCATCCTCTAGGCTGTGCATGACGAGAGCTTTGGAGGCGTTGTCAGCACGCAGCGAGCGGCCTACCTGCGAGTGGTGGCCGTTGCCACGCTGTGGCTGCAACCTCGGAGTCGGTGGGCCGGCGCGCACTGCCCCACCGCTGCTGGCCGGCCTCTGCGGCGCGCCGGTAAACAGAAATACTCGTCGCGCCCTCTGGCCGCGGCTCGCGGTCCCGACCATCCGTCTCTGTCGCCCCGCCGGTGAACCCAAAACACGTCACCGTGCCCCGCCTCTGTGATCGCGCGCAGGGCTGCCTAGCAGGCATGTGCAAAACTCAAGCCGCCCCGCCACCTGCACACGCACCAATTTATCGGTCCGCCGACCGACCGACCGACCGACCGACCGACCGACCAATTTCGTGGTAGCCTACAAATATCCCGACCGACTGCACTCAGCGATTACAGCACCGCGCCGTTGTTGTTATTTCTTCATCTCAATTCCATTGACCTCATGTTCTAGGACAGGGGTTCCCAACAAAATTTTCTCGAGGACCCCCTCATCGAGCATGATTGGTACCTTGCCATATCACAGTATCAAGTACCTAAAAAACCCTAATTAAGAGAGTTTTTATATGTTTTCTATTTTTGGTACAGTAGAGCGTCGATTACACTGTTCGACATGGGTTCTATTTCTGATATTAAAGTATGTGCTTCTAGACCATTTTACCGTGGGAAATTCAAATATGTAAACAAAATATCGTTGTCAGGGATACTTTTTATGTAATATGTATATAGATGTATATTCACAGTTCTTGGCAAACACAGAGACGTTATAGAGAAATACGGGTATGTTGCCGCATCCAGTAGTGATAGAACGTGATAATTTCTTGTACAACAGCAGGTGGGAAGAATCAGACATCATTAGGTTATCCCCCGCCACACCTATGTCATTAAGACCACCTGAAACATCTCATTAACTCGAACGGCGACAGCCGGTCGCTGCCTCGGCAGTAAAGCTTCACGCCTCCTAGGGGCAGGTGCATCGAGTTTACAACAGTGGTGTTAGCCGCAATTTGTGTCAGTCTTTTAACGAGTGGGTGTTTTGGCTGACAAGTAACTGTATGTCATATTTCCGAGCACGGTTGAAATTTTTTAGTTCCTGTGTGTAAACTGATTGAGTCTGGTGCTGAAGGTAAAACGACTGCTTGTTTTTACACATCAGCGTTCCTCTAGTTCCCTACTATTAATTTAATACAGGTGTATTACCAAAGTGGTATTTTTAAATTTGCAGAAATGCCACGTCGTCGTGGATGTCGATATAAGCAGGACAACTTCTGCTACATCTGTGGGAAGTTCACCTTTGCCAGAAATAGGAAGAAAATTTATTTAGTCATAAAGAAAGCATACAAACAGTACTTTGGAGTAGAGGTAGAAGACCAAGATAAAGAATGGGCACCACATTTCTATTGTGCTACATATTACTGCAAACTAATTCAGTGGTGGAAAGGTAAAGAGAATGTGGCGTTGTTTGCTGTTCCCATGGTGTGGAGGGAGCCTAAGGACCATGTTACTGGTTGTTATTTCTGTTTAACAAAACTTCAGGGTTTTACAAACAAAAAGTTGAAGATGCACATTGTTTACCCAGATCTGCCTTCAGCGAGAATGCCAGTGCAGCATTCCGACAACCATCCAGTACTTTCAAGAGGTCGAGGTCAAATTCCGAGTGACAGTGAAATAAGTAGTACTGAAGAAATCACAGATGATGATTCATTATATCACTGCACAAGTGAGTCATCGCCACATTTGTTAACATAGGCAGATTTAAATGATTTAGTACATGATCTAGGACTAAGTAAACAAAAAGCGCAGCTGCTTGGTTCAAGATTACAAGAGTATAATCTACTGCACCAAAGTACTAAAATCAGTGTGTTCAGGCACAGAGAACATGCCTTTATTTCTTATTTTTCAACTGACGAAGCACTGACATTTTGCAATGACGTTGCTGGCCTGATGAAAGTGCTGAACTTCACTTACATTTCACAGAAGTGGAGACTTTTCAGAGATGCATCGAAAACAAGTCTGAAGGGTGTTTTGCTCCATAACGGAAATCAAATACCCTCTGTTCCAGTAGCTTAAGCTAGTTTGACAAAAGAGAATTACGAATTCGTACAAAGGATACTAAATTCATTAAAGTACAATGAACACAAGTGGAAAATATGTGCAGATTTCAAGGTAATTGCTATGGTACTGGGAATGCAACAAGGCTACACAAAGTATGCCTGTTTTCTTTGCGAGTGGGATAGTCGAGACCGAAATTCTCACTATGTGAAAAAGAAATGGCCCAGGCGAAGATGTAAAGTTGGCGAAAAGAATGTACAACGTGAAAGTCTGGTAGCTCCTGAATATATACTACTTCCACCGCTTCACATCAAACTTGGCCTGATGAAACAATTCGTGAAGCCCATGGATCCAACAGGCTGTGGGTTTGCATATCTAGCTACCAAATTCCCCCGTCTTTCAGCTGCAAAAATAAAGGAAGGTGTATTTGTGGGCCCACAAATCAGGGAGCTCCAGAAAGATGCAAATTTTGAAGCATGTTTAACTGATAAAGAAAAATCCGCATGAGACTGTTTAAAGATGGTGACGGAAAACGTCCTTGGAAGAAGAAGAGCTACTAAGTACAAAGCAATGGTGAAGGATATGATCGAAGCATATCGGGATTTGGGGTGTAATATGTCTTTGAAGGTACATATGATGCATTCTCATCTGGACTACTTCACAGAGAGTTGTAGTGACGTATCGGATGAACATGGGGAAAGATTCCATAAAGACATTTCGACCATAGAAAGGTGCTATGAAGAGAAGTGGGTACCTTCTATGTTGGCAGATTATTGCTGGAATATCATTCGAGAGAAGAAAGATTCACAATACAAGAGAAAAAAGTGATGTGCATTACAAGGCAGTGGCTCATTGTTTGTCAATTTTCTGTAATTTCTTATGTCAAATAAATGTTTCAAAGTGTATACACGAAGGTTACTGTGTTATATGTTAGATCCCACCCTCCATTAATGTGATGAACTTATAACATCATAAAGATGTGCATTTGTTTGTCGAATTTCACCTCACGTTTGCTGCACTATATCAGAAACTGAAAAGAGAAATAAAATTGCGATTACTCATAAACTATCCCTGACAGAAAAAAAACAAAAACAGTTTTCAATTCAGCACTCAAAATACAACTAGGATCACAATATTTTTTATCAGAAATAGAAAAAAGGTCTTTTTTTGTAGAACAGTGTTATCCGAACGTCGGTCAACCGAACGACCGCTTAACCGAACTGTGTACTTGCTCTCACCTGTTACTCTCCCACCCTACCTTCCATCATCCCCCTCACTCCCAAACCAAGTTTCCCACAGTAGTCGCCGCACTGGGCCACCGCTGGCGGAACATTGCTTCTAATGGGGCCCTCACGAGGCTCTGCTGACCTGCCAAGCCGCCAGTCCCTATGTTTCAACAATCAGCACACTTGTGTCGGCTTGGCACTGGCAGCAGAAGTAGCGGCAGCATCAAAGCTGTTCACAGCAACAGCTGCGCCAGTTTACGAGTTGAGGCGTGCCGCCCCACGCAGTTTGAAGGATTGCGCGCCCCCAAGAAGAGCTTCTCACGGAGCAGTCACCTTGTGTTCTCTGTTACGACCACTTGTGTGCTGCTGCGTGAAGAAGTGAACTTGACGACACAAAATGCTCAACGTAAACGTGTCGTACTTTCTATGAGGGACAAGTACGGGATTATTAAAAGGTTAGAAGAAGGTGAATCTGCAACCACTTTATCCAATGAGTACAAGGTGGGGAAGTCGACAATTACGGATATAAAAAAACAAAAGACGAGCAAAGCAAATTTTATAGCTATGCTTGATTCTACTGATGGATCAACAAGCCGTAAAACTATGAAGCTCGCCACTAACACAGATCTCGATGATGCTGTTTACAAGTGGTTTACACAAAAGAGATCGGAAGGAGAACCTATCTCAGGTCCCATTCTGTGTGAAAAGGCAATGCAGTTCAACGAAAAACTTGGAGGGCCTTCGAACTTTAAAGCGAGCACGGGCTGGTTAAAACGCTTCAAATCAAGACACGGCATTCGTGAGCTTACAATACAGGGAGAAAAACTGTCGGCTGATTCTTCAGCAGCTCATTCTTTCAAAGTCACACTAAGGGACTTATTAAGGGAAGAAGATTATGCTCTCGAAAACGTTTACAATGCTGACGAAACTGGACTTAACTGGAAAGCTTTACCGAGAAAAGCTCTTGTTTCACGTCACGAATTAGCAGCACCTGGTCCAAAAACAAGCAAGGACCGTATTACAGCTTTGGCTTGCGCTAATGCTAGTGGAAGTCACCGACTACCTATGTTCGTCATTGGTAAAAGGAAAAAACCGCGTTGTTTCAAGCACGTTAATATGTCAGCCTGACCTGTTGTGCACACCTCAGTAAAGAGTGCCTGGATGGATAGTACGATTTTTATGTAGTGGTTTCTGGACGTTTTCGTACCCTCTGTAAAAGCTCATCAGCTAAAGAATGGGAAGAGGGAGAAAACACTACTTCTCCTTGACAATGCACCAACTCATCCGTCATGTGATATTTTAAACGAAAAAGACGAGTTCATAAAGGTAATATTTCTTCCACCTAACGTAATCTACTTATTACAGCCTATGGATCAAGGCGTTATTGAGACTTTCAAACGATATTACAGGAAAGAATTGTTGCGTAAGTTATTGTTAGAAAGAGAAGAGGATGGAGAAGAAAGTACTTTAAGAAATCATGAGAATATTGATTTGAAAGACGCGTCCTACATGATCAGCGCAGCATGGAATAATGTAAAGGAAGAGAATTTGAAGAAAGCCTGGAATAAAATTTTGGACACAAAAGAAAATTCACAAGGTATGATTGAAAATGACGAACAGAATTATATGTCCGAAATTCTCAGTATGCCAAAAGAAATAGATTGCTACGAATGTGATGAAGAAGACGTTCATGAATGGATGAATATCGATGATGTAGATCCAGGACACCAAATCATGCAGGACAGCGAGATTGTAAACGTCGTCACTGATAAAGATGACGCCGCCAGCATCTCATCAATCAGTGCTCCAGAAGGTGAAGATGAAAGTATACCAACAGCTTCTGAGGCGTCCACTTGTTTAGATACTGCCTTGCGATGGTTTGAAGCCCAAGATGAAAGTGACCAGTTTCAGAGATCTGTAATGAAAAAAGTACGTGACTTAGCTGCTCGTAAGCGTGTATGCTTGCTTAGACAGACCAAAATAAAGGATTTTTTTAAACGTTAATTTTGTATACTGTGTGTATTATTCATGCAAAATGCGTATGTAATATGTATATATTTTTGTTTAATAAACTGTGCCACATACTATAAATTCCTACTGTAGTTGCCTTTGTATGTTACTTTGTAATACTAAAAGAGATGCCTGTTTTTATGAATAAATTTACTGTACAGTACTTGTTTTTGGCAAATAAACATGTACGGTTCGATTATCCGAGCAAACCAGTTTTCTGAACACCCATGTCCCCCAATTACTTCGGATAATCGACGCTCTACTGTACTTAGAAAAACATTGACATATTCAATATTTAAAAAATTTAGAGCTTAAAACTTGTTAAATTTTTGATTATTGGTCAAAATCTTTGTCTTCAAATCTGGGTGTTCAGTATAACAAACTCCTTAAAAAAATAAAAATTGAATATGAACTGAAAATTACAGAAAAAATTAAAACTGAGTGTATTGGGCTTTCAAGTGTACTACACTTGAGATTGCATTGAGTAGACATGTGTGAAAAATAAGAAAGCACTTATTTCATACAAGGTATTATTTATTTGAAAAAATACAGTTACAACGGAGTACTGCGTCAGTATGTAGTTAGTTTTAATTTTCAATTCTTAATGAGATGAGTTCAGTCTGACCTTTGTGTCCATTATTTCTGAAACATTAGGTTCCATAATTGAAACTTTCACTCTGAAATCCGACCTCATGTCGATCCGATTCCTATACTGGTTTTTCATGAAACACATGGAAGAAAATGCTTGCTCACACCGACATGTGGTTGCAAATGGAAGGATCTTTTTCATCTCCAAGTTTCTTGTAATCCTTGCTTGCTGATGCCCAGAAGTCTGTAATTTTATCACCGATGAAAATGTTTATCATCGTACCACAGCTGGGCAGGTCAACAAGCTGATCTTGCTCTCCTTCAGTGAGGCCTTGGATTTTGTCTATTTCTTCACAGCTGAAGGGATTTCGAATCCATCCGTCGTCAGGATCAGGTTCAGGGAAATACTCTCTAAAAGTGGTGGCCAGGCTGCGTAGATGCTCGGCTACATTGATTTTGATCTGGTCAGGCAATCTCTCCTCTGATGACTCCAAGAATTGTTTTAAAGTAGAAAAGTTAGTTAGTGACTCGTTTTCTATCCTTGACGCCCAGCTCTGACACTTTTTGACCATAGCACTAATCTTCTCCTCAACCTTGAACATGTCTACATTTTTTCCTTGTAAACTCAAACTTGTTCAAACACATCAGCTAAAGTACGCAACTGAGCAAAACCAAGAGATGTTAGTGAGAAAATCCACGTATTTTGTGTCACGGAGGAAGACACGAACCTCGTCTCTAAGTTCAAAATATCTTGACAAGATCCTACCTCGAGAAAGCCATCTTACTTCCGTATGAATAAGAAGATGCTGATGCTCACTGCCGATCTCTTTACACTCTAGGAAGACGCTAGACGCAGAAGTTAGCGTTCGCTAAAGCTCTGCTCATGCAGCAAGCGGCCAAAGCAAAAAATCAGTTATCATACGAAATATATTTAATGTAGTTTTTATTCTAATAGCATCTTGCGGACCCCTCTGGCGTAGCTCGCGGACACCTGGGGTTCTGCGGACCATTTGTTGGGAACCGCTGTTCTAGGAGATTCACCTTGAATTCAGACAACAGCAAAAAACGGGGATTTGCTTTAGCTGTTTGAGAGGCAACAAAACCAAAGGATGCCGAGAGAAAGCTGTGGGCAAAGAAGTGCCTAATGCAACGAAACAAATTCCACCACGTTATGTTCCTTCAGCAGCTGGGAGCCGACGATTTTCGTAGTTACGTAACAAGGGAAACTACCCATCGCATCCTCCTCAAATTTTGTGGTAAAAAGGCCTAGTGGATAGCCCGCCAAAAACTAAACACAGATCAAGCATGAAAGCAGGAAACTGTGAGAAAAGAAGAGAATTAGGAACAGTGAACGGTCCAAGCTCTAAGACGTATAGCAATGAGTGCATTGTAAGAAACATGGCGTCGTGGTTGCATGGTCAAGGTGTTGCAAAGCGGCAAATCCATGTTCAAATCTCTCTCGTGACCCTCCCTTTTTCTTTTTTTTTAAGCAAAGTTATGGACTTTCCGCCCGATCATTCTGTTCTCCTTCCGTGGTCTTAACAATTGTCATACTATACACTGATTACCGAATATGAGTCATGAAGTAAGAATATACCTATTATAGTAGGAAGTAAATGTAATGAACAGAGAGAGCAGACGAGATGCCACATATACACCACTAGCCATTAAAATTGCTACACCACGAAAATGACACGCTACAGACGCGAAATTTAACCGACAGGAAGAAGATGCTGTGATATGCAAATGATTAGCTTTTCAGAGCGCTCACACAAGGTTAGCGCCGGTGGCGACACCTACAATATGCTGACGTGAGGCAAGTTTCCAACCGATTTCTCATACACAAACATCAGTTGACCGACGTTGCCTGGTGAAACGTTGTTGTGATGCCTCGAGTAAGGAGGAGAAATGCGTACCATCACGTTTCCGACTTTGATAAAGGTCGGATTGTAGCCTATCGCGACTGCGGTTTATCGTATCGCGACATTGCTGCTCGAGCTCATTGAGATCCAGTGACTGTTACCAGAATATGGTATCGGTGGGTTCAGGAGGGTAATACGGAACGCCGTGCTGGATCCCAACGGCCTCGTATCATCAGCAGTCGAGATGACAGGCATCTTATCCGCATGGCTGTAACGGATCGTGCAGCCACGTCTCGATCCCTGAGTAAACTGATGCGGACGTTTGCAAGACAACAACCATCTGCACGAACAGTTCGTCGACGTTTGCAGCAGCATGGACTATCAGCTCGGAGACAATGGCTGCGGTTACCCTTGACGCTTCATCACAGACAGGAGCGCCTGCGATGGTGTACTCAACGACGAACATGTGTGCACGAATGGCGTAACATCATTTTTTCGGATGAATCTAGGTTCTGTTTACAGCATCATGATGGTCGCATCCGTGTTTGGCGATATCGCGTTGAACGCACATTGGAAGCGTGTATTCGTCATCGCCATACCGGCGTATCACCCGGCGTGATGCTATATGGTACCATTGGTTACATGTCTCGGTCACCCCTTGTTCGCAATGACGGCACTTTGAACAGTGGACGTTACAGTTCAGATGTGTTACGACCCGTGGCTCTACCTTTTATTCGATCCCTCAGAAACCCTACATTTCAGCAGGATAATGCACGACCACATGTTGCAGGTCCTGTACGGGTCTATCTGCAGACAGAAAATGTTCGACTGCTGCCCTGGCCATCACATTCTCCAGATATCTCACCAACTGAAAACGTCTGGTCAATGGTGTCCGAGCAACTGGCTCGTCACAATACGCCAGTCACTACTCTTGATGAACTGTGGTATCGTGTTGAAGCTGTATGGACAGCTGTACCTGTACACGCCATCCAAGCTCTGTTTGACTCAATGCCCAGGCGTATCAGGGCCGTTATTACTGCCAGAGGTGGTTGTTGTGGGTACTGATTTCTCAGGATCTATGCACCCAAATTGCGTGAAAATGTAATCACATGTCAGTTCAAGTATAATATATTTGTCCAATAAATATCCGTTTATCGTCTGCATTTCTTCTTGGTGTAGCAATTTTGATGGCCAGTAGTGTATTTCCCACCCAAATCGCTCAAGCGTAGCCGTCGTCCGGTTGGCAGTGTGGGGGCGGATGTTATCGTGCTACAGGATGATTCCGTCATCCTGATCGTTTTATCCTGCTGAAATGTAGGGTTTCGCAGGGATCGAATGAAGGGTAGAGACACGGGTCGTAACACAACTGAACTGTAGCGTCTGCTGTTCAAAGTGCCGTCAATGCGAACAAGAGGTGACCGAGACGTGTAACCAATGGCACCCCTTACTATCACGCCGGGTGATACGCCAATATGTCGATGACGAATACACGCTTCCAATGAGCGTTCACCGTGATGTCGCCAAACACGGATGCGACCATCATGATGCTGTAAACAGAACCTGGATTCATCCGAAAAAATGACGTTTTGCCTTTCGTGCACCCAGATTCGTCGTTGAGTACACCATCGCAGGCTCTCCTGTCTGTGATGCAGCGTCAAGGGTAACCGCAGCCATGGTCTCCGAGTTGATAGTTCATGCTGCTGCAAACGTCGTCGAACTGTTCGTGTTGATGGTTGTTGCCTTGCAAACGTCCCCATCTGTTGACTCAGGGATCGAGACGTGGCTACACGATCCGTTACAGCCATGCGGATAAGATGCCTATAATCTCGACTGCTAGTGATTCGAGGCCGTTGGGATCCAGCACGGCGTTCCGTATTACCCTCCTGAACCCACCGATTCTGCTAACAGTCACTGGATCTCGGCCAACGCGAGCAGTAATGTCGCGATACGATAAACCGCAATCGCGATCCACTACAATCCTACCTTTATTAAAGTCGGAAACGTGATGGTATGCATTTGTTCTCCTTACACGAGGGTATCAGAACAACGTTTCACCAAGCAACGCCGGTCACCTGCTGTTTGTGTATGAGAAATCGGTTGGAAACTTTCCTCATGTCAGCATATTGTAGGTGTCGCAACCGGCGCCAACCTTGTGTGAATGCTCTGAAAAACTACTCATTTGCATATCACAGCATCTTCTTCCTATCGGTTAAATTTCGCGTCTGTAGCACGTCATCTTCGTGGTGTAGCAATTTTAATGGCCAGTAGTGTACTACAACATCCACCATACAGCCCGTATCTTTCACTATGTGCTTTTCACATTTTGACGATCTGAAGAAAGACATGCGTGGACGTTGGTTAAACTCGGAAGAGGAATTGCAAGTGTGGATGCGGTTGTGATTCCGTCATCGACAGACCGCGTTTTACTAAACAGGAATCGATCGTTTCGTCTGTAGTGGGATAAATGTCTTACCGCGTGTGGTGACTGGTGATTACTTTTGGATGGAACCATTCCACCATCGCGCTTTAGCAGGTGTTCTGTGTTCATTTGACTACTGCTTCTAACAATCCGATCTTGTGCTCTGTCCCTAATGATCTCGATGTCAACGGGACGTTAATCTTCCTTCCTTTCGTATCTAGGAACATATGATATGTTTTGAACGGTACATCAGTCAACCGACTGAATCTAGAACCACACGAAGGAAAGCGCACTAGAGACAGCCATGAGCGGTTTCCCCCACATTCTATAATTTTTGTTGCTGTTAGACATAAAGTTGTGTTTCGTGCAGGATTTGAAATTATTTCACGTTTTATGCTTTTAAGTTCTGTGCAATATATTTTAAAAATATGTTCAAATGTGTGTGAAATCTTATGGGACTTAAGTGCTAAGGTCATCAGTCCCTAAGCTTAAACACTACTTAACCTAAATTATCCTACGGACAAACACACACACCCATGCCCGAGGGAGGACTCGAACCTCCGACGGGACCAGCCGAAGAGTCCATGACTGCAGCGCCTCAGACCGCTCGGCTAATCCCGCGCGGCAATATATTAAAACAATTTCGAATTTGTTACTAATTCTTCAGTTACAAGATTTTATGTTGAATACAATTCTATACATTTTAAGAATCAATTATTTATTGTATGGACGATTAAACCATACTTCGTCAGTCGCGTACCATCTTGTACCTTGAAACGGAGGAAGGTAGAACATGTAATATTTGCAAATGAGCTACATTTCTCTGATGTTTTAAGAATCTTACTTGTCTTGAAAATAGAAATTTATGTTAGTTTCCAATACTTTCTGCTTCGGAGTATGCTTTACTTGTAGCTGGTTCTTGATAATACTTATATTTAATTTGACTTCACTTACTGATTTTTGTTGTGTAATAGAGCAGTTATGTAACAGATAGACGATTAAATAAAGTACTGACAATATTTTCTGAATTGCAACGCTTTTCAATCTCAACAGTATTTTTGTTCCTAAATTCATGATCATGTTGTACTTTGGAATATGTTTCACATTTGAAAAAAAATCTTAATTTTCCGGACTAATTTTTTAAATTTCTGAGAAATCTAGGAGCGTATAAACTTCAATTACAGGGGTGGCTAGAGGCGAAATTCTGGGAAGTGTACCATGGTACAACACTACCTCCTATTGTATACTACGACTTCAGTCCGGAAGATGAAGAATACGTGCAGGAGATGTAGAGAAATTGAAGTAAACAAATGAAAAAATTCAAAATAAGCTACTGTTTCTATCTTAATAAGTAAGGCCGAAATTTCGGCAGCTATGAGCACTTTTTTAAACCATCTTTTTCCAACTGACAATGAATATTTCTGGTAACAATAGGACATGTTAATGGGTAACAAGGAGAAAAACTAGATAAAAAGCCAATAACATTCCACATATATTTGAAAGCACTGAAGGACGTAGATATACGATTATCTTCATTTAGTACCTTCATAGACAGAAGGGAACAAGTTGTTGCAGCTCTAAAGGTTCCTAGAATGCAGGTATAGCTATCATTATCAGATCCCCCCGCAGTTGGCTCCATAGCATCTGCACTCTTACAAAACAACTCACTTTATACTGCTACTGCACAGAATAGCTCTTCGGCGACCTGCGGCACACTTCCGTTTGATGTGCTCTTCGGGAAGATATTGCTTCGGTTGCATTTGAGTTTTGTCTTCTCATTTAAATGGATGTGTGGTTGCTGCCCCAAAATTAGACACACTGTTTATCTTGGTAAAGGCAGACACTCACAGAGACAAATAAAGAAAACAACAAAGCAACATCTCGTGGCTCCTAAAGTATTTTGCATTGTTGGCTGTCCTCCAAGGCCCAGGCATTGCTCTCTGAGATGGAAAGAGCTTTGTCTCCGCTCCGAGGAGCGTTCCAGGGCACAGAGAAACGCACTGGCAACTGCGGGAGCGGGCAGTTGAATTCCTGAGTGTGGGTACGACGCGAGAGAAACGGAACAAAGTTGATACACTAGAAAAAGGTTTAAGGGGGCAACGTTCATTAAATACACACATTGTTTAAAAATGCATTAAATCCATAGTTCTGAAGATATGTCCATGAAATTTTGTAACATGCTTTACATGAAATTAACGCATTTACTGTCAATTTCCTCGGATTATGTGCATTTAACTTATTTATGTAATTTAAAAATTTTATCTTCAAAAAATAGCATACGTACTTTTTCTCAGAAAATATTCGAGGGATTTCTACAAAATGTTCTCTGTTTAATCTCTTTGCATAAAGTGAACGTTTCTCATGAGGCTTTTTGAATATATCGAATAGGAGAATTTTAATAATTTTTAATTACGATTTTGTAAGTATAACGTAAAATTTGTGCAAAATTCCAAGCACTTTTCCCCGTATCTCAGCTAATACTCAGACTTATAAGATTTACTCTTGAGACAACGTTTATTATTTATTTATAGAAAACAGTGTACAAATTTTCATAATTCTAGCCTTCATAGATTCTGAGAGAAAGATACATAAACTTTATAACAAATATGATTTCCAGGAAATGCAACTTAAAGTTCAACCTAACGTATTTTTCTTATGTCAGCTCTTCAGAAGAACCCAGATCTGTACTCGTTTACTCTTTCCGTTCAAGGATTCTCTTCTGATTTCTAGTTTTTTGCCTTCTTTCCGTTACCAGGGCTTCAATTGACTTTTCAGCTGCAGAGAGGCGAGGTAAATCTATTTTTCTCAAGATGTCTTGTGTAAAATTTCTTGTCTTGAAGTCCGTTTTCTCTGATACCTTCATCCTCCCTACGCTCCCTTCATTAATTACAAGGGCTGCATCATAAGTTGCAATTCTGACAGCTGTAACAGACGAAAATGTGATTTTAGGGCATCGTTTCCATACGAGGGAATTTAGAGACTCATTTGGATTCCGGGTTTTGGCATTAACATACTTTTCTGAAAGTTCAGGTTCGGCCAGAAGCCTGTAAATGAGCTTAACATCCAGGATACAATTTTAAAGCCTCTTCTCGTGAATATATGGGTTGTTACCCCTCTGAGCCTGTAGATATTTACAACAGCTAATGTTTCACGGATGATGAATGGAATGTTCATCTGCTGACACCATGTGGAAATATGTGACCCATACTGTACTTTTCATGTTACTTACATTGGATAGGTTATGTCTGATAGCCTTGCCGTAATACACTTGCGTACATCTCCGTCAATAGCACAAGGCTAAACAAGAACTGTCTGTTCATAAACAGAGCAGCTAGTTTGTAATTGTTTCTAAGATACGAAACAGTTGCAGATGATCTGTAAAACCAGGTATTATACTTCACAGCCTTCTAGATGTAGCCCTTGCAAGTTTGCTTGACAGTAATACACGGAATCTTTGTTGACCGAGATAATACGGTATGTTGCTTCAAAAAGTGGGCGTGGCAGAAAGATCGAGTTACGTATTTAATTATTTCACAACCACCTCGGGTGCGATTTCACCATTGAAACTTTGAGAACTTACTGTCCCTGAGTATAATAATAAATAAAAAATAAATTCAAAATTGACATTTTCGGCCAGTTTCATGAACGTCCCCCCTTAAAGCGATGTGGTCACTCCCATAGCTGCGCAAGACCTTAGTACAGATGAGGCTAATTCAACATAGCCCTCAAGAGAGCTCTCATAGCTATTATTCTAAAATTTCTAGTTTAATACTAACTGAAGGTAAAATCTTCTGTGTTGTTAGACCGTGTCAGATATCTTCTATGCGATCGACGTTTCGATCTCTCTGCTGGAATCTTCTTCAGAATACTATGGTGTGTACGGGGTGGCGACACTGTTCAGTCCGCTGTGGACACCACGAGATCCTGAAGAAGATTCCAGCTGAGGGATCTATATGTTGATCACATAGAAGAAATATGATGCGGTCTAACAACACGGAAGATTTTACTTTCAGTGACAACGGCCACGAAAGCTTGCAGACTTGCTGACAAGGGAACCTCCCCATCGCACCCCACTCAGATTTAGTTATAAGTTGGGACAGTGGATAGGCCTTGAAAAACTGAATCCAGTTCAATCGAGAAAACAGGAAGAAGTTATGTGGAACTATGAAAAAATAAACAAAATATACAAACTGAGTAGTCAATGGGCAACATGGCCAACATCAAGGACAATGTTCCCGTGGTCCCGTGGTCCCCTGGTTAGCGTGAGCGGCTGCGGAACACGAGGTCCTTGGTTCAAGTCGTCCATCGACTGAAAAGTTTAATTTTTTTTATTTTCAGACAATTATTATCTGTCCGTCCGTCCGATGCGAGGTAACTGCGCAGTAGTATGGGGACGCCACACCTAAACAAACATCGAAACAGACGATGTCAGTCGACTACAGCGCACGGAAGAGAGAGTATTGCTGCTAACGAGGCTCCCTGGCTGGCGGTTGACTGTTCACTACTTTGGACGAGAGTGCAATAAATACGTGAGACGCATTCCGTGGGCAATATGAATCCAGCAAATATAGCTCGCGACTTCAGTAACAATCGCACGGTTTTGCGGTGCGGTCGCAAAACACAGGCGCTAAACTTATTACAGTGAACAGAGACGTCAGTGAACGAACGGACAGATCATAACTTTGCGAAAATAAAGAAAGTAAAATTTTCAATGGAGGGAAGACTTGAACCAAGGACCTCTAGCTTCACAGCGGCTCACGCTAACCACGGCGCCCCTACACTTACATTGTCTTTCATGTTGCCTGTCTTGCACATGGACTACTCAGTTTGTATATTTTGCTCATTTTTTTCGTAGTTCCACACAACTTCTTCCTGTTTTCTCGATTGATCTGTGTTCAGTTTTTCAAGGACTATCCACTGTGCCAACTTATAACTAAATCTGAGGGGGGTGCGGTGGGGAGGTTCACTTGTTAGTACGAATTGTTTACAGAGACTAGAGGCACACACACGCACTAACAGGCCAAAACGTTATATCTACTGTACACTGCGAGACTGAATGGGGCCTAGTAGAGTTGTGGTATGTAACGCCTTATGGGAAGTAGTGTTTTTCCATACGTTTAATAATCATAACAGATAGAGAGATTTAGATCATAAATAAGATATTCTCTTTCACTATTTACAATTGTCTGCCAACGCTGGGATAACTTCTCGATTCCGTGACAGTAGAAATCACGTGGTTTTCAGGCGACGAACTCGTCGAGCCATGTAAGGGGCGCATTTTCACCCGGAAGGAAAATTCCTTGAAAGTTGCTCGATAGAGAGCAGAAAAGGGTGAAAATCTGAGAAAGCAAGATCAGGTGAATGAGATGGTTGCAGAATAATTTCCCCATCCAACTCCTGTGTAATGTTTTAGTGAATTTAGCAGAATACGGGCTGGCGTTACCGTGGAGTAGCATGCATCACTTTACGCACTCTTCCTGGTCGTTGTTCCTGGACTACGTAAACAAGACGTCTCAGTTGTTGACAGCACATGTCAGCAGCTATGGTTACACCACGGGAAAGAAATTCGTAGTACATAACACCGTCGTTATTCCACCAGATGCGTAAATTATTTTTAGGGGCTGCCCACAGGTCTTTGTGACCAAACAAAGCAGCAACTCACCCAACAACCATTACTTTTTCTTTTTCGTTATGTTTGCAGATAGACACCATTTCCCGTCACCAGTAACGATACGGGTTAGGGATGGTCAGTGTTGTTTACGAACCAATCGACGACGAGCAAGCAGAGATGCACATATGGCCAACGGCTGATTTCTGCGATTTTGGCTTAGAGCAGGCGGTGCCCATACACCCGATTTCTGAACCTTCCCCATTGCACGTAAATGTTCCTCGATGTTGGAATGAACACAGTTCATCCATCTGCTACTGAAGTGGTGCATTGTGGATTAATGCGGTTAAACGATCTTCATCAAACCACGAAGGTTTTCCTAATGTCAAAACAATCATCCTTAAAACGAGAAAAACATTTTGCTGCCGTACTCTGTCCGATGGCATTATCTCCATACACGACGCAAATGTATCTGGCTGCCTCTGCTGCAGTCATCCGTGAACTGAATATAAAGGGAAGAATATATCGGAAATGTTCCCGTTTCTCCACTTGACACTCCACTTCCAAGCGTTCACGGATTCAGTCACAATGTCCAAATGACAAAATGACAATGTCTAAACAGAAAGAGCAATAGTGAACTATAAATAAAAATGACGATCGATAAATAAATTCGTAGCAACCGGAATGCCAACATGCAAAACAAAAACACTACGCACTTGTGCACCAACCTAATACACACGCGCAGCAGAGATGAGAGGAAATCGTTCTAGTAACGGTACCGGCGGCGTATGTGGAAATCCGCTCACATAAGCGGCTTTGTAAAGGGAAAATTGTTACAGCCAGGCGTCTGTGAACGAATACCTCCGAAAAGGCGAAAGGGGTCGGCTTTGAGCTGTCGTCTGTATCTATGGAGGAGAGTGGTTTAAGACGATGACACGAGGTTTGGACAGCTAGTCCTCATCACAGGAAGCGGACGCTTGCTCTCTCTGTAAGCAGATCTCTGTGGCAGAACTGACGACAAGGTACTATGCTGGTGCACACGCAGACGCAAGTGTTTCGGAGTGCACAGTCCAGCTCACGTTGTTGAACGTGGGTCCCGGTGGAAGACGATCCCTACGTGCTGCTTCGTTGACCAGACGACACTGTTAATTAAGACGACATCGGACACGGGACCATCGAGATTGGACTGTGGACCAGTGGAAACGTGTCGTCTGGTGGGGTGTATAACGATTCTTGTTACATCGCGTGGATGGTCTTGTTCGGATACGGCGTCATCCAGACAAACGCCTGCTCCACAGACACAGGCCGGTGGGACAAACCAATGCTATACAATGACGGTAAAAAATCGCAGCACCAAGGAAGAGTCGTGCGACATAAACGAAAGTTGGTAGGCGTGTTTCTACATCTGAAAGATGATGTCTGTTCAGATTTTGCGACACTTGTATCGGAATGGTGCCAGTAGTGCTTCTATGACGATGCAAATCAGGTTTAAAAATTTTATCCATTCTGGACTTGGAACACAGCGTCTGTCTTGTTAAAGGTTTCAGGAATTACTACAACCAATCGCCGTGTTTTCTTCAATTTTTATTTATTCATGACCGGTTTTAAATCGCCTGGCGATTCATCCTGAGATGATACAATTTAGTTTGGAGTATTGTGGGGGTCGTGCATCTGTGGCAGATATGGAGACGAAAAAGTGAGCACTGTATGTGGGAATAATATTAAGATTGTGAGATTTATTTGATGGTATTACTCAATGTTTTTATTCGTGTTACAAGCACTGCTCTGGAAAACATAATGTGTGCTTTCCAGCATCGTTAAATATCAAGTGAAACAGGCACTTTTCCACCGATGGCGATTCCCACATACTTTACAAAATATAAACAAACCAAAGAGTGTTCAAAAATGGTTCAAATGACTCTGAGCACTATGGGACTTAAATGCTGAGGTCATCAGTCCCCTAGAACTTAGAGCTACTTAAACCTAAGGACATCGCACACATCCATGCCCGAGGCAGGATTCGAACTTGCGACCGTAGCGGTCGTGCATTTCCAGACTGTAGCGCCTAGAACCGCTCGGCCATCCCACCCGGCCGAAAGAGTGTGGCTGTTGTTGTCTCCAAAGCGTTTTGTGGAGGCAGAGATTTTATTTGCTCATTTTTCGTTTTGTGTGGCATTCGTAATAAAATATGTATTTTTTACATTACTTTCTTTATAAAACATTGTACTATGTTTTTACATTGCAAATTTTTATGCTATTTACAAAATCTACAACAAAGTGTTTAGGACAATATTTCTGGTAGTGAAGTTATTTTTGGCAAGTTTCTCATTGCTCAATAAAGAGGATAGTATACATATGGGGAGGGGAGGCGGGAAAGGAGGGGGTGGGGGTTAGAAGGATGAGAGTTGATGGCCTGCAACTATATTTAACGATACTGGAAAGCATACATTATGCTTTCCAGAGCAGTGCCTGCCACAAAAATAAAAACAGTGAGTAATACCATCAAATTAATCTTACAATCTTAATACTATTGCCACATACAGTGCTCACTTTTTCGGATATATATCTGCCGCAGATGCACGACCTCCACAATACTCCAAACTAAATTGTATCATCTGATGATGAACCGCCAGGCGATTCGAAACCGGTCATGAATAAATAAAAATTGAAGGAAAAACGGCGATTGGTTACAATAATTCCTGAAACATCAAATCGGGTTTGCTTTAAATACGCGCTGTAGAGGTCGTGAGGAATAGTTACCTTTGGGATTGGATGTGGTGAGTTGATGTTAGTCATGCATGCTTCAAGGTGACAAAGACTGCATTATCAACACTTTACTGAGTTTGAACGAGGTCGTTTAATAAGAATACGAGAAGCTGATAGTTCCTTCTGTGGTATTACAGAATGACTTGGTGGGAACGTAGCCGTTGTGCGTGATTGCTGGCAGCAAAGGTCACGGGAATGCTAGGTCGCAAGGGCTCCGGAAAGCGACGTGGCACTACCGATAGGGAAGACCACGTGTTCGGCTTATAGCTCCGGCGCATCGTACTGCATCTGCAGCAGCAACTTGAGCAGCAGTTGGCTCCACAATGACATAATGAACCGTCACAAACCGGTTACTTAAAGAACAACTCCAAGCCACATTCCCTGTGGCGTGCATTCCACCGACCGCAAACCACCGCCATTTACGATTTCAGTGGTGTCAAGCGGGAGCTCACTGGTTGCAGGTTGAAGCTTTGTTGAGTTTTCTGATGAAAGGTGGTTCTGCCTCGGTTCCAGTTATGGCTCTGTGTCGATTAGAAGGATAACAATTGTGGGCCTGAAACCATCTTGCTCGCATTCCAGACAGACAAGAGCTACACTTGGAGTTATCACCGGGGGTGCAGTTTCATATGACAGCAAATTTGTATGTCAGTTTTATGATTCGAGTTTTTGTGCTACCATTTACAGGGTGTTTCAAAAATGACCGGTATATTTGAAACGGCAATAAAAACTAAACGAGCAGCGATAGAAATACACCGTTTGTTGCAATATGCTTGGGACAACAGTACATTTTCAGGCGGACAAACTTTCGAAATTACAGTAGTTACAATTTTCAACAACAGATGGCGCTGCAATTGATGTGAAAGATATAGAAGACAACGCAGTCTGTGGGTGCGCCATTCTGTACGTCGTCTTTCTGCTGTAAGCGTGTGCTGTTCACAACGTGCCAGTGTGCTGTGGACAACGTGGTTTATTCCTTAGAACAGAGGATTTTTCTGGTGTTGGAATTCCACCGCCTAGAACAGTGTTGTTGCAACAAGACGAAGTTTTCAACGGAGGTTTAATGTAACCAAAGGACCGAAAAGCGATACAATAAAGGATCTGTTTGAAAATTTTCAACAGACTGGGAACGTGACGGATGAACGTGCTGGAAAGGTAGGGCGACCGCGTACGGCAACCACAGAGGGCAACACCCAGCTAGTGCAGCAGGTGATCCGACAGCGGCCTCGGGTTTCCGTTCGCCGTGTTGCAGCTGCAGTCCAAATGACGCCAACGTCCACGTATCGTCTCATGCACCAGAGTTTACACCTCTATCCATACAAAATTCAAACGCGGCAACCCCTCAGCGCCGCTACCATTGCTGCACGAGAGACATTCGCTAACGATATAGTCCACAGGATTGATGACGGCGATATGCATGTGGGCAGTATTTAGTTTACTGACGAAGCTTATTTTTACCCGGACGGCTTCGTCAGTAAACAGAACTGGCGCATATGGGGAACCGAAAAGCCCCATGTTGCAGTCCCATCGTCCCTGCATCCTCAAAAAGTACTGGTCTGGGCCGCCATTTCTTCCAAAGGAATCATTGGCCCATTTTTCAGATCCGAAACGATTACTGCATCACGCTATCTGGACATTCTTCGTGAATTTGTGGCGGTACAAACTGCCTTAGACGACACTGCGAACACCTCGTGGTTTATGCAAGATGGTGCCCGGCCACATCGCACGGCCGACGTCTATAATTTCCTGAATGAATATTTCGATGATCGTGTGATTGCTTTGGGCTATCCGAAACATACAGGAGGCGGCGTGGATTGGCCTCCCTATTCGCCAGACATGAACCCCTGTGACTTCTTTCTGTGGGGACACTTGAAAGACCAGGTGTACCGCCAGAATCCAGAAACAATTGAACAGCTGAAGCAGTAAATCTCATCTGCATGTGAAGCCATTCCGCGAGACACGTTGTCAAAGGTTTCGGGTAATTTCATTCAGAGACTACGTCATATTATTGCTACGCATGGTGGATATGTGGAACATATCGTACTATAGAGTTTCCCAGACCGCAGCGCCATCTGTTGTTCACAATTGTAACTACTGTAATTTCGAAAGTTTGTCTGCCTGAAAATGTACTGTTGTCCCAAGCATATTGCAACAAACGGTGTATTTCTATCGCTGCTCGTTTAGTTTTTATTGCCGTTTCAAATATACCGGTCATTTTTGAAACACCCTGCATGAGCAGCATTCAAATGGTTCAAATGGCTCTGAGCACTATGGGACTTAACTTCTGAGGTCATTAGTCCCCTAGAACGTAGGACTATTCAAACCTAACTAACGTAAGGACATCGCACACATCCATGCCCGAGGCAGGATTCGAACCTGCGACCGTAGCGGTCGTGCGGTTCCAGACTGTAGCGCCTAGAACCGCTCGGCCACTCCGGCTGGCCAGGAGCAGCATTCCATGGGGTGATTTCCAACAGTACAACAATCACCCACATATCGCTGTTGTAACCCAACATGCTCTACAGAGTGTCGACATGTTGTCTCGGCCTGCTCAATCCACGGATCTGTCTCCAGTTGAGCACATATGTGAAATCTTCGCACGACAGCTCCAGCGTCATACACAATCGGAATTAACCGTCCCTGTACTGACCGACGAAGAGCAGCACACGTGAAACTGCACGCCACAAACTGACATCTGACACCTACAGAACATAATGCATGCACGTTTACATTCTTGTATTCAACATTCTGGCAGTTACACCAATTATTAATGTACCAGCATTTCAGCTTTTCAGTGGCTTATATCGCGCTTATATTAACTTGTCATCTTGCTTTCTATTTTAATCGATTATGTTGTCTAGACAAAGGTATTCCCGAGATTTCGGCACCCTACATTAATTATTTTTTGGTGGTCTGATTTCTTTCCGTCAGTGTAGTATGAGGGACATTCACATGGTCTTCAATGGGAACCTACGCTAGTAATCGGAAATACCCTGACAACTACGGAGTACTTTCTACACGCTAGTTAACCAAAACGAATTCAGAAAATATTGTTATTTTGATATCTAACTAATTCTTTATTCACACGGAGTAATGAGAGTTATCTAAAGGAGATCTCTAACGAATCTAAGTTCCATATTTCAAGAAGGATTTCAATATTGTTCCCCACAAGCGAAAACTAATAAAAATGCGTATCTACGGGATATCTCTCAAATTAGCGATTGGATTCGTGAATTCCTGTCTGAAAGGCCACAGTTCGTAGTAATTTAAGGGAACACGTCTACTGGAACGGAAGTGATATGTCGGATTCCCTAAGGAAGTGTTGTAGAGCCTCTGATGTATTTTATGTACATGAACCACTTAAGAGACAATCTAGCAGCTCTCTGCGGCTGTTTGCAGATGATACTGTCATTTACCTTCTACAGTAGTAAAGCCACCAGATGATCAAAACGACTTGAAAAATGTTTTCGACAAGACATCTGCATGGTGCGAAAAGTGATAGTTAGACTAAACAACCGAAAGTGTGAAATCGTCCAAATGAGTACGGAAAGGACTGTTAAATTTCGATTTCACGATGGACCACACAGAACGAAAGGCTGTCGATTCAGACTCGTATCTAAGAATTAAAATTACCAACCACTTAAAATGGAACAGTGAGATAGATAATATTGTGGGAAAATGAACAAAAGACTGCGTTTTATCCGCAGAAATCTTGGAAGATGCAACAAATGTGCAAAAGAAACTGTCTACCCAACGCCTTTTCCTCCTCTTCTGCAGTACTTTTGCGTGACATGGGCCCTTAGCAGATACGACTGATGGAAGACATCGAGAAAGTTCGAAGAAAGGCAGTTCGTTTTCCGTTACTACCAAAATATTCCTTTGGCAATTTGTAACGATGCGCTGGCACTTTAATAAGTACCTTAGCCTAACGTGTATTTCTTAAGTGACCATGATTGCATATACATGATATAGCAAAACGTACCAATAGTTAATTATAATCTAAAATGAGGATTTGTCTAGTTACTTATTGTATTTTCATCTGCATCGTCTTCCGTATCGTCCTCCGTATGGGTTATCGCCCATATGAAGTTTGTCATCTTGCTGCATGCAGACTTGCCTTCTGTTTGGCCGTGTGCCTAGGAACTCCCCGTGTGTTGCCTTTGAAATTATGTCTGCTAGTGTATTTGTGTCCATTCTAATTCATTTCTAAGGTCGTCTTCTGTTTGGGGTTCCATGTACGTGTCCTGTACCTGTGTTGTGTCCCTCATGTGTCTGTAAGTCTCGCAGAATAGGACTGGGTGTTCGAGAGATCCCATCTTCCCGCTTGCTCAAACTGGTGTCTGCCTCAGACACACGTGGTACAAGTACGTGGGATAAGGTCTGTGTGTCATGTTAAGAAATCCACCATGCCACGCCTAGGATTATCGTATTTCATTCTTAACTTTTCGATGTGTCAGGAAAGCAGACTTTCCATTTCTTATCACATGTGCCCCCCTCCCCCATGAACCATGGACCTTGCCGTTTGTGGGGAGGCTTGCGTGCCTCAGCGATACAGATGGCCGTACCGTAGGTGCAACCACAACGAAGGGGTATCTGTTGAGAGGCCAGACAAACGTATGGTTCCTGAAGAGGGGCAGCAGCCTTTTCAGTAGTTGCAGGGGCAACAGTCTGGATGATTGACTGATCTGGCCTTGTTACACTAACCAAAACGGCCTTGCTGTGCTGGTACTGCGAACGGCTGAAAGTAAGGGGAAACTACAGCCGTAATTTTTCCCGAGGGCATGCAGATTTACTGTATGGTTAAATGATGATGGCGTCCTCTTGGGTAAAATATTCCGGAGCTAAAATAGTCCCCCATTCGGATCTCCGGGCGGGGACCACTCAAGAGGACGTCGTTACCAGCAGAAAGAAAACTGGTGTTCTAAGGATCGGAACGTGGAATGTCAGATCCCTTAATCGGGCAGGTAGGTTAGAAAATTTAAAAAGGGAAATGGATAGGTTGAAGTTAGATATAGTGGGAATTAGTGAAGTTCGGTGGCAGGAGGAACAAGACTTTTGGTCAGGTGTATACAGGGTTATAAATACAAAATCAAATAGGGGTAATGCAGGAGTAGGTTTAATAATGAGTACAAAAAATAGGAGTGCGGGTAAGCTACTACCAACAGCATAGAGAACGCATTATTGTGGCAAAGACGGACATGAAGCCCATGCCTACTACAGTAGTACAAGTTTATATGCCAACTAGCTCTGCAGATGATGAAGAAATTGATGAAATGTATGATGAGATAAAAGAAATTATTCAGATAGTGAAGGGAGACGAAAATTTAATAGTCATGGGTGACTGGAATTCGAGAGCAGGAAGACGGAAAGAAGGTAACATAGTGGGTGAATATGGATTGGGGGAGAGAAATGAAAGAGGAAGCCGCCTGGTAGAATTGTGCGCAGAGCATAACTTAATCATAGCTAACACTTGCTTTAAGAATCATGAAAGAAGGTTGTATATATGGAAGAACCCTGGAGATACTAAAAGGTATCAGATAGATTATATAATGGTAAGACAGAGATTTAGGAACAAGGTTTTAAATTGTAAGACATTTCCATGGGCAGATGTGGACTCTGACCACAATCTATTGGTTATGAACTGTAGATTAAAACTGAAGAAACTGCAAAAAGGTGGGAATTTAAGGAGATGGGAACTGGATAAACTGACTAAACCAGAGGTTGTACAGAGTTTCAGGGAGAGCATAATGGAACAACTGACAGGAATGGGGGAAAGAAATACAGTAGAAGAAGAATGGGTAGCTCTGAGGGATGAAGTAGTGAAGACAGCAGAGGATCAAGTAGGTAAAAAGACGAGGGCTGGTAGAAATCCTTGGGTAACAGAAGAAATATTGAATTTAATTGATGAAAGGAGAAAATATAAAAACGCAGTAAATGAAGCAGGCAAAAGTGAATACAAACGTCTCAAAAATGAGATCGACAGGAAGTGCAAAATGACTAAGCAGGGATGGCTAAAGGACAAATGTAAGGATGTAGAGGCTTATCTCACAAGGGGTAAGATAGACACTGCCTACAGGAAAATTAAGGAGACCTTTGGAGAAAAGAGAGCCACTTGTATTAATATCAAGAGCTCAGATGGAAACCCAGTTCTAAGCAAAGAAGGGAAAGCAGAAAGGTGGAAGGAGTATGTAGAGGGTCTATACAAGGGCGATGTACTTGAGGACAATATTATGGAAATGAAAGAGGATGTAGATGAAGATGAAATGGGAGATACGATACTGCGTGAAGAGTTTGACAGAGCACTGAAAGACCTGAATCGAAACAAGGCCCCGGGAGTAGACAACATTCCATTGGAACTACTGACGGCCTTGGGAGAGCCAGTCCTGACAAAACTCTACCATCTGGTGAGCAAGATGTATGAGACAGGCGAAATACCCTCGGACTTCAAGAAGAATATAATAATAAGCAGGTGTTGACAGATGTGAAAATTACCGAACAATCAGTTTAATAAATCACAGCTGCAAAATACTAACGCGAATTCTTTACAGACGAATGGAAAAACTGGTAGAAGCCGACCTTGGCGAAGATCAGTTTGGATTCCACAGAAATGTTGGAACACGTGAGGCAATATTGACCCTACGACTTATCTTAGAAAATAGAGTAAGGAAAGGCAAACCTACGTTTCTAGCATTTGTGGACTTAGAGAAAGCTTTTCACAATGTTGACTGGAATACTCTCTTTCAAATTCTAAAGGTGGCAGGGGTAAAATACAGGGAGCGAAAGGCTATTTACAATTTGTACAGAAACCAGATGGCAGTTATAAGAGTCGAGGGACATGAAAGGGAAGCAGTGGTTGGGAAGGGAGTAAGACAGGGTTGTAACCTCTCCCCGATGTTATTCAATCTGTATATTGAGCAAGCAGTAAAGGAAACAAAAGAAAAATTCGGAGTTGGAATTAAAATCCATGGAGAAGAAATAAAAACTTTGAGGTTCACCGATGACATTGTAATTCTGTCAGAGACAGCAAAAGACCTGGAAGAGCAGTTGAACGGAATGGACAGTGTCTTGAAAGGAAGATATAAGATGAACATCAACAAAAGCAGAACAAGGATAATGGAATGTACTCGAATTAAGTCGGGTGATGCTGCGGGAATTAGATTAGGAAATGAGACACATAAAGTAGTAAAGGAGTTTTGCTATTTGGGGAGCAAAATAACTGATGATGGTCAAAGTAGAGAGGATATAAAATGTAGACTGGCAATGGCAAAGAAAGCGTTTGTGAAGAAGAGAAATTTGTTAATATCGAGTATATGTTTAAGTATCAGGAAGTCGTTTCTGAAAGTATTTGTGTGGAGTGTAGCCATGTATGAAAGTGAAACGGGGACGATAAATATTTTGGACACGAAGAGAATAGAAGCTTTCGAAATGTAGTGCTGCAGAAGAATGCTGAAGATTAGATGGGTAGATCATATAACTGATGAGGAGGTATTGAATAGGATTGGCGAGAAGAGAAGTTTGTGGCACAACTTGACTAGAAGAAGGGATCGGTTGGTAGGACATATTCTGAGGCATCAAGGGATCACCAATTTAGTATTGGAGGGCAACGTGAGGGTAAAAATCGTAGAGGGAGACCAAGAGATGAATACACTAAACAGATTCAGAAGGATGTAGGTCGCAGTAGGTACTGGGAGATGAAGAAGCTTGCACAGGATAGGGTAGCATGGAGAGCTGCATCAAACCAGTCTCAGGACTGAAGACAACAACAACAACAACATCACTTGTGCCCCACTCATCCTGCCAGATTCCCGTTCGCCAGAGTTTAAGCTGTCGCTTTTTGCTTAAGTACACACCGGTCTTTAACCAGTCCAGTGCAGCCTGATTTCTGCTGACAATATCTGTCGGTTAGTTTCCGAATACTACATATCTAGCTTCCACCAATGTGTTGCCGTTCGCTTGGTGGCGAGCGTTAGTCCATGTGCCCATCTACTTACTGCAAAACTGAGTACTGATTCGAAGAGCGCACAATGATATGTTCTTATTACTGACAAGGAAAGTCTACATTGTCCCGAGTTTAGCCTTACCAGTTCGTGTGGTATTTTTTCTGCCTAGTCTGTCGTTATCCTATGTCTTCGTGACAATTTTCATCTTTGTGTACTCCTACGTAGCATGTTACTACAATTCTTTTTTTTTGTTTGCGTCCTAAATTTTTATTAAGGATCCGTTTCCAGTAGACCCTTCAATAGAGTGTATGTTGTTTTGAGGTCTGCTGTCTGGAGTTTGTTTGTTGTGCACCACTGTGTGACTGTATGTAATGTCCCATTTTATTTCCCTTCTAGCTGGGCTCTGCTGTTAGCAGGAACTACTACCACTAGCGTAGGCGACGACTTCATCTAGCCTACTGTCTCCTCACAAAAGTTCTCCGAGGGGTCCAATAGTTATGTCCCAGAAGATGGGTCCACAGATCGATCCATTGGCAATTCTCCTAATAGCCTTGCGGCTACCTACGTGCCATTGTTCTACCCTATCCCTGCAGTAATCCAAGAGACTATTGTACAACGAATAGGGTACTTCCAAGTGCCTTAACCACGCAAACGGTACAGGCTACCACAGGTTATCAAAGAAATCGGCGATGGCTATCAAGACTGCTATTACAATATTTATTCTGTTTGATTGTTACAGTTTCAAGCGCATGATTATGCGTTGTATATTGATTGACCTTCTCTAAGCCCAATTAATGGGAAATAACGTCGTAGTGAGCTATGTGAACCTGTAGGCGGCTGCACAGTAGCTTCTCCTGGACTTTAGACATTGTGCATTGTGTTTACAATGCATAGCTAAATTCTAGCTCATAGGCCAATAGCTAAATTCTCACAGCTAGCCACTAGCTTAAAGTCTTACATGCTACCTTTATCAGAGTACAACGGCAACTGCTAATGCGTTCTGCGCGTCTCTACTTGCAATCGATTCAGCCACTCAGGCAACATCTTTGGTTCAGTGGCGTCAAAGATACGATCTCTTCTACATGTGATAACCATTACATGTCATTTTTCATGAAATACCGGGTGATCAAAAAGTCAGTATAAATTTGAAAACTGAATAAATCACGGAATGATGTAGATAGAGAGGTACAAATTGGCAAACATGCTTGGCATTTCGCTCCGTTTTACACTGTCTTTTCTGTATGCTGAGACCGTCTTTCAGCCAATGATTCCTTTTTCGATTTTCTCACACTTTTCATGCAGTTATTACGTGTTAGCCTCCCTGCATTTCCTATTTATTTCATTCCTAACTAACTTGTAGTTCTGTATTCGTAAATTTCCCTCATCTTTTCGGTTCTTCCTTCTTTTGTCGATCATGTGAAGCATTTCTTTGGGTTTTTCACAGTTATCTTCTTCGAAACTATGTTTTTTCTTCCAGCTCCTGTGATTGTGATTTTTAGACATGTCAATTCCTCTTCAACTGAATTGCCCACTGAGGTACTCATTATCGCAGTATCTATAGCCTCAGAGAACTTGCAGCTTGTCTCTTCATTCCTTATTAGTCCGATATCCTACTTCTACTGCAGAATACTCTTAATCTCTACTAAATTGAGATGTGACAACTGTATTGGCTTCTGGGTACTCCTTACAATTCAATATCTGATTTCATAATCTCTGCCTGACCATAAAGTAATCTAATTAAAATCTTCCCGTATCTCCCTGCTTTTTCCAAGAATGTTCCCTCCTCTTATGATTCTTGAACAGAGTATTCGCAATTATAGTTTAAATTTATTGCAGAACTCAATTAGTCTTTCTCCTGTCTCATTCCTACCACCAAGCCCATATTCTCCCGTAACCATTTCTTCTACTCTTTCCTACAAGCACATTCCAATCCCCCATGACTATAAGATTTTAATCTCCCTTCAAGTGCCGAATTACCTGTTCAGTATCTTCATATACGGGGTGATCAAAAAGTCAGTATAAATTTGAAAACTGAATAAATCACGGAATAATGTAGATAGAGAGGTACAAATTGACACACATGCTTGGAATGACATGGGGTTTTATTAGAACCAAAAAAATACAAAAGTTCAAAAAATGTCCGACAGATGGCGCTTCATCTGATCAGAATACCAATAATTAGCATAACAAAGTAAGACAAAGCAAAGATGATGTTCTTTACAGGAAATGCTCAATATGTCCACCATCATTCCTCAACAACAGCTGTAGTCGAGGAATAATGTGAACAGCACTGTAAAGCATGTCCGGAGTTATTGTGAGGCATTGGCGTCGGATGTTGTCTTTCAGCATCCCTAGAAATGTCGGTCGATCACGATACACTTGCGACTTCAGGTAACCCCAAAGCCAATAATCACACGGACTGGTGTCTGGGGACCTGGGAGGCCAAGCATGACGAAAGTGGCGGCTGAGCACACAATCATCACCAGACGACGCGCGCAAGAGATCTTTCACGCGTCTAGCAATATGGGGTAGAGTGCCAGTCTGCATAAACACCGTACGTTCCAGCAGGTGGTTATCAGCCAGGCTGGGGATTATACGATTCTGTAACATATCGGCGTACCTCTCAGCCGTCACGGTAGCAGTTACAAAACCAGAATCACGCATTTCCTCGAAGAAAAAAGACCCGATAACGGTAGATGTGGTAAATCCAACCCATACCGTGACTTTCTCGTCGTGCAATGGAGTTTCCACGACAGTTCTAGGATTTTCGGTAGCCCAAATTCTGCAGTTGTGGGCGTTGACAGACCCTCGGAGCGTGAAATGAGCTTCGTCGGTCCACAACACGTTACTCAACCAGCCGTCATCTTCCGCCATCTTTTGAAAAGCCCACACCGCAAATGCATTCCGCTTCACTAAATCGCCAGGTAACAGTTCATGATGCCGATGGATTTTGTACGGATAGCATCGGAGGGTACGCCTCAGTGCCAACCAAACAGTAGTGAATGGAATGCCGGTGCGACGCGCGACTGCACGAGCGCTGACTTCCCCGTGCATAGACGAACCCGCTACAGTCTCCATTTCTTCCTGAACTGTCTCAGCAGCATTACGCCTTGTGCTCGGTCGGTCACTACGGGGTCTAACGTCTAAACAACCCATGGCTTCGAACTTCGAAATCATTCTCGCCACGACTGCATTTGTCAACGGATCTTTTCAGGATCGTAACGCTGAACTAGCATATTATGCATTCTGATAATACAGCTTCACTAAAAGCGCCTTTTCAGGCAACGTCAACATGCTGCTACTGTTGGCGCATCTGATTCACTCTCTCATTACAGCTCCTTTTATACACGATTGTCATGCGCAGTCACTGATGTTTTGCTGTCCAGCGCCATCTATCGGACATTTTGTGAACTTTGTTTTTTTTTGTTCTAATAAAACCCCATATCAGTCCAAGCATGTGTGTCAATTTTTACTTCTCTATCTACATTATTCCATGGTTTATTAAGTTTTCTAATTTATACTGACTTTTTCATCACCCGGAATTACAAAATCGGGCTCCGCATACAAGTGAACCCCTCACATGGTTCCTCCCAAATGTTCTGTTGTGTGTATGTCAGCATGAATTGTTCCCAGTAATGCTTCCTAGTTTGTTCTAGTATACGTTTAAAATGGTGTTATCTTTGGATAGCAGCGAAATAACGGTGCTTTTCTGACCGTTCTCAAGGATACTGAGAAAGAGTGAGGAATTATTAACAGTTCATCCATCTGCCAGTTCACAGGTACACTGGCGTGGTTCATTGTGGACTAATGCATTTAAACGATCTTCATCAAACCCCGAAGGCCTTCCTGAAAGTGGAGAGTCACTAATGTCAAAACGATCATCCTTGAAAGGAGAAAAACATTTTCTTGCCGTACTCTGTCCAATGGCATTATCTCGATACACGGCGTAAATGGTTTTTCTGCCTCCACTACTGTCATCCGTCTATTGAACTTAAACAGAAGAATATGCGGGAAATGTACCGATTTCTCCACTTGGCACTCCATTTCCTAGCGTTCACAGCTCCAAATGTGAAAACAACAATGTCTAAACTCAAAGAGCGACAGTGAACTACAAATAAAAATGACGATCGATAAATAAATTCGTAGCAACCGGAATACCAACATGCAAAGCAAAACAAAAAACTACGAACTTGTGCACCAACCTAATACACACGCGCAGCAGAGATGAGAGGAAATCGTTCTAGCAACGATACCAGCCGCATATGTGAAAATCCGCTCACATAAGCGACTTTGTAAAGGGAAAATTGCTACAGCCAGGCGCCTGTGAACGAGTATCTCCGAAACGGCGGAAGGGGTCGGCTTTGAGCTGTCGTCTGCATCTATGGAGAGTGGTTTAAGACGATGACACGAGGTTTGGACAGCTAGTCCTCGTCACAGGAAGCGGACGCTTGCTCTCTCTGTAAGCAGATCTCTGTGGCAGAACTGACGACAAGGTACAATTTTTGAACATGGGTCCCGGTGGAAGACGATCCCTACGTGCTGCCTCGTTGACCAGACGACACTGTTAATTAAGACGACATCGGACACGGGACCATCGAGATTGGACTGTGGACCAGTGGAAACGTGTCGTCCGGTGGGGTGTATTCTTGTTACATCGCGTGGATGGTCTTGTTCGGATACGGCGTCATCCAGGCGAAACTGAATCATAGCTTGGAGACAGTGGCCAGGTCATTTAAGATTCCGCGCTTGCATAAAGTTTGCAAAATCGCGTCGTGACGATCGGCAATTGATCTCAGGGACGATGTAATAGATTTCAAATGAATAAATGGCAGGATAAGAATTATATTCGGCCATTGCGTGTCCACGTCGTCATCCGTTAAGCTAGTATTGCTGGTTGGCTGTAACAATAAAGCATTAAAACACTTCATGTATCATATATCTATTAGGAGAAATGTTAAAATGAGAACTCATGAGACTAAATTAATTTATATTAATTTCATTGCAAATGGTTCTAAAGCTAATACATGACACTTCATCGCTGTTCTCTACACAGAAGTAAGATTAACTGAAGATAGTCAAGGTATGCATCTGTCGTGCGCACTGTCAGTATGAAGGCTAACAGACAAGAGAGAGGGATCCGATTAGGAACTCTCTTCACTTACTTTCTAAAACAAAACAAAAAAGTATTGCAGTCGATCGCAGTCAGCCTATGAATGACTGCCGCTTTATCTTTGAAGTATTATTTATGAAATAATAATTACATTTCACAAAATTAATTTGCCTAAGGTACTTACAGTGGAAGTTACCTACAGTAAATAAATAGGTAAGTGCACATTTTTGTGCTTTCCGTTTTTTTTTTTTTTTTTGTGACGTTACACGTAGATAAAATTACGTGGGTCTGTCCATGTAATGCTTCAGAGCAAATCCCGTTATGTTATTTTATAAACTTACTGTTCATAGTTCGTTGCAGTGAATCTTTTGTCGTTTGTAACATAGACCTTACTAAGTAGAATCCCCGCCCCCCCCCCCCCCAAAAAAAAAAACTAATACTGCAGTTGGTACCAGTAGGTTCAATCAACGTGCTAATATTACGCGAACTCAAATCGGACAACGCTCTTTTCACGGAAACACTATTGATAACTAATTCGTAGTCCGCATACATATCGTTTTGTGCGTTAGGAGGAGAGATGATATTTATCGCCCACATACATTAATCCAAGCTGTTAAATGTCTCAGACTGTCGATCAAATCCCGTACTTTGTTATAACACACCACGAAAATTCTAAACATATTATGTGTATGATAAATAATTATAGATTCGAAGGCCAAACGTTATTATCTGTTTACAGCACCATACTGACATTACACTGCATGATGGAACCATAACAGATCTGGAAATACTATAAATTCCAGCCATTGCTGCAAGTGCATAATAAAACAAGTTTTCCAGTCTTGGTTGTATAGGAAGCTACGTGAGCAAACGAGATGATTTCAGAGATATGGCGGAGTAACTTTGAGTTTTACCATCAGATTGACTGCAAAATAGCTGCCGTTATTGATGTTTCTGTGTAATAGATTTCGACATTAGGCATACAGTACATATTTTTGTAAACCATTACAGATCCTGATTGCCTTTTTCTGTAAGTAGTGTATCGGGATATTGCATCTGCGTTACCGATTAAGCCATAAAAATTCATTTGAAGCTCTGGCTTTTACTGCCACGAAACCGGTTGCGATCAAGTAATAAAGGACTAAATACAGCTGAAGCAGTTATTAATACCCAAGATGAACACTGAAGACCATTAAAACTGGTTTTCTACAATAAGTATACATGTATCTAAAATATAACACTTATTTGTTCCAATTTTAGGAGTCATAACCAGAAAACATGTCATGATCAAAAACATCTAAGGTAGTATTACTTCCTCTGTAAGACAGCATATACGGAAACTTCGGTTGGTAACGGCCTATGTCTGTTCGACGCACATTGCCTCCTTTACGTATCAGGAAGATGTAATTTGTTCTACATCTCTGCCAGCAAGATAGATAGACCTTCTATGAGTAACCATTCTTTGCATTCTCATATGAACGTCACTAGAATCTCCCATATTCTTAACGCTAAAAGAAAAGAACTCTGGGAATTTAATGTACCCCGTACTGGGTTGCTTACGAAGAACAGTCATCGAACCTAGAGATAGTCTAGGGCAGAACTGGCAGCATCGCTAATCGGTAACTCAGGTAATCGATTTCAAATTCAAGTAATTAAAACTATAGAAATACAGAACATATAATTATAACCAACTGTCGGACCTGATTATAAGAAATGTATACACAGCCACACAAGGTAACAGTATTATTTTCATTCTTCAGAAGTCTGCCTTAGTATTCGTAAGAGTTTCGGAGAAACACTGGAATACGTCTTATCACTGCAATTTGAGCACCAGGAGCAAATGCTTTTCACTTACCGCTATTCACTCTAGTAGGAAAAAGATGCATCGGATATAGGTCATGACGAATACACTTCCAGTCACAAGATCTTCAAAATGTGATCAAACTTGAAATCCAATTACACTGTATTGTGTGTGCCACGATATGGATAACCTAGAGCCATGGACTTTGCATAGTGGCATAGTGTTAGTTTGCACACTACAATAGCATACTTAGCGGTGTATATTTAGAAGGGGCGTTCAATAAATAACGTAAAACATTTTTTTCTCATCTAATTTCGGCAGAATAAATGAGGAAAGTTTCCAACCGCTTTCTCATACATAAACAGCAGCTGACCGGCGTTGTCTGGTGAAACGTTGTTGTGATGCCTCGTGTAAGGAGGACAAATGCGTACCATCACGTTTCCGACTTTGATAAAGGTCGGATTCTAGCCTATCGTGATTGTGGTTTATCGCATTGCTACATTGCTGCTCGCGTTGGTCGAGGTACAATGACTGTTAGCACAGTATGGAACCGGTGTGTTCAGGAGGGTAATACGGAATCCAGTCAAGAACCAAGAGAACTTATTTAAACAGAAATTACGAATGCTTTGTTATTGTGAACAGGCGTCACAGTGTTATTGTGTGTGTGCATTCTTGCTTGTTAGTTGCACGATTACGTAACGACTATAAGGCTCACACACTTAGAACATTTACCAATACTGCTAATGAGATTCTAATGCAACATTTTGGTTTACTTGACTCCTGGAAATTGAAATAAGAACACCGTGAATTCATTGTCCCAGGAAGGGGAAACTTTATTGACACATTCCTGGGGTCAGATACATCACATGATCACACTGACAGAACCACAGGCACATAGACACAGGCAACAGAGCATTCACAATGTCGGCACTAGTACAGTGTATATCCACCTTTCGCAGCAATGCAGGCTGCTTTTCTCCCATGGAGACGATCGTAGAGATGCTGGATGTAGTCCTGTGGAACGGCTTGCCATGCCATTTCCACCTGGCGCCTCAGTTGGACCAGCGTTCGTGCTGGACGTGCAGACCGCGTGAGACGACGCTTCATCCAGTCCCAAACATGCTCAATGGGGGACAGATCCGGAGATCTTGCTGGCCAGGGTAGATGACTTACACCTTCTAGAGCACGTTGGGTGGCACGGGATACATGCGGACGTGCATTGTCCTGTTGGAACAGCAAGTTCCCTTGCCGGTCTAGGAATGGTAGAACGATGGGTTCGATGACGGTTTGGATGTACCGTGCACTATTCAGTGTCCCCTCGACGATCACCAGTGGTGTACGGCCAGTGTAGGAGATCGCTCCCCACACCATGATGCCGGGTGTTGGCCCTGTGTGCCTCGGTCGTATGCAGTCCTGATTGTGGCGCTCACCTGCACGGCGCCAAACACGCATACGACCATCATTGGCACCAAGGCAGAAGCGACTCTCATCGCTGAAGACGACACGTCTCCATTCGTCCCTCCATTCACGCCTGTCGCGACACCACTGGAGGCGGGCTGCACGATGTTGGGGCGTGAGCGGAAGACGGCCTAACGGTGTGCGGGACCGTAGCCCAGCTTCATGGAGACGGTTGCGAATGGTCCTCGCCGATACCCCAGGAGCAACAGTGTCCCTAATTTGCTGGGAAGTGGCGGTGCGGTCCCCTACGGCACTGCGTAGGATCCTACGGTCTTGGCGTGCATCCGTGCGTCGCTGCGGTCCGGTCCCAGGTCGACGGGCACGTGCACCTTCCGCCGACCACTGGCGACAACATCGATGTACTGTGGAGACCTCACGCCCCACGTGTTGAGCAATTCGGCGGTACGTCCACCCGGCCTCCCGCATGCCCACTATACGCCCTCGCTCAAAGTCCGTCAACTGCACATACGGTTCACGTCCACGCTGTCGCGGCATGCTACCAGTGTTAAAGACTGCGATGGAGCTCCGTATGCCACGGCAAACTGGCTGACACTGACGGCGGCGGTGCACAAATGCTGCGCAGCTAGCGCCATTCGACGGCCAACACCGCGGTTCCTGGTGTGTCCGCTGTGCCGTGCGTGTGATCATTGCTTGTACAGCCCTCTCGCAGTGTCCGGAGCAAGTATGGTGGGTCTGACACACCGGTGTCAATGTGTTCTTTTTTCCATTTCCAGGAGTGTACATTCTGGATTTAAAGTACTTCCTGTGAGATACCAGATGACACAGTGGTTAGTTTATGTGACAGCTACACGATTTTATCACGACGCTACTAATGAGTGACAATTTACAATGTTGCTTTTGCGGTGTATCTGTTTTATATCTGCACAGTTTTTCTGTATTATTCTGGAAAGTAAAACATGTTTTAGTAGTAACTTTTGTGGTATAGCTACAATGAGACAGCCTTTTCCGTAGCACAACAATACGTTACATTATAGTACTTTCTTGATCACGGTAAGGTACGTAATACCTAAGATATCTATACGCAAAGCATTTCACTTTTGTTTATCATGAGGTAAGTACATCGACTTCTGCAGAACTTAGATTTCGGAGGACGATAACTACGACATTTCCACAGAATTATCTTACAGCAAGACTCACATTTAGCGCTAAAGGACACGTATTTGAGTGATTAATTTTATACTTAAAACATTTATTTTTAAAGATATTTGAAGTACATTGATACAAAGGTTTTCCGTAACACATTTCATTCCATTGCTGTAATCTGTAACACCTGAGGGTATAATTACATTAATCCTCAGGGGGATACACGCTTACTTTGTGTACCATGTGTTTGGCAAGCACAAGGAGCCCTAGCTAATACGGTATTTGCTTATACAACTTTACACATCGGTACCATATTCCTCTAACACATAAATTACATAGCTATCTGATCATTTAACTGAGAGAGACAAACTTTTTTACTACATCAGTAACAGATGTTTACGTAATTACACCGTTGGATAACTTCACACTTACGAAATTGTATTTTGTCTGTACTTTGTGAACTGTTCATATTTTTTCAGAACCATTGTGATACTATGAGGGCTTTGAATGATGTATTTGGTATGAGATCATGATTTTTAAAGTACGTTTGAGGTAGATGACACTACTGAAATGAGCAGAGAATTTTTTTTAGGTTTTGAAATTATTGGAGGAAGCTGCGACGATTTTGAGATTTGACTGAGGTGTTATGATGTTATTATTACAACGACGATGTGTATTATGCTGTTGACGTATGTTTATGTCAATAAGATGATGCTACCATATATGAGGAATGTGATTACGTGTTTATATGTATATGAATAATGAATAGAAGTTAGGGACTCTGACTTGTGAAAAAGGATGTTGGAAACCAAGAATCGTACTTTAAGAGTTATGAAATGTATGTAAATGCGTGAATGTATTACAATGCCGACGAAAATTTTTTGGACACTGTTATATCAATAGCATTTTGTTTCTACAGATTTGTAATGCAAATTCTTGACCTGTGAAATATTTTTATATGAGACTGTCACTGTAGCAGAAACTGCTGTCGTAAATATTTCAGTAAGAAAGGTAAGTGACCTTGACGTAATGCGTTTTGGGCGCCCAGCTGAGAGGTAGCCATCTGACAAAAGAAAGCCATTAGGTGGAGAAAAAAAAAGAGGCCATTATCCTCGCCATTGACATTCCTTTAGAGATAGCATCGCAAATACGACACGCTCATTACTTGGAAAGATACTTACATCTGCACACCTGATTATGACAAGCGTCTTTCTACGAGAGTTGAGAGAATTAGTACTAACTTATGAAATGTCACATGACTATTGAATGATATTTTTATGCTTTGCTTTTCATAGTTGCTTATTTCATTTGTTATCTAGTTTCCAGCTGTGTTGCAGCATTGGTTTTATAAAAAAAAAAATGCATTTGCTAATGTGAACACTTTCTGTCAACAGATCTATTAAATAATTATTTTATGATCCACATTCTTCGAAACAGGAGCTCTTGGAATGGAAAGAACAATAAGAAGGGACTGATAACGATAACTGCATATATAATTTTTTTTCAAGTACTTGGTAATTTTTTGTAGAATTAGTTTTTGTGGTGCACCATTTTAATTACATAGACATTAAGATGTGAATAGACATTTCCCTTATCTGCATTGTTGTTTTAGTGTACTATTTTTTCCGCTTGAGCTATGTCATGTTTAGGTATAAGTTACTGCTGTTTGCCAGGCATAGTGTTACTGAATTTGACTTTGTGTTACTCTGCTAAGCCAGTTTATTACTGATTTATTTTTAATGTTTGCTGCTCATTGCATATTAGTTGTAATATTGTTGCTTGCTTTGCCAATTTGAATTTTTTGTCATTGATGTTTGTATTAATTATTTTGTGCTGCTGCATTGCCTCGTCCCTTAGTTTAGCATCTGAGCTCAGTAGATTTAAGTTAGCTTAAGAGGGGGTAGCCTATAAGAGAATTAGTTGCGATGAATTTGAAGAAATGCACTGAGAGGTTATACGAGAAAAATACAGAAAGCATGCTTGGATAGGATTTTTTTGGTGGAAGCAAAGGTTGAAATAAGACGAAAGATCTATGGAATGAAGTTTTGGGTTGGACTGCAGTACCAAATGTTACACTGAAAACGAACCCTGTCCTTTCCTTTTGGTGTTATCCCACTATGTGTTTGTGTACCCTTGTGTATTTGTTTTCTTCCTGTCTCTGTGTAGTTTCATAGAAGTTTTTCATCTTCTCATACTAAGCTATATTCACTATGATGAGGAATACTGTTATCCTCAAATATAATTGGCATTAATAATATGTTATTTACCTTGTAAATATGCTTAGACATTATTTATTCTGTTCTGTTTTAATGCTCATGTGTGAAGTTGATGTTTCGAAAGTTATTCTGATCTTTTATGTATGTACTCATGTCATAATTCCTGTAACACTGATGTATATGTCTATTTCTATTCTTTTGTAAAGCCTGTATTACTACAAATGTTATCTGTATTGTTATGTTTTTAATGATGTATTTTGTACCTTTGTTATTGTATTCTCATGTTATAATATTGTAATTGACACCAGTTCATCAAATTAAGTAACTTGTAAGCATTCATTTCACTGCACACATTTCTGTTGGTCATAGTAATGCACAATATGTGAGAAGTTGGGACTGTTAGTGTTTGCACGTGTGTTACTAATTCAGCAAGGGACTGGATAACAGCATTGCTGGTTCTAAGGACAATTCCAAAAACTTTGTGAGTGCACAAGTGGTGGTTATGGACTTGCTATCTTCTCTGCAAGACTCTTCGATGGTGATTGTGCACCTGCACAGTCGCAGCAGATGGCTGCTGGCCATCTCTACAATGACTACAGTGGGTCTCCACCTTCGATGAATCACCAATACCATTATTTCTACAAGGACTGCAGTGGGTCTGCACCTCTGGTGGCCCACCAATACCGTAATCTCTACCAGGACTACAGTGGGTCTACTCTGTGATGACCTACCTACCAATATTCATCAACTTCGACTGACTCTGCGGTTTGTTTGCTCTGTTGTGGCCCATTACCTGTCAGCATGTCAAGAGTCAGCACTGTCTTTCCGTTGGAAGGACAACACTACTTCTTCAAGACTGCATGGAAATCCACTACTTCTGTGTGCAATTTTTTTTACTAATGAGACTTTGTGAAAAAAAAACTGTAATTACTATTATGATGAATGATCAGGACTATCTTTATGGACTGTGAGAAAATTTTAGCTTTTGACCAAAATTGTATCAATAAGTGTGTGCATTTGCTTTCTTTGTTATTGTAATTACGATTATGAAAAATTTTAACAAATATGTATTGCCCACTGCCCAAAACAATTTGTAAAATTTTTTGTGGGGAGCATGGGGGCTATGTAAGTAGGCTGTTTATGTTTTCTTATTGGCAACGTTACGTAGCGCTCTGTATGAAAATCACTGGCTGTGCTGTGTGCAGTCTGTGGCTAGTTTGCATTGTTGTCTGCCATTGTAGTGTTGGGCAGCGGCAGCTGGATGTGAACAGCGCGTAGCGTTGCGTAGTTGGAGGTGAGCCGCCAGCAGTGGTGGATGTGGGGAGAGAAATGACGGAGATTTGAAATTTGTGAATGAACTGCTATATATATACACTCCTGGAAATTGAAATAAGAACACCGTGAATTCATTGTCCCAGGAAGGGAAAACTTTATTGACACATTCCTGGGGTCAGATACATCACATGATCACACTGACAGAACCACAGGCACATAGACACAGGCAACAGAGCATGCACAATGTCGGCACTAGTACAGTGTATATCCACCTTTCGCAGCAATGCAGGCTGCTATTCTCCCATGGAGACGATCGTAGAGATGCTGGATGTAGTCCTGTGGAACGGCTTGCCATGCCATTTCCACCTGGCGCCTCAGTTGGACCAGCGTTCGTGCTGGACGTGCAGACCGCGTGAGACGACGCTTCATCCAGTCCCAAACATGCTCAATGGGGGACAGATCCGGAGATCTTGCTGGCCAGGGTAGTTGACTTACACCTTCTAGAGCACGTTGGGTGGCACGGGATACATGCGGACGTGCATTGTCCTGTTGGAACAGCAAGTTCCCTTGCCGGTCTAGGAATGGTAGAACGATGGGTTCGATGACGGTTTGGATGTACCGTGCACTATTCAGTGTCCCCTCGACGATCACCAGTGGTGTACGGCCAGTGTAGGAGATCGCTCCCCACACCATGATGCCGGGTGTTGGCCCTGTGTGCCTCGGTCGTATGCAGTCCTGATTGTGGCGCTCACCTGCACGGCGCCAAACACGCATACGACCATCATTGGCACCAAGGCAGAAGCGACTCTCATCGCTGAAGACGACACGTCTCCATTCGTCCCTCCAATCACGCCTGTCGCGACACCACTGGAGGCGGGCTGCACGATGTTGGGGCGTGAGCGGAAGACGGCCTAACGGTGTGCGGGACCGTAGCCCAGCTTCATGGAGACGGTTGCGAATGGTCCTCGCCGATACCCCAGGAGCAACAGTGTCCCTAATTTGCTGGGAAGTGGCGGTGCGGTCCCCTACGGCACTGCGTAGGATCCTACGGTCTTGGCGTGCATCCGTGCGTCGCTGCGGTCCGGTCCCAGGTCGACGGGCACGTGCACCTTCCGCCGACCACTGGCGACAACATCGATGTACTGTGGAGACCTCACGCCCCACGTGTTGAGCAATTCGGCGGTACGTCCACCCGGCCTCCCGCATGCCCACTATACGCCCTCGCTCAAAGTCCGTCAACTGCACATACGGTTCACGTCCACGCTGTCGCGGCATGCTACCAGTGTTAAAGACTGCGATGGAGCTCCGTATGCCACGGCAAACTGGCTGACACTGACGGCGGCGGTGCACAAATGCTGCGCAGCTAGCGCCATTCGACGGCCAACACCGCGGTTCCTGGTGTGTCCGCTGTGCCGTGCGTGTGATCATTGCTTGTACAGCCCTCTCGCAGTGTCCGGAGCAAGTATGGTGGGTCTGACACACCGGTGTCAATGTGTTCTTTTTTCCATTTCCAGGAGTGTATAACAGGGGATGGCTACAGAAATTTGCAAGCAGGCAGATAGAGCAATGTGGGTGACCCTGACGACTCAGCTGTGAGACAGACGTGCCCTAGTCTGTGAGATAGACGGGGCCGACTACACATAACCGTAGCAAGGTGACAGGAAACAGCAGCCAGGCTGACAGCATCTCTGGAGACTCTCCAGTGCGCGTTAATTCTCCTCTAAAACGCTTAATCGTATGTATGTGAAAAGCAATAAATTCCACACAAGAACAATCTCAAATTGGTTAAATGTAGGATAAATGATTTTTAAAGGTAAGCAAACGATGAGGAATAGTGTTAGATGCTAATCTAAATGATGTAAATAAAAGAACTGTGCTATCCTTGTTGTCCGCAGAGCCTCTTTTTATCACGAATCTGCAAACTGTTCGTGATTTCATCTATAGTAACGTCAATAAGCAGTCACTTTCCTTCGTTTCCGTATCACACAGCTTTACACAGCATGCAAATATTTTTTCATGATTCAAAATACACACGACGTGCGACCATCATGTACTGGGTTGGAGAATTGCCACAGCATTTAGAATAAAATAACATCATCATTTCCTCAAGAAAGTAATGGCATTATGGCAGAGTCATCATGGCACAATGTCCCTCTCTCTTCAGAATGTACCATCCATCCACAATTAAATCATTTATGGTGTCATGTTCTCTTTTATTGCTACTAGTTACAGCTCCTGTCCTTCAGTTACCCCATATGTACAATAAATTTTTAATATATATAAGTACATGTGTCAAGCCATCTCTATCGTTTCTTCTGTATGAATAACAAAATTCACATTCTTTTTATTTTGCTAGGAATCTACAAGGTCTCTCACTCTCTCTCTCTCTTCTCTCTCAAACTGTAGAGCAGATCTGTGTCATCCTGGAGTCAGATGGTTCAGTGACTACATAGCTATCTCTCTTTCTTGAAGCTTTCTAGAGAAGTAATCAATAGAGAACTACAGGCACTTTGGTCTAGTGCTTATGCGACCAAAAAAAAAAAAAAAAAAAAATCAGCTACGCTCTGCGTATAAATACAGATAACCTGTTTCACCATATTGTATTCGGATTTTACTGAATTTTTTACTTTTCCACATTTTTCCGTTTTTCAGTATTTATAATTTTCTGCAATATATACGTACGCTATGTGATCAAAAGTATCCGGACACCTGGCTGAAAATGACTTAAAAGTTCGTAGCGTACTCCATCGGTAATGCTGGAATTCAATATGGCGTTAGCCCACCCTTAGCCTTGATGACAGCTTCCACTCCCGTAGGCATATGTTCAGTCAGGTGCTGGAAGATTTCTTGGCGAACGGCAGCCAATTCTTCACGGAGTGCTGCACTGAGGAGAGCTATCGATGTCGGTCGGTGAGTTCTGGCACGAAGTCGGCGTTCCAAAACATCCCAGAGCTGTTCTATAGGATTGAGGTCAGGACTCTGCGCAGGTCAGACCATTACAGGGATGTTAATGTCGTGTAACCACTCCACAACAGGTCGTGCATTATGGACAGGTGCTCGATCGTGTTGAAAGATGCAATCGCCATCACCGAATCGCTCAACAGTGGGAAGCAACAAGGTGCTTAAAACATCAATGTAGGCCTGTGCTGTGATAGTGCAAAACAACAAGGGGTGCAAGCCCCCCCCCCCCATGAAAAACACGACCACACCATAACACCACCGCCTGAGAATTTTAGTGTTTGCACTATACACGCTGGCAGATTACCTTCACCGGTAATTCGCCATACCCACACCCATGCATCGGATCGCCACATCGTGTACCGTGATTCGTCACTCCACACGTCAATTTCCACTGTTCAATTTGCCAATGTTCCAATGTTTATGTTCCTTGCAACCGAGCGAGACGTCGTTTGGCATTTACCAGCGTGGCGTGCGGCTTATGAGCAGCCGCTCGACCATGAAATCCAAGTTTTCTCACCTCCTGCCTAACTGTCATAATACCTGCAGTGGATGCTGATGTAGTTTGAAATTCCTATGTGATGATCTGGAGAGATGTTTGCCTATTACACAACTGTCGGCGGTCTCTGTCAGTCAACAGACGATGTCGGCCTGTACGTTTTTGTTCTGTACTTGTCCCTCCACGTTTACACTTCACTCTCATATCGGAAAAGTGAACCTAGGCATGTTTAGGAGTGTGAAAATCTCGCGTACAGACGTATGACACCAGTGACACCTAATCACCTGGACACGTTCGAAGTCCGTTAGTTCAGCGGAATGCCCCAATCTGCTCTTTCACGATACCTAGTGACAACTGAGGCCGCTTATATGGAGTACCTGGCAGTAGGTGGCAGTACAATACACCAAATATGAAAAAAGTATGTTTTTGGGGGTGTCTGGATACTTTGGATCACATTGTGTATACCAAGCAATAATAACCTAAAACTTGCACCACAAGTATTGCGGAAATGGAAAGTGCTATAGGAAATGTACGTTTTGTGGAAAAATGCGCTTTCGTAAATGACTGATAGCCCATTGACGTTAACAGATTGAAAGTACCGTAAATTAGAATGTCAGTGGTGTTTATTGTAGGATCCTAGTGCTAGTGGTTTACGAGAAGTCATACTTTGAAAAGTTGACACACTGACACTTGTACAGTACGTGCGATAGCACGCACTAAAGAACAAAACAAGTGCATAAACTACTTATGTGGATTCTGATCAGTAACGAGACATCTGACCATCACAGTTTGTATTCAAAATGACCACCGGCAGCGGCAATACACGCTCCCAGTCCGGTTTTGAACGACTGCTACATACGTGCTAGCATTTCAGCGGAGATGTCCGAGCAGGCTGCAGCAATACGTCGTTGCATATCATCGGCAGTAGTTGGTATGTCTTTGTAGACAGCGTCTTTCAGCTTTCCCTACAGAAAAAATGTATAACCGTCACATCAGGGGACGGGCCGGCCAAGGTACAGGTCCTCTGCGTCCAATCCAATGGTTTGGAGAAAATTTGTGAAGACACGCTGTAGTACTTCGTGCACTATGGGCTGGACAGCCACCATGTTGTTATCACAGATTCCTCCTGTTCTGTTCTGCAGAGGAACGTCTTCTATCGTCTGTGGAAGATGGTCTGTTAGGAGGCTGTGACACTTGTGCGCGTTCAGTGCTATGTCTGTGGAAAAAAAAAAGGCCTACGAGCTCATGGTTGACTGTTTCACGCCACACGTGTACACTTCATGGACGCTAATGTTCCATATTAAAAGCCAACGGAGACTGTCAAGAGACCAAGCGTGCACGTTTCGGCGGTTTAATGGGTCAAATGGCTCTGAGCACTATGGGACTTAACATCTGAGGTCATCAGTGCCCTAGAACGTAGAACTACTTAAACCCAACTAACCTAAGGACATCACACACATCCATGTCCGAGGCAGGATTCGAACCTGCGACCGTAGCGGTCGCGCGATTCCAGACTGCTGCGCCTAGAACCGCTCGGCCACTCTGGCCGGCTTCGGCGGGTTACCTTACCATGTTAGATCTGGGGTACCCTGTCGTAATGCCCACGTACAGAAGTTAACACGGTTCTCATAATCGTTTCCATGCAACTCTTGATGGAGCGATACATGGTAGGGATGGAACGTATGTCGATGGAGAATGCACAGGACACTTGTCTGACTAATGTGCGGATCAACTGCTACAGCAGCAAGAACATTAATTTCCCCCTCTTCTGTCATCACTTATTTCCTTCTAATACGTTGATTAGATAATACAATAACACTTTCACACAACTGGTTGTAGAGGTTTATAAATAATTGCCTAGATAGTTGACGTCTATTGGCGTATCTTACCGCGTACACCATGCAAGGACGAACTGCATTCTTCCTGTACTCTCTCTATATACTATGAGCATATAGACTTTTTCAGTACCGGTAAATCACAGCGTCCACTGACGACCAGCTGATTGGACTGCCACACACTAACTGACTAGCAAGTCGCAAGCAGTGCACTCAAGAGACACACAAGCACACTGTAAGCAAACATAACAACATCGTGCGTAGCAACTACGCAGGTTGAATTGCACAAACAACTGTCGGCTTGGAAACTTTTTAAAATACGATCTGGCACTAGAATTCTTTGACAAACACCACTGACATTCTAATTTACCCCAATTTTAGTTTTTTTAATGTCAGTGGGTTTTGTTCCATCTAAAAAGCGTATGTTAGCACAGAAAAAGCACTTTGTGAGTATAATGACAATTTCTTGAAAGTCTCTTTGGGTTTGCTGCCCGATCCTAAAATCAACTTGACTCGATATTTCGGCGATCCAACTGTTCGCCATCTTCAGGAAATGCTGCTTCTGCTGATGAGTCCCACTGAGAACTGACGCCAGGTTGCAAATCGACGTCCTATATAGGCCACCGTTCAGTACACGGCGCATGCGCCGCCCATCACGGTTTCTGCCTTCCAAAACAGGGAGGTGGCGCCGCCCTTAGTGAAACACTGCTGGCAACGATATATCGCAATCAAGGCCGCACCGAAGAACGTTCAGTTTTGATGCGAGATAATACAGTATTCCACGTTTTCCTAAGAGGAAACCCATTGTCTCTGTTGATTAAATTATCAGCCAATCTAATTTCAATCGCCTCTTTATAAACACTGTTCCAAAAATCGGAAATGTTGGCAACCACAACAGTTTCCTCAAATTTCATTTTGTGTCCCTCATTTAGGCAGTGTTCTGCTACCGCCGATTTTTCCGGCTGTTGTAGCCTCGTATGACGGTGATGTTCCACACACCTGTCATGCACTGTGCGAATAGAACGACCAAAGTAAGCTTTCCCACATTGACACGGAATTTTGTACACCCCGGGTTTCCTAAGTCCCAAATCATCCTTCACAGATCCGAGCAGAGCCCTAATCTTAGAGGGTGGACGGAACATACTCTCAATGCTAAAATATTTTAAATTCGTCCAATCTTAAACGATAAGCCTCCAGCATAAGGAAGAAAGGCCACATATCTATGTTCCTCTTCGTACACTTCCGGAGACGGTCCAAACTCCATAGCCCGACGAATCTGCTTCTCGGTGTATCCATTATCCTTAAAAACAGTCATCAAATGCTCAAGTTCTTGGGTTAAACTGTCTGCGTCGGAAATGGCATATGCTCTCCGTACCAAAGTCCTAAGGACGCCACTACGTTGGTGTGGTGGATGACAACTCTTAGGATGCAGATACCAATCTGTGTGTGTCGGCTTTCGGTGCACACTGTGTCCCAAAGTGCCATCTGGTTTTTTATAAACCATTACGTCTAAAAATGGAAGCATCCCATCATTTTCAACCTCCATAGTAAATTTGATACGGGGATGAAGACAGTTGAAGTGGTCCAAAAATGTGTTAAGAGCATCACGTCCATGCGGCCAGACGAAGAAGGTATCGTCCACGTATCTCTAGAAGCATGTTGGTTGCAAAGCTGAAGTCCTCAGTGCCATGTCCTCGAAGTCCTCCATAAATTAATTGGCGACTATGGGTGACAAAGGACTACCCATAGCCACTCCGTCATTCTGTTCAAAAACGTTACCGTTAAATAAAAAATACGTGGAGGTCAGCACATGACGACAAAGCTTCACCAGCTCTTCATCCAGTTTTTCACTGATCAAACTAAGGGACTCTTCCAGAGGAACTCGAGTAAATAGGGACACCACATCGAAACTCACTAGCAGATCTGAAGGACTCAACTTCAAAGATCTGAATCGTCGAATAAAATCCACCGAACTGGATATATGGTGTTCACACTTGCCAACAAATGGACTGAGAGCAGATGATAAATGCTTTGCCAGGTTATAAGTGGGTGCACCCAAATTACTAACAATAGAGCGTAGAGGAACCCCTTCCTTATGCAACTTAGGCAGACCATACAACCTAGGCGGAACGGCAGCAGCAGGATGCTTTACGTTTCTTACGTAAATCATCTGACAACGAACTCTTTTTCAACAGTGAAAGTGTCTTACGTTTGATCTTTTCTGTGGGGTCATTAGATAGTCTTCTGTACGCCGGGTCGTTGAGAAGTAAGTCCATTTTGAGGACATAATAATCCCGCGTCATTACAACCGTGGCATTCCCCTTGTCAGCTGGTAAAACTACTACTTCATTATCATTCTTAAGGGAACGAATGGTTGCTCTCTCTGCGGAAGAGATGTTATCCCGCGGTGGTCGAGCCCGACGTAATGTGTGCGACACTTCTTGCCTTATTTCCTCTGGTTGGTCCTCGGGTAGGCTGGGTACTGCTTGTTCTACAGAGCATATGAACTCTGTGATAGGAAGTCTCTTGGGAGTGGGCGAAAAATTTAATCCTTTCTCCAATACCGACACTGTGGGCCCATCCAACGCCTTGTTAGAGTGATTAATCACAGTACGCCGACGTTTATTCGCCTCTGATGCTTCTTTCCCGTTCTACAGCATCTTTGGATCACAGTGTCCCGGGTTCGATTTCCGGCCAGGTTGGGGATTTTCTCTGCCCGGGGACTGGGTGTCTGTGTTGTCCTCATCATTTCAATCGTGACAATGACTAGACTGGACTGCGAAAAAAAATTTGGACTGTGTAAAAATTGGGACTTTATACTGATGCTGATGACCGCACAGTTGAGGCCTCCACAAACCAAACATCGTCATCAATGTTTTTAGATTGGATCCACCTTTCAGACACTACCTCAGATCATACGTTGGTGGATCCATACCAAACATTACCGAGAAATTATTGTGCAGATGGACCCACCACAACCGCTTTCCCAGTCTTTACACAGGCTGATCTGCCCTGAACGGTATGTCCAGACATAGTGTAGACTGCATCCATACCTAATAATATTCCCGGAAGTAGCTTGTTGTGGATCCATTGTTATCAATATCCTACACCTAAGGCAGACATGTGGGCCTTTAGGATGCCACTCTGAACCCAACCCCGGATGCTGCCAACGCTCACACCAACACCGCTACCCCCAACGGCAACATCCCCAACGATGGTCAGTTGCTCAACAGTTGCATGTCCATTCGCCCTTACGCATCTCCTCAGCCATAGTTCACCCCTGTCTTCTATGGTATGTGGTGTTCCACAGCTGCCTCGGCACCGTTATACTTTAACCATGGTGACACACGTGCAGTTTACAAACTGAGCTGTTTCGGAAATGCATTCACCCATGGCCCTAAAGCCAATGGTCATGCCATTCTGGACGTCAGATAGATTGCTCCATTTCGCATAACAATAACTGCAATGTTTTTTCCGTGTCCCCGCGACGCACTTTATATACCCTCCACTGGTAGTGCTGTCACCCACTGTCTGTTACTGCACGCTGACGTCGAACAAAGGTGGTGCTCACCTTAATGGGACTGGACCGGGCATTCATTTCCAAATGATTATTTTCTTTATTTTGGACAAAAGAAAAGCTGCTTAATTTTTCTACTACTCCGAAGCACGCAAGGATCTAAATCATTTACGTAAAACAAGTAGGATGACCCACAACCAACGTGACCCGTTCTTTGTGGAGGCAGCCAAATGTTGAAAGAATGGTTCAAATGGCTCTGAGCACTGTGGGACTTACCATCTGAGGTCATCAGTCCCCTAGAACTTAGAACTACTTAAGCCTAACTAACCTAAGGACAGAACACACATCCACGCCCGAGGCAGGATTCGAACCTGCGACCGTAGCGGTCGCGCGGTTCCAGACTGAAGTATCTAGAACAGCTCGACCACTTCGGCCGGCAAATGTTGAAAGAGACACGAGTGTGGATCCTTTGCGACACAAGACGGCAGAGGGTTGCCATGTGCAGAGTCTCGCCATTATACATCGGCGAAACCTGTGGCGACAATAACAATCAGCAAGGATTTCTTGGCGCTGTTTGGAGAAAGCAGGAGCCCAAATCGCGTACGAGTATTACACGATCTAGCGCAGGACATCACGTCTGACTCTGTTTGAAACTGCCATCATAGGAGACGCACCCGCTGCCGTTCTGCAGACTCCATCCAGAATTCAATTCGTATCTCCTAAACTGCATGGTTAGGTGGTTACTAGTCTCTGAAGTAAAGTTCCACTTAAAGGGAGGGATCGCCACCATTTTGTGAAATGACCCTTGTGACTTCAAAGACTTCCTGGAAGGACATTTTACAAACTGACTTTAACGCCGCAGCAATGGTTCAGAAATACAGATACATGAACTACCATGTTTGCTGAGAATTCAGCATTCATAAAAGGCTTTTGAACCAGTGAATTATCATCTCCCTGAAACACTGTAGATTTTTGAGTGCCCCCCAACGCAAAGCTTCTTCCGGAAATTTAGAGGGGAACGATACGAAGCCAGGTAGGGAGTTGCCTGACATCATTCACTCATCTAACTCGGGGGTTCTCAAACATTTTCCGTCACGTCACCCTTCTCAAACATAAATTATTTTGCTCCCCCCCCCCCCCCTCCCCTCCCCGCGCCTACTATTTTCCTTTCTCTCCTAAGCAGTTCTATGCTAGGCACAAAACGGCCCACGTTATCTACTTCTGTCTAATTACTGCAACTGTCAGTTACAACAATAAAAATAATAACAGAGAGCAGTGTTGGAGCACATCGGAGTTAGAGCATTTTTTAGAATTTGACACGTTTGTGTTACTCAAATATATTGAATGATAACAATTAACCTCATGCGCGACTGGAAGCTCAAGAACATGTTATTAATTCATATCACCATGAAACAATGCATTCATAAATTACAACTGGTTCATAAATAACCGCGGCTTCATGTGCAGTTACTGGAACTGAGAAAATGTGTGAGTTTCGCTACACGTATTTTTACAAATTAGTTCACAAATTACACTCCTGGAAATGGAAAAAAGAACACATTGACACCGGTGTGTCAGACCCACCATACTTGCTCCGGACACTGCGAGAGGGCTGTACAAGCAATGATCACACGCACGGCACAGCGGACACACCAGGAACCGCGGTGTTGGCCGTCGAATGGCGCTAGCTGCGCAGCATTTGTGCACCGCCGCCGTCAGTGTCAGCCAGTTTGCCGTGGCATACGGAGCTCCATCGCAGTCTTTAACACTGGTAGCATGCCGCGACAGCGTGGACGTGAACCGTATGTGCAGTTGACGGACTTTGAGCGAGGGCGTATAGTGGGCATGCGGGAGGCCGGGTGGACGTACCGCCGAATTGCTCAACACGTGGGGCGTGAGGTCTCCACAGTACATCGATGTTGTCGCCAGTGGTCGGCGGAAGGTGCACGTGCCCGTCGACCTGGGACCGGACCGCAGCGACGCACGGATGCACGCCAAGACCGTAGGATCCTACGCAGTGCCGTAGGGGACCGCACCGCCACTTCCCAGCAAATTAGGGACACTGTTGCTCCTGGGGTATCGGCGAGGACCATTCGCAACCGTCTCCATGAAGCTGGGCTACGGTCCCGCACACCGTTAGGCCGTCTTCCGCTCACGCCCCAACATCGTGCAGCCCACCTCCAGTGGTGTCGCGACAGGCGTGAATGGAGGGACGAATGGAGACGTGTCGTCTTCAGCGATGAGAGTCGCTTCTGCCTTGGTGCCAATGATGGTCGTATGCGTGTTTGGCGCCGTGCAGGTGAGCGCCACAATCAGGACTGCATACGACCGAGGCACACAGGGCCAACACCCGGCATCATGGTGTGGGGAGCGATCTCCTACACTGGCCGTACACCACTGGTGATCGTCGAGGGGACACTGAATAGTGCACGGTACATCCAAACCGTCATCGAACCCATCGATCTACCATTCCTAGACCGGCAAGGGAACTTGCTGTTCCAACAGGACAATGCACGTCCGCATGTATCCCGTGCCACCCAACGTGCTCTAGAAGGTGTAAGTCATCTACCCTGGCCAGCAAGATCTCCGGATCTGTCCCCCATTGAGCATGTTTGGGACTGGATGAAGCGTCGTCTCACGCGGTCTGCACGTCCAGCACGAACGCTGGTCCAACTGAGGCGCCAGGTGGAAATGGCATGGCAAGCCGTTCCACAGGACTACATACAGCATCTCTACGATCGTCTCCATGGGAGAATAGCAGCCTGCATTGCTGCGAAAAGTGGATATACACTGTACTAGTGCCGACATTGTGCATGCTCTGTTGCCTGTGTCTATGTGCCTGTGGTTCTGTCAGTGTGATCATGTGATGTATCTGACCCCAGGAATGTGTCAATAAAGTTTCCCCTTCCTGGGACAATGAATTCACGGTGTTCTTATTTCAATTTCCAGGAGTGTATTTGAAAGATACCAGCGGACAGACGACGTCTGAACAATAATCAAAATTTAAATGCCCATATAAAAACTGTTATATTCAAACTGATCATTAAAGGAGAAACAGACAAAAGTATAAACACAACCAGTTAAAATTTGGAAATTTTCTAACACTTGCATATTTAGTGTGGCGTGTGTGCTTGAACCTGTGAAGAAAGCAGGTCCAATCTTGGTTGAATTTTTGAAACAATTCACAGCTCCCTTTCCAGCTACAATCGAGGCCGATGTTTCGTCTAGATTAACGTCCTTGCGAAAAATGTTGACTCACACATGTAACTTCAAGCGAAAGATAACAATGCGTCCACTACTCCTCGTGCTAAATTGGGATATTCATTCCGAGTCGACACACAACAATTTTCAGGAGACTTCGATTTAAATTCGTTTAGAAGTGGTCTATCACGCGAGAGTTCTATTAGTTCTTCCAGTTCTATTGTTGACTGGTGGTCTGTTATGTTCGTACCGAACGGATTGTAGATCTAGTCATACGTCAGAGAAGGTACTGACGATTTAGCATCGATTTGTTGACCTATGTTTTCGAGATTTACTACGCCAGTCCTACTAATTTTATCTACAACTAACTCACTTCCCGTTATGAAACCATTCAGACGAGAAGACATCTCGTAATTACTCTTTTTATTCTGGGATTTCCCAAATGCAAGTTTAGTTTTAACGCAACCACTTTCTCACTTAGAAAGGCTGTATCATTATTGCGACCTTGAAGTGATAAGATCACCCAGTTTCTCAAAAACATCGGCCAAGTAGCACAATATTAGAAGGCATTTTTCATTCAGTAACAAAGACGTGAGAGTAGCACCTCTGTTCAGCAGGATAAGATGCAGTTCATCCTTCAGCTCCAGAACGCTACGAAGAACTTAACCACGAGACAACCAACGTACTTTCGTATGCAATACAACCGAATCAGGACTACCCATCTCCTCGCAAAGAATGGAAAATAGCCTACTGTTTAAAGCTCATGCTTTCACAAAATTTACAAATGGTTCAAATGGCTCTAAGCACTATGGGACTTAACAACTGAGGTCATCAGTTCCCTAGACATAGAACTACTTCAACCTAACTAACTTAAGGACATCACACACATCCATGCCCGAGGCAGGATTCGAACCTGCGACCATAAATGCAGCGCGGTTTCGTACTGAAGCGCCTATAACCGCTCGGTCACAGCGGCTGGCCACAAAATATACAACACTGACTACATCTTTCAGCACATTATTGGCTTCCGGTTATACTACTTCAGAAGCCAATGCATCCTTGTGTATCATGCAGTGTGTGTGTTTCATAGAAGGACAAAAAGCACATCCTCTTGCCACGAATCCCCTTTTAATTCCAGAAAATGCTGCCACCCCATCGGTACATATACTAACACAATTTTTCCATGATAGGTTGTTGTCAACAACACAGAAATTCACAAGAAAGAAAATATCTTCTGTTGTGGACTGACAAGACAGCCAGTCCACAGTGACGGGTAACCGAAAGGCACGCGTTTACATAAGCCGGCTGGCGTTAGGTCTGAAACAGGATACGTAATGAATACTATGAAGAAAAGTACGTAGCTGCTGGAATACTTAACTTTAATCCATCATTTGTATACAGCATTCTTGATGATACAAGTGAGACTCTCTCTAGAAATGGTTAATGGCGCCTTGCTAGGTCGTAGCCATGGACTTAGCTGAAGGCTATTCTAACTATCTCTCGGCAAATAAGAGAAAGGCTTCGTCAGTGCAGTCGCTAGCAAAGTCGTCGTACAACTGGGGCGAATGCTAGTAAGTCTCTCAAGACCTGCCGTGTGGTGGCGCTCGGTCTGCGATCACTGACAGTGGCGACACGCGGGTCCGACATGTACTAATGGACCGCGGCCGATTTAAAGCTACCACCTAGCAAGTGTGGTGTCTGGCGGTGACACCACATCTTCTGCTGGAGTTCTCCTTTATAAAGCTCTGCAAAATAGAAAGTCTTTGTGCATTTTCATTTTCATAACAGTAGTGTGGAGAGAAAAGAAGCTGGGAACGATTTCTGATTAGTAGTGTCATCAAGTAGGAAGGCGAATTTTGTTCTATACTGAAGAAATGGTATCATTTGGTTTTTCAGGTCAGCGGCTATTGCGTTAATAGCACAAGCCACGATATCATCAGAGACTAGCATCGACTTCAGACTGTCACCAAAACTTTCTCCATGCATGATTTCGTACATTTCGACGCGAAGAATTAATTTTTCACCAGTAACGTGTGATCATTTAGATTTAGTAGATTGATGCATGCTCTTAGGGCTTTCTTAGGAACTGATGCCAGTTTTCTATTGCTCATGATACTTAAAAATTCCGTGGGTAATACCTAGACAGTCCGCATGTTTTGTCTGCAGATGTATCTTTAGTTTCGTGCTATCGTTGGCTAAAATCTCCTAACAAAGGACAGATTGTTGTCGTTCCTCATTATTCCAAGGAATTCTGGTCAAGCCCGATGTGAGATAATGAGCTTGTTACTTCCACACTTTCGTTTTGTATTTAGAAATAACATCGATGATAGGAGCAGAGAAAGATGCGAGACAACATTGATTAAATTCGAATCTTTTTCGTTACTGAAACTATTTACCTTCGAAGTAGAAGAGACACTCTGCGAATCACTTCTATGGGATATCTTGCTATCACTTATAATCAGTTAGATGTTCATTGGAACGGCGGGACTTCCGTCACTTTATTTTAAATCCGGTTAACTACTTCCACGAAAAACGCACTAGAATTCAACGTCTAGCTTAGCTGTCGCCTTTGAACTGACTCCTAAAGCTTGGCTGAAATCGAGTGAACAGTCACAATGGCTGTGATTATCAGTCTATTCTAGCAGCCAGTATTGCAAGGAAATGGCGGTCAAATTGTCAAGCGGGCTATTGTCATAAGTGGCTGTTAAGGGTTTGGTAAATTGATAAAGCTGCGCGTGTTCGGTGACATGGGCTACGTGATGAAATATTAATCGCAACTTTTTTCAGCATTCCTTTTGACAGGGCCTACAGGTTAGTTCTTAGGAAATAAGACAGCACATTAATGACGTGGAAGCTCCCTGGCTTGTTTCATAGAAATAAGATTCTGACGCTAGCAATATTTGTTCACTAGAAATCTTTTTCTTATTTTATTTATTGGAAATGCACACATGCCGTGCAAAGGATTACTTTAACATTATATTACATTCACATTACTTGTCTTTGCTATAAGCTACGATGAATTTCTGTCTAATCCTGCATTTGATAATATGGTATCGGTCACAAAATTCCAAGCACAACTCACACACACACACTCGTCATTTGGTTCGTGACATAATTTATTGCCACACACCTTGTGGTGAAAACCATGGGTCGCCATTCTCGTCGTCACGTGTCGCTTTTCATGGTTAGCTTCCATCCAAGTCCTTTCTTGATTAGCATACGTTGCATAGAAGTCCTCTGATATGTTGCTTTTCTTCTCATGCAGATCTTGTAGAAGCCGTTTGATGTCAGTAGTAGCTGGGAGTATGAGCTCGCATCTTAGATCCTCTATCAGAAAGGTCTCCCTGGTAAGCTCGTACACTTCCTCGATCTTGAGTTCTCCGGGACTCCTAACATTCTCTTCAGGTATCTAGCCTTTACTCACTCCAGTTCTTCCAACTGTTTGTATGTGAGGTATTCTCCGACTGATTCTAGGCCATATGTGAGAACAGGTAGTATCTTTAGCCTGAACAGATCCATAGCTGGGCTGATCGATAGCTGTGTGATGTCTCTGATTTCATTCACAACTCTAGTGGCCACCACTGCTCTAGATATACACTCCTGGAAATGGAAAAAAGACCACATTGACACCGGTGTGTCAGACCCACCATACTTGCTCCGGACACTGCGAGAGGGCTGTACAAGCAATGATCACACGCACGGCACAGCGGACACACCGGGAACCGCGGTGTTGGCCGTCGAATGGCGCTAGCTGCGCAGCATTTGTGCACCGCCGCCGTCAGTGTCAGCCAGTTTGCCGTGGCATACGGAGCTCCATCGCAGTCTTTAACACTGGTAGCATGCCGCGACAGCGTGGACGTGAACCGTATGTGCAGTTGACGGACTTTGAGCGAGGGCGTATAGTGGGCATGCGGGAGGCCGGGTGGACGTACCGCCGAATTGCTCAACACGTGGGGCGTGAGGTCTCCACAGTACATCGATGTTGTCGCCAGTGGTCGGCGGAAGGTGCACGTGCCCGTCGACCTGGGACCGGACCGCAGCGACGCACGGATGCACGCCAAGACCGTAGGATCCTACGCAGTGCCGTACGGGACCGCACCGCCACTTCCCAGCAAATTAGGGACACTGTTGCTCCTGGGGTATCGGCGAGGACCATTCGCAACCGTCTCCATGAAGCTGGGCTACGGTCCCGCACACCGTTAGGCCGTCTTCCGCTCACCCCAACTTCGTGCAGCCCGCCTCCAGTGGTGTCGCGACAGGCGTGAATGGAGGGACGAATGGAGACGTGTCGTCTTCAGCGATGAGAGTCGCTTCTGCCTTGGTGCCAATGATGGTCGTATGCGTGTTTGGCGCCGTGCAGGTGAGCGCCACAATCAGGACTGCATACGACCGAGGCACACAGGGCCAACACCCGGCATCATGGTGTGGGGAGCGATCTCCTACACTGGCCGTACACCACTGGTGATCGTCGAGGGGACACTGAATAGTGCACGGTACATCCAAACCGTCATCGAACCCATCGTTCTACCATTCCTAGACCGGCAAGGGAACTTGCTGTTCCAACAGGACAATGCACGTCCGCATGTATCCCGTGCCATCCAACGTGCTCTAGAAGGTGTAAGTCAACTACCCTGGCCAGCAAGATCTCCGGATCTGTCCCCCATTGAGCATGTTTGGGACTGGATGAAGCGTCGTCTCACGCGGTCTGCACGTCCAGCACGAACGCTGGTCCAACTGAGGCGCCAGGTGGAAATGGCATGGCAAACCGTTCCACAGGACTACATCCAGCATCTCTACGATCGTCTCCATGGGAGAATAGCAGCCTGCATTGCTGCGAAAGGTGGATATACACTGTACTAGTGCCGACATTGTGCATGCTCTGTTGCCTGTGTCTATGTGCCTGTGGTTCTGTCAGTGTGATCATGTGATGTATCTGACCCCAGGAATGTGTCAATAAAGTTTCCCCTTCCTGGGACAATGAATTAACGGTGTTCTTATTTCAATTTCCAGGAGTGTATATACTCTGAAACCTTTTCCCGTATTTTGGACTGTGATACATAGATATTTGAAATTTTTAACCCTCTTGAGTCGTTTTCCATTGCTTCAGTGAGTCTTCCTCCTTTCCCGAATGCTACCAACTCCGTCTTCTCTTCGTTTATCTCGATGTCGTTTCACCCCGCCCATTCGCTTAGTGAGTTTAGCGCTACTTGTAGTTTGTCTATATCTGTCACTGCGAGGGCCATGTCATCAGCGTATATGTACGTGCTTGTTCCTGCCATTCCTTTCGTGACATCGTGCGTGAGGACGTTAAACAGGATAGGACTGAGTGGATCGCCTTGGTGGACGCCCTTCGTCTGTGGCAGCCAGTCGGATATGCCTATTCCATCACTATCTGTATGTGGTTTTCTGCCAGTACATTCGATGTCAGGGTCGTTATATCGTTCTTCCAGTTAGTCCCTCCAGTTTGTTTATTAAAACCTTTCTGCTGAACAGGTCGAAAGCTTTTGAGTAGTCGACAAAAACCACATATAGTTTTTGTTTGAGTCTTCCTATGGTCTGCTTTATTTGTTCCTGCAGGTTTTCTACTGCCAGGGTCGTGGGCCGTCCCTTCCTAAAACCGAACTGCTCCCCTGGCAGAAGGGGCTCGAGCTTCTCTGCCAGCCTTTTGGCGAGGGTTCCCGTTAGGAGTTTCAGTGGCATGGATTCCAAAGCTATTCCTCTGCACGCGTCTGGGTTCTCTGTCTCCTTTTCCCTTATATAGTAGTTTGAGTGCTGATTTTCTCCATCGCCCGGTATGCTTCCGAGTTCTATACATTTATTTAGAAGGGAGATCCATATCGGCAGGTATTCTTGTGATGTCTGTGCTAAGTGTTCGTTTCTTATTCCATCTGCTCCTGATGCTCTGTTGTTCCTCATTTTCTGTATCGCTCTCGCAATTTCATCTGTGGTGAGGATCTCATCAGCCTGTGGGGTCCCAGATGTTTTGATCGTAGGTTTTGTTTCTTTTGAACAGATTACTTTTCTTATGTGGTCTTTCCATGTTTCCATGGGGCTGTTGGGCTGTATTTTCTGTCTTTTCAGTCTCAGAGCACGGTGTAAATCTTTTTCTTGTATAATATCAAATTGATTGACTCTCTCGCTGTTTTAGTTTGTTGGTGGAATATTAATTGCTATTATCTTTCATTAATATCTCAGTAGTAAAAATAGGAAAAAATTCCATTTTTCATCTCGTTCACGTAGATGTGGACTCGGCTCTTGCATGTCGGGAAATTTCACTTTCAGTATTGCTGGCCGAAGCACTGCGTTCAGAGTTCGGGGTGAATTGGAGTAGTGTATTGAATGTAGCAAGTTTTACTTTGCAACGAGTCGGTTCCATCAACTACGACCAACTGTGAAGAAGAGTGAGGGAGGCAGGAGAAAGTGCTGTTGGCTGCGGCCCGGCCTGTTACAAGGGCGGAGAGTTTTTGTACGACACTCACGACTGCAGCGCAGTGGAAACAGAGAGTGACAGCTGCCTACGCACAACCCACATTTCTGTCGTCAATAAGTTTTGCTTTGACTAAGCAGATGTGATAATATCGAATCTGATTCAACACCATAACTGAAACGAAGTACATTAGCTGAAAAATCTTTGGTCCTGAAGGAAAAGGCAATTTTTGTGACAACAATAGCATGGTGCATTACAGGGTCGCGACTTAATCATTCCAAGTGTTAGTAAACTTTACATGCTGTTTGTGAAAATTAATGCGTGTGCAAGGAGCTGGATTTCATGAAAAAATATGAACGGCAGCCATGTGACATGAAGATGTGACGATCACTACTCCGAAAACGTCACTTTTGTAGTGATCTGCTGCAGTGATTTCTAATCTGCGTGATTTTGAGTATGGCTTACAGCTTAGTGAAAAAAACTATAGACAATGAAAAAAGTGGGCCACTTAAAACTTTTGTGGTACTAGACATAGAACAGAGCGCACTGAGAGCTGCTTATGCATTAAGATTATGTAGAATTACCTTGTTTAGGGTCAAGCGCACAATCATATGAGGGTGAGGTCTCTTCCAGGGACACTCATAAATTGTCGAAGAGGACAGAAAATCGTTATGTTGCTATTCGGTTCATGAGAGTTGTGTCTATCCCAAATGTTGCACACGGTAACAGTAGCCTATAAGAAAGGATTAAAATTAATAGCGCGTCATTGTATGGCCTGACTTTGTGCTTAGAGGTGGTAGAGGGAACGTCAGGTCCCATAGTGATTCCATGCAACTATATCACAGCCCAATGATATATCCACCAATTCAGAACGGCTGTGATTCAAATCTTCAATTGATGACGTAAATGTAGTGCTTCTATTATTTCTCTTAATCATTAAAGGGATAGTTGCTTTCAATAGACCAGGACTAATTTTCTTATCCATCACTGTACAGCCCGGAATTGTTGTTCCCTTCGCCACTGGCCTTGACATCAATGTTACACTGTACTCTAACATTCCTTCAGTAACGTAGAGGGAACATTTCCATGGTATAGCTAGTGCCTTCAACATTTGATGCAGCACAATAAAAGTAAACACTAGACAGGGGTAACGCCTGTTCCGACGAGGCCTCTGCGAGGAGAGTTCTGTGACATATGACAAGGAGCTAGTATGTTGCCAGTCCCTCCGGCCATTATTGCCAGTAGATAAATCCTAGCGATGCCGCTGCTTCTTTACTCGAGCAGCTCCTCATTTGACCTCAAGAGCCGTTCTAGCCCTCCATGACTCACACAAAAATTGGAGGAGGTACCTGGAATCGAACCCAAGTCCTTCGGCACCGAGGGAAGCGACGCTAACAATTTATTTTAGTATTAATATTTTTATTCAACAAGCATAAAGGGTATTCAAAAGAAAAGCACGAAATAGTACGGTAGGTATAATTGAAGGTTACACTGCTCCCACTTGAACTTGGCCATTGCACTTTGTGTGACCCTGGAGACGTGTGGATCCGAGTTACCGTGGAGCAGAATCACTCCTTCGTGAGCAGCTCCGTGGTCGAGGAATCGGACCTTAGATCTCGAAAAAGACGATGAGCATCACCTTGCCTGCTGAGAGTATAGCTTTGCATCTGTTAGTGGGGAGCGTAGAGGAATGACTCCATTGCATGTATGTGTCACTACGTTACCCCAAATCAGCATATGCAAATTTCAACCGATTTGGTTGTCACGATGTTTCATACCTTTTCATTTTGACACGCCTTATATTTTGGAACATAATACTGCCTACCCTGTTTGCAACCATCAGTCCCACTGTAGTGTATGATTGGAAGTATTATTAATTTGCTTCTATTAGCCTGTTGATGGAGCAGTAGTCTCAAGCCTTTTCACAACTATTGCCCAGTCTCATCCGTGAAGACGATCGCTTTTTGCATCAACTCTGTCTCACTGGTTCCGTTACTGAGCTTTGCTAAGCAGGTCCTGTTTTACTGCTTTTTTGATTACTAGCTTGTGAATCAGAGAAATGTTCTCTACAGCAGACGAAATGCCAATTACATTGCTTTATGGTTGTGCTGACATTAGATCTCGTGCTTTTTCTTCAACAAATTCGAACAAGCAATACGTCAAAGTTATTCCTAAGCAGAGTTCAACCTCTTTATCAACTTCCGGTACAGTATGTGCTTTCACCTCTGGTAATAAGTGGTTGTTACAAAAGTTTCCATATTTATCTTCGGCTTGTAGTTCGGATATGTTTTACCCCTTGAAATTTACAGTGAGATAACAAAAGTCATGGGATACCTCCTCATATCGTGTCGGACCTCCGGACCGTAGTCCAGCAGCTCGTCGTGGCATGGACTGAACAAGTTTTTTGAAGTCCCCTGCAGAAATACTGAGCCGTGCTGTTGTCTCCACAGTTGTCCATAACTGCGAAAGTGTTGCCGGTGCAGTATTTTGTGCACGGATTCAAATGGTTCAAATGGCTCTAAGCACTATGGGACTTAACATCTGAAGTCATCAGTCCCCTAGACTTAGAACTACGTAAACCTTGTAAGAGGTATGCGATGTATGCGCTGCCTGCAACAGGCAAGACTTAAGAGAGTCTCTGACCAGAGAGCAGTATGTAGTTAGTTGTCACTAGTCGGCATTAGTCGGCAGTAGTCGACAGTAGTCTGCGTGAGTCTGCAGTTGTCGACAGTAGTCCGCGGGAGTTGGCAGTAGTCGATAGTAGTCTGCGGGAGTCGGCAGTAGTCGGCGCGTGTCTGCGCGTGTCGGCAGTCTGCTCTGGTCGGGACGCTTGAGGATGAGTATTATTGTAGAAGGTAAAGAAGCAGCGTTGCGCATATCTAGTAATGTATGTTAACTGTCATCCAATTTCTTTCAAAAAATGCCCCAATAATAATTTTTATAATATAAAGTAATTTTTTTTAAAAAAGCATTCATTTCAATTTAAATATTGTAACCTCTGAAAAAAATTGGCTCCCATTTATAATCTCTGTGCAGAAATGCATTCACATTTAATGTTCCCAAAAAATTTCTTTTCTCATTTAATGTTAAGTTCGAAACAGAAAAATTCCTAAACACCAAAGTAATAAAAAAATTCACTAACCTGGTAAATTTTATGGCGACAGCAGCGCTGCGCCACGGCCCTGTACTCTGAATAAAAAGCAAAATATTCTTACCTCAATAAAAACTGCGAATATATCTGCTCTTAACTAAAAAATTTTCGGGACAGCTCCGTGCAATGCTGGCCTATGCTTTGTGACTCATGAAAGGAATTAATTATTCATTGGATAAAATCTTTAAATTGAAGTGAATGCTTTTTTTTAAATTACTTTATATTATAAAAATTATTATTGGGGCATTTTTTGAAAGAAATTGGATGACAGTTAACATACATTACTAGATATGCGCAAGGCTGCTTCTTTACCTTCTACAATAATACTCATCCTCCAGAGTGCCGACCAGAGCAGACTGCCGACACGCGCAGGCACGCGCCGACTACTGCCGACTCCCGCAGACTACTGTCGACTACTGCCAACTCACGCAGACTACTGTCGACAACTGCGGACTCACGCAGACCACTGTCGACTACTGCCGACTAATGTCGACTAGCGACAACTAACTACATACTGCTCTCTGGTCAGAGACTCTCCTAAGTCTTGCCTGTTGCAGGCAGCGCATACATCGCATACCTCTTACAACCTAACTAACCTAAGGACATCACACACATCCATGCCCGAGGCAGGATTCGAACCTGCGGCCGTAGCAGCCGCGTGGTTCCGGACTGAAGCGCCTAGAACCGCTCGGTCAAAGCGGCCGGCTGCACGGACTGACCTCTAGATTATGTCCCATAAATGCTAGATGGGATAGACGTCGGGCGATCTGGGTGATCTAATAATTCACTCGAATCATCCAGAATGTTCTTCAAACCAATGAAGAAGGTGGCCCGCTGAAATGGCACGTAGTCCAAAACAAGTCCATCGTTGTTTGGGGACATGAAGTCCATGAACGACTGTAAATGGTCTCAAGCATCCGAACATAACCATTTCCAGTCAATGATCGGTTCAGTTGGACCAGAGGATTCAGTCCACTTTATGTAAATACAGCCCACACCATTATGGGGCCAACACCAGCTTGCACAATGCCTTGCTTACAACTTGCGTCCGTGGATTCGTGGGATCTGTGCTACACTGGAACCTACCACCACCTCTTACTAACTGAAACCGTGACTCATCAGACCAGGCCACGGTTTTCCAGTTGTCCCGAGTCCATCCGATATGGTCACGATCCCAGGAGAGGTGCCGCAGTCAGTATCGCGATGTTATCAATGGCACTCGCATCGGTCATCTGCTGCCACAGCCCATTAATGCCAGATTTCGTCACAGTGTCCTGACGGACACGTTCGTCGTGCCTCCTACGTTGATTTCTGCGGTTATTTCACGCAGTGTTGCTTGTGCGGTGGCTCTGATGCCGCTGTTCTCTGTTGTTTTAAGTCAAGGCCGTTGTCCATGGTGAGAGGAAATGCCTGAAATTTGGTATCCTCGGCACACACTTGACACACTACTGACATGGAACGTCCCATGTGTCTGTTCCAACTACCATTCCGCGATCAGAGTCTTTTAATTCCTGTCGTGCGGCCACAATCACGTCGGACACCTTTTTACATGAATCACAATGACAGCTCCACAAGTGCACTTCCCTTTTATACCTGGTGTACGCGATACTACCGCCTCTATATATGCGCATATTGCTATCTCATGACTTGTCTCTTCATTGTGTAAGGGAAATATCTTTGGGTCCGCATCGTCACTGAAATGATGTGGCTGTAAGCTGGTGAAAGGCCGGATCGCCGTCGTAAATCGATGTCAGGACGGCGCGTTCATCTTCCTGAAGTTCAGGATCAGATATGACATAGGCCTACAAATAATAACAATCAACTATTAAACAATTCTATGGCTTAGAGTATTAATTAGTTTCTTAACTGTTTACTTCCTCTTTTACTACATAAAAATCCACCACTAACACATGAATTTGCAGTAATCTGTTTTTTTTTAATTCGATGTTGACATAACTGTACTGTTTTGTTGACACAATAGACAGAAAAGTGAGCGTAGATGGGCAACCCATATTCACAGAGTTTGACAAAATATCTCAAGTATCTAAATTTAAATATCTGGGAGAAATCATTCAACCATGTGAATGAAATCGAAAAGGAAGCAAAGAGAATCATGTAATTACAAAACTTCTGCGGAGTTACATGGAACAGGTACAACAAAAAATCAGTATCTCGCAACGCAGAATTAAAACACTACTTCACATAACTCAAACCTGAAGCGTTATGTGCAACAGAGCCATTGATTGTTGGAGGTAGATCATTAACTAAAGACACAGAAAAAGTAGAAAGGAAAATATAAAGGAAAATTTTGGGTCCGGTCTGTGTTGAGGGAATCTGAATGAGACCGAAGTCTAAAGACTTACAATAAACTGGAAAAAACTACTCTCAGGAAAACAATATTTAAGTTTTACGGCCACATTCTCAGAATGAAAGATGAAAAACTTACCTGAAAGATTTTTTACCTTGTCCTCTGACTGAAAGAGGAAAAGAACTAGATACATGAAACCGAAAGAGATCTTCAGGAAATAGGCATTACAAACAAAATTCTACAGGACAGAGTTGCATCTTTAATTGACAAACATCAGTTTAAAGCTAAACCAACTGTTACATAGACGAGAATATTGACAGACGTATGCAAGAAAAACCACAGTGAGAAGATAGGAGACACTCAAAAGAAAAGAAGAAGAGAGGAAGAAAGAAAAGTTGCTGATGAGCCTCTGTTAGAAGCTGCTCATTAATACAACTGAAAGTGGAAAAAAATTATAATAGCTTTTTGTTTGCTACAAAATAACTACCCCCGCCTATCTTGCTAAAAAAATGTTGCCAAACAACTCCTGGCACAACCATTCAGCTACAGAGGCGGTCTTCGAGCACCATATTCAGCAAAATAACAGCGAGACCCATGTGTCTCTGATAATTATTTTTTTCTTATCCCTTCAATGTTACTGCTGCGGGTTGCTGCTCTTCAGCTGAGAGCATCAATACAATATAAAACATAATGTCTAAAAATTTAAATGTATAAATTAGTTTCGTGTTTCTGCAATTTTTAAAACAGCCAATTGTACATTCAAGAGTATAAGTAATATATTGTTTACAAAACATATTAATTAATGATTGAGGATGGATAAAAACGGAGTACTTCACTTCATTGGGAGTGCAGGAAGTGAATAGTAGATGATAAGGGCTGTTGGAAGAAGCGTGTTTTGGAAACGATGTGGACTGGAAGAGTTGGAGAAGAGGACTCGGAACCAACCATTTGGAAAGGGAAGGAGGAAGCTTGGGAGGGGGGTGGAGGGGGGTCGGTGGGACGGGGGAAGAGGAACCCTCACATGAAGAGGAAGAGAAGTATTCTAATAAACCTACAAGAATGAGAAGATCTAGGGCGGATTTCAAGGTAATGTAAGGGGATATGGCTAAACTTTGTTGGGATGAACGGTTAGCCAAACATGTCACCCCCTGTGTAAGTAGTCGTATGACGTTGTTCGCTTAGAGGGTCGGAGTGGTGTGTCAACCGTCTTGCATGTTGACTGGGCAATACAGGCGAAATGAATTAGAGACTTGATGGGAAGCACATCGCGCTTAGGCTGTAGGAAAAAGGAGGAAAGGCAGTAACAGATAACGCTGCATCACTGTTACAAATTGAGCGTTGTCAGAAGAGGCAGTTCTATACAACAAATGCCCTGCATAGCGCAACAATTACACACCGGCACGTTCATTTGACAATATTCCTCACACAGTACCACTTTGAAAACATTTAGTCACAGTGTAGGGTTTATGAATCCACTTTTCCCCTAAGTAAGTCACTACTTCTTTTATGTTGATAATAAATATTTTTCTGTTTTTTTTTTTCGCAGAATCATCTGACTTGTCAAACTAACTGCGACTTCTCATTGGAACAATCTACAGATCCTTCCGCCTCAGAGCCTTTTCTAATCAACTATACTTACTAACAGTTTCCAGAACCTGGAAAGAAATGAAGCTTGCTTCATGTGAATGAGTAACATGTAAAACTATATTTGTTGTCCTCAGTTCTTTGGTCACAAATACCGTAGTTATCAGAAATAGGTGAGCAACTACATTCAGAGTATTTGTAAGAACTACTGAGATGAAATGGGAAAATCAAGGTCTTGTATACTGTCAATCGTTCCTGAATTCACAGTGCATCTTGGTGTAATTGCCAGTACTGCGCGGTGGTGACATAGCGGGCATCCAGCACAGATAAATACTTTCTGCCAACTGGCAGTTGACAGAGACGATGTCTTAAGCATAGTGGTATCTGAGACTCTGGGACATGTCCACTAACCAGTCCAATATCTGGATGTGCGCATGTACGTCTTATTTTAGTCATATTCACTCGAGCACTATTAAAAAAGTGTAATAAGCAGTTACCTCGCAGTGAAGATTGCAGAAAATGCTTTTGCCGGCAGCTGCGGGCTTCTTTCCATTAACGTCATTAAATTTATAGATGATGGGAAGGAGAAAGAAGTGACGGTGCAGGCGTGAAGGGTGAAGGGATGTGGAAGGCAAAACGCTAAAAGTAAGTAAGTCGATGGTGAGCAGTTTATGGCAAGAGGGAGACGATGTAGAGACGAGCGCAACTAAATTCTCTACCCAAAAGTTCTGACAATAAATATCCCGTTGCCGATATGGATAACATTATTACGCAGCAGTACCTTTGATATTAAGAATATGTCATGATCCACCAGATGTCCATGTACACAACATCGATATGTATGTAAATGATTATACAGTTGCAATTCTGTGTTAGAAGTAAAACAGTCAATAGAAAGCATTAATGGTGTTCGTATGTAATGCTGTTACTATGCGTGGTAGAGTATATAAGCGGGATGGACAGCTTCAGGTATTGACTGATAACTGGGAAGGACACGGAGACACTTCGTAATCGTGTGACACAGCTTTATGAGTACCCTAGAAAGTTTAAAAGGAATCTTATTGTGTACCTCTAGATGATCAGCCGGTCGAATCACCCAAGATACAGATTTTCGCGACACTCGTATGTGACAGTGTTCCGATGTTGAACTGAATGGGAACGTTAGGGCAGACATACTAGTCAACAAGGTTCCAGTCGATCATATCTAACCATCACAAAGGACCGTCGCCTTATTGTGCACCAAGCACTTCACAATCTCCTTCACGTACGTCTACGGTCGCCATAGCAAGTAACGGCCCCCCTGCAACATCTGTGTCCTCCAGCACCATTGGTAGCAGACTAGCAGCAGCTGCACTAGTCAGTTACCGTCCCCGCCGACGTTAACACCACAACACAAACGGCCGCGTGACGCAGCGACTGGGATGCATGAATTGTTGGTAAATGGTTTCGCACTGTGTTAGACGGTGAATCGCAGTTCTGCATTGCCACTGATGACCATCGTCGGCGTGTAGGCAGTGGCCTAGAAGACGTACGGTGCTGTTACGACACCCCCGGGATAACAAGGCCGTCCAGCAGTGTTAGTGACGTCACACTAAGCGGCCCATAGCCGACGCAGCAGTCCTCGGACACCTCCGTACAGACGCGCCTGATGCTAACGATCTTCTGTCCGTCATACAGAAAGGAGCGAACTATTATTCGAACCAAAGACCAAATTATATATATTCTTGTAAACAGCATAAAGGTTCATAACGAAATACTGATTACATATACGGGCAGGAATAGGTTTAATCGATTGAGGAACTTTGCCACTATTTTATAATTGTCAGAACACTACTTAGCTTTAAAACTCGCATACAGGTGGTGACAAATGCCAACTGACAGCAGGACTTAACATTTTCAAGCTATTACACTGAAAGTAAATTATCTTAAACACTGTCATACATAGCAAAAACCTCACTACTTTCGTTTTCAATAAGGTAACAAGAGTTCGCTTTATCTCATAAAACACATGACTATTGTGAATTTACTCATATGTTCATGGTGACAGCTGTTTTCAAGAATTTTTACAAGTGTATCCCCAGTAATAAAGAATGGAAACGAAAGATAGATATCAAATATTCTCCTTTTAACATAGACATCACTGAACACAAGATTCTGTCTTGCACTGTGATACTAAGGGACTGCTCTTTCCTTTAAGAAAAGCCTGACAATTTGAAGTTCACTCTGCTATTGAAGATACACTTCTTGAAATAATATTAAAAATGTTATGAAAGGTAAGGAAATGAAAAACAACCAAGTGCATTACATGTAAGAATGTGAGCAAAAGGCTGAGGCTCTCTTTACTTACCATTTTCAATCTCTCTACAGCTTATTTCCTTTTCCACGTAGAAATCACCAACTGCAAGTCTCATTATTGCTGTCTGTTACTAACAAAGTGCTTTTCTATTTAGAAAACCTGACAATTTGATGTTCATTCTGGTACTGAAGATAAACACTTTTCAGAGGAGTTCTAGAACCTATTCCTGCCCGTATATGTAATCGGTATTTCGTTATGAACCTTTATGCTGTTTACAAGAATATATATGATTTGGTCTTTGGTTCGAATTATAGTTCGCTCCTTTCTGTATGACGGACAGAAGATCGTTAGCATCAGGCGCGTCTGTACGGAGGTGTCCGTGGACTGCTGCGTCGGCTATGGGCCGCTCAGTGTGACGTCACTAACACTACTGGACGGCCTTGTTATCCCGGGGGTGTCGGCTGTTACTCCTTGCTTCATCATGTGGGGAGCCACTGGGTATGACTTAACGTTACACTGGTGGTAACTGAAGGAACTCAGACGGCGCAGTGGGATCTCACAGGCATCCTGTTTCATCATGTGTTACCTCTTATGTGACTGTATCGTGGTACCACTTATCAACGGAACATTGCTTGTCTACTCAGGAAAGAAATCCTGAGATATTCCTGTGACCAGAAAAATCGCCGGCCGCTGTGGGAGAGTGGTTCTAGGCGCTTCAGTCCGGAACCACGCTGCTGCTATGGTCGCAGGTTCGAATCCTGCAGCCATGGATGTGTGTGATGTCCTTAGGTTAGTCAGGTTTAAGTAGTTCTAAGTCTATTTTGTTTCCTCGTCCTCTTTCATGTTACTTTTTTTGTCGGGCAGTATGTTTAGACGAACATGTATTTATATATATTAGACTGTGAAAAGATACTAGCTAATTGGTAGTGTGCGAGGAGCATTTTGAAATACAAGTGCCAATCTGCGTTGAATTACTGTGCTGTGCAGACCTTTTGACGTATAGAACTGCAGGGTGTGACAACGCTGCACTTGTAAGATTGTTGGAGCACGCTCCATTACTATCCCTCCTCCCTTCTTCTAGAGAGTAAACACGACGGCGTTCCCAGGATCGGAAGGCCTTCAGTTCACTCTGCTGGTAGTTTTTCTCCAACACAAAAAGAAGCGATAGCCGACGCCTCTACGAAACATGCTAAGCTAACTCGTATGCAGGTCATCGGTGTACATTTTTACACAAAGAATGCTCACGTTTCCAAAGTTTACTGGCATCCCCAAACTCGCCAATAATCCTTCGACTCTCACAAACGCAGAAACCTTGACGACTGCGATCCCTGAGCGTGCATTCACTCTTTCTTCGCTTTCTTATCGTTCTTGTGTGATCGGACCACTTTCCGGAAGATGAAGTGCAGCGCCAGTAGTGGGAGAGATGCCGCTGCTACGACGAAGGCCGCGACATCTAGGAGTAGGTACTGGTACCAGGCGAGATCGAGCGCGGCAGAGCGGAGGTGCGGGGCGCCCCTGTGGCGTAGCACGTACTCCACCCAGTACACAGCCTCCTCCAGCGGCGGCCGAGGCCGGTCCCTGTACAAGGAAGACAGCTGCTTCGCCCGCTCGCTGTACCTGTGCAAAATGAAAGTACTTGGATTATTGTCTCTTCCTGAAAATTCCTGGCAGATTAAAACTGTGTGCCGGACCGAGACTCGAACCCGGGACCTTTGCCTTCCGCGGGCAAGTGCTCTACCAACTTTTTTATTTCTTTTTTTTATTTTTTTGTTTTTTACCCCTTCTTTAATTTTTTTTAAACGCTACCCCCTTTTTGGACCACTTTTTTCCCTTAAAAAGCCCCTTAGGAAAATGGAACTAAAAAATAAATAAATAAAGAAAAATAAAAAACCTAAGTGCCACCGCCACTTCTCATCCTATAACAAAAAAATCTGATCCACTTCAGGCGTTGGCTCCTGAGTAAACCCACCCCAGAGAGCTGCCTATAGACCAGGGGAAGTATGGGAAATCAAGGTTAGGGCTATCCGTTGCCACTTTTTTTTTTATATGATTACATTTAGGGAGCGTGTACAAATGAGAATTCTAGTAACTAAGTCTTACAAGTAAGTGTTACAACAACAAAGGTGGCATAAAAGAGTAATCAAAAATTAAAAATATAAACCACTGATGTAATTCGAACTAAAAGGTTCTTCAATAATGTAACTGGTTCCACTTGGAGCCTCGCCATCGTTATCTGAAATCTCCAATAGCGCCTTTGAAGGGCATCTGCAACGGAGGCATTCTGCTTCGCTAGTGCCTCAAGGAAAACAGTATCCTTGCAGCAGTTTGTCTCTTCCTTTGGTCATGGCTGACAAGGCAGAACGTTGAGCCGTTAGTGTGATGCGGCACAGCACATTAACCACAGCCTGGCACTCCCCAGCTAAGTGGGGGGTTAACGAAAACGCTGCGTAAATAATTTGCGAAGAGCGTACGGTATTTCGGTGTGCGTTCGAGGGCATTGTGAGCATTTTGTAGGAACCACCAGTAATCAAGCTGCTCTTTCTCTCCGTCGCTAAAGATGTAGGCGACGGTCAATCATATCAGGTGTGACCCGGAGGTAACAAGCCAATATCTTCTGTGTTAATCGCCAAACTCCGGACGATGATGCGCAAGTAAAACGATGTTCATCGGTATCCAAAAGGTGACAATCTGGGCAATAAGGGGAGTCTGCCAGTCCAATAGTGTGAAGTCGCTGGCGTGTGGCATATTTTTTGTTGGCGATCTGATACCACTTCGAACGCACCGTGGTTGACAGAGAGTGGTGGTGTATCGTTTTCCACACTCTTGGCCAGTGAACCGTAGGGTACTTGTTTTCCACCACGTTATGGCGAACAGCCCACAGAAGGTTGGTATAAAAATCTTTCGCCTTTGGTGGACGTGTGGCGGAGAGGTTCGAGCTGACATAGCTGTAATCAAGAATGAAGGTCGACACATGGGAGAGCTGTGGTGCGACGTGCGCAACCGACACCGGCGGGACATTAGAGACTGGCTTCAGAACCTGTAGTAAACGACCCGTGAGAGAGGTATGTTGACTTTTCCATCGTTTCCTCATGTTGCTCATGTAAAGGGCAGCTGCTCTCGCCCTGACGTTGACCAATCCCAGTCCTCCTTTGTGCACTGGGAGGGTAAGAGTCTCGTATCGTACTTTAAATATATGACCTGCGGAAACGTAGTAACTGAAGGCCGCCTGAAGCCGGCTACCAACTGAGCTACCCAAGCACGACTCACCCCCGTCCTCACAGCTTTAATTCCGCCAGTACCTCGTCTCCTACCTTCCAAACTTCACAGAAGCTCTCCTGCGAACCTTGCAGAACTAGCACTCCTGGAAGAAAGGATATTGAGGAGACATGGCTTACAAGGAGACGGCACGACCGTGGGGTCGGGGATTTGTCCGCAATTTTGTGCCGTGAAAGAGGATCCCTAACACCTCACGTGGTTAAAATATTAGGACGCACTACTCGGAAAATCCTGAGAAAAATCGATCCAAAGTTTCTTAGGTGCCTTATGAGTATAAAACTTTAGTCCACTACCGAGCCGCCGTCTGGCCTACACGGTTAGCGCTTGGACCCTTACGCCAAAGGTCTCGAGTTCGATTCCTATTCTGGCACTTTATCTTTTCTTCTGTTGCTTGCAAAATTGCAGCGCGTTGTTACAGGAGAATCGTGAAATTAATTCCAAGGAAGATTGTACAAAAATTCATTCTATAATTCACCATCAATTATCTTCACCATTATTCCGAGACATGATTCAATATGCCTGGTTTGCCTCAAAATTGTCAGAAACTCGAAACGTTTTCGTAAATGTTAATGGGGCATGTTTTTGTACAGATTTATTGCAAACGCCCTGTGATTCTAAAAAATCCGCTTTTATATGTTGCGCAAGATGTCGCAAAAATTATTGCTTTGTTTGTTTTTACGATAATTACCACTGCGTTTCTTGTTTATAATTATTATATATATAAAAATTGAATGTTTTCCAATAGACTTTGTTATTTTGATTAAAAAGGCAATGTCTCGCCTCGTATACTTTACAATGAAAAATGCAAAACCCATCGTCATGAATTGTGTTGTTGGACAAAAAGAAAATAATTTTCATTCAATAATGAAACTAATTTGCTAAAGATAATGTAGGTTTGGGAAAGTTTCTGAATAATTGGTGGAATAACCAAAGAAAATGAACCAGAAGAAAAAAAAAGTGCCAGAGGAGGAATCGAACACGAGACCTCTGGTGTAAGAATCCGAGCCCTAAAAACTTTTTTTTTTTTAAATCTCATTTTGTTCGCTTCATCTGCTCGGGGCGGACGTCGTAATACATCCGTTTAAGTTCGTTATTGATCAATTAACTCAGGTTTTTTTTTATTACAGAGGGCAGCTAACCCTCTGACCGAACACGCTGAGCTACAGTGCCGGCAGCACCTAGGCCAGCCGGCGGCTCGGCAGATTACTAACATTTTATACTCATAAGGCACGTAAAAAACTTTGGATCGATTTTCCCGGGATTTTCCGGGTAGTGCGTCCTAATATTTTAACCACGTGAGGTGTTAGGGGTCCTCTTTCCCCACACAAAATTGCGGAAAAATCCCTGACCCCACGGTTGTGCCGTCTCCTTGTTAGCCACAGCCTGGGGGATGTTTCTAGAATGAAATTTTCATTCTACAACGGAGTGTGCGCCGATATGAGACTTCCTGGCAGATTACAACTCTGTGCCGGGCCGAGACTCGAACTCGGTACCTTTTCAGGGAGTGGCAACTGAACCTTAACATAGACAAATGTAATGTATTGCGAATACATAGAAAGAAGGATCCTTTATTGTATGAGTATATGATAGCGGAACAAACACTGGTAGCAGTTACTTCTGTAAAATATCTGGGAGCATGCGTGTGGAACGATTTGAAGTTGAATGATCATATAAAATCAATTGTTGGTAAGGCGGGTGCCAGTTTGAGATTCATTGGGAGAGTCCTTAGAAAATGTAGTCCATCAACAATGGAGGTGGCTTACAAAACACTCGTTCGACCTATGAGTACTGCTCATCAGTGTGGGATACGTACCAGGTCGGGTTGACAGACGAGATAGAGAAGATCCAAAGAAGAGCGGCGCGTTTCGTCACAGGGTTATTTGGTAAGCACAAACTCAAGTGGCAGACTCTGCAAGAGAGGCGCTCAGCATCGCGGTGTAGCTTGCTGTCCAGGTTTCGAGAGGGTGCGTTTCTGGATGAGGTATCGAATATATTGCTTTCCCCTACTTATAAAAAAAATGGTTCAAATGGCTCTGAGCACTATGGGACTTAACTTCGAAGGTCATCAGTCCCCTAGAACTTAGAATTACTTAAACCTAACGAACCTAAGGACCTCACACACATCCATGCCCGAGGCAGCATTCGAACCTGCGACCGTAGCGGCCACGCGGTTCCAGACTGTAGCGCCTTTAACCGCTTGGCCACACTGGCCGGCCTCCCAACTTATACCTCCCGAGGAGATCATGAATGTAAAATCAGAGAGATTCGAGCGCGTACGGAGGCTTTCCGGCAGTCGTTCTTCCCGCGAACCATACGCGACTGGAACAGGAAAGGGAGGTAATGACAGTGGCACGTAAAGTGCCCTCCGCCACACACCGTTGGGTGGCTTGCGGAGTATAAATGTAGATGTAGATGCCTTTCGGGGGCAAGTGCTCTACCAACTGAGCTACCCAAGCACAACTCACGCGCCGTCCTCATAGCTTTAATTCCGCCAGTACCTTCCAGGAGTGCTAGTTCTGCAAGGTTAGCAGGAGAGCTTCTGTGAAGTTTAGAAGGTAGGAGACGAGGTACTGGCGGAATTAAAGCTGTGAGGACGGATCGTGAGTCGTGCTTGGGTAGCTCAGTTGGTAGAGCACTTGCCCGTGAAAGGCAAAGGTCCCGAGTTCGAGTCTCGGTCCGGCACACAGGTTTAATCTGCCATGAAGTTTCATATCGGCGCACACTCCGCTGTAGAGTGAAAATTTCATTCTAGAAATTGTCTCTTCCTGTCAAAATGTTTGACATCCTTGTTTCGCTAATAGACCTATGACATTTCTTCAGTGTGCTTCCTAACAGATCTAGGCATTTCCTGCCTATCCTTTCTCACCAAAGGGTTCTATCCTCGATTCTTATCTTGCCGTTTTCTTCCCTCGCGATAACCATGGCAGGAAAACGCTAAGGCTCAGTCTAGATATAACGGGGTCAGTGTAGTGAAATGAAAAGACGACAAGGATTTCTGGTCTGACGAGTACATGGGAATATCAAAAGCAGCGAAAATGATATAACGGGAGTAGGCTTCGTTACTAATACAAAGGTAGGACGCAGAGTGAGTTACTGTGAACAGTTCGACGATAGAGTTCTTCTCATCAGAATCGACAGCAATATTTCAGGTAATTAATAAACCACAGAATAATGTAGATAGAGAGGTAAAGATTGACACACATGCTTGGAATGACATGGGATTTTATTAGAACAAAAAAAAACCATATTGCTAGACGCGTGAAAGATCTCTTGCGCGCGTCGTTTGGTGATGATCGTGTGCTCAGCCGCCACTTTCGTCATGCTTGGCGTCCCTCAGTCCGTGCGATTATTGGCTTTGGGGTTACCTGAAGTCGCAAGTGTATCGTGATCGACCGACATCTCTAGGGATGCTGAAAGACAACATCCGACGCCAATGCCTCACCATAACTCCGGACATGCTTTACAGTGCTGTTCACAACATTATTCCTCGACTACAGCTATTGTTGAGGAATGATGGTGGACGCATTGAGCATTTCCTGTAAAGAACATCATCTTTGCTTTGTCTTACTTTGTAATGCTAATTATTGCTATTCTGATCAGATGAAGCGCCATCTGTCGGACATTTTTTGAACTTTTGTATTTTTTTGGTTCTAATAAAACCCCATGTCATTCCTAGCATGTGTGTCAATTTGTACCTCTCTATCTACATTATTCCGTGATTTATTCAGTTTTCAAATTTATACTGACTTTTTGATCACCCCGTATATGAGGATATTGAACAGGTAATTCGGCACTTGAAGGGAGATTAAAATCTTATAGTCATGGGGGATTGGAATGTGCTTGTAGGAAAGAGTAGAAGAAATGGTTACGGGACAATATGGGCTTGGTGGTAGGAATGAGACAGGAGAAAGACTAATTGAGTTCTGCAATAAATTTAAACTATAATTGCGAATACTCTGTTCAAGAATCATAAGAGGAGGGAACATTCTTGGAAAAAGCAGGGAGATACGGGAAGATTTTAATTAGATTACTTTATGGTCAGGCAGAGATTATGAAATCAGATATTGAATTGTAAGGAGTACGCAGAAGCCAATACAGTTGTCACATTTCAATTTAGTAGTGATTAAGAGTATTCTGCAGTAGAAGTAGGATATCGGACTAATAAGGAATGAAGAGACAAGCTGGAAGTTCTCTGAGGCTATAGATACTGCGATAATGAGTACCTCAGTGGGCAATTTACTTGAAGAGGAATTGACATGTCTAAAAATCACAATCACAGGAGCTGGAAGAAAAAACATAGTTTCGAAGAAGATAACTGTGAAAAACCCAAAGAAATGCTTCACATGATCGACAAAAGAAGGAAGAACCAAAACGATGAGGGAAATTGAGGAATACAGAACTACAAGTTAGTTAGGAATGAAATAAATAGGAAATGCAGGGAGGCTAACACGTAATAACTGCATGAAAAGTGTGAGAAAATCGAAAAAGGAATCATTGGCTGAAAGACGGTCTCAGCTAACAGAAAAGACAGTGTAAAACGGAGCGAAATGTTCGAAATTCTGAGAAAAATAGGGTAAGCTACAGGGAAGGACGGGTAATATACATTAACTACAAGAACGAAGAGGAAACAATAAGACTGAAAAACCAAGAACGAAGTGCTCTGTTTTAGATGGTTTAAGACAGGGATGTAGTTTTTCGCTCCTACTGGTCAATGAATACATCGGAGAAGCAATGACGGAAATAAAAGATGGCTTTAAGAGTGGGATTAAAATGCAAAGTGAAAGGATATCAATGACAAAATTCGCTGATGAGATTTCTATCCTCACTGAATGTGACGAAGAATAACTGGAAATGTTGAAGGGGATGAGTAGTCTAATGAGTGCAGAATATGGATTGAGAGTAAATCGATGAAAGGATAAAGTAATGAGAAGTAGAGGAAATGAGAACACCGAGAAACTCAAAATCAGAATTAGGGGATCACGAAGCGGACGAAATCAAGGAATTCTGCTAACTAGACGGAAAAGTAACTCGTGAAGGACAGAGCAATGAGGACACAGAAAACAGAACAGCACTGGCAAAGGAGGCACTCCTGGACAAGAGAAATCTGTTAGTATCAAACATAGGAATCCGTTGGAGGAAGAAATTTCCGAGAATGTACGCTGAAGTACAGCATTGTATGGTAGTGAAACATGAGCTGTGAAAAAACCAGGGAAGAAGAGAATCGTAGCAGTTGAGATGTGGTGCTGCAGAAGAAAGTTGAAAATTAGGTGGAGTGATGAGGTAAGGAATGAGGAGGTTCTTCGGAGAATCGGCGAGGAAACGAATACAGACGGAAGCGCCAAAGAAACTGGTATAGGCATGCGTGTTCTAATACAGACACAGGCAGAATACGACGCTGCGGTCGGCAACGCCTTTTTAAGACAAGTGTCTGGCGCAGTTGTTAGATCGGTTACTGCTGCTACGAGTACAATGGCAGGTTATCAAGATTTAAGTGAGTCTGAACGAGGTTTTATAGTCGGCGCATGAGCAATGGGACACAGCATCTCAGAGGTAGCGATGAAGTGAGGATTTTCCCGTACGACCATTTCACGAGTGTACAATGAATATGAATCCGGTAAAACAGGAAATCTCCGACATCGCTGCGGCCGGAAAAAGATCGTGCAAGAACGGGAAGAACGACAACTGAAGAGAATCGTACAACGCGATAGAAGTGCAACGCTTTCGCAAATTATTGCAGATTTCAATGCTAGGTCATCAACAAGTGTCAGCGTGCGAAACATTCAACAAAACATCATCGATATGGGCTTTCGGTGCCGAAGGATTACTCGTGTACTCTTGATGACTGCACGACACAAAGCTTTACGCCTCGCCTGGGCACGTCAACGTCGACATTGGACTGTTGATGACTGGAAACATGTTGCCTGGTCGGACAAGTCTCGTTTCAAACTATAACGAGCATATGGACGTGTACGGGTATGGAGACAACTTCACGAATCCATGGACCCTGCATGTCAGCAGGGGACTGATCAAGCTGATGGAGGCTCTGTAATGGTGTGAGGCGTGTACAGTTGGAGTGATACAGGACCCCTGATACGTCTAGATACGACTCTGATCGGTGACACGTACGTAAGCATCGTGCAATTTTGCGTATGATGATATGGTTGGAGACCGTGGCTGTTATTTGAAGTCAAATGTTGATGCTGTTGAGGCAGCAACCAGCCACAAATATATTTTCATTAACTCGAACAAATCTGCATTTGCATCTCATATTGCTGAAGAAAACCATTCAGTGAGAAACATTGAGAACAGCTTAAAAATTTTACATGTAGCAGAAAAAGGAGCCACTGTGACTGTATTAGAAGAAATTGAAATACACACACACAAAAACAGCAACCCAGACTATATCCTTAATGAACAAACCGAGTTAGCTAACACTCATCTCCTGAAAAATTTCCAACAATTATTTTCCGCCCTCCAAAGCAAATAATATTCCTACGTCTATCTGCAGATCAAGTAGCAAATTTATATGTTACTACAATTCTCATGATGCTAAATGTAAATAAATAATGTACTGCCTTACCTATACAGTACTAAAAACAAATTGGATCAACTTTGTAAATAATGTAACAGTATACGCTCTAAAGCTCACAAAATCAATGTCTCTCTGTGCTAATGTAAAAGGCGTTTCAGTTGCATAAGTGAATTTATTACCTTTTTCCAAACATGGGACACCTTCATGATGTTTCGATATATCATAGCATCTTTGTCAATCATATGTTTGTAATCACTTTGTATTGCGTCAAAACATGTGGTGTGCGCTAGAAACCTTTTCTGTGACAAATCTAAAGTGTTCAGAGAGAAAAATTTACGTGTGCAACGATAAAAATGCAGTGGGAATGTATTCACATCTGTTGGATGAATGTAATACAAACAAAGACTCCAAACCGACATTTCAGATAAGTTGCATCCAATGAAAATCTGTAACGCAACCATCTGTGTAGCATGCTTATAATTACATTTTATTTATATTTTAGGACAATTAATCTGTAAAAAGACGTAATAAAAGCATGAAAACCGTCTGAAGATGAATCATAACGATTCGAAACCGGTAACGGTACCCTTTGAGTAAAGGAACTGAAAACAAATTTCTGGCTGGTTGTTGTCTCAACACCATCAACGTAAGCATCGTGTCTGATCACCTGCACGTATTCATGTTCATTGTTCAGAAGAGATCTACATTTATGGACAGCCTTGCAGGATTCATGGTATCATTTCTCTACAGCACTACTTCAGACATTATAGTCAAGTCCATGTCAAGTCGTGTAACGGCACTTCTGCGAGCTCGCGGGGACCCTACACGATATTAAGCAGGTGTACCAGTTTCTATGGCTCTTCATTGCTATAAAACACTGACAAGAAAAACGGACAGGATGGTAGGACATCTGTTAAGGCATAACGGAATAACTTCCACGGTGCTAGAGGCAGCTGCAGGAGGCAAAAACTGTGGAGGAAAACAGAGATTGGAATAGATACAGCAAATAACTGAGGACGTAGGTGACAATTGCAACTGGGCGTTGAATCTCACTGACTGGAGTAGATTCGTCTTCGGTGATGAGTCCCGCTTCGAACTGAGCCGCGATGGACGGCGAAGACGTTTTCTGTGATGCCCCGGACAATGGTAGGATACCGACCTGACTGTCACCCGCCATACGACCCAAGAAGTAGGCGTGGCGATCTGGTGTGCACTTCTTTTCGTCACAGGACTACTTTGGTTCTCATCTGCGGCACCATTACAGCACAGCGGTATGTTGACGATATTCTGTAGGCCATTTTGTTGCCCTTTATGGCGAGACAACCTGGGGTTACATTTCAGCAAGATAATGCCCGCCAGAACACGGCGAGAGCTTACACTGCTCGTCCTCGTGCTTGTCAAACTCTACCTTGGCCAGTAAGGTCACTGGATCTCTCCAGGAAATAAGAACGTTTGGAGCATTACGGGCAGAACCCTTCAGTCAGTTCGAGATTTTGACAATCTAATGCACCAACTGGAAAGAATTCAGAAAGATACCCCTGCTTGAATGATGGCCGAAGGTGGACCAACATGTTACGATTTTCTCAATTTGTGAAGCTCTTTCTCTTGAATAAATCATTAAGTTTTTCTGAAGCTACAATCTGATAGCCGGCACGGTAGCTAAGCGTGCTCGGTCAGAGGGTCAGCTACCCTCTGTAACAAAAACCTGAGTGAACAGATCAACGGAAAACCTAAATGGATGTCATCGGACGTCCGCCCCAAACAAATTCAAAGAACAATATAGTACAAAATGAGATATGAAAAGTGGTAACGTGCTTGCCTCCCATGCACTTCGCCCAAGTTCGATTCCCGGCTGGGTTGGAGATTTTCTCCGCTCGGGGAGTGGGTGTTGTGTTGTCATCATCATCATTTCATCCTCGTCATCGGCCGCAAGTCGCCCACTATGGCGACTTGCACTTGCGGCCGAATCCTAATGGGACATTCCGGCCAACAATGCCATACGATTTTTTCACTTTTGTCTGTACCTGTACCTTTTTTTTGGAGGCTCATGGGAGGAAGATAAGAGAGATTAGTGCGCATACAGAGACTGAAGCAAAGCAAGCGCTGTATCGTGTGTGAGATACGGAGGCGAGCGAGTGCGCCGGGACTTACCCCAGTTCACTGCTAGTAGCCCCACGTCACCTTAACGCGTCTGCATGTAGCGCACAAGTATTGCACCACAATTAAGTATGAAATTAAAAATCAAAATTTATGTTTAAAATTTTGTTAAAATATAGTTTAGTGTTATAATGTTCCAAATACCATGTCTTTATGTTCTGGACTTAATAGTTTACGTAAAAATGCCGTTTTAAGAGAAAAATAAGCGGTGCTAAATAAAGAAGCTAGAAAGCCAGCATTGGTCAAAAATGCCGTTTTAAGAGAAAAATAAGCGGTGCTAAATAAAGAAGCTAGAAAGCCAGCATTGGTCAGAAGGTGCAGTTAGAGATCATAAATAAGTGGTGCAGGTTTCCAAAACCATATAACAAAAATTAACACCGGAGTCCACGTTTTTGGGAAAAATCAGAGGCGCTAAATAATGGACTTAGAAACATGAAAATTAGTTTTATGCTTCAGTTCATCCCAGAAATAATACCTGAAAGAGCACGTTAAGCTACCTATTATAGGTTTTGAGTAATTAAGTAGAAACCAATTTTGTAACTAAAATGTAACAGCACACCGCCGTCGGCTCCGGCACCTATTAAAATGCAGCTCGAGAGGCAGTAAAAGGTTCACTTCGCATTCAGCCACAGTAAGATCCGTGTCTGTTAAACATCGGATCGCGCTCTGCCTCGGATGGCGTCAGAGCCGAACTGATTGTCGTAGATTAAGTACCTGTAATTTTAATGATAGAGAATTTTGGTTAAAGTGGATGACAAATCATACCAATTGATAGGGCTATACTAAATTTGAGAGTTGTAGTATTAATAACTGCTGACATAACTTCTAGTAAAGACATGGTTCAGGGGTAAAAATCTACCGTTAGCTCCACTATAAAAATTCTAGAAGGCAAAGTTTTCATTATAGCGAGCTGTAACTTTTTCGGTGATTTCAAACAACTTAACCGAATACAAATAAAAATTAAGAGGTTTCTGAAGTAATTTGCAACTATATTGTTAAAGTTTAAGTGTCCGAGAAAGCGGTCGTTCGGAGGCTGCTGCAGTATGCAGACAGCCGTAGACAACAGATGTTCCCTCAGCCGTCCGCTCCGGCACCTATATAAATGCAGTCGGAGAGGCAGTAAGTAGTAAGGTTCACTTCGCACTCAGCCACGGTAAGATCCACGCCTGTCAAACGTCGGATCTCGCACTGCCGCGGATGACGTCAGAGCCGAACTGTGTCAAAGTGCTTATTTTGCGGTAGAAACGGACAGTGAACTCGCGCGGATTGTACACCGTCCTGGATCGCTTATAATTCGCTGAAGAAACTGTTAGTGTTCCGACCGTGAGAATTACAATTCCACGTGGCAAGTGGTGACTTTATTTCCACTTTAATGGCGAGCATTAATTTGAACATTATTGCAAACTTTCATTGAGTAATTTTAGTCAGGGCGAAAGACAATCTGGTAGGAACGTACCGTAGAGGTCGCCTCTGAACTGCTAAATATGCTGTTAGAATAGAAAGACTTGCTTTCAATTGAAAATAGTAAATTTCCAAGTGTTGTATGGGAGAAACTTTATGCAATATAATTTTGACTGGAGCTTCATACTTTTATTTAAAATCAAAGTCCTAATCCTGCAAAGAAATAGGAGGACAGAAACTTTTCTTTAGTGGGCTGGACCAGAATGTGGCCTTGCAGACTGGAAACTAAGGTCAGTAAGTTTCCCTTCGCTTTCTGGCTGATCACAAAATTGCACTACTGGCCATTAAAATTGCTACACCAAGAAGAAATGTAGATGATAAACGGGTATTCATTGGACAAATATATTATACTAGGACTGACATGCGATTACATTTTCACGCAATTTGGGTCCATAGATCCTGAGAAATCAGTACCCAGAACAACCACCTCTGGCCCTAATAAAGGCCTTGATGCGGCTAGGCATTGAGTCAAACGGAGCTCGGATGGCGTGTACAGGTACAGCTGCCCATGCAGCTTCAACGCGATACTACAGTTCATCAAGAGTAGTGACTGGCGTATTGTGACGAGCCAGTTGCTCGGCCACCATTGACCAGACGTTTTCAGTTGGTCAGAGATCTGGAGAATGTGCTGGCCAGGGCAGCAGTCGAACATTATCTGTATCCAGAAAGGAGCGTACAGAACCTGCAACATGCGGTCGTGCATTATCCTGCTGAAATGTAGGATTTCGCAGGGATCGAATGTAGGGTGGAGCCACGGGTCGTAACACATCTGAAATGTAACGTCCACTGTTCAAAGTGCCGTCAATGCGAACAAGAGGTGACCGAGACGTGTAACGAATCGTACCCCATACCATCTCGCCGGGTGATACGCCAGTATGGCGATGACGAATACGCGCTTTCAATGTGCGTTCACCGCGATGTCGCAAAGCACGGATGCGACCATCATGATGCGGTAAACAGAACCTGAATTCATCCGAAAAAATGACTTTTTGCCATTCGTGCACCCAGGATGGTCGTTGAGTACACCATCGCAGGCGCTCCTGTCTATGATGCAGCGTCAAGGGTAACCGCAGCCATGGTCTCCGAGCTGACAGTCCATGCCGCTGCAAACGTCGTCGAACTGTTCCTGCAGATGGTTGTTGTCTTGCAAACGTCCCCATCTGTTGACATCTGCATCTACATCTACATCCATACTCAGCAAGCCACTTGACGGTGTGTGGCGGAGGGTTCCTTGAGTACCTCTATCGGTTCTCCCTTCTATTCCAGTCTCGCATTGTTCGTGGAAAGGATTGTCGGTATGCCTCTATGTGGGCTCTAATCTCTCTGATTTTATGCTCATGGTCTCTTCGCGAGATATACGTAGGAGGGAGCAATATACCGCTTGACTCTTCGGTGAAGGTATGTTCTCGAAACTTGAACAATAGCCCGTACCGAGCTACTGAGCGTCTCTCTTGCAGAGTCTTCCACTGGAGTTTATATACCATCTCCGAAACGCTTTCGCGATTACTAAATGATCCTGTAACGAAGCGCGCTGCTCTCCGATGGATCTTCTCTATCCCTTCTATCAACCCTATCTGGTACGGATCCCACACTGCTGAGCAGTATTAAAGCAGTGGGTGAACAAGTGTACTGCAACCTACTTCCTTTGCTTTCGGATTGCATTTCCTTAGAATTCTTCCAATGAATCTTAGTCTGGCATCTGCTTTACCGACGATCAACTTTATATGATCATTCCATTTTAAATCACTCCTAATGCGTACTCCCAGATAATTTATGGAATTAACTGCTTCCAGCTGCTGACCTGCTATACTGTAGCTAAATGATAACGGATCTTTCTTTCTATGTATTCGCAGCACATTACTCAGGAATCGAGACGTGGCTGCACGGTCCGTTAGAGCCATGCGGATAAGATGCCTGTCATCTCGACTGCTAGTGATACGAGGCCGTTGGGATCCAGCACGGCGTTCCGTATTACCCTCCTGAACACAGCGATTCCATATTCTGCTAACAGTCATTGGATCTCGACCAACGCGAGCAGCAATGTCGCAATGCGATAAACCACAATCACGATAGGCTAGAATCCGACCTTTATCAAAGTCGGAAACGTGATGGTACGCATTTGTCCTCCTTACACGAGGCATCACAACAACGTTTCACCAGACAACGCCGGTCAACTGCTGTTTATGTATGAGGAATGGGTTGGAAACTTTCCTCATGTCAGCACGTTGTAGGTGTCGCGACCGGCGCCAGCCTTATGTTAATGCTCTGAAAAGCTAATCATGTGCATATCACAGCATCTTGTTCCTGTCGGTTAAATTTCGCGTCTGTAGCACGTCATCTTCGTGGTGTAGCAATTTTAATGGCCAGTAGTGTAGTTGCCAGGCGTGAGAAAAACGGCGAACAAACAAATTAAATATTAACTTTTACCCTCCGCCCCACAAGACGTGTAGGTACTCATCTCATGTTTCCCTCGCTCAACGCACGAATGGAATTAAACAGAGAATCAGTAATATTGGTAGGAAGAAACCACCTCCACGCACACTACAGTGGCTTGTGAAGTACCCAAATTGTGCCTAATCCTGTATTCCTTACCTAAAGGAAGACGCTAAGCTCCGTGACTTACCTGGTATCGTTGACCAGCGTATCGATGGCAGTCCGCAGCGCCTGGAACGTGAGGTCCTCGTAGCGGACGCGGACGCCGTTGCCCGCAGCCGCCACCCTCACCCCGTTCAGCTCTTGGTCGGAAAACAACGGAACGACGAGCAGCGGCACGCCCGCCATTATGCCCTCCTGTGTCCCCAGCAGTCCGCCGTGCGTTATGAACACCCGCACGTTCGGATGATCTGTTAAGCCAGAAAATTCCATTTGGACACTTCAGAAGGATAGGTACACGGGAGCTGTTTAAAAAATACTACTTTGACAGTGGATCTTTCACTCTGCAGCGTAATGGGCGCTGTTTTGAAACTTCCTGGTGAGTTAAAAAGTACTCGTATGCCGGATCGGGAGTCGAACCCGGAACTTTGCCTATTTCGGGCAACGCTCCTACTGACTTAGCTACCCAGACACGACTCGTGATCCGCTCTCACTGCTTTTCTGTCCCAGTGTCTCCCTCCTACTTTCCACACTTCACAGAAGCTCTCCAGCATACCTTGCGGGACTATTACTTCTGGGAGAAATGGTATTACAGAGAAACTGGTCAGCCGCAGCCTCAGAAATAATCTTTTATTCTGCAGATGAATGTGTGCCATATAGGAGCTTGCTGGCAGATTATAGCTCGTATGCAGAAAAGCTTCTGGTGAGTTCGGAAGGTAGCAGACAGTTAATGGCCGAAGTAAAGCTGCGAGAGCGGGTCGTGAGTCGGTCTTTTCTTTCCTTTTCAGTATACAGAATAGTATCAGTTGCACTAATTGCCTTAGAAAGGATATAACAATAACTTACAGATCCTAAGTAACGCTCCTCGAGCAATCGGGTGACAAATGAGGCTTCGACGATTTCTTTTTTTTTAATCAGCACTATGTAATGACCTCAAACTCTTTTGGCAGTGGAGAGACTGACAGATCTGAAGCATGAATAGTTTGAATATCCACTCTGTTCACAATATTTGGCAACCTCTGTCTTCCAACTATTCTCACAACTATTCAAATTTGTGACCGGGAAACTTTCTGAAGGCAGTGGAGAGACTGTGACAGGTACATACTGGACAGGCCGTCCAGGCAATTTTGGGGATTGAGTCTGCCCATAACAAAAAACAGTGGAAATGGGTACTGACGTAAACGAGGACTACACAGAAAAAAAGAGTGCGTTTCTTACTTTAAAAACTCATACTGTCGCTGGAAAGCAAGTATTTTTATTCAGCCCGCGCACGATAACTTACAATTCTGTCGGCTAATGATACTATGGTGTTTGTTCCTGAAGATGAAAGGGACGACGTTACATCTTCAGAAATGACCGTTGAAATTACCTTTAAATGTAATAATTTATGCCAACGCTACAGTACATACACGACTCTTAACTCCCCTCAGTATTTTCAAGACGTCTGTCTTCCTGATGCAAATGATTTCCTTTCTCTAAAGAGAGGAATAGCACCGACAAAGAATGGTTGTAGTTACTGCCCCTTTTCATTGGCACTGACTAACCACATAGTTCCGCTTATCTCCCTCCCTCCATCCCACCCACCCTCTCCCTTTCTCTCTCTCTCTCTTTCTTTCTCTGTCTCTCTCTCGATTTCTCTGTTTTACTTTCTCTCCCTCTCCCACTCTTTCTCTCTCTTCCATTGAATTTCTCTACCCTTCTTCGACACCTAGTTCCACTTTCTCTCTCACTCTCTACACATCTCTGATTGTCTCTCGCATTCACCCACACACACACACTTTCTCTCTCTCTCATACACATATTCTCTTTCTCTCTTATCATTTCTTTCGTCTTTCCATCGTCTCTTTTCCCCACTCCCCTCTTCTCATTTTCTCTCACTAACCCGCTCGCACACCAGATGCTTCTCTCTGTAATTACCATCTCTCTCTCTTTCTCCTACTGCTCCATCTACTCCTCTGAAACAATACAGTGCAATGTTTCCGTTATCACTAGGCATACACTTTGGGTGCTTGAGCTATGCTTGCGTTTCTGGAGCTGGAAATGAATAGAATTCTACTCCATACGCATTAAAAATTTAAATCAAAACGAAGCAAGCGAATTGTATATAATGAACTATGCATTGCGTTTCATTAATTTTGCAGCTCTGCATCGCAGAATCCTTTACTTCAGTATGATGAAACCACATCTAGATCACAGTTATATTTATAAGCAATTGCCACAGGAAACATCTTATGGAAACATAAATGATGAGAGTGCTAAACAGAATCAGTACACAGAGCTCATTCTGAGATAGCAAAAGTCATTTTCTACGAGCTGTACTACACAATGTGTTTCAGGAAATTACCAGAAAACGTTGAGGATACTTAAGTCACCCTTGAAAGGTAATTTTCTTCTTAAAGAAAACCATCGTCTATGAGTTTTGAACATTCTATGAGTATCAATAACACATTTACGTACAAATAACACACTACTAAGGCTATATTCGAATATACACTACTAGACATTAAAATTGCAACAGCCAGAAGAACAGCATGTAAATAAATTTTGCCAGTTGTGCAGGTGGGACAATACATGATTAAATTTTTAGGTAATTTAGGAGTAGGTCCTATACAGGGTGCGAAATTCAGTGCACGTAGCTGCCACTTCTGAGAGAAGCATGGTCAGGCATCGAGTCACACTGAGACTGGATGTGATATGCGTCCGTTATCCCGTGATGCTTCAACTCCACGCCAGACTTCATTAGTGTGGTGTCACCGCCAGACACCACACTTGGTAGGTGGTAGCTTTTAAATCGGCCGCGGTCCGCTAGTATACGACGGACCCGCGTGTCGCCACTGTCAGTAATTGCAGACCGAGCGCCACCTACGGCAGGTCTAGAGAGACGTACTAGCACTCGCCCCAGTTGTACAGCCGACGTTGCTAGCCATGGTTCACTGAGAATTACGCTCTCATTTGCCGAGACGATAGTTAGCATAGCCTTCAGCTACAATTGCTACGACCTAGCAAGGCTCCGTATTCAATTGATATTTATATTCTATTAATGTATCATCAAGAGCGATGTTCTACAAATGTGGATTAAAGTTAAGTATTCCAGAAGCTACGTACTTTTCTTAATAGCATTCATTACGTATCCTGCTTCAGACCTCACGCCAGCCTGCGTGAGCTTAGCGTGCATTTTGGTCTCCTCAAACAAAACAGTGTTGGCACTTCTGCCGACACTTCAATTAGCATAGTGGCAGGCGAGTGGTGGCATGCTAGCTCTAGCCAAACCACGACCACATGGTTGCAGTAGCTAAGAGATGTGGAAAACATACTGGCCATGTATCGAGAGAGGTCCGGAGAGCACGTAGAAGAGTCCTCGAAGATAGGGAACAGCTGCCGGCTTTAACGTATCATAAATGTGACAGTTACTCTCCTACTCTCAAAAACTACTAACTACGCGAACCAGAGGTGGTCACATTGTGCACCTAGTGCCAGTCCATACCATCATGACATATGCTGGGCTTGCAAGAAGATGATGGATGCAGTCAAGCAATGTTCTTTCTCCTCAGATCCTCCACACAGGGATGAATTTGTCATGAGGCTACACACCAAACCGGGCCTCGTCTCAAAAGGCAACGTGGTACTGCTCCCTGTGTCCAGTGTTGTTGGGTGCACCAGTGATGATATGCCTCTCTCTGCTGCCACCTCGAAGGAAGCCGAAACTGTAGTCTCCAAACTAACAGTCCGTGGTACTTTGGATGTCATCGCACAGTCCGTGTGGATACTTATTTTGCTGCAAACTAGCCCATTTCCTGATTCAGCGTAAGTGGCATGTGCTGTATCCAGCAACTCCATCTCCCAGCAATACGGAGGTGACCGGCAGGTAGCCGTAACCAGGCTGGATTATGTATCAACACACCGGTCGGGTAAAACACGGTGGTCTGTTATCACTTATCAAGTTATATTCCGATGGAGACCACGCATACGTGTGGTACCAGTTTCACCACCTGTAGCGCTTGCGTCATCGTAGGTGGCACTACATGCGTGGGATTACTTGCCTCTGCCGGTCATCGTAACTGAATGTGTGTCTGTACGGTCCTGCATGACTGATAGAACATTATCTAACCTCTCATTGCGCTAGTCACGCGGCACTGCTAAGATCCCAACATTCAAACGAGTTTCCTTAATGAATGAGAAACCCATTGCGTAATTTTTACTCATATTCAGAATGTTGATAGCGTTTGTGCTGTGTCTCACGCACGGTGTATATTCGGCTTTACTATTGCTCGTCATCCGGAAACATCTGTGTGTTAAAAATCTAGTAAAAATGTATAATTTCATGTGTATGACATCATAGACGATGTGTAAAAACAATGTTCTAGATGAACGGTAAGCGCCAAAATGACAGAGGGTTGACGTAGCTGCGAAGCGACCATTGGCCATCGCAAAAGACAGCGATGCTACAATGGCGCTACGGAACAACCGGCCGCCGCTTAAGTTTATCGAAGGCCACTGGTGATAATCATGAAAATAAAATAAAAATGAAGGAAGATGGCACTATAGACTTATGCTGCACGCTGTTTTGAAGCCAGAGTGGGCGGTGCCTCCCGACAATTTAAATAGCCCTAAACATTAGCAGACTGCAGACTGCTTACATGAAGAATATAGTGTAAGGAAGGCAGTTTCTAACGTATTTCTGTTTTTGAATGCGTTTTTGCTCTAGTAATACGACACATTCGGCCTCGTTAATGTACCACGTTCTTGTTCATATATTTCGAATAAATAAGTTACAGTAGTTGTATTACATGTTTATTACCTTATAAATAAATAAAAAACTTTTTTATTTTAAATTCAGTGCATTAGTATTTGTAAAATGACTCTTAGTGTTCATTAAAAAATAAGTTACAGTAGTTGTATTACATGTTTATTACCTTATAAATAAATAAAAAACTTTTTTATTTTAAATTCAGTGCATTAGTATTTGTAAAATGACTCTTAGTGTTCATTAAAAAATGACGATCATTCCACTTGGGACCTGTGGAATGGTACATTATCTTATTTGTTTTAGTTGTAAATATTTGTCATGTATTGTTGTTTTTCTGACATGTTCCACATCCTGGAGGACCTCCTCACTACGGATCAATTGGAATGAAAGTAAATCTAATCTAATCTAATCTAATCTAAGAAGAGAAGGATGTGATCTGAAAAGGATGCTTTCGTAATGCATTTTATTCCTCGTTTACTATATCCATATCTACAGCAAATGAAGCTGTAATTCTGAAACCAACGCTTGTTGTTTGCTTACTGCTATTGCTTCTTGTTCGTCACATTTTCAGCTTTCAGCTCTTAAGCACCGCCTTTTTAATGTTCACGTGTGCAAAGAAACTTACCCAAGTGTTCTGTTGTTAGCCCAAAAAGATTGCAGTGAGGAAAGAAGGAAGGTATGCTATTGTATCTTGTGCATATCAATAAACAGAGTGAGTACTGAAATGTCAAAGAAACAGAACTGCTTAGAGGTACAGCTCCGTGCACAATAGAGTTCTTGTTTTATTAGAGTGCATTAGTCTCAATGTAGTTTACACATCTTCTCACTCTGAAATCTTATCTGTGGTACGTCACTCAGCGTGTGACCAACAACAGTAATAAAAGAGGTATAATTTTTAAATTCGAGTATTAGCCAGCACTGTGGAACGGTAGTATAAATGTGTTAAAGGGGATAGTCTCAAACGCTTAAGACTCCGTAAAATTAATATTTCGCTTTAACACAAATGTAAGTAATTTTGTTAGTAATGACAGCCTAATCTGTGTAAGATGTAGGCCTACCTTTCCAGCAGTAGCCTGTCTGCTTCTTTACCCGAAATATTTCCCCCCAGTGACTGTCAGTTTATCAGGAATAACAAAACGTAGTACAATAGGAATTTACGTCTGCTTTGATCATATGCTTGGTTTTACTTTGGAATTTCATTTTGAAGTTTTCAAAGTGTATAAGCCTATACCATGCTTTGTGATATACCAATAGCTAATTAGTTACTTAGTTAGTTATATGTTTCATGTTCATTTGCGCGATAAATCGTAATGGTATAGTACGAGATATTATATACCGACACCAATTTTTTTTGAAATATGCCTCCATGGTGATCATTCGTTAGTTTTTCGTTTTTTAATTAAAGACAGACAGATGTTAGTCAGTAATTACTACTCATCACGATTTACAGATTACAGAAATAGTTAATATTTTGAGAAACAGAAGGAATTGTCAAAGAAAAACGTTTTCAGTTTCATTTCAAATGTTACTTTGCTTTCTGTCAGGCATTTTATGTCAATTAGCAATTGATCAAAGCTTTTGGTTGCAGTATTGTGAACTTCTGCCTGTACTACAGACAACCATAATGTGGTGTAATGAATATCATTTTTCATTCTGGTGTTGTAATTGTGTGCATCATTGTTCCTGTCGAAGTGCAGTGGATTATTAGCACCAAACTTCGTGGGGGAATAACTATGTTGTGGAAAGGATATATTGCTATTCATTCGCCGAGCAGCAGGCGGGCACGGCGAAAAGAGTGCTCACATAAGTTTACAGCCAAAGCCTTCTTCAAAAAGGAAACAAAGCACGCATACACATTCATATTGCCGGCCGGAGTGGCCGTGCGGTTCTGGGCGCTACAGTCTGGAGCCGAGCGACTGCTACGGTCGCAGGTTCGAATCCTGCCTCGGGCATGGATGTGTGTGATGTCCTTAGGTTAGTTAGGTTTAATTAGTTCTAAGTTCTAGGCGACTAATGACCTCAGAAGTTGAGTCGCATAGTGCTCAGAGACATTTGAACCATTTGAACATTCATATGGTTCAAATGGCTCTGAGCACTATGGGACTTAACATCTGAGGTCATCATTCCCCTAGAACGTAGAACAGCTTTAACCAAACTAACCTAAGGACAACATTCAAATTGCTCTGACCACTATGGGACTTAACATCTATGGTCATCAGTCCCCTAGAACTTAGAACTACTTAAACCTAACTAACCTAGGGACATCACACAACACCCAGTCATCACGAGGCAGAGAAAATCCCTGACCCCGCCGGGAATCGAACCCGACAACCCGGGCGTGGGAAGCGAGAACGCTACCGCACAACCACGGGCTGCGGACTAACCTAAGGACATCACACACATCCATTCCCGAGGCAGGATCTAACGTGCGACGGTAGCGGTCACGCGGTTCCAGACTGAAGCGCCTAGAACCGTTCGACCACAGCGGCCGGCCACACACATTCATAAAATCATACAAACAAAACTCTCACACATACATGACCACTGGCTCCGGCTCTTATAGCCAGAGTCTTTTTTGAAGAGGGGGGGGAGGGGGGAGGAGTAAATGAGAACAATGTGTATTCATAAACAAGAGGAATTTACGTTACGTAGCCACGTGTTGTGCGGGGACGAGACTGTTGATACAGTGTGGCACGGATGTCGGAGCGTTTGCGATTTGCAAGGCACTGCAAAACGTAGGAAACAAGGGAAGGATCGGACACCGAGTAAATAAGGCAAATCCAAAGTCGAATGACAGAAATAAAAACGCTACAATAAAAGTAAACAGTGCAAAAGCAAATATTGCTTGAACGGACTACTTACGAATGAAATTTGATTCCTTTAAACTTTAGACTACGGTCGGATAGTTTAGTACACCAGTAAACAACGCAAGCTGGTATTTTTTGTGAAACTACTACGTCTCCAGACAATCAAAACAGCCAACACGGTCGAAACTGGGCACGGGCGAAGTATCACCGCGGTGAACCATGGAGGTATGAATGCGGTGAACCTAATGTTTTGGACTACTTAAGATGGCGGGCTTCGGCTTAAAGTTTGTCGAGGTGGCGTTACGTGTTTGTTCGTCTTTAATAGTTCCCACATGATTTTCATGAAAGAGATAGACAGTTTTTGTATATACCTTCTACATGTAGGTCTTATTGGTAGTCTGTCTACATTCAGACATCGTGCGAGCTGGATCGTCGCATGGCGATCCGGTTTGGCAAGGCTTGGTGTGGTTGGAGTAATAGTCTGGCGTGACCAGACTGTCTATGCAGCAGGCTGAAGGGTGCGGGAAGTCAGATTTTTGAGAAGAAATTACCGTGAATGGCAGTAGTTGCGAGAGTTGTTCGCCCCCCCCCCTTTTAAGTACCGATTTTGGAATATTTAGGTTCTCAGCGAAAAACTGGCTGGTGTGATCTTTACCAACTTTTAGTGCTGTGTGCAATTATAGTGAATTGTGGTAAATTTAGGCTGTGGAAGGCACAGCTGGAACAAAGCGTTAATGCTATAATACTAACTGAATTTTGTGCTCGTATCAGAGGTATCTGATATTTTGATCCGTGACGTATTGTTAGTGGCTTCCAGCTCGCTCAGAAGTAATTAGGTTGTTGGTTGGTTGGTTGGTTGGTTTGGGGAAGGAGACCAGACAGCGTGGTCATCGGTCTCATCGGAGTAGGGAAGGATTGGGAAGGAAGTCGGCCGTGCCCTTTCAGAGGAACCATCCCGGCATTTGCCTGGAGCGATTTAGGGAAATCACGGAAAACCTAAATCAGGATGGCCGGACGGGGGATTGAACCGTCGTCCTCCCGAATGCGAGTCCAGTGTCGAACCACTGCGCCACCCCGCTCGGTAATTAGGTTGTTGGCCGGTCCATTAGTGGTGAGTTAGGTTGTTTGAAGTGCATCGAGCGAGGTAACGAATCGAGTGCGTTACGGTGGAATTTTGGGCCCTAACATATACGGTGGACATCGTTTGGCTCGTTAGTTTGAATTGGTCCACGAATAATTAAATAGACCGTACCTTTAGCCGATGTTTATTGCGCAACTTAGTAACGTGGAACCATGAACGAACTGCACGGTATTAAATTGAGACTTGCAGAGTGGAAAGTGATGAGTGGCCTATTTTCAAATAAGTAATTGTTGCGGGTCGCGTCACGCCAATGCCTGAAGAGGCAGCGCTTTGCTTTGAGAGTTAATTGTTTGGGTCAAACAGGTGGTTGCATTTAGGGCTTTTATTATTGCTGATTGTATTGCTATCGATTTGTAGGTCATTAGTTTGTTGTTGCCACTTACGTCGAGAAACTTTTTATTGAAATACATTAAAAGACTCAAATAAAATGATGCTACGTTATAGAAATATCAAAGAAGGATTGCGTTCTGAATTATAGTGTAAGTGGGCTGTTTAGCTGGCATTATTGGCGCTCGCTGTATTGCAGTAGTTCGAGTAACGAAGATTTTTGTGAGGTAAGTGATTCATGAAAGGTATAGGTTATTGTTAGTCACGGCCATTCTTTTTTAGGGATTATTGAAAGTCAGATTGCGTTGCGCTAAAAATATTGTGTGTCAGTTTAGTGTTGATCAGAATAAGTAAAGAGATAAATGTCTGAGTACGTTCAGTTCTGCTCAGCTGTTTAAAAATCAAATAACGTAAGAGGTTTATCAGCACAGTAAAATATAAATTTTCCTAAGGGGTCGTTTCAATAGTTATTATAGAGAGATGTGGTAGTTCCAGATTCAGAATCTTAGAATTTGTGTTAAATGTGCTAGGTTGATGTAGATAAAATGAGCCAGAAAGAGGATTTGTAGGATTTACCTCAAGCGGGTATAGTAATCAGAATCAGTAACTGAATTTGCTAAAAGATTCCAAGTGCTAAAGAAAGCCGGCTTCAGAGTTTCACTTGAAACGTGAAATAGCAATTGCTCATTGGTCGTAAATTCGTATTTAATGAAATTAAATACGTAATTGGGTATCTGTCTGATAATTTCGGCTAGTTAACGTAAAATATAGAGAAAACGTAACAGAAAGTAAGCCATATTGATATTTGGGCGGTTTCTTTTGAGTAATTAACAGCCAGTTAATAGTAATTACGCCTTATCGTTGAAATTCGAAGATCGTCTTATCTTTGCTATACGTGACGACCAACTGACAAGCTATCTAAAGTTCTGATTAAGGCGTAGTGCTTAAACTGGAAAGGAATTGATAGCAAAAGATATTCATACATACCTATTACGTTTAACTAATTCTCAGAGAAGAAAGAAAGAGAGAGAAAGATTTATAGATAATTCGTAACTATTGTTGTACTTAATTACAGGCGATTAATATCTCAATAGCATGATTCAAAGATATTACCATTTGACATGAGGTAATTTATCGCATTGGACAGACGATAGCGATTTATTACGACACGTCAGAAGAATTCATTAAGGTATCCTTTTAGAGTTACTTTTCGCCTACGCTAATACGAGGTTAAGATTTTTCAAATTACCAGGAATTTTTCAGAACTCGTATTCATTGCGATTAGGATTTTTATGTCAGTTGAGATTTCAATATAAGGCATTAATCTTTAATATGTCTCGCTGAGTGATGTAACATTTTGATTTTCCGAAAGTCTATTCCTTGTTATATACTGCACGGAAACGGTACTTAGCCTTACTATTAGTGAACTTAAATAGAAAATATTTGTCGCTGTGTAGGTATGTGTCGTACTTTGTTCCACTCATTCGACTTCGAATAATGAAATGATCGTATGACATTGTTGGCTGGGATGTTCCAGACGGGTTTGGCCGCCAAGTGTCGGCGTCTCATTAGGTGATTTGCGGCCGATGATGAAGATGAAATGATGGTTCAAATGGCTCTGAGCACTATGGGACTTAACATCTGAGGTCATCAGTCCCCTAGAACTTAGAACTTCTTAAACCTAACTAACCTAAGGACATCACACACATCCATGCCCGAGGCAGGATTCGAACCTGCGACCGTAGCGGTCGCGCGGTTTCAGACGGAAGCGCCTAGAACCGCTCGGCCACTCCGGCCGGCATGAAATGATGATGAGGACAACACAACACCCAGTCCCTGAACGGAGAAAATCTCCAACACGGCCGGGAATCGAACCCGGGTCCAGTAAAGGGAGGCAAGTAAGTTACCACCCAGCTAAGCAGGTGAACGACTTCGAATAACAATGAGGTTGAAAACACCATTGGAACTCTATGAGACTAGTAGTGCGTTGCAAGTAAATAACATCTAATACAATATAAATACTGTACGTTTAATCATTTCTGATGTGCTGGACGGCAAGTGTACTCGGATGTTAGCGCAGTAGCAGGAAGTCCCATAGAAAGCATTGTGGCGTTAATTCAGTGACTCACTCTGTCCTTGTTATCCAAAAGTAAAGAGTTCTATGGTTAACACGCTACCTTCGTGATGTTGGACTGGAACGCTAATCATTTGCATATCCAAGCATGTACTACAGTTTATGCCAGTTGCTATTTGCTACATGCTGTCGTCATGGTGTTGCAGTTTTGACGGCCAGCAGAGAACGTATAACAGGTTTTTTTCAAACGGTTTGCTCTGACCTAGGCTATGTGATTGATGTCTCCACAGCCATGACCACACAAATCTGTCAAGCATGTCAAGATTACGTTCCATGCCTTGAAACGCATAACTGAATCGGGCAATCAGTTCAGGTATCATTACCGTCGGAACAATGTACATTACGCTCGTGAAACGCTCCCAAAGGTAAAAATCATAATAGGGCTTCACGCGGAACTGGCAACAAGTCTTGCTTGACATATCCTGTGATTGCCAAAGTAGAAAGTTAGCTGCGTTCGCAGACGCAAACTGAAATATGCAGGAGCTCCAATTGCTAAAACCAAAGGCAAAGAAAAGAAAGACCGTTGGCTGAAAGACCCAGAAGGGTAGCTGCAGCCCGCTAATCAGAAGGGGTGTTCTTCCTCGACACATAATGGCACCTTTCCCCGCAGTGCGTGAAAGTTGTGTTTTAAGTGTAGCTGTTGAGTATGGGTGACTATAAGGCATGTTTGTATATTTTGGTGACACATTTGCGTTGTAAGAAGATAAGGTACAGGGTCAAATGCGATATTGCGAAGTAGCCTACTCCTCTAGAATTGCATCAAGCGGGGCCGTCGAGCTTATTCTCCCAATGGACGGATCACCATCAACAATCTTACATGCCCACATTCCATTAGACACAATATGCAGATTTATAGTTTAAACCATGTTTTTTTTTTTTCAAAGAAAATTTTGCACTGGCTGTATGAATTATTTTTATTAAATCTGCGACCGGTTTCGCACCACTTATCGGTGCATCCTCAGGAAATATACGCTATTTATAACATAGTAAGGTTGAACATTGCCCTATAGCCACTCCACAGCATTCACGTCCAATATACCGTCATCTGGTGAAAGCGGTAGTTGAAATATAAAAATCCTTTAAAATTTTTTAAAATGATGGAAGGGGCAATGACCGTGCAAGTTGAGAGGAGCACATCAGCGACCCAGGCTCAAAATCGGCCGTAGGTGCGCATTTGCGGGAAACGGGTCACCATATCACCGATATCCAAAACAACACGCGGACATGCGGGTGTTACATTGGAATGTAAGGGCAACACCCTTAATGTTTTGGAAGAGGTTGAAATCTTCAGAGTTCTGAAGAAATCCCCTCGCTCCTCACTTAATGCCCAGACCGATATGAGGCACAAGGGTCTTTTAGAAAATTTTGATTACTTAAACAGGTAGCCTTACCCCTATAGCTTACTTGTTAGTAGGTTCTGTCCAATACATTTTTGTGCGTACTCCGGGCCTTACGCATTCATAACCACCACATTTATTATTCTTATGGTTTTAACTAACAGCCCATTTTTTATATTGGCCGCCTAGTATGGCATTAGACATTTTTTAAAAAAATATAAATTCAGTAGCCCCCACTCTTCACGCCTTGTACGTCATCCGGCCTCTGGCGAAACCCGCGACACTGCGTGAGCGCTTTCAGGGTTTCGGCCAGTCAGTCAGGTCGTGTCCGCTGTTGCGCGGCTCCTCTCAACTTGCACGGTCATTGTCACTCCCATCATTTAAATTTTTTTTTAACGGATTTTTATATTTTAACTAGCGCTTTCACCAGATGACGGTATATTGAACGAGAGTGCTGGGGAGTGGCTACAGGGCAATGTTCAATGTTACTACGTTATAAATAGCGTATATTGCCCGAGGATGCACCGATAAGTGGTGCAAAACCGGTCGCAGATTTAATAAAAATTATTCATACAGCCAGTGCGAAATTTTCTTTGAAAAAATGTCGAAGTTAGGCTGTGGTTGCCCGTCCTACAAAACAACATGTTAAAACATGGGTGCAAAGATTGTGACCAGAAATTTCACGCCAGCAGCTCCCCTATCCTTGCCGGATGAATACACTGAGGTGACAAGTCATGGGATAGTGATATACACATATACAGATGGCGGCAGTATAGCTTACACAATGTATACAAGAGCAGTGCATTCCAGGAGCTGTCATTTGCACTCAGATGATCCATGTGAAGAGGATTCCGACGCGATTATTGCCCCACGACGGGAATTAACACTTTTGAACGCGAAATGATAGTTGCATTTCGGAAATCTTTAGGGAATTCAATATTCCGCGATCCACAGTGCCGAGAGTGTGCTGAGAATACCACGTTTCTGGCATTATCTCTCACCACGGGCGACGCACTGGCCGAGGGCCTCCACCAGGCCCCCACAACCGCTCGAGTGGTCGACTGTGAAGAGCGGACAAATTGAATAGCTGGGCGGCGGCCATTAGAGTGGTAAACTGACGCGCGGAGTTCGAATGTTTATACATCGCTTTTGGTTATAAAATGCCTTCCCTTGAGTTAGGTCACAAACATAATGCCTCATTTAAATACATTACTACAATATACTTTTTAATTTATGAACAAACAGCAACTAGTCACTGTTTATGAATTTATCTTACGTACTACATGGAATCTGCCGTAGCTAAAAGTTATGTACTGGACCCCTAGTATTTTTCGTAGTTCATTAACGATAGATGTACGCAAAACGCATCAAAATACTCGAAGATTTTCCCACTATATTAATAGATATTTTATGACTCTACCTTGCTTTAGATTTTATGACGAGAAGTGCGTTATATATGGCATAGTGCTTTGGCCACTCACGACGAAATTATCAAGTTACAACCTAACCTAAACCATGAAAACACTACCGATCAGCCAACTTTCTTCAAAATGATCAGAACATATAAAATGGTATTCTGTCGGTCGGAAATCTTGCCTGCTGACAGCGTGTAACCATTTTTGTAAGAGCTGTGGTTTTGAGAAAGGAAACCTGCAAATAGTTGCACAGACATTATGCTAATACCGTGTTACAAAAACATTTATTAAGCAAGTGCACTGACATACAAAACAACTTAAAATATTCACATATCTGTGAAATGTAATAGTCGTTCCTTTCTCGAATTTATTTGTACAATTAATCGCTGTACAGCTCTTCACCATTGTACTTCTTTTGATTGGAACGTACAGACAATATAATTACGAGTAACAAATACTGTATGTACGCCCCAACAAATATACAACGTTGAATCAGGGTCTTCATAAACAACAATACTACACAACACATCAGACTACAACCACTATAATGGCGTCCAGCCGAAGGTTCAAATTATCCCGCGACTGCAGCGCCATCAGTGGGTCTAGTTATTTTTTACAAGGTCTTTGGCCTACACTTACGTCGTTTGCGTAGAGTTGTCAGTGCTGACAGACAAGCAACAATGCGTGAAACAACTGCAAAAATCAATGTGGGACGTACGACGCTCGTATCTGTTAGGACAGTGCCGCAAAAATGGGCGTTAATGAGCTATGGCAGAAGACGACCGACGCGTGTACCTTTGCTAATAGCACGACGTGGTTTGCAGCGCCTCTGCTGGGCTCGTGGCCATATCGGTTGGCTCCTAGACGACTGGAAGACCGTGACCTGGTCAGATAAGTCACGATTACAGACGGTAAGAGCTAACGGTAGGGTTCGAGTGTTGCGCAGACCTCACGAAGTCGTGGAACCAAGTTGCCAACAAGGCTCTGGGCAAGCTGGTAATGGTTCAAATGGCTCTGAGCACTATGGGACTTAACTTCTGAGGTCATCAGTCCCCTAGAACTTAGAACTACTTAAACCTAACTAACCTAAGGACATCACACACATCCATACCCGAGGCAGGTTTCGAACCTGCGACCGTAGCGGTCGCGCGGTTCCAGACTGAAGCGCCTAGAACCGCTCGGCCACATGGGCCGGCATGGATTTTCCACCACGAGGTTACGAGCTGGCTATTTCCAACTCAAACTCCACCGCACAGGGATGCGGTAGCGATCTGTTGGATTATGGAGACGGGTGGAAGCAGAGCTGACTGTACACAGCATACGATATTGTGAGTACAAATTCTGTAAGTGTGTAACACATAAAGTGATATCAAGCTGCACCATGTAAGTACACTGGCAGAAGTACAGGTTATGTAAGATGACTGCTCACCGCTGCGGCAAAAATAGTTATGGAAAACTTTTCTTAGTTAGATCCAACAGCCAGGGCTCGCAGGTTCCCATAATCTCAGGTGCATATTTGCAACTGTTAAGGTAACCATCTCGTGAAAATCGGCATGGCTGTGTGTGTGTGTGTGTGTCTTTGTATGTGTAAAACACCTTCACCAGTAATCTAATGATGAAACCACAGTCACAATACATATTCTATAACAGAGTGCTCCTAGTGTAGTTATAACAAATTACTAAATGCAGCCGTTGATAAAATCCATCATTAGGTTAAACTCTGCTGGGAAAGATCGTTGTAGCAATCAGTATAAATGAGAAACGAATAACCCTAACAGGGGTAGCTATAGTGTCCATTATAAATCCCTTGGTGTAAAGAAATGTAACTATTGCCTCTGTAAAGAAGAGTGTTACGCAGCCGCTAGATCTGTTCTCTGGTCTGTTACATAAACTGTAAAAACGGCCACGTAGTGGTCGTTACTTACAGAGGACGTCGTTCTGAGGCATCCACTTCTGAGCTCGCACGTTGTGTGGCAGGTGCGGCAGAACAGCCGGGTCGACCTTCCAGAGGACGTTCTGAGGCACCGACGCCAAAGTGTCGAGAATTGCTTTAAACTTCTCCCCTGGCAAATCGTCAGGCTGCACCAGGGAACCGAAGCTGAAGTAGATCACTCCCTGAGGACTATTATCCAGAAAACTCTGCAGATCCTGAAAAGAGTAATGGAAACGAATTAAGGACTAATTACTGTCGTTGTTGTTGTGACACTGAAGGCAGAAGCTAGTCCTTTACAGCTCTTGACGCTAGTCCATCCTGTGCAAGGCTCTTCAGCTCTGTGTAACTATAGCAGCCTCATATTGCTGTCGAGCCCTCGTCACTCTCTACAAATTTTCCTCCCCACACTTCCCTCCATTACAAAACTGACTATTCCTAAGCAACCGATCCATTATTTTAGTTATATTATGCCATAAATTTCTTTTCTTCCAATTAAAATCAAAACCTCTTCGATAATTAGTTATCCACTCCAGCAAATCTCATCTTCAGCATTCTCGTTTACACCATTTGTCAGTTTCAGGCAGTACTGCAAATACTTATGGAAAAATTTCCTAATACTTAAATTCATGAGCTTCAATGGATTGGAAATAACAGCCAACCAGATACAAAATACAAATTTATTTAACCTTGACCATGATTTCGATAGCTTTAAAACTGTCTTTTTCAAAAGGTATTATACCTATTAATAATTGTTACGACATTGTGTATAGAACAGACATGGTATCGTTACAATAAACAATATTACAGGAAATGTTTACAAATAATTTTAATGAAGCATAGTCACGTAGAATCACATATTATTTATATCCGATGTGGGAGTCGTTGACCGTCTGTCGCATGTGCGGGTCATCCACTTACACACATTTAAAATACACGGTTTAAAAGTTGTAGCTCACAACTTTACCGCTCGATGCAGATCTTTGCGCTGTGTTTGTTTTCCTCAAAATTCTATGTTCAGTAACAACACGTCTTTAATTTTGTTGTGTTACAATGTACACTTAGTCATTCACAGTTAGGTGGATCCTCAACATTTTAGTAATGAACCACCTTAGGGTAATCCTTCTCATTTTTATTTTTAGTGTCTTTTATTCATCCTATAACATCATCATTTCTAGATACGAGGGTGGTTTGAAAAGTTCTCGGTATCACCAAGAGAGGTCAGCGCTAGCGCAACGAGTTGTTCGCGTGATATTCATTGGACTGTTGCCTGTAAACACCTGTCACGTCAGTACTCTTGAAAGACAACTGTGGCGGTGACGTGTCTGTTGTTGTACCCGTGTTGTGATTTACGAAGATGGAAAAAATGGTTCAAATGGCTCTCAACACTATAGGACTTAACTTCTGAGGTCATCAGTCCCCTAGAACTTAGAACTACTTAAACCTAACTAACCTAAGGTCATCACACACATCCATGCCCGAGGCAGGATTCGAACATGCGACCGTAGCGGTCGCGCGATTCCAGACTGTAGCGCCTAGAAACGCTCGGCCACTCCGGCCGGCGAAGATGGAAAAAAATCGCGATTCGAGCAGTGATTAAGTACTTCGTAAACAAAGGTATGAAAGCGAAGGACATTCATGCCGATTTCCAGAATACACTGGGGGACCCTGTTCCTTCATCTTCAACAGTTGCCGAGTGGACAAATGAATTTAAATTTGGTCGGGAGAGCTTAGATGATGATCCGCACAGTGGTCGGCCGAGATGTTCACTACTCCAGAAATCGTTGCAAAAGTGCACAAAATGGTCATGGAGGATCGCCGATTGAAAGTGCATGAAATTTCTCACGCTTGCCAGATGTCATCTGAAAGGGTGTATCACATTTTAACTGAAGAATTGGAAATGAAAAAATTATCTGCAAGTGGGTGCCGCGACTCTTGCGGCTGGTTCAAAAACGTGTGAGAATGGACATATCGGAACAATGTTTGGCCCGTTTTAGGAGAAATGAAAAAGATTTTTGCGCCGGTTTGTGATACCACAGATACAAAACAACAGTCAAATCAGTGGAAACATGCTGGTTCTCTGCCACCAAACAAAACAAAGACAATTCCTTCGGCGGGAAAGGTTATGGCATCAGTGTTCTGGGTTGCGAAGGGGATTCTGTCAGTAGATTATCTCCCCACTGAACAAACAATTACGGGATAATACTATGCTAACCTCCTGGACAAATTGCAACAAAGGATATGCGAAAAAAGTCCAGGTTTATCAAAGAAGAAAGTCATCTTCCATCAAGACAATGCGCGCCCGCACACATGTGCCGTCGCCATAGAAAAATTACACGAACTAAGGCATGAATTGTTCCCAAAACTGAAAATTTTTCTTGGTCGGCGAAGATTCACTTCAAACGAAGAACTGATAGCCGGCGTTGACAACTATTTTGCCGGCGTGGAGGACACTCATATTCGAGATCGGATCAAGGCACTGGAACATCGCAGGACCAAGTTCATTAATCTAAATTAATCTAAAAGCATATATATATATATATATATATATATATATATATATATATATATATATATATATATATATCCACGTACAAGTGCTTCGCTTGCGTTTTTGTGATATTGTAAAGAGTTTGCTTTGTTTACCTGAGCCTGAGGGCTCTTTATAAGCCACATGACTTGAATGGAACACTTTTTTACCCCCCTCCCTTCTCCCCATTTCAACTTTTTAGTTTACATATTAATTCCACTAAGGAACATGTACTTGTGATATCACACACGCTGCTCATTGCAGCTACACGCATGCAGGATGTGTGACAAGCCTTCAAAAATGTTAGAATCACAGTCAAAATCTACCTGGTGCTTGAGAGCCTCCTTAGCTGGAACCACAATATTGTCTTTCCGACTATATTTCTTTCCCTCGCTGCCTAGTTTCTTCCTTTGACTTTGAGCACTCCGTTTTTGTGCAGTTTTCCTTTCCATTTTGGAATATTTTGTATTGTTTAAATGCAATAATTACTTCAGCAATTCCCTATGTTGCAAACAAGCCACAGACCTTGTACATCAATCGTCAGTAGTTCACACAAGTGCACGCCAAGAGACTAACAGAGGGTTGGCGCATGACTCATTATTTGAACTTCGGTGTTGGTGTTAGACACTAGTGCAGTCTTTAGACAGCTGTATACACTGATTCCCGATGATCTGGCAGTTTTGTCAGAATAAATGTCATTGGTCTTGATGACATTTACAGCGGAATTTTTTGGTGCTTCGCCCGTTATTTACTCACATGCCAGGAATGCATGTCCGAACATAAAACCAGACACTAGGCTAGCCTGCAGGTGCAACACTTTTGTATTTGCATCTGAGCAGTATCCTCCGCAAGCTACAATCGTCAGTCGTGGTCTGAACAATTTTATGTGTAGTTGTGAGTGCATTATTTCGGAGCTAAGTGAATTCGAACGTGGGCAAATTCATCGCGCTCGCATGGTGGGTACTTTCGCAACAAAGGTAGCCGAAGTGATTGTTTTTACGAGAGTCACCGTATCGAAGATTTATACCGCATACAGGTACAGTGGAAAAACATCATCTGCTAAGTCACAACGCGGGTGAAAGTGTGTGACGAGGTATCGCAACGAACGGTCATCGAAGAGTATTCCGACGAAAAATAAGAAGATGACAGCTGCAAAAAGTCGCTGCAGAGTTGAATGTCGCACTCGCGAGCCTTGTCAGCACCAAAACAACAGGAAGGGAGCTACAGAAGCAGGGAACTGCAGAGCAAGCAGGAATTCTAAAACCAATCGTCAGTTATGCAAATGCCCGTAACAGGAAAAAGTGCTGACAAAGCCATGAAACCTGGGCTATGGATCCTGGCAACCACAGCTACTAGATATCAATACTAATAAGCCTTTGTGATCCACTTTGGAGAGGAGGGTGTGCGATTTCTATCCATCTCCGTCACCGTTGCCTGAACTTGTTGGTATTTTGTAGCAAGAGTGGTATAACATTCGCTTGACCTTGGAAGAATGTCATTTGGCCATATGAGCCTTGCAGCACACCGAGTCCAACATACGGCAGAGTGGTAAGGTACTATGGGACCGAACTGCTGAGGTCATCGGTCCTTAGGCTTACACACTACTTAACCTAACTTAAACTAACTTACGCTAAGGACAACACACACACCCGTGCCCAAGGGAGGACTCGAATCTCCGACGGGGAGAGCCGCGCGAACCGTGACAAATGGCATATGTCTCTTTGAACTCTCTGAGTGATATTGAGGTATTACAGTGGCCATCAAGACCCGTCTGTCCCTGGTAGAACCAGTGTGGCAACATCTCGGACGTCAGCTGCGTCCCAGTGTCAGTGTTCAGGCTGTCAAGGACCAGTTACAACAGTTTGAGTCGTCTTGCTTCAGGAGAGTAGACAAACGCTTTGTCACACACTTCCCAACCGAATTAGTGCATCCAGGCGTGAGGGTGTGCAACGTCAAACTGACAAGTGAGCTGCTACCGCCAGCTTCGTTGTAAATCTGATTCAATTTTGTTATCACCGAAACAACATCACATACCCTCTCAACCCAAGTTTCATTTCGTCCGCCCTCGCCCTCGCCCTCGCACCCACACCCATCCCTCTGCCGCCCCCTTATGTCTGCTTCACTATTTTTATCAGACAGTGTACGTCTTACAATGTGTTTTTTAAGAGAGGAACCATCCTGTAATCAGTAACACCTCGTACTGCTGTCGCAGTGGAGAGTGTTGTTGCACTGTCCACGCGTGCTTTTTCGTAAGTGCTCAAAAGAAATTCTTTGAACAGCATGCTCTTATAGAGAAAGTTATCACGTAATAATAAACTTGTGTCTTGTAGAGTACAAGGGTTTGCTTCTACTGGCGTGACATTGAGACCGTATACTGGTGGTAGCTTATAATAAACTGAAGCAATCTGTTGAAATTAGTAAAGTTAAAAATTGGCCACCGTTGGAAACTCACTGTAAAGCAGAGAATACGTTATTTCAAAGTGCAAAGTCATTTTGTATTGGTCTATTAATTTCAAGTTTAGAGCCTAAGAATTTAATCAGAATGCAATAAAATATGGTTCTTTTATGGTAAAGAATTTACATATTGTAGGGACCTTAGATTTTAAATAGAGGTTTACAATTTATAGTTCGTGAAAAAGTTCGCAGTCTATTATTCACATACCCATCGGAAGTTATGGTTTGGCGGAAAAACCCTCTGTACCATAACGGGTATTGCGCTGTTTGCGCATCACACTTGAGGTTTCACATTATGCAGACCACCTTGATGTAAGTGATGCGGATGTTCAGAAATCTGGTGCCTATTGCTGTGCGAGTTCATGTATCCTGATGAATGCAGCCACGTTTCATCATAAAAACAGCTACTGATGATTAATCTCTCTATTAGGTGCAGACTGCAAAAGCCAGTTGCAGTACTGAAGTCGTCAAATATTATCTGAACTGATCAGTCGATGCACCACCGTTAGTTTGTATGGTTTCAATTTGAAGATATGCTACTGGGACAGCAGTATGAAGTGTTAAATGGCCCAAGTATTCTCTGGCTCCAGTGCGAGACCGCTCCTAATTCGTCTCGTTCAGTTTCTGCCAAAGACCGATTCTTTTCGTGCCACACTATCTGGACAACGCGCAGGGCCCTCATGCGGTGAACATAGCCTGGCTGCGGGGCTACTGGTTCCGTCACAGTGCCGGAGACAGCCCTTGCATCGTCTGCGAAGCACCATGTACTTGTGTATCTACATACATACCCCGCAAGCCACTGTACGGTGGGTGGCGGAGGGTTCCCTGTATCACACTCAAACTGAACGAGGGGAAAAAGATATCTTTATGCCTCCTTATCAGCTCTAACTTCTCGTATTTTATCTTCGTTATTCTTACGCGCAATATACACTCCTGGAAATGGAAAAAAGAACACATTGACACCAGTGTGTCAGACACACCATACTTGCTCCGGACACTGCGAGAGGGCTGTACAAGCAATGATCACACGTACGGCACAGCGGACACACCAGGAACCGCGGTGTTGGCCGTCGAATGGCGCTAGCTGCGCAGCATTTGTGCACCGCCGCCGTCAGTGTCAGCCAGTTTGCCGTGGCATACGGAGCTCCATCGCAGTCTTTAACACTGGTAGCATGCCGCGACAGCGTGGACGTGAACCGTATGTGCAGTTGACGGACTTTGAGCGAGGGCGTATAGTGGGCATGCGGGAGGCCGGGTGGACGTACCGCCGAATTGCTCAACACGTGGGGCGTGAGGTCTCCACAGTACATCGATGTTGTCGCCAGTGGTCGGCGGAAGGTGCACGTGCCCGTCGACCTGGGACCGGACCGCAGCGACGCACGGATGCACGCCAAGACCGTAGGATCCTACGCAGTGCCGTAGGGGACCGCACCGCCACTTCCCAGCAAATTAGGGACACTGTTGCTCCTGCGGTATCGGCGAGGACCATTCGCAACCGTCTCCATGAAGCTGGGCTACGGTCCCGCACACCGTTAGGCCGTCTTCCGCTCACGCCCCAACATCGTGCAGCCCGCCTCCAGTGGTGTCGCGACAGGCGTGAATGGAGGGACGAATGGAGACGTGTCGTCTTCAGCGATGAGAGTCGCTTCTGCCTTGGTGCCAATGATGGTCGTATGCGTGTTTGGCGCCGTGCAGGTGAGCGCCACAATCAGGACTGCATACGACCGAGGCACACAGGGCCAACACCCGGCATCATGGTGTGGGGAGCGATCTCCTACACTGGCCGTACACCACTGGTGATCGTCGAGGGGACACTGAATAGTGCACGGTACATCCAAACCATCATCGAACCCATCGTTCTACCATTCCTAGACCGGCAAGGGAACTTGCTGTTCCAACAGGACAATGCACGTCCGCATGTATCCCGTGCCACCCAACGTGCTCTAGAAGGTGTAAGTCAACTACCCTGGCCAGCAAGATCTCCGGATCTGTCCCCCATTGAGCATGTTTGGGACTGGATGAAGCGTCGTCTCACGCGGTCTGCACGTCCAGCACGAACGCTGGTCCAACTGAGGCGCCAGGTGGAAATGGCATGGCAAGCCGTTCCACAGGACTACATCCAGCATCTCTACGATCGTCTCCATGGGAGAATAGCAGCCTGCATTGCTGCGAAAGGTGGATATACACTGTACTAGTGCCGACATTGTGCATGCTCTGTTGCCTGTGTCTATGTGCCTGTGGTTCTGTCAGTGTGATCATGTGATGTATCTGACCCCAGGAATGTGTCAATAAAGTTTCCCCTTCCTGGGACAATGAATTCACGGTGTTCTTATTTCAATTTCCAGGAGTGTATGTTGGCGGTACTACAATCGTTCCGCAGTCGGCTTCAGATGCTGATTCTCTAAATATGCTCAAGAGTGTTCCTCGAAAACAACGTCGTATTCACTGCAGGGATCACCTTTTGAGTTCCCAGAGCCTTTCCGTAATACTTTAGAATAACCAGTCCTATATGCAGTCCCCTTACTATATCACTCATACTTCCCCAGAAGTCGACCATTTGCCTTCCGTACCACAGTTTTCACATGCTCGTTCCATCTCATATCGCTCGGCAACGTTACGCTCAGATATTTAAATGACGTGACTGTGTCAAGCAGGACACTACTGATGCTGTATCCGAAAATTACGGGTTTGGTTTTCCTATTCATCCGCATTAACTTTCATTTTTCTTACATTCTGAGCTAGCTGTCATTAAATCACATCAACTAGAAATTTTTTCTAAGTCGTCTTGTATCCTCGTATGGCCACTCAACTCCGTCACCTAGCTGTACACCACAGCATCATCAGTAAACAACTTCAGATTGCTGCCCACCCTGACCACCAAATCATTTACGTATACGGAGAACAACAGCAGTCCTATCACACTTCCGTGGGGCACTCCTGACGCTACCCTTGTCTCTGATGAACACCCTCCGTCGAGGACAACGCACTAGGCTCTGTTCCGTAAGAAGTCTTCGAGCCTCTCACACATCTGGGAACCTATTCCATATACTCGTGCTTTCGTTAACAATTTGCAATGGGACACCATGTCAAACGCTTTCCTGAAATCTAGAAATATGTGTAAGTAGGCTGTTTATGTTTTGTTATTGGCAACGTTACGTAGCGCTCTGTACGAAAATCACTGGCTGTGCTGTGTGCAGTCTGTGGCTAGTTTGCATTGTTGTCTGCCATTGTAGTGTTGGGCAGCTGGACGTGAACAGCGCGTAGCGTTGCACAGTTGGAGGTGAGCCGCCAGCAGTGGTGGATGTGGGGAGAGAAATGGCGGAGTTTTGAAATTTGTAAAAATGGATGTCATGAACTGCTGTCCCCCCCATGAACCATGGACCTTGCCGTTGGTGGGGAGGCTTGTGTGCCTCAGCGATACAGATAGCCGTACCGTAGGTATAACCACAACGGAGGGGTATCTGTTGAGAGGCCAGACAAACATTTGGTTCCTGAAGAGGGGCAGCAGACTTTTCAGTAGTTGCAAGGGCAACAGTCTGGATGATTGACTGATCTGGCCTTGTAACAATAACCAAAACGGCCTTGCTGTGCTGGTACTGCGAACGGCTGAAAGCAAGGGGAAACTACGGCCGTAATTTTTCCCGAGGGCATGCAGCTTTACTGTATGATTAAATGATGATGGCGTCCTCTTGGGTAAAATATTCCGGAGGTAAAATAGTCCCCCATTCGGATCTCCGGGCGGGGACTACTCAAGAGGATGTCGTTATCAGGAGAAAGAAAACTGGCGTTCTACGGATCGGAGCGTGGAATGTCAGATCCCTTAATCGGGCAGGTAGGTTAGAAAATTTAAAAAGGGAAATGGATTGGTTAAAGTTAGATATAGTGGGAATTAGTGAAGTTCGGTGGCAGGAGGAACAAGACTTCTGGTCAGGTGACTACAGGGTTATAAACACAAAGTCAAATAGGGGTAATGCAGGAGTAGGTTTAATAATGAATAGGAAAATAGGAATGCGGGTAAGCTACTACAAACAGCATAGTGAACGCATTATTGTGGCCAAGATAGATACGAAGCCCACACCTACTACAGTAGTACAAGTTTATATGCCAACTAGCTCTGCAGATGACGAAGAAATTGAAGAAATGTATGATGAAATAAAAGAAATTATTCAGATAGTGAAGGGAGACGAAAATTTAATAGTCATGGGTGACTGGAATTCGAGTGTAGGAAAAGGGAGAGAAGGAAATGTAGTAGGTGAATATGGATTGGGGCTAAGAAATGAAAGAGGAAGCCGCCTGGTAGAATTTTGCACAGAGCACAAATTAATCATAGCTAACACTTGGTTTAAGAATCATGAAAGAAGGTTGTATACATGGAAGAACCCTGGAGATACTAAAAGGTATCAGATAGATTATATAATGGTAAGACAGAGATTTAGGAACCAGGTTATAAATTGTAAGACATTTCCAGGGGCAGATGTGGACTCTGACCACAATTTATTGGTTATGACCTGTAGATTAAAACTGAAGAAACTGCAAAAAGGTGGGAATTTAAGGAGATGGGACCTGGATAAACTGACTAAACCAGAGGTTGTAGAGTTTCAGGGAGAGCATAAGGGAACAATTGACAGGAATGGGGGAAAGAAATACAGTAGAAGAAGAATGGGTAGCTTTGAGGGATGAAGTAGTGAAGGCAGCAGAGGATCAAGTAGGTAAAAAGAAGAGGGCTAGTAGAAATCCTTGGGTAACAGAAGAAATATTGAATTTAATTGACGAAAGGAGAAAATATAAAAATGCAGTAAGTGAAGCAGGCAAAAAGGAATACAAACGTCTCAAAAATGAGATCGACAGGAAGTGCAAAATGGCTAAGCAGGCATGGCTAGAGGACAAATGTAAGGATGTGGAGGCTTATCTCACTAGGGGTAAGATAGATACTGCCTACAGGAAAATTAAAGAGACCTTTGGAGATAAGAGAACCACTTGTATGAACATCAAGAGATCAGATGGAAACCCAGTTCTAAGCAAAGAAGGGAAAGCAGAAAGGTGGAAGGAGTATATAGAGGGTCTATACAAGGGCGATGCACTTGAGGACAATATTATGGAAATGGAAGAGGATGTAGATGAAGATGAAATGGGAGATACGATACTGCGTGAAGAGTTTGACAGAGCACTGAAAGACCTGAGTCAAAACAAGGCCCCCGGAGTAGACAACATTCCATTGGAACTACTGACGGCCTTGGGAGAGCCAGTCCTGACAAAACTCTACCATCTGGTGAGCAAGATGTATGAAACAGGCGAAATACCCTCAGACTTCAAGAAGAATATAATAATTCCAATCCCAAAGAAAGCAGGTGTGGACAAATGTGAAAATTACCGAACAATCAGTTTAATAAGCCACAGCTGCAAAATACTAACACGAATTCTTTACAGACGAATGGAAAAACTAGTAGAAGCCGACCTCGGGGAAGATCAGTTTGGATTCCGTAGAAATACTGGAACACGTGATGCAATACTGACCTTACGACTTATCTTAGAAGAAAGATTAAGGAAAGGCAAACCTACGTTCTATAGCGTCCCCAGTGCCATATTACGAAAAGACAATATTTATAAAGAAGACATTCATAATTTGTAAGAGATTTTTTTTTTCATGTAGCCGTAAAATATTAATTTCTCTGTCCAGGTTTCAAATGCAAAGAAATAATTTATGACAAAATGATCGAAAGAGGTGTTAATGTTTTAGTCGTCTTTATTACTTCTTCTCTTGTTTTTCTGGTGTGTCGACGGACATCTTGCGTGTGCTGACAAATGTAAGCATATTTGTATGAGTTAAGCATGTAATATACTGATTTAATATTATTGTGCACTTTTAATTTGTAAGAGGTGATCCCGATTTCATGTCCGCCTTCCTTGAATTAACCTGCATTCAAGTAATTTACAGCTCAACAATTGCAGCGGCCGATGCAGCCAACGACGCCATTACGTGGCGATATTAACTTATGAAAAAATTAGCGGAAGCTGAAAACTCGCCCGCTATTAGCATAATATTAATTTTTCTCCACAGCCACCCGACGTTGCAGAAAATACTTAGCTTTAAGATTCTTATTTTCAGTACCATAGCCGAGACCCAGAGCCAGCACTCTGACTACAATACAATGGTTAACGGAGGTAAGAAAGCTCTCGCGCGTGTGTGGGCCGCAATTGTAACTAATAACTAAAGATCTTATGCTTTAAGGTGAACTGACTAGCCGAGGAAATTAATATGAAAAGTTTAATACATTGTACAACTTATATGCTCATGTTTTAAGATTCAACGAGTCTAACATTCATTAACGTAACGAATAATTTGAAATTAATACTGTTAAAAGGGAGAACTTCAGGAACGCATTTAATCGTAAAATCAAAATTAAATGGAATATCACTTTTATTAAGGCCCACCACGTAAGTCGGCAACAATCAAAAAATAATAATAGTAACAATAATATATATATTAAATTACGACGGCCGAAGTTACGCGAGAGTTCCTAGCATTTGTAGACTTAGAGAAAGCTTTTGACAATGTTGACTGGAATACTCTCTTTCAAATTCTAAAGGTGGCAAGGGTAAAATACAGGGAGCGAAAGGCTATTTACAATTTGTATAGAAACCAGATGGCAGTTATAAGAGTCGAGGGGCATGAAAGAGAAGCAGTGGTTGGGAAGGGAGTGAGACAGGGTTGTAGCCTCTCCCCGATGTTATTCAATCTGTATATTGAGCAAGCAGTAAAGGAAACAAAAGAAAATTTCGGAGTAGGTATTAAAATTCATGGAGAAGAAGTAAAAACTTTGAGGTTCGCCGATGACATTGTAATTCTGTCAGAGACAGCAAAGGACTTGGAAGAGCAGTTGAACGGAATGGACAGTGTCTTGAAAGGAGGATATAAGATGAACATCAACAAAAGCAAAACGAGGATAATGGAATGTAGTCAAATTAAGTCGGGTGATGCTGAGGGAATTAGATTAGGAAATGAGACACTTAAAGTAGTAAAGGAGTTTTGCTATTTGGGGAGCAAAATAACTGATGATGGTCGAAGTAGAGAGGATATAAAATGTAGACTGGCAATGGCAAGGAAAGCGTTTCTGAAGAAGAGAAATTTGTTAACATCGAGTATAGATTTAAGTCATTTCTGAAAGTATTTGTATGGAGTGTAGCCATGTATGGAAGTGGAACATGGACGGTAAATAGTTTGGACAAGAAGAGAATAGAAGCTTTCGAAATGTGGTGCTACAGAAGAATGCTGAAGATTAGATGGGTAGATCACATAACTAATGAGGAAATATTGAATAGGATTGGGGAGAAGAGAAGTTTGTGGCACAACTTGACCAGAAGAAGGGATCGGTTGGTAGGACATGTTATGAGGCATCAAGGGATCACCAATTTAGTATTGGAGGGCAGCGTGGAGGGTAAAAATCGTAGGGGGAGACCAAGAGATGAATACACTAAGCAGATTCAGAAAGATGTAGGTTGCAGTAGGTACTGGGAGATGAAGAAGCTTGAACAGGATAGAGTAGCATGGAGAGCTGCATCAAACCAGTCTCAGGACTGAAGACCACAACAACAACAACAACAACATGAACTGCTGTATATATTATGACTTTTGATGACTATTAAGGTAAATACATTGTTTGTTTCTTAATTAAAATCTTCATTTGCTAACTATGCCTACTAGTAATTAGTGCCTTCCGTAGTTTGAATCTGTTATTTAGCTGGCAGTAGTGGCGCTCGCTGTATTGCTGTAGCTTGAGTAACGAAGATTTTTGTGAGGTAAGTGATTTGTGAAAGGTATAGGTTAATGTTAGTCAGGGCCATTCTTTTGTAGGGTTTTTTGAAAGTCAGACTGCGTTGCGCTAAAAATATTGTATGTCAGTTTAAGCACAACCTTGTATAATTGTTCTAAGGGGACGTTTCATATGGTCTTTGCGTGTTGTCCTTCATCCATAGATCACAGTATGTCATCTCAGGAGAGCGCAAACTAATTTTCGCACGAGCGATGGTTTCTAAAATCGTGCTGTTTTGTGGACATACGCTTCTCGGAATCAAGAAAATTTGTTATATTCGGACTGAGAATATGTTCAAGAATTCTGTAGCAAGCCGATATTAGGTACATTGGTCACTAATTTTACAGGTCCGTTCTTTCACCGTTCTTAAATACACCGATCACATGCGCTTTTTTCCAGTCGCTTGGAACTTCAAGCGCTGGGTGAGAGATTCGGGTTAAGTGCGGGGGGGGGGGGGGGGGGGGTAAAGGGCCAACACACTAGAGTACTCTCTGTTATACCGAAATGGGATTCCATCTGGGCCTGGCCACTTATCTGTTTTCAACAATTTCAGTTGTTTCTTTACGCCAGAGCTGCTTATTACTATGTCGTCCATTTGATTGTCAGACGACGTTACGTTTGTACGATACTCCTAGGTGAACGAATTCTTAAACGCGAAATTTTAAACTTCGCATTTCGTTTTGCTACCTTCAACTGCCATACCAGACTGGTCAACGAGTGACTTGATGAAATCCTCAGACACGCTTAGCGATTTGACATAGGACCAGAATTTTCTCGGGCTCACTGTCAGACGTTTTGCTAAGATATGACAATGGTAGTTGTTGTATGCTTCGCGCATAAATTTTCTCACGGACGCACAAATCTCTAATAACTTTTGCCTGATGTCATTTCCGCGTTCTGTTTTGAACCGAGGGTATAATAGCTTACGCTCTCTCAGCATTTTCCGAATATCTTTGTTAATCCGCAGTGGGTCTTTTCCATTCTTTACCCATTTACTAGGCACATAACTATCCGGAGCACGATTTAGAATCTGCTTCAACTTTGCATGTAATTCCTCTACGTCCATCTTTCTGGAACTAAATGTTATTTCGCTGTCTAAGTGAGATGCTAACAACAGCATATTTGCTTTTCTAGCAGGAACACTCCCCTACCCTTCTTGACTGATTTCTTAACTTACGCAACCATAGTTGCTATAATGACGTCATTATATGTAATTCCAGTTTCTATACAGACATTGTCAACAAGGTCGGCCTGTTTTTGGCTACAAGGTGTAAGAGAGTTTCATTGCGTTTGGGCTCCCGAAATAGATGCTAGATGCTCAAGACAAGTTTTCAAAAAACTTGTTCAAAAGTACTTCGCGCGACTGCGTGTCTGTATCCCCTGCAATATTTCCATAATGTTCCCAATCTACACTGAAGCGCCAAAGAAACTGGTATAGGCATGCGCATTCAAATACAGAGATATGTAAACAGACAGAATACGACGCTGCCGTCGGCAACGCCTATATAACACAAGTGTCTGGCGCAGTTGCTAAATCTGCTATTGCTGCTACAATGGCAGGTTATCGAGATTAAAGTGAGTTTGAACGCCGTGTTATAGACGGTGCACGAGCGATGGGACACAGCATCTCCGAGGTAGTGATGAAGTGGGGATTTTCCCGTACGACCATTTCACGAGTGTACTGTGAATATCAAGAATCAGGTAAAACATCAAATCTCCAACATCGCTATGGCCGGAAAAACATCCTGAAGAGAATCGTTCAACGTGACTGAAGTGCAGCCCTTCCGTAAATTGCTGCACACTTCAATGATAATCCACTAACAAGTGTCAGCGTGCGAACCATTTATCGAAAGATCACCGATATGGGCTTTCGGAGCCGAAGGCCCACTCGTGTACTCTTGATGACTGCACGACACAAACCTTTACGCCTCGCCTGAGCCCGTCGACGCCGACACTGGACTGTTGATGACTGGAAACATGTTGCCTGGTCGGACGAGTCTCGTTTCAAATTGAAGCGAACGGCTGGACGTGTGCGGGTTTGGAGACAACCTCATGAACCCATGGAGCCTGCATGTCAGTAATGGACTGTTCAAGCTGATGGAGGCTCTGTAATGGTGTGCATCTGGAGTGATATGAGACCCCTGATATGTGTAGATATGACCATGACAGGTGACTTGTACGTAATCAACCTGTCTGATCACCTGCATCCATTCATGTCCATTGTGCATTCCGACGGACTTGGGCAATTCCCGCAGGACAATGCGACACCCCACTAGTCCAGAATTGATGATGATGATGTTTGGTTTGTGGGGCGCTCAACTGCGTGGTTCTCAGCGCCCGTACAATTATCCAATCTTTGCTCAGTCCAATTTCGCCACTTTCCTGGATGATGATGAAATGATGAGGACAACACAAACACCCAGTCATCTCGAGGCAGGTGAAAGTCCCTGACCCCGCGGGGAATCGAACCCGGGACCCCGTGCTCTAGAAGCGAGAACGCTACCGCGAGACCACGAGCGGCGGACTAGTCCAGAATTGCTACAGAGTGGCTCCAGGAACACTCTTGCGAGTTTAAATACTTCCACTGACCACCAGACTCCCCAGACATGAACATTATTGGGCATGTCTTGTAACGTGCTGTTCAGAAGAGGGAGATCTTCACCCTATCGTACTCTTACGGATTTATGGACAGCGCTGCAGGATTCATGGTGTCAGTTCCGTCCAGCACTACTTCTGACCTTAGTCGAGTCCATACCACTTCGTGTTGCGGCACTTCTGCGTGCTCGCGAGGGCCCTACGCGATATTAGACAGGTGTGCCAGTTTCTTTGGCTCTTCAGTGTATACCTATACTCGGTAGATTGTTGTTGCCTCCAACTTGTATTGCATGATCTTGGTAGTTACGTGGTACTGAACGTAGACGTTCTTTGAATGACTGTAGAACTGTCTCAGCGGAATCGGGTGGCTTCACTGTCGCACTCGACGTCGACCTCAATAGAGACAACACACTCCAGAGCTTTCCGCTTCGGGTTTTAGCCATCGCTCTATCCGAAGAATAATTTGAATGTGAGAACTTTTCTGGAGGGCAGAACTTTGTTAAGAATACTTCAATTTCCGCTGGATAGGTCAGGAGTCCACTACACGCAACAAGCGGCTGGGCGGTTTTTTAGGTTAGATGGCCTCGGGCAAGTACAGAAAGGGCAACAGCCTCAACAGGTGCGGGGCAAAGTCAGGACATGCGGGGACCAAGCAGCAATCGGTATTGTAATTGTAAACTGTCGAAGCTGCGTTGGTAAAGTACCGGAACTTCAAGCGCTGATAGAAAGCACCGAAGCTGAAATCGTTATAGGTACAGAAAGCTGGCTGAAGCCAGAGATAAATTCTGCCGAAATTTTTACAAACGTACAGACGGTGTTTAGAAAGGATAGATTGCATGCAACCGGTGGTGGAGTGTTCGTTGCTGTTAGTAGTAGTTTATCCTGTAGTGAAGTAGAAGTGGATAGTTCCTGTGAATTATTATGGGTGGAGGTTACACTCAACAACCGAGCTAGGTTAATAATTGGCTCCTTTTACCGACCCCCCGACTCAGCAGCATTAGTGGCAGAACAGCTGAGAGAAAATCTGTAATACATTTCACATAAATTTTCTCAGCATGTTATAGTCTTAGGTGGAGATTTCAATTTACCAGATATAGACTGGGACACTCAGATGTTTAGGACGGGTGGTAGGGACAGAGCATCGAGTGACATTATACTGAGTGCACTATCCGAAAATTACCTCGAGCAATTAAACAGAGAACCGACTCGTGGAGATAACATCTTGGACCTACTGATAACAAACAGACCCGAACTTTTCGACTCTGTAAGCGCAGAACAGGGATCAGTGATCATAGGCCGTTGCAGCATCCCTGAATATGGAAGTTAATAGGAATATAAAAAAAGGGAGGAAGGTTTCTCTGTTTAGCAAGAGTAATAGAAGGCAGATTTCAGGCTACCTAACAGATCAAAACGAAAATTTCTGTTCCGACACTGACAATGTTGAGTGTTTATGGAAAAAGTTCAAGGCAATCGTAAAATGCGTTTTAGACAGGTACGTGCCGAGTAAAACTGTGAGGGACGGGAAAAGCCCACCGTGGTACAACAACAAAGTTAGGAAATTACTGCGAAAGCAAAGAGAGCTTCACTCCAAATTTAAACGCAGCCAAAACCTCTCAGACAAACAGAAGCTAAACGATGTCAAAGTTAGCGTAAGGAGGGCTATGCGTGAAGCGTTTAGTGAATTCGAAAGTAAAATACTAGGTACCGACTTGACAGAAAATCCTAGGAAGTTCTGGTCTTACGTTAAATCAGTAAGTGGCTCGAAACAGCATGTCCAGACACTCCGGGATGATGATGGCATTGAAACAGAGGATGACAAGCGTAAAGCTGAAATACTAAACACCTTTTTCCAAAGCTGTTTCACAGAGGAAGACCGCACTGCAGTTCCTTCTCTAAATCCTCGCACAAACGAAAAAATGGCTGACATCGAAATAAGTGTCCAAGGAATAGAAAAGCAACTGGAATCACTCAACAGAGGAAAGTCCACTGGACCTGACGGGATACCAATTCGATTCTACACAGAGTACGCGAAAGAACTTGCCCCCCTTCTAACAGCCGTGTACCGCAAGTCTCTAGAGGAACGGAAGGTTCCAAATGATTGGAAAAGAGCACAGGTAGTCCCAGTCTTCAAGAAGGGTCGTTGAGCAGATGCGCAAAACTATAGACCTATATCTCTGACGTCGATCTGTTGTAGAATTTTAGAACATGTTTTTTGCTCGAGTATCATGTCGTTTTTGGAAACTCAGAATCTACTATGTAGCAATCAACATAGATTCCGGAAACAGCGATCGTGTGAGACCCAACTCGCTCTATTTGTTCATGAGACCCAGAAAATATTAGATACAGGCTCCCAGGTAGATGCTATTTTTCTTGACTTCCGAAAGGCGTTCGATACAGTTCCGCACTGTCGCCTGATAAACAAAGTAAGAGCCTACGGAATATCAGACCAGCTGTGTGGTTGGATTGAAGAGTTTTTAGCAAACAGAACACAGCATGTTGTTATCAACGGAGAGACGTCTACAGACGTTAGAGTAACCTCTGGCGTGCCACAGGGGAGTGTTATGGGACCATTGCTTTTCACAATATATATAAATGACCTAGTAGATAGTGTCGGAAGTTCCATGCGGCTTTTCGCGGATGATGCTGTAGTATACAGAGAAGTTGCAGCATTAGAAAATTGTAGCGAAATGCAGGAAGATCTGCAGCGGATAGGCACTTGGTGCAGGGAGTGGCAACTGACCCTTAACATAGACAAATGTAATGTATTGAGACTACATAGAAAGAAGGATCCTTTATTGTATGATTATATGATAGCGGAACAAACACTGGTAGCAGTTACTTCTGTAAAATATCTGGGAGTATGCGTGCGGAACGATTTGAAGTGGAATGATCATATAAAATTAATTGTTGGTAAGGCGGGTACCAGGTTGAGATTCATTGGGAGAGTTCTTAGAAAATGTAGTCCATCAACAAAGGAGGTGGCTTACAAAACACTCGTTCGACCTATACTTGAGTATTGCTCATCAGCGTGGGATCCGTACCAGATCGGGTTGACGGAGGAGATAGAGAAGATCCAAAGAAGAGCGGCGCGTTTCGTCACAGGGTTATTTGGTAACCGTGATAGCGTTACGGAGATGTTTAACAAACTCAAGTGGCAGACTCTGCAAGAGAGGCGCTCTGCATCGCGGTGTAGCTTGCTCGTCAGGTTTCGAGAGGGTGCGTTTCTGGATGAGGTATCGAATATATTGCTTCCCCCTACTTATACCTCCCGAGGAGATCACGAATGTAAAATTAGAGAGATTAGAGCGCGCACAGAGGCTTTCAGACAGTCGTTCTTCCCGCGAACCATACGCGACTGGAACAGGAAAGGGAGGTAATGACAGTGGCACGTAAAGTGCCCTCCGCCACACACCGTTGGGTGGCTTGCGGAGTATAAATGTAGATGTAGATGTAGATGAAAATTTTGATAGTCTTAATATCGTTACTCTGAACGCGATCTAACTTCTCTTTCGGCACATCGACTGGCGAGTGTTCGTCAGAGTACCCCAAACTACCGCCTGGCCTAAAAAGCCCTCATGTGAACTCCACAGGTACTTAGCTACCCGAGCAGCTGTTTCCTTTGTATAGCGTACCTATGACCTATCAAGGGTAGTCCTACACATCCCCAATCCACACTCGACAGCGCAAGTCTAGAAATCAGACGCCAAGACTGTCCCAGAGACGACGAAGCCTTTGCTTCAGGCCGTCCATTCGGCTCCGAACCAAAGTACCCCGACAACTCTGATAACAGTGCTGTAAACTGAGAGCTCTGCTTGTACCGTGCGCGGGGCCAGCAGCTTTCACCTCGTCCGGCAGCCGCTCACATGAACTGCGATTCGCCTCAGCTCCTATGCAAAGTGCGTCGTTGGTGGCGAAGTGAGCCACAATTTTTCAAACGAGTGCACTCTCCGACCTCGATAGCCGCAGGCAAGACCGCCTCCACATCTCGGATGAAGGACCCCGCGGATTTCTAGCCAGCTCTGAACGCTATCTTCCTAAGGGGCTCCATATGCGCTTAACGTTGTTGCTGTCTTTAAGTAGCAGACCTCTACCCATGTGTGCTTGCTCGAAACCTTCTGAAGGAACTGTGACCTGTCCATTCACGGAGTGAATAAGTGAGACTCCACTTCGAGCAAGGCGGCCGTGTTACCACCCGCCACTCACCCTGCTGTGAGCGTGGGTCCACTAGGAGGTGCCTCGGCAGCAGAGACCGTGGGCGAAACAAACGATGCGTTGTCCCATGTGACGCACCGGATTCTCCTCCACCGCTACACGCCGAGGCAGCAAACTGAAGGCGACTGACAGTAATCAGAAGCGCATTCAGCTGTTCGCGAACTGCGTTCAGCTCCTCGTGCGTCCGCACAAAGACTGCACGCATCCTCCTCATCGTAGCAAGACTAACAGAAGTAAACCATAAAGGCAGACAGAAACAAAGTATGCAACTTGCTGCTCGCCTGATGTGTCACCAGTGGATGCTGATGTATCTTGCTGAACGAACAGACGCTAGTCTTCAAATCAAAACAAATGAGCTATTACTGCGCTATAGACTGAATGAATTTACACTTGTAAAACACGAGATTAATCTTCTTAAATAGAAAAACACGCAAGAAATTTAAGAAAAAAATAGATACGTAACTTGTCCCTCTGGAGATGTGTATCAGCAGACAGCTGGGACCTGACTGAGGACATCCTTCTCATAGAATTATTTCTGTCTTCTTCATTTCTGTAGAACTACTGCAATCAGCATCCACTCAGACCTGCTTACTCCGTTCGAGGTTTGGTTTCCATCTACAATTTTCACCCCCGTTACTTCTCTCCATTACCAAACAGAAGTCCCTTGATGCCTCAATATGAGTAGTGTCCTGCGAACCGAGTCTTTCTTTTGGGTACTCTGTCCCATAAGTTTCTTTTCTCCCCAGTTTCATGCACCACTTCCGTATTTGTTGTTCGATAAACCCATTTAATCTTCAGCAATCTTATCTAGCACCATATTTCAGAAGCTTTCTTCTCTTCTTGTCTGAACTGCTTATCGTCCACGTTTCATTTCCGTCTAAGGCTAACAATAAAATTGATATCGATTGTTAACAAATTTGGCCGGCCTGTGTGGCCGTGCGGTTCTAAGCGCTTCAGTTTGGAACCGCGTGACCGCTACGGTCGCAGGTTCGAATCCTGCCTCGGGCATGGATGTGTGTGATGTCCTTAGGTTAGTTAGGTTTAAGTAGTTCTAAGTTCTAGGGGACTGAAGACCTCAGATGTTAAGTCCCATAGTGCTCGGAGCCATTTGTTAACAAATTTCTCTTTTCCCGAAACGTTTCTCTTGCTGCTATACTACATTTGGAGTCTTATTTCGTAATTTAATTTCCTCAGTCTCGCTTGATTTAATTCGGCTACATATCATTATCCTCGTTTTACTTGGGGTTCATCTTATAACCTCTTTTCAACACACTTTTATTCCTATTGAACTGATCCTGCAAGCCCTTTTCCGTCTCTGCCTGAATTCCAATATTACCAACAAACTTCAGAGTCTGAAGCTCTTCTCTCTGAATTGTAATTAGCTTTCCAATTTCTCTTTGGTTTCCTTCACGGCTTGAGCAATGTACGTGTCGAATAAGACTGGGAACAGACCACAATCTTTCACAATTAAAAGGTGGTATATCAGTTAATGTTTCCAAAAGCTTATTATCCGTAAATGGTCGTTTCCCTGCATTTATTTTTGTCGTATTAATAAGACCTGCTGGTACGCTTGATTTAGGTGGAATATTCTACAGGAATTCTCTTTTAATCCCATTAAAAGCCTTTTCGAAGTCAATAAAGCATGTCTCAAGTAACAAAAGGCCCCTCCCAAGGGATCTCACAAACTTCTTGCGCCTTCACGACTCTGGTTCCTCGGTAATAAAGGAAAGTTTATCAGGTTAAAATTTTGCGTGCTAGTTGACTAGTGTTGCCAGATAAAATCGGGATTTACGGATCTCATAATCGGGACACAAAATAAAAAATAAATTGAACTAACATCGTAAATTTTCAGTAATTAGATAAGAATTTCGTTTTAATATATAACGAACAAAGCTGAGACAGTGCTACAACTAAGAGTGAAAAAAGGACCGTTCTGTACATTAAAAGTACCACCTTTAGGCTGATAATGAAGAATCTCCAACATGGTTCAGCACAAGTCAAGAAAGTACTAATTGGCACGTGAGAGAAGTCGCGGACAGTGAATGATTGATAGAAGATGGAAGTTGGAACACACTTCAGAAAGCAGCGGCGCGGCAGTAATAATACAACAGTGGAAACAATGCAGCCGAGGGCGCAACCTACGGCTAGCGCATGCGCTGAGGAGACCCTCATAGTTCACCACATTGTAGCTTTCTTGGTTACCGCCATCGACGCGTTCAAGTACTCAGTTTGGAACTGGACGTACTCGATCAGTTATCAGTGAAAACGCATTACATTTACCACAGTTAGCGATGCCCAAATGTCGTGACATTTGGCTTCCTGCACAGGGTCGTAAATACAGTGACGGGGATCCTGGGGCTAGCGCCTACATTGCCACCCCCAATCCACTATATTCCCAGCTCAACAAAACGTCGCCCACACATCGTCTTTCACAGCCAGCCTTCCCTTTCCCCCTCTATCCTACTACACACGCATATGCAATACGTTACAACATCTCATCCCACGTTAGTCAAGGAGTGAAAGCAGTAAGAAAACCTTTAAAAAATATATATTTTAAATACTTTAGTGACACGGATAATAATCTTAACAGTTTTCCCCCCATTTATCCAACATGGAACACCAAATCGTACCAACATCACTGGACGTAACAATCACTGCACACGGTCCTGTTGTTGTTGTTGTTGTTGTCTTCAGTCCTGAGACTGGTTTGATGCAGCTCTCCATGCTACTCTATCCTGTGCAAGCCTCTTCATCTCCCAGTACCTACTGCAACCTACATCCTTCTGAATCTGCTTAGTGTATTCATCTCTTGGTCTCCCCCTACGATTTTTACCCTCCACGCTGCCTTCCAATACTAAATTGGTGATCCCTTGATGCCTCAGAACATGTCCTACCAACCGATCCCTTCTTCTGGTCAAGTTGTGCCACAAACTTCTCTTCTCCCCAATTCTATTCAATACTTCCTCATTAGTTATGTGATCTACCCATCTAATCTTCAGCATTCTTCTGTAGCACCACATTTCAAAAGCTTCTATTCTCTTCTTGTCCAAACTATTTACCGTCCATGTTTCACTTCCATACATGGCTACACTCCATACAAATACTTTCAGAAATGACTTCCTGACACTTAAATCTATACTCGAACACGGTCCTAGGTACATTTTAATCCACACTGCTATATTAAGACAAGTTGTGTTTAACGGCCGATTAACTTCAAACTTTTACTGAAACTGTAGCGAAGAAATTCGATAAATTGTTCTGTAATTATAATAAATGGTATGTTGCACAAATTTGTACTATAACTAATTTCTTACGACTTCCCAAGGTTTACAATTTTAAAATACAAACCATTTCTAATTTTAACAAATTATAATTATAAAGTATTTTTTGTAATAATCTGAAGATGGACACTTGGCCCGAAACCGATCGTATTGAAATAAAGGGAAGTGATCTAGAGACTTCAACAGTAAAAATATCATTACAATGGATATAAATGAACCCACTCAAAAGTAAAGCTTTGTCAATCACCACAAAGATGAAGATATACAACACTATTATCTGCCGCATAGTACTGTACAGTTCAGAAAGCTGGACGCTTACAAAGAATGAAAGAGAAAAACTGAATGTTTTCGAAAGAAAAGTAATGCGAAAAATCTGAGGACCTGTGTTGGAGAATGGCGTTTGGGGAATTCGAAAGAACAATGGCATTTATTAGTTAATGAAGCAACCGGCTATCATCCAGAAATTAAAAAGTAGGAGACTGCCATGGGCTGGACATGTGGCCAGAATGGAAAACAACAGAATCATCAAGAAAGCATTTGAAGGAACTCTCCAGGCAATAAGACCATTGGGCCGACCTCGCACAAGGTGGAAAGATGACATAGAGAAGGACATCGTAGTTCTGGAAGTTTCCGCAGGGTGGAGAGAGGCTGCGAGAGATAGAAGGCGGTGGAAGCAGATTTCTGGTGCGGCGCGTGGTCTACAGGGCCTGTGATCGCCGAGAAGAGAAAAGAGAGAGATCTAGAGACTGAATTTGGACCTTTTTCTCAGGTGTAATGTTTCAAGAATGTTTAGAGGAAGGTACAACCACGGGTAATGGCATACTTTTCTACTGTATTAAGAACTTGACAAAATCTCTGAGATGATGGATACTGACATCAACGACAGTGCATGCTGGTAGTGAAACGTCCCCTTTGAACAATTTTACATGTGAAACGTCCACTTAGAACAATTATACAAGCCTGTGCTTAACCTGGCACACAATATTATTTAGCGCAACGCAATCTGACTTTCAATAACCCCTACAAAACAATGGCCCTGACTAACTTTAACCTATACCTTTTACAAATCACTTACCTCACAAAAATCTTCGCTACTCAAGCTACTGCAAAACAGCGAGCGCCACTACTGCCAGCTAAATAAAAGATTCAAACTACTGAAGGTACTAACTACTGATAGGGATAGTTAGCAAATGAAAGATATTAATAGAGAACAAACAATGTATTTACCTTAATATTCATAATTGACATTCAGTCTTACAGATTATCAAAACTCCGCCATCTCTCTCCCCACGTCCACCACTGCTGGCGGCTCACCTCCAACTGTGCAACGCTACGGCTACGCGCTGTTCACATCCAGCTATAGCAGTTCATGACAACAATGGCAGACAACAATGCAAACTAGCCACATACTGCACACAGCACAGCCAGTGATTTTTATACAGAGCGCTACGTAACGTTGCCAATAAGAAAACATAAACAGCCTACTTACATAGAGAAAACATAAACAGCCTACTTACATAAAGAAAACATAAACAGCCTACTTACATAGCCCCCATGCTCCCCACAAAAAATTTTACAAATGGTGTTGGGCACTGGCCAACACAGATTTGAAAAAATTTTTCATAATTACAATAACAAAGATACAAATGCACACACTTATTTATACAATGTTGGTCAAAAGCTAAAATTTTCTCACAGTCCATAAAGAAAGTCCTGATTGTTCATCATAATAGTAATTACAGTTTTTGTTTTTCACATAGTCTCATTAGTAAAAGAAATTGCACACAGAAGTAGTGGATTTCCATGCAGTCTTGAAGAAGTAGTGTTGTCCTTCCAACGGAAAGACAGTGCTGACTCTTGAAATGCTGACAGGTAATGGGCCACAACAGAGCAAACCCCCAGCAGAGTCAGTCGACGTTTCGAAGAATATTGGTAGGTAGGTCATCACAGAGTAGACCCACTGTAGTCCTGGTAGAGAGTATTGGTGGGCCACCAGGGATGCAGACCCACTGTAGTCCTTGTAGAGATGGCCAGCAGCCATCTGTTGCGACTGTGCAGGTGCGCAATCACCATTGAAGAGTCTTGCGGATAATAGAGCAAGTCCATAACCACCACTTGTGCACTCACAAAGTTTTTGGAATTGTCCTTAGAACCAGCGATGCTGTTATCCAGTCCCTTGCTGAATTATTAACACACGTGCAAACACTAACAGTCCCTACTTCTCACATATTGTCCATATACTATGACCAACAGAAATGTGTGCAGTGAAATGAATGCTTACAAGTTAATAATATGATGAACGGGTGTCAATTACAATTATATAACATAAGAATACAATTACAAAGATACAAAATACATCATTAAAAACATAACAATACAGATAACATTTGTAGTAATAGGGGCTTTACAAAAGAATAGAAATAAACATATACATCAGTGTTACAGGAATTATGACATAAGTAAATACATAAAAGATCAGAATAACTTGAAACGTCAACTTCACACATGAGCATTAAAACAAAACAGAATAAATAATGTCTAACATCTTTACAAAGAAAATACCATATTATTAATGCCAATTATATTTGAGGAGAACAGTATTCCTCATCATAGTGAATGTAGCTTAATATTAGAAGAAAAAATTCTATGAAACTACACAGAGACAGGAAGAAAACAAATACACAAGGGTACACAAAGACATAGTGGGATAACACAAGGAAAGGACAGGGTTTGTTTTACTGCAGTATTTGGCAAACAAAACTTTCTTTGCTTCTTGGAGATCTCCCTTCATTCATCATTATTCCCAAAAAGTCCTATCTATACCTCCTTCCTGTATTCTATTCATATTTCTTTCAAAATAATTATTTCTGATTGTACAATACTCATTGGGGCCCAAATCTTTCTTCGCAATGCATTCTTTACCTATTCTCCATAGTCAGTTTCTTATATAGTCTACCCCCTCTTAAGCTAACTTAAATCTACTGAGCTCAGATATATATACCAAGGGACGAGGCAATGCAGCAAAAAAAATAATTAACACAAACATCAATGACAAAATATAGAAATGGCAAAGCAAGCAGCATAAATTAGCAAAGCAAGTGCAATATTACAACTAATATAAGGCAATGCAGGAAACAAGAAAAACTAGCGTAGAAGAGTAACACAAAGTCAAATTCAGTAACACTATGCCTGACAAACAGCAGCAACTTATACCTAAACATGACATAGCTCAAGCAGAAAAAATATTACAGGAAACAACAATGCAGACAAGGGAAATGCATATTCACATCTTAATGTCTATGTAATTAAAGTGGTGCACCATAACAACTGATTGTAAAAAAATATTACCATGTACCTGAAAAGAAAATTAAGTGTTACTGTTACGAGTTACTTCTTATTGTTCTTTCCTTTCCAAGTGCTCCTTTTTTAAAGAATGTGGATTACAAAATTATCATTTAATAGATCTGTTGACAGAAAGAGTTCACATTAGCAAATGCATCTCATTTTATAAAAGCAATGCTGCAACACAGCTGGAAACCAGATATCAAATGAAATAAGCAATTACACAAACCAAAGCATAAAAATGTCATTCAGTAGTCATGTGACATTTCATTTCATAAGTTAATGGCTCTCAACTCTCGTAGAAAGACACTTGTAATAATCAGGTGTGCAGATGTAAAAATATTTCTTGTCATTTTGTTAGGCATTTCAGTAAATATCATAAATTTTTAAGTAACGAGGGTGTCGCATTAGCGATGAAAGGCACATCCTAATGGCTTATTCTCCAGGTGTTTGACACAGCTGTGTGCCCACAACGCATTACAAAAATCATATGTTTTCAAGTAACGAGCGTGTCGCATTAGCGATGCCCTCTACAAAGGTATGTCAACAGCGAGTTTAATGGCCTCCCTTTGTCCTTTTCTTCCACCTGTGCCTCTGGCACACCCTAATGGCTTTCTTTTCTACCTGAGCGTCTGAAAAGGCTTGTTCTCCAGGTGTCTGACACACCTGGGTGCCCACGTCACATTATGTGCAGGTGGTCACTTAACTTTCTTACGGAAACATTTACGACAGCAGTTTTCGCTACAGTGACAGTCTCATATAAAAATATTTCACAGGTCAAGAATTTGCGTTACAAATCTGTAGAGACAAAATCCAATTGACATAACAGAGTCCAAAAAATTTTCGTCGGCATTGTAATACATTCACGCATTTACATACATTTCATAACTCTTAAAGTACGATTCTTGGTTTCCAACAACCTTTTTCACAAACCAGAGTCCCTAACCACTACTCATTATTCCTTACCTTATTCGTCGACACTTCTTCAATATTTCATCATAACAGATACATAGCATACTCAAATAACTCATATAGCATCAGCTTATTGATCATTATGTGCAGCATAATACACATAGTCATCGTAAAAATAACACCATAACACCTCAGTCAAATCTCAAAAACGTCGTAGCTTTCTGCAATTGTTTCAAAATCTAAAGAAAATTCTCTGCTCATTTCAGTAGTGTCATCTACCTCAAACGTACTTTAAAAATCATGATCTCACACCAAATACATCATTCAAAGCTTTCATAGTATCACAATGGTACCAAAAAATATGAACAGTTCACACAGTACAGACAAAATACAATTTCGTAAGTGTGAAGTTACCCAACTGTGCAATTGCGTAAACATCTGTCACTGACGTAGTAAAAAAGATTTGTCTCTCTCAGTTAAATGATCAGATAGCTGTGTAATTTATGTTTTAGAGAAATATGGTACCGATGTGTAAAGTTGTATAAGCAAATACCATATTAGCTAGGGCTCCTTGTGCTTGCCAAACACATGGTACACAAAGTAGGCGTGTACCCCCCTGAGGTTTGTTGTAATTATACCCTCAGGTGTTACAGATTACAGCAATGGAATGAAATGTATCGCGAAAAACTTTCTTTGTAATTCAAAAATCTTTAAAAATAAATGTTTTAAGTACAAAATTAATCACTCAAATACGTGTCCAGTAGCGCTAAATATGCGTCTTGCTGTAAGATAATCTCTGGGAAGTGTCGTAGTTATTGTCCTCCGAAAGCTAAGTTCTGTAGAAGTCAATGTACTTACCTCATGATACACAAAAGTGAAATGCTTTGCGTATAGATAACTTAGTTATTACGCTTATTGCCGTGATGAGGAAAGTACTGTGCTGTAACGTATTGTTGTCCTACGGAAAAGGCTGTCTCCTTGTAGCAATAGCACAAAAGTCACCACTAAAACATGTCTCACTTTATAGAAGAATTCAGAAAAAACTGTGCAGATATAAAACAGATACACCGCAAAAGCAACATTGTAAATTGTCACGCATTAGCAGCGTCGTGATAAAATCGTGTAGCTGTCACATAAACTAACCACTGTGTCATCTGGCATTTCACAGAAAGCACCTCAAATCCTGAATCCACTCTCAAGCAAACCAAAATGTTGCATGAAAATTTCATTAGCAGTGCTGGTATATGTTCTAAGTATGTAAGCCGTATATTCGTTATGTAATCGTGCAACTAACAAGGAGGAATGTGTCGTCTGTTCGCAATAATAATGCATTCGCAATTACTTGTCTAAGTTACCTATGTTCTTGACTGGATGGTTAGTTAGCTTTAAAACATAGTTGCATGTTAACAGTTTCTCAGTGTGACAAATTGTACAAGTGGTGTGAAGTGAAAATTGCAAAGACAAAGTTAAAAAGCAGATTATCTGTCAATAAATGGTTTTACATGAGAAATGTGGTGTAAACCTTTACTCTTCCTAGAACGCAGAGTTTCAACTTCAACGCAATTATCATGTGGTATACGTCGGATTCTGTAAGGTCCATTGTAAACTAGAAAGAATTTGTGACTCAAGTGTTTCTTCTTATGTGACAATGAATGAGCTTTAATGAGAACTTTCTGACCAATATATAATTTCTTTGCATTTGCTTTACCGTGTAGTTTTCTCCTTTTGTCTGCTGCAGATTTTATATTTTTAAGAGCCAAATCAATTATGTCTTTGTGTCGAAGTTTACGTGTATTCGGGAAAGGTACAAGCTCTCTGATTCTGTTCGGAGGTTCTACATTCTTCAGTACAAGAGTAGGTGGTAAAGCAGTGGAATCATGAGGCATTTCATTCAGCACATTTTGAAATAAGTGTAAATATCTGTCCCAATGCTGATGCTTTCTGTGACAATAAAGTCTGCAAAGCTTATTGATTTCTTTCATAATCCGTTCAGACGGGTTACAATGTGGTGAATACAATGAAATAAAAACAGGTTTGATTTTATGATTCCGAAGCATGCGTAACCAAACAGCAGATCTGAATTGCGGTCCGTTATCTGAAATGACTTTACTAACGTGTCCCACTTCACGTAAGAAATTTTTAACAAAGGCGTTGGATACAGACCGTCCAGTGGCTTTACGTAACGGAGTGAAAGAAACAAATTTTGAAGTAAGTTCAACAGCGACTAGAACGTACGAAAATCCATTCGATGTTGTGACAAGGGGTCCCAAGAGATCAACAGCAGCAAATTCTTTTAATTTGGAAGGAATAATAGGAAACAACGGAGCACGATGTGAGATAGTAGATGGTTTCGCCTTTTGACAAAGTTTACAAATAGACAAGACTCTTCGAATTCGCTTTTCCATATTGTTAAAATAACAAGTCGTTCGAAGAATATGATAACATTTTCGTGGGCCAAAATGTGCGTAGCTGAAATGAATGTACCAAATGAGCTTATTAGCAAAATCGTCTGGAATGCAAAGTACCCAAAGCTTGTCATCAACAGTGCAGCGTTTGAAGAGTATGTTGTTTCTAACCAGGTAATAATGCCGAATCTGAGTGTGTGTCTTTTCATGCCATTTACTTTTGATATCTTTCCAAATCGGATCTTTATCTTGTTCATGAGCAATGTCCTTTAAAGATGTGGTGATGAAGTTTTCAAAGGCGACTTTCTGAATGTAAAGAATACTGAAATTTTTCTCGAGGTTGCCTTCTGTGTTACTTTTCTCAAGCCCAGCCGGTGCGCGTGACAGCGCGTCCGCAACAATGTTCTCCTTGCCGGGAATGTAGACTATTGTGAAGCGGAATTCTTGCAGAAACAATGCCCAACGTTTTAACCTATCATGATTTAATTTTGAAGACATAAGAAACTGTAATGCACGATGATCACTGTATACTTTTACGTGCTTACCAGAAAGAAAGAAACGAAATTTGTTAAATGCCCAAACGATAGCTAAAGCTTCTAATTCAGTAACGGAATAATTTTTTTCAGATTTTGTTAGCACTCGGCTAGCAAAAGCAATGGTTTTCTGTATGGTAGTGTCATTTTCTATGGCTTCTTGAAATAAATGGGCACCAAGACCAACTTTGGAAGAATCCGTGCTAAGGCAGAAATCTTGTGACAGATCTGGATGAGCTAGTATTGGCGCGTGAAGTAACGCTTCTTTCAAAGAATTGAATTCCAACTGTGCTTGTTCGTCCCAGTTCCAAATAGTATTTTTTCCAGTGAGAGAACAAAGTTTTGGTGTAACTAGAATTTGCATATTCAGAAAACGACGGTAAAAATTTACGAGACCTAGAAAACTGCGGACTTGTTTTTTTGTGGATGGAACTGGAATGGCTCTAATTGCTTCTAACTTTTCAGGATCCGGCTGAATGCCTTCAGAAGAAATAATATGTCCCAAAAACTTCACCTTCGTCCTACCGAATTCAGACTTTTCCAAGTTAACTGTAATTCCAGATTCTGCAAAAATACGTAACAAACTGTTGAGTATGCGGTTATGTTGTTCCCATGAAGCTTCTGCTATTAGAATATCGTCCACATATAAGGTGATGTGACGTTTTAAGAACTCAGGTAATATGGAATTTAACCCGCGAATGAATGCTGCTGAAGAAATGTTCAAACCAAAAGGAAGTTTCCGAAACTGATAACAAACGCCGAAACAAAGGAAAGCTGTGTATTTTCTACATTCTGGATGAAGTTCGATCTGATAAAAGCTGGATCTGAGATCAATGGAAGACAACACTTTTACACCATTAAAATTTTGAAGAAGTTCTTCCATCGTCTGCGGCCTGTCTGTTTCAGGAATAATGATAGTATTGATTTGTCTCGAATCTAAGACAAGTCTGATCGATCCATTTTTCTTCTCAACAACATGTAACGGATTGTTGTATGAGCTTGCTGCAGGCTCAATAATGCCCTCGTCAAGCATAGATTGTATTTCTGTTCTAACACGGTCCCTATAATGTGCTGGAATTACGTATGGTCTAACACAAAATTTAGTATGCTCACGAACACGAAATTGGTATTGAAACCCCTTGATTGTTCCTGTTTTGTGAGTAAAAACTGTGGAATGTGCTTGTAAAATCTCAAAAAGGTCCTGCCTATCAGTGTCATTACAATTCTCAATTGTCTGAATTTTATTCTGAATTAACTCATTAATTTCAAATATGCCGTCGATGTCATCCCTGTCAGTACTTGCAGAGTGATTGTTAGTGTCTAGTTCCGTAGAAAATTCCGAACTGTTATCTAACAGAAGGTAAAGCCGATTAATTTCCTCATCATGGTTTGAGAGCCAGTCTTCAAATTTCAAAGCTATTGACATACCTTCTTTCTCTAAACTTATTTCAGCATCGTGAAAGCTTAAAATTGCTTTGTATTCATTCAAAAAGTCTACTCCCAGTATAATTTCCGTCGACAATAATGGAACAATAAGAAAGTTCATAGAGAAGCTGTGGCTTTGGCAAAAGAATTCTAAATTGGTTTGTTGGCGTACATCTACACTTTTTCCAAAGATTGCACCTTGTAATTTAATCTTACGTAACGGAAGTGTGGGGCAATCGTTCGATTTGTTGCATTTGCTAAAAGCTGTTTCACTAATTACTGAAATGGGACTGCCAGAGTCAAGTACTGCCGTAAATTTTACGTCATTTACAGTAATGTGAATCACAGGATATGCAATGTTGTTATGTTTTACGTCGTGTTCCTGGAGTAAGATGTCCCTAATGTCTTCCATTTTTACGTAATTACTAGCTACGGCAGCTCCGTCGTCAGTTTCATAAGTACATATTGTCGCTGCCAGCGGAGTGAGTCATTGCCTATTGTCTCTTTGTTGGCGCGCGTCGTTATTGGGATTTGGAGACCTAACTTCTACAAATTCATCGTGACGAGAGTGCTCTGCTCTGTTTAAATCTCGCCAGTTCTGATGCAATTCAGGTCTGTCGTTACGATCATATCGTCTGTCGTCATGTCGGTAGTTTACATAGTTTCTTGTTTGCCGGTCACGTGGTGGAGAATTTCTGCCTGAGTCGTAACTGCGTGCTGGACCGTTGCGTCTAAAGTTATTCTGTCTCCCTTGATAATAGTTATATTGGTTCCCATATTGTCTGTTTCTCTGATTGTCTCTGTGATAGTCATTACCGCGGAAAGGTGATCTTTCCCTGTAACTATTACTCTGCCAGTGGTTGTCATATGGGTGGTGTCTGTTTTGGTCACGATTTACGTTGTAAGAATAGGTTTGTCGTGGCCATTTATTGTTTCTGTCGTCACGGAATTGTGACGGATGTGACCTATAGTGATTGTTTTCCTGTTTTCGCATCCCGCGACTGTCTGTGTCAATTTCCAGTTCTTGTAACAGTCCCTGAAAAGCTTCAATATCGTCTTTGCAACGTCCTGCCAAAATAATATGTCGTAAATGTTCAGGCAGTTTGATTAAGCAAATGCGGATGAGTTCTGAGGGGCTGTATGGGTTTGACAGGTACTGATTCTTGTGCAACATGTCTTCAAAATATTTGACAAGACTGGAAAATTCAGATTGTTCAAAGTGTTTCATCATCATGATGCTATGTTTTACGCGATCTTGTGTAGCTTGTGACCAATATGCTGAGAGGAAGGCGTGGTAAAATTCTCCTTCACTGTGACAATCGTGAATGACCGATCGCATTCTTACAGCTGGTTCATTCTCTAAGTAGCCACACATAAATTCTAACCTGTGCTCCAATGACCAGTTGGGAGGGAAACAATGAGAGAATTGATGGAGCCATGCTTGTGGATGAATGTCGTTGCCAGAATTCTTAAATGTTTTGAATTTACGTGTAGTAATGAACAGCTTATAGTCAAAATCATCGTGTCGGCGAGTAGCATATCGTGTCGGCGGTTCCATCTCAAAATTCGGTGTACCTTGCCAATTTCTTTCATAATTACCGAAATGCCCTGTGTTATTATTTTGTGGCTTTTGCGTATTTCTAAGTTCCTCTTCCCGTGTTGGAGCGCGAGTGTCCTCTGAAATACGTAATTCTTGTATTACCTGTGTCAGCTGATCTTGTACTTCCCGCATTTCTCTTTTGTACTGTGTGTTGATTTGATTTTGATTTTGTTTGAATTTTCTAATTTGTTCATACTCTTCTGTGTCAGTGAAGGCTATGGGTCTTGTGTCATTCAGATCATCATCTACCTTTGTAGATAAGTTAGTGACCTGATCCGAAAGTTCGGCTACTTTCTCTGATAATGAACTAATTTCCCCCATGTGTCTTTCTACTGTGTCCTTTAAGTTTTCCTGAGTTTTTGCAAGTTGCGTAACCGAATCGGTAGATGCAACTGAGTCAATTTTAGCTTGCAAGGTCTCATGATTTTCATGAACAATAGTTTGCAGTTCTTTTATGGCTGCTTCGTGATTCTGTAATGTATTTTCATGCCGCGAAAAAATAGGTTGGAAATGCTCACAAATTTGTGTTTTTACATCATTACAGACTTTCTGACATTTCGATTCAATGTTATGTAATTCAGTAGTTAAATCTTCACGTGTTTGTTCAAGTGTGGTGCCTAACTTTTGAAGCTTTTGCTGTGTTTGTCTCTGATTTTGTTCCATTGTGTCTAACTTTTGAAGATTTTGTTCCACTGTGTCTAACTTTTTAAGATTTTGTTCCACTGCGTCTAACTGTTGCTGTGTTTGTCTCTGGTGTTGTTCCATTGTGTCTAACTTTTGAAGATTTTGTTCCATTGTGTCTAACTTTTGAAGATTTTGTCCCATTTGTCTCTGATTTTGTTCCATTTGTTGCATTAATTGCAATAATAATGTATTAGTGTCTGGAATCTGTTTCTCTATGCTTTTTGGCAGTGGATTTTCACCGGCAACATTCACATTTTGACAAGCAGAAAATGTGTCTTGACTCATTTGAGAAAACGGTGAGGACGCAAAACCTGAATCTACAGTATTTGCAAAATTGTGTCCTATCATTTCGGATTCCTGAGGCGAGCTGTTGCCGACCGATCGATCGATAATGCTTCCCTGTTCATTACCTGTTTGACTGGCTACACCATTGTTTGACGCCCGCTCCATTTCCCTATGCACAGTTACCAAATTACTACTTTGAACATTAGTTAACTCATTACATGGTGGGGCCAACACACTGCTTTCGTCTTCACTGTCATTTCTTAGTTTACTTTGAAGCCGAGTGTTACGTTTTTCACACGCCATTATTGTCACAATATTTCACACGATAACACAGAAAAGCACAATTTGAATAGCAAAAATAAGAGAACACATTAACATAGCACTGAAAATAATATCTAGTTAATTGCAGCTGCGAAATACTTGGTGCAAATCTACATGCATGCCACAACTGTTTTACAGTACAACAATGAAAGGCTGCAACTACAAAGGAGATTCCCTCTACAATTACGCACTAGCAATAAACAAAATCTACACTAATTACACAAACTACAAGAAAAAAAATCAGAAGATTCCAGTGAGGTATCCTAGGCTAAGGGTCGACATATGAAACGTCCCCTTTGAACAATTTTACATGTGAAACGTCCACTTAGAACAATTATACAAGCCTGTGCTTAACCTGGCACACAATATTATTTAGCGCAACGCAATCTGACTTTCAATAACCCCTACAAAACAATGGCCCTGACTAACTTTAACCTATACCTTTTACAAATCACTTACCTCACAAAAATCTTCGCTACTCAAGCTACTGCAAAACAGCGAGCGCCACTACTGCCAGCTAAATAAAAGATTCAAACTACTGAAGGTACTAACTACTGATAGGGATAGTTAGCAAATGAAAGATATTAATAGAGAACAAACAATGTATTTACCTTAATATTCATAATTGACATTCAGTCTTACAGATTATCAAAACTCCGCCATCTCTCTCCCCACGTCCACCACTGCTGGCGGCTCACCTCCAACTGTGCAACGCTACGGCTACGCGCTGTTCACATCCAGCTATAGCAGTTCATGACAACAATGGCAGACAACAATGCAAACTAGCCACATACTGCACACAGCACAGCCAGTGATTTTTATACAGAGCGCTACGTAACGTTGCCAATAAGAAAACATAAACAGCCTACTTACATAGAGAAAACATAAACAGCCTACTTACATAAAGAAAACATAAACAGCCTACTTACAGTAGTTGCAAGATTGTAGCGGGATTTCACATAGAACTGGCCACGACGTAGCACTGACTTCGTGACGTCATGCGGCCTTCCTGTCTATTGTTGCAGGCTCTATATGCTTCAGAGATTAGGCTGGGGCTGAACGCACCTGCGGCAGGGGCTTGGGGTCCTCGACGTGCAGCCCGCCGACCTGGACGAAGGCCGGCACGCTGGGGACGGGCTGGTCGACGCTCCAGTGGCTGTTGACCAGCACCAGGCTGGTGTTGCGGACGATCTGCTCCAGCGGCGGCGTGTCCGCTCCCAGCACCTCGCGCAGCTTCTGTTCGACGTAACCACCCGACATCAGCCAGTCGACGGCCCTCACGTAGACGTGCATCACCGTGCTGTACACCCGCTCCCAGAAGCCAAACGGCGCCTTCAGGGGCACCAGGCACTGCTCCGTGTAGGCGGGGTGGTCTGGGTTACCCACCTGCAAACGGGAGTACACGCTGCAAATACCGGGCGGGGAACAGAAAGCCGGCCGTTCTGGCCATGCGCTCCTAGGCGCTTCAGTCTGGAACCGCGTGACATCTACGGCCGCAGGTTCGAATCCTGCCTCGAGCATGGATGTGTGTGATGTCCTTAGGTTAGTTAGGTTTACGTAGTTCTAAGTTCTAGGGGACTGATGACCTCAGAAGTTAAGTCGCATAGTGCTCAGAGACATATGAACCATTTTCTTGAAGAGAAAAAAGAACTCGTGGTAACACTCTTAAGTCCTGGTGTGTACCATAAAAACCTATACTAAAAAATGACAGCTAGTTTCTGTCATACGAGGTGCATTCAAGCTCTAAGGCCTCCGATTTTTTTTTAATTAACTACTCACCCGAAATCGATGAAACTGGCGTTCCTTCTCGACGTAATCGCCCTACAGACGGACACATTTTTCACAACGCTGACGCCATGATTCCATGGCAGCGGCGAAGGCTTCTTTAGGAGTCTGTTTTGACCACTGGAAAATCGCTGAGGCAATAGCAGCACGGCTGGTGAATGCCCGGCCACGGAGAGTGTCTTTCATTGTTGGAAAAAGCCAAAAGTCACTAGGAGCCAGGACAGGTGAGTAGGGAGCATGAGGAATCACTTCAAAGTGGTTATCACGAAGAAACTGTTGCGTAACGTTAGCTCGATGTGCGGGTGCGTTGTCTCGGTGAAACAGCACACGCGCAGCCCTTCCTGGACGTTTTTGTTGCAGTGCAGGAAGGAATTTGTTCTTCAAACCATTTTCGTAGGATGCACCTGTTAACGTAGTGCCCTTTGGAACGTAGTGGGTAAGGATTACGCCCTCGCTGTCCCAGAACATGGACACCATCATTTTTTCAGCACTGGCGGTTACCCGAAATTTTTTTGGTGGCGGTGAATCTGTGTGCTTCCATTGATCTGACTGGCGCTTTGTTTCTGGATTGAAAAATGGCATCCACGTCTCATCCATTATCACAACTGACGAAAAGAAAGTCCCATTCATGCTGTCGTTGCGCGCCAACATTGCTTGGCGACATGCCACACGGGCAGCCGTGTGGTCGTTCGTCAGCATTTGTGGCACCCACCTGGATGACACTTTTCGCATTTTCAGGTCGTCATGCAGGATTGTGTGCACAGAAACCACAGAAATGTCAACTCTGGAGGCGATCTGTTCAACAGTCATTCAGCGATCCCCCAAAACAATTCTCTCCACTTTCTCGATCATGTCGTCAGACCGGCTTGTGCGAGCCTGAGGTTGTTTCGGTTTGTTGTCACACAATGTTCTGCCTTCATTAAACTGTCGCACCCACGAACGCACTTTTGACACATCCATAACTCAATCACAACATGTCTCCTTCAACTGTCGATGAATTTCAATTGGTTTCACATCACGCAAATTCAGAAAACGAATGATTGCATGCTGTTCAAGTAAGGAAAACGTCGCCATTTTAAGTATATAAAACAGTTCTCATTCTCGCCGCTGGCGGTAAAATTCCATCTGCCGTACGGTGCTGCCATCTCTGTGACGTATTGACAATGAACGCGGCCTCATTTTAAAATACTGCGCATGTTTCTATCTCTTTCCAGTCCTGAGGAAAAAAAATCGGAGGCCTTAGAACTTGAATGCACCTCGTATTTTAAGCAACTGTAACTCTTAGAAAGGTTCTGCGACACATCAAACTCCCGAGTACCTAGTATGCGGGTTATCAGTGCATTGTGTGGCGATGTTTTCTTTTAAAAAAAGCGATACCTGAATGTTCTCTTATCCTAGATACACACGTGCGTGTTTTCCACTCTCAGAGAGCTCTTGCTAGTAAAACGTGTTGCACATACCACGCCAATAGTCAGCTCTCCAGTAGTGTTCTAGAGTGGGGAAAGAATTCATATAGTCGCTCTCTCGAGTTTAGACCTCTCGTGTAGACGGTGACCTCTGTCTCTATAGACCTGCTTGCAGTAGCTTTCAGACAAGAAAAACTGTACCGGCATTCTTGGGAGAGCTGAGAGTGTTGAGCGGCCATATTGCGTCCCAGGTTTGTGCAGTATTTCACACTTTGTACGCTACCGCATCTTGGTAATATATTTTTCTGTACTCTTGCATGCATTAAAGTAAATATACCCACGTAACTGTCGTGTTTTGAGCCATAATATCTGGCCATGACATGTTTCTGAGCGAATAAATCGCCTGTTTTACCTCCAAAACTAACAGCGCTAGTAGCATTTAGCATATTTCGAAAGTTCTAGGCTTGAACAATCACTATGCAGCAAGTAACATATAATTGCAATTTGTGTCCACAAAAACGTCGTGGACATATTATGTAGAATTAACAAACGGAAATAAAAAGCTGTCACTGAACAGACTCGGCCCCACGCTCATATGATAATATGCGCCACAGTAACACTGCAACACACCGCTCTGTAAACGTATACTGGCATTGTCGGGACAGTTGAGGTTACGGTCACGACGGATACGCACTGTGAGTGAGTGTAAGCGACGTGTCGAAAAAAAAGTGGTGAAGGAAGCTGTCAGGAAGTGGAGTGAGGACGAAGTTGTGCATTTATTTAGTCTGTACGAGGAAATGGCCAGCGTTACGGAATATTCCGTTATCGGACGACGGGAACTGAGACAATAAGCAAAGTTAGTTGGCCGAAATGGTTACAGTTTTTAACACCTCTACAGAAGAAATTTTACCAGGATACCCACAATTAAAGAACTCAGACAAAATAGTTTTATAACACAGATTAATTAATATAGAGGAACAAGTGAAGTTATGTTTGAAAGTAATCGGTTTAGAACGCGGAAAATTGCAATTTAACTTCAAATAATACAGCTGTAGGCTATCTATAAATGTGTATGATGTGGTATTTATCTGTTGAAGAACAGACCTTCCGTACCGGTTCCTTAAGTCAATACAAGTAAAATGTTCAGATAAATATATTTCCGCAAATGTGTGATTTAACAGATATCCGCCTATTTGGCTTTTGAAAGCCTACAGATATCAAGATGAAACTGGTGTAATGTTATTTCATTGTAATTCTTTCTGTACCAAGTATTAAAGAGAATAAACGTAGCTGATGCTACAAATGTTAGTGTCACAAGCAGATTGTCTTTAACGATAATGGATTTATGCACGGTAATATCTAGATTGACAGTTTTGAGCCCAGTTCAAAGAGTATTTCTTCCCCGTCTATCGTAGTCTTCCTCTTAAAATTTCAGTATAGTTGTGGATTTTCCATTAAAAAAACTCTGCAATGAGATTCTTGCATGCTCCAAAATCATCCCGCCGCCTAATCCGCTCTCTTATCCAACACGAACGTGGACATTTATGTTTTTTCTTTGCCGCTAAAAGTACAGGGCTATTATAAATGATTGAAGCGATTTCATAAATTCACTGTAGCTCCATTCATTGACATATGGTCACGACACACTACAGATACGTAGAAAAACTCATAAAGTTTTGTTCAGCTGAAGCCGCACTTCAGGTTTCTGCCGCCAGATCGCTCGAGAGCGCAGTGAGACAAAATGGCGACAGGAGACGAGAAAGTATGTGTCGTGCTTGAAAAGCACTCACATCAGTCAGTCATAACAGTGCAACGACACTTCAGGACGAAGATTAACAAAGATCCACCAACTGCTAACTCCATTCGGCGATGGTATGCGCAGTTTAAAGCTTCTGGATGCCTCTGTAAGGGGAAATCAACGGGTCGGCCTGCAGTGAGCGAAGAAACGGTTGAACGCGTGCGGGCAAGTTTCACGCGTAGCCCGCGGAAGTCGACGAATAAAGCAAGCAGGGAGCTAAACGTACCACAGCCGACGGTTTGGAAAATCTTACGGATAAGGCTAAAACAGAATCCTTACCGTTTACAATTGCTACAAGCCCTGACACCCGATGACAAAGTCAAACGCTTTGAATTTTCGGCGCGGTTGCAACAGCTCATGGAAGAGGATGCGTTCAGTGCGAAACTCGTTTTCAGTGATGAAGCAACATTTTTTCTTAATGGTGAAGTGAACAGACACAATGTGCGAATCTGGGCGGTAGAGAATCCTCACGCATCTGTGCATCAAATTCGCAATTCACCAAAAGTTAACGTGTTTTGTGCAATCTCACAGTTTAAAAGTTTACGGCCCCTTTTTCTTCTGCGAAAAAAATATTACAGGACACGTGTATCTGGAAATGCTGGAAAATTGGATCATGCCACAACTGGAGACCGACAGCGCCGACTTCATCTTTCAACAGGATGGTGCTCCACCGCACTTCCATCATGATGTTCGGCATTTCTTAAACAGGAGATTGGAAAACCGATGGATCGGTCGTGGTGAAGATCACGATCAGCAATTCATGTCATGGCCTCCACGCTCTCCCGACTTAACGCCATGCGATTTCTTTCTGTGGGGTTATGTGAAAGATTCAGTGTTTAAACCTCCTCTACCAAGAAACGTGCCAGAACTGCGAGCTCGCATCAACGATGCTTTCGAACTCATTGATGGGGACATGCTGCGCCGAGTGTGGGAAGAACTCGATTATCGGCTTGATGTCTGCCGAATCACTAAAGCGGGGCACATATCGAACATTTGTGAATGCCTAAAAAAACTTTTTGAGTTTTTGTATGTGTGTGCATTGTGAAAATATCTCAAATAATAAAGTTATTGTAGAGCTGTGAAATCGCTGCAGTCATTTGTAATAACCCTGTAGTTTTATCACACAGATTAATTAATATAGCCCGCATCTCGTGGTCGTGCGGTAGCGTTCTCGCTTCCCATGCCCGGGTTCCCGGGTTCGATTCCCGGCGGGGTCAGGGATTTTCTCTGCCTCGTGATGGCTGGGTGTTGTGTGCTGTCCTTAGGTTAGTTAGGTTTCAGTAGTTCTAAGTTCTAGGAGACTGATGACCATAGATGTTAAGTCCCATAGTGCTCAGAGCCATTTGAACCATTTTGAACCAATTAATATAGAGAAACAAGTGAAGTTATGTTTGAAAGTAATCGGTTTGGAACGCGAAAAATCGCAATTTAACTTCAAATAATACAGCTGTAGGCTATCTATAAATTTGTATGATGTGGTATTTATCTGTTGAAGAACAGACCTTCCGTACCGGTTCCTTAGGTCAATACAAGTAAATTGTTCAGATAAATATATTTCCGCAAATGTGTGATTTAACAGATATCAAGATGAAACTGGTGTAATGTTATTTCATCGTAATTCTTTCTGTACCAAGTATTAAAGAGAATAAACGTAGCTGATGCTACAAATGTTAGTGTCACAAGCAGACTGTCTTTAACGATAATGGATTTATGCACGGTAATATCTAGATTGACAGTTTTGAGCCCAGTTCAAAGAGTATTTCTTCCACGTCTGTCGTAGTCTTCCTCTTAAAATTTCAGTATAGTTGTGGATTTTCCATTAAAAAAACTCTGCAATGAGATTCTTGCATGCTCCAAAATCATCCCGCCGCCTAATCCGCTCTCTTATCCAACACGAACGTGGACATTTATGTTTTTTCTTTGCCGCTAAAAGTATTTAAAGTGCTGGTGGAGCCCGGTGCTCTTCTACCGCTACTTCTTCCTCACGCACAGCTATATGACAGAAACATCTCGCAGAAAGTGATCTCTCAGATCTCAAAGACACTCTCACCGTGCTGTTTGTAAACGCTTAAGGCATCTGCTCTTGCTAGACTCTCTGACATACAAAAAGTACTCATAAGGAATTATCAGACAGTAGCTATCAGCGAAAATTCGTCCCTCGTGTAAACTATTCTGCGAGCACTTTCTTCGAGTACCAAACTTAATGGGAGCAAAAAAGCCGTCACGTGTTTCGCAGGGCTTACAATTAGAACTGCAGTCGAGACGACATCAAGAAATTCCCTGACAGCTTGCATAGCTGTTGCCAACTTTCAACCGCGAAGCGTTAGCGGCTGCAGACTGAAACAGTAGTCGTCTGGAGAGCTGGTACAACACTGAGAGGTTGCCATAGAGACGCTTACAAAATCGTATTACTTTATTAGTTGAGGGAGGTCCGCAAAGCTGCGGCGCCCAACCCACTGTAACTGTCATGAATCTACGAGGTGCATTCAAGTTCTAAGGCCTCCGATTTTTTTTCTCCGAACTGGAAAGAGATAGAAACATGCGCATTGTTTTAAAATGAGGCCGCGTTCATTGTCAATACGTCCCAGAGATGGCAGCACCATACGGCAGATGGAATTTTACCGCCAGCAGCGAGAATGAGAACTGTTTTAAATACTTAAAATGGCGACATTTTCCTTACTTGAACAGCGTGCAATCATTCGTTTTCTGAATTTGCATAGTGTGAAACCAATTGAAATTCATCGACAGTTGAAGTAGACATTTGGTGATGGAGTTACGGATGTGTCGAAAGTGCGTTCGTGGGTGTGACAGTTTAATGAAGGCAGAACATCGTGTGACAACAAACCGAAACAACCTCGGGCTCGCACAAGCCCGTCTGACGACATGATCGAGAAAGTGGAGAGAATTGTTTTGGGAGATCGCCGAATGACTGTTGAACAGATCGCCTCCAGAGTTGGCATTTCTGTGGGTTCTGTGCACACAATCCTGCATGACGACCTGAAAATGCGAAAAGTGTCATCCAGGTGGGTGCCACGAATGCTGACAGACGACCACACGGCTGCCCGTGTGGCATGTTGCCAAGCAATGTTGATGCGCAACGACAGCATGAATGGGACTTTCTTTTCGTCGGTTGTGATAATGGATGAGACGTGGATGCCATTTTTCAATCCAGAAACAAAGCGCCAGTCAGCTCAATGGAAGCACACAGATTCACCACCACCAAAAAAATTTCGGGTAACTGCCAGTGCTGAAAAAATGATGGTGTCCATGTTCTGGGACAGCGAGGGCGTAATCCTTACCCATTGCGTTCCAAATGGCACTATGGTAACAGGTGCATCCTACGAAAATGTTTTGAAGAACAAATTCCTTCCTGCACTGCAACAAAAACGTCCGGGAAGGGCTGCGTGTGTGCTGTTTCACCTAGACAACGCACCCGCACATCGAGCTAACGTTACGCAACAGTTTCTTCGTGATAACAACTTTGAAGTGATTCCTCATGCTCCCTATTCACCTGACCTGGCTCCTAGTGACTTTTGGCTTTTTCCAACAATGAAAGACACTCTCCGTGGCCGGACATTCACCAGCCGTGCTGCTATTGCCTCGGCGATTTTCCAGTGGTCAAAACAGACTCCTAAAGAAGCCTTCGCCGCTGCCATGGAATCATGGCGTCAGCGTTCTGAAAAATGTGTACGTCTGCAGGGAGAATACGTCGAGAAGTAACGCCAGTTTCATCGATTTCGGGTGAGTAGTTAATTAGAAAAAAAATCGGAGGCCTTAGAACTTGAATGCACCTCGTACTTACGACGACTCAGCTATAGTGTTTTCGTTTGCAATAGACTATTATGCAAGGGACTCATAGTTTATTGCTAGACGGCGATGTGGATCTAAATCCCACCCTCAGACTGCCCTGAAATATTTTTTCGTTGTTTGCCATTTCATTTTTAGGTACGTGTGTGCACTCGACTGTTTAACATGCTCGTGGGCGGTTTACTGTCTATACAAGGTGTGTCAGAAAAGTGATGAGACTGATTTTATATCTAATAAAGTTTCTATTTTTTTCAGACAACAGTATTGTCAGGTTCGAAGTAGTTCAGCTCGGCAGCTATACAGCGGCGGTGTCGTTGTTCCAGACCTTGGTAGCAGCGCTGAAAGGCTTCAACTGGTGGGGCCTTTACCGTGCAGAGTCCCAAAAGTAGTCCTTATAAAACTTCCGCAATTTCGGGAAAAGAAAAAGTAACAAGGACTCAGATCAGGTGAATGTGGGCCGTGCAACAATAGGAATGCCTTTTGAGGCCAAAAATTCCGTGATGGAACTGGCCTCGTGGCATGGGGCGTTGTGATGAAGCAGCATCCACTTGTCTGCAGTGTTGAGTCCACTCGAATCACCTTTTCCGTGAGCCATTCAAGGAAACCTTTGTAAAACATTTGGTTGCTAGTTTGTCCTGGAGGAATAAATTCTTTTGTGGACCATACCTCTACTGTCAAGAAAGCAAATTAGCATTCTTTTCATATTTGATTTGCTCATTCGTGCTTTTTTCGGTCGTGGAGATGTCTCAGTGCCACTCCTAAATTTGCCTCTTTGTCTCAGGATCATACACAAAGTTCCAGGATTTGTCTCCTCTTATCACATGACTGAACCATTTGTTGTCACTGTCAATCATCTCACATCAACGCACACATTTCTTCAATTGCCCTTCTGCACAGTTGTGAGGTTTTCCAGCACCGTTTTGGCATAAACCTTTCGCATGTCCAAATCTTCTGTCAAAATTTGATGTACGGTGAAAGTGTTTAACAGGTCATCCATCATGCGTATTGTTAAATTTGGACCTGACATCACAAGATCACTCACACGTTCGAAGTTATCGTCGGTTTTTGAAGTTGAAGGTACCGCTGAACGAAATTCATCTTCAACGTGTTGTTGGCCTTCAAAACAATGGTTTGTACCAGTAAAAAATTTGTGCTCTTGATAAGGAATGTTGCCCTTAGGTTTGTTTTACCTTTTCGAAGGTCACGCTCGCGGATTCTCCAGATTTAACACAAAACGCAGCTGCATAACATTGCTCTAAATTCCACTGTTCCATTTTCGTAACACACAAGAAAAATACAATTTCGCTCATGGCGCTCTCAAAAACCAGGTGATGGCTCTACGGAGAGCTGACCATCTGGAAGGGATGAACACACCGATCTACACAAGTAGAACAACACAGCGTCGCCAGTCTCAGTTTCTTGGGAGCTAGAGGACAATGACTTCCAACTCACTGAATGCTGATAGTAATAGAAAATAGTGTCGGTTTTCTGGCGTTTCCCTTCACAATGTTTGCTCTGTATTGATACGAAATGGAAGTGTACTGTTAAATATAGTCAGGAGAAATCTACTGTTGATTTTACTTTTTTCTAGTCGCCGACTGATCTTAGTAACACCAATAGCGTCCCAGATTTGTGAGGACACATGCTCTCCGGCATATCCGACTGAAAGTATGGTTCATGTTTTTTGATTATTGTTGCTTCTGCTGAGTCGGCTGCACGTGCATAGTTTTTACAAATGGAACTGTACATGTATATGTCACTAGAGAAGAGGGTGTCATTTTTTTCTGTTTCATGTGGGGCATATCGAGGACAACGCGGGAAGCATCGCGGGAGTGAGCGTGCTTCTGGTCTCCAGCCACTGTGAGCTGAACGCCGTCACGACTCCGAAACGTGGAAGCGTTGTCCACGGAATTCACAAAGCAGTTATTCAAAGAATTAAAAATTGTAATCAGAAATTTCATTTTTACTACTAAAATAGGTGTTTTGAGTCTTTGTAACAACTCTGAGTATACAGTATGTTGTGTAGTCAAGTACACAATTAATACACTGCTCCAAAGAACGGAGATTAGGGGAACGTGACTTCAGGTATCTGACGTATTCCAGTGAGCACTTACCAAATTATCCTATATCTTTCGCAAATTCAAATGGTTCAAATGGCTCTAAGCACTATGGGACTTAACATCTGAGGTCATCAGTCCTCTAGACTTAGAACCATTTAAACCTAACTAACCTAAGAACATCACACACATCCATGCCCGAGGCAGGATCCGAACCTGCGACCGTAGCATCAGCGCGGTTCCGAACTGAGGCGCCTAGAACTGCTCGGCCACAGCGGCCGGCATTCACAAAATAAGTACACAAAAAAACATAATTACATCCTCAGTAGTTTATAAAAAACTGAAACTTCCGACAGGTGTCGAAAACAAAGTGAAAACAATCACTCATCCCGTCATCCAGGACTTTGAGAGCGCCCCTATTTGAGCGTGTGTGACTCCCTGGCAGCTACTTGGCATGCTCCTTATGAGTCTCCATAGGTCATCCTGTGTTATCCGTTCCCATTCTTTAATGAGAGTTGTTGTAGAGTCTGTGGAGGAACAGGACGACTGTGAACTCGTCCGTCAAGCATGTCCCACATATATACGATGGTGTTAGATCGGTACCCACCTCCTGCCATTCCATTACTCCAATGTCCAAGATTCACCAGAAGTCCCTGCTGACGGCCGTTAAATAGGCTCTGGCATTAGAAGCAGTTCAGGACCACCACCGTCTGCAGCAGCCACCACATGGTCCAGCAGGATCCATTCGATGTACTGCGTGGTGGCGAGGCGACCATGGACAACGATAAGCTCTGTATGGCTGTCAACACTGGTGCCTCCTCACAACATTGCAGAACCTTGGAAATCTGTCGAGTTCGTGGAGAATATTTGGCAGGCACATCTCACCACTGATTTCCGCACACGAACATGCCCATTACCTTGCGTCAGAGCATATCTGGACTCATCCGTGAATAACGCATTACGCCAGTTACGGAAGTTACACATGACATGGCAACGGCGGAACTGAAGCCGAGCTGCAAGTGTTGTCATGTCAAGCGGGGCACTCGGACATCTGGATTGCACGGTCCTTTTCCGTAACCTGTTCATTACGGTCTGGTGGGACACAGCGGCTCCTGTGGCCCTTTTGACATCGTCTTGCAGTGCTCTGGCAATAGCCGTACGACGCCGCAACGCGGAGATGGCCAGATATCGGTCTTCACGAGGGTTTGGTATGCATCGAAGATCTTGTCCAACTCGACTTATGGACTGACCTGTCTCTATGTAGCTTGCCAACAACCTATGGATGACACATGGAGAGGCATTGGCATCCGCAGAAACACGACCGAAAGTCCATCGCTTTTGAATCAAATAGACCGCCCTTGCAACTTCCACTGCATTTATACGTCGCATTACATGCGCTTGGTTGAATACCACGTCCACAAATGACAACTGCCATCTGTGTGCCTCACAAGAAAAAACACTAGGTCACCGGTACTCACTGCCTTCTGATGGGTCACCTGACGCTGTGATCGTGTAGTGCATAACACAGCAAATAGATGGTGAATGATTTATTTGTTGCCAACAATGGAAGCGAAGATCTCAATCCATGCAATGAGACCACAGGTGTCACCTGTATCAAAATAGATTTAACATACCGGATGTCGACACACGTGTTCCCCTAATTCTTTTCAACAGTGTAGCTACGTTGAACTTTTGTTGTGAAGTTATTGTTGGTACAGTGCAGTATCAGGATAATTTGAGTCTAGCTTTTAATTAACCACTGAGTGAGGTTTAAGGTCTTCCTAACTCGCAGAGTAAACAAAAACATATTCAAGATTATTTTAGCAAGAGGCGTTTGGTTGTTGATGCTTTAATTTTATAATGCAAGAAGAAAAGAGTGTACTATAGTGAAAATTATTGAAGGATTTGGAGTTAATACAAAATCTCTTTCCCAACATTGCAGTTTGATGGAGGACAAAGCCGACCTCAAATTAATATGAAGTTTTTGCCGCACTGGCACCCTCCCTGTATCTTCTCTCACCAAGTTACCGAATTCACGTGCTGAAAAGGCGAACCTACAAGAAGCTTATTTGAACATCCAAGAAAAGAAGTGAACTACGAACTAAGAGACTATTACCACATCAAGACAGGACCCTACACACCATAGTGTCTAAAACAGATAATTGACAGGAAGAGAACAGAAGCCTCTGAAGTGTGGTGCTTCAGAAAAACGCTGTAGATTAGATGGGTAGTTTGCGTAACTAATGAGAAAGAATTTAACAGAACTGGAGAGAAAAGGAATTTGTGACATATTTGACTAAAAGAACGGAGAAGTCAATAGGAAACATTCTGAGACATCAGTTCAGTACTGAGGGACACGTGTGTGTGTGTGTGTGTGTGTGTGTGTGTGTGTGTGTGTGTGAAGGAAGGGGGGATTTTAGAGGGAGACCAAGAGACGAATACAGTAGGCAGGTTGAAATGGACGTAGATTGTAATAGTTATTCCAAGATGAAGAGGCTTGCACTGGATAGAGTATCGTGCAGAGCTGCATCAACCCAGTCTTCAGACTGAAGACCACAACAATAACAACAACAAAAAAATCTCAATACAACTCACAATTTAGTTTCAGGTTGGAAGGTGTTTATGTCTGCGTGTTGGCACTACTTCTACTTATCTAAATCAATGGAGCCAGCGATCATTTCACATACCTTTTTCATTCCAGTGTAATGATCCAAACTCGGAGTAATACAGATTGTTAAAGACAGGCTATGGTTGCGTATATATTGTGTAAACTCTTTAAAAGATACACTTCAGTCATGTGCCGGAGTTCCAGCATACTTTCTTTCGGCCGGCCGGAGTGGCCGAGCGGTTCTAGGCGCTACAATCTGGAACCGCGCGACCGCTACGGTCGCAGGTTCGAATCCTGCCTCGGGCATGGATGTGTGTGATGTCCTTAGGTTAGTTAAGTTTTAGTAGTTCTAAGTTCTAGGGGACTGATGACCTCAGCAGTTAAGTCCCGTAGTACTCAGAGCCATTTGAACCATTTTTGAACTTCCTTTCGATTCCCCCTCCCTACATTTCTGGCTGGGTGATTAAATCATTTTCACCTTTTTAGGTAGAAATTAGATTCGCGTAAGTATGAGGATTTCTATATAAAGTCATCGACAGGCGTCGGCGGCGCCACATCAACCAAGGTGATAGGTAAGTGCACTTAAGTATACGTATTTAAGTTTGGTAGCATTTCTACAGGAAAAATAGCCACATCAACCAAGGTAAGAGGTAAGTGTACAGGAAAAATAGCCACCAATATAAGTGGGTTCTTTTTTGTCATCAGTCCAGTCTATCAAAGTTTGGTAGAGTTAATTATTTGCATTTCCTTGTATCGTAGTTGCGACCAATCGCCATGGCGTGGAACGACCCGTTTTTAACCCCCCAAGCAAACAGAATGGTATTATGAGTTTAACACGTGTATCTTTCTCAGGCATCGTAGCTCCCAACCGAAAAGTCCTATTTTAATACAGTGTTATCTATCTTTACTGTAGTGTTGTGGAGCGATTGAAAGTTAACACCTAAAAAAATCAAATCAACATTAGTTAATTATTACCTTTAACAAGAACTGTACAATATCTTTTTAACATACGAAAATTTTGAACTTATTATTATATGAATTCACTATGTATATTTATCATGACCTTAACAAAAGAAAAATAGTTACGTTTCATGAGACAATTGGTGATATATATATTTCTGAACAATGTAGATATTAATAAGTAATAACATTAGATATGTTATTACAGTAATCGTGAAGTAAATTTGCAAAATTACCACCTTAGCATAAGTAAATTGCTATCAATTAAACTTAGTCTAGGAAGAGTACATTAATTCACCCAAATAACGTAACCTAGGAAATTAAAACTGAGAAGTCGCTTGTGATCAATTACCCTAAGCCACCCATTGAACTCAGTTTAATCACGTTTATTTACTAAATATCAGAGATAATAAAAAGTCGGAATAATAATTTTAGGTTGAAACACAAAACCGCATATGCGATATTCTGCTGCCAAAATCTTGCAACTGTAATAATATTTATAAAATTATATCTGTTGTCAGAAAACGCTGATTTTGTTGAGGCAAGATATTGTGTCTCGAAAGCTGTTTGTGTGTATATGGAATGAAAATATTACTACGTATATTAAACTACATTTTTTTTACTTTATGGAGGCTTTTTGTGTGGCTTTTTAATTTTTAATTTAAGTTTTATTACAATTACAGCATATCATATCATATCAGTGGAATGTATGACAATTATTTATATGATTTCATAAAGTTTTATGAGTCTTTTTGATTTATACTTAACTGTCGCATACTCAACATACATCAGACATTCTTCTATAAAGTGAAAGGAGTTGCCCACAGACACGCCATCACTTTATGTTTGAGGTTAATTTTATTACACATTATGTTTTTACAACACTGGGGAGTTGGTCACTACTTTCTGTGTGACACTAAAACTGAGTGACGAGTAGTGTTAATCATTCCTTCTTCTAGTATTACATTTCTGAATCATACTGTTGCTTTGCAACTATGATTCTTTGTTGACACCATTCTTCATATGAGAGTGAATGAACTTAGAAGCTGCTGTCAGTATGGCCAACTCTTAAGCGATCATAATCGAATTTCTTAAGCTCTGCTCCCGTGCTTGCAGAAAGTACCAGTTAATATGCAAAGACTGTGATTCAGTGTATGCTGGACAGACATGTAGAAGTTTTAGAAGAAGATACCCTGAACATTTAATAGCAATGAAACGCGACAGCACATAATCCACGCCGGCCGGAGTGACCGAGCGGTTCTAAGCGCTACAGTCTGGAACCGCGTGACCGCTACGGTCGCAGGTTCGAATCCTGCCTCGGGCATGGATGTGTGTGATGTCCTTAGGTTAGTTAGGTTTAAGTAGTTCTAAGTTCTAGGGTACTGATGACCTCAGAAGTTAAGTCCCATAGTGCTCAGAGCCATTTGAACCATTTTTTGAACATAATTCACGTTTGCAGACCACCTCACTGAAAACAACCACCACGCTAGTGCCATAGAAATAGAACTCCAGACTTTAAAACACAGTTATCATTTGCATCACTTATTGTCAATAACAAAATGTTACCGGATTCAAAAACCTATCGCCTGAGGGAAAAAGGAATTAATGATCAGGCAGTACTCTGCAAAAAAATGTTATTCAACAGTCTAAGCGAAGTATCAGACAACGCACTATAAAACTTGGACACACACACACACACATATATATGTATATATATATATATATGAAAACACATCGGAACACACATATATACGTATATATGAAAAGACATCTAAAATTTGCGGCCCCCAACCGGGAACAAAACAATGAAGAAACGACTGTGAAGAGTGCGTTTGAAATGTAAACATACAATGATGCTTTTATTTAAGCCTCAGCAATATAATAAGATTCACAACTCTCTAACGAGTAGGAGAAAACGCAAGTAACCGCTCTTAAAAACGCAACACAATCTATGAATAACAAACAGCAAGAGATAGTTCTTCATACCAAAGCCTCACAAAAAAATTTGCTGATGTCGAAAAGTCATTTTAAATATAAAAATAACAACAAAAATTAGCAGGAAAATAAAAACCAAGTACAGCTCAGAACAAGTAAATACAACAGTAATAAGAGTAGAAAGGGGGCATATATCACAATTTCACCGGAATACGTAGTATAAAAGTTCGTTGTAAACAAACATGGAGTTCACACGTTGTCTTAACACCCCTGAATTGCAAGTGACGTGGGGCAAAATTTAGTCTTGTAGCTGATATCTGTTGGCAGCCATAGGGCACACATAATACAAGAAAAGTAAAGTACATATGTAACTTAATACAACAACAAAATTCTGATGTAACTGTTAACTTATTGCTAAACTACATGAAAATATGTGTGTGTATACACGTTGCTCAGAAGCAGTCTGGAAAGCTTATAATAATTGTTGACAAAAAAAATTCGATACACTGCAGAAATTTGGAAATTTGTGGTAAGTTTCTATGGGACCAAACTGCTGAGATGATATTTTCCTACGCTTACACACTGCTTGATCTAACTTAAACTAACTTACGCTAAGGACAACACACACACCCATGCCCGAGGGAGGACTCGAAACTCCGACGGAGGGAGCCGCGCGAACCGTGACAAGACGCCCGAGACCACGTGGCTACTCAGTGCGGCGATGCATTGCGTCATTTAAGCAGCATTGAAGTTAGCCAACCAGACGTTGAGAACGTAAATTCATGCTGTCCGGCGGAGACCGTGTCGTCAAATGTTTAAACAGATGTATTCAGAAGGTTGTAGAGCAGACACCACATATTATCCTTGTCAGGTGCTTCTGTGCAAGAAACATATTTATCCTCAATGAAGAGTTATGGAAGAATATGATGGCGTAAGACATTAGTGAGAGACGGTAGAAAAAGTAAGTCTGCATTCGACTCTTTCATTGACATTATCCGCAACGCAGAACTTAAATGTTTGAGGTGATTTGTAACATGCGATTTCCAGTTGAGGTACCTAGTAGTATATCCAGAAATTAAAATATTCAGCTACGTTTATTGATGTAGACACATGCACTATTAAATTAGGTCGGTGAATTAAGTTCTAAGCGTATTTGTTTTTCATGTCGGTATTCCAGTTACTATGTGTTTATTTACCGATTGTCATTTTTTATTTGTGGCTCACTGTTTCTATTTGTGTTTATACAGGGTGTTTCAAAAATGACCGGTATATTTGAAACGGCAATAAAAACTAAACGAGCAGCGATAGAAATACACCGTTTGTTGCAATATGCTTGGGACAACAGTACATTTTCAGGCGGACAAACTTTCGAAATTACAGTAGTTACAATTTTCAACAACAGATGGCGCTGCAAGTGATGTGAAAGATATAGAAGACAACGCAGTCTGTGGGTGCGCCATTCTGTACGTCGTCTTTCTGCTGTAAGCGTGTGCTGTTCACAACGTGCAAGTGTGCTGTAGACAACATTGTTTATTCCTTAGAACAGAGGATTTTTCTGGTGTTGGAATTCCACCGCCTAGAACACAGTGTTGTTGCAACAAGACGAAGTTTTCAACGGACGTTTAATGTAACCAAAGGACCGAAAAGCGATACAATAAAGGATCTGTTTGAAAAATTTCAACGGACTGGGAACGTGATGGATGAACGTGCTGGAAAGGTATGGCGACCGCGTACGGCAACCACAGAGGGCAACTCGCAGCTAGTGCAGCAGGTGATCCAACAGCGGCCTCAGGTTTCAGTTTGCCGTGTTGCAGCTGCGCTCCAAATGACGCCAACGTCCACGTATCGTCTCATGCGCCAGAGTTTACACCTCTATCCATACAAAATTCAAACGCGGCAACCCCTCAGCGCCGCTACCATTGATGCACGAGAGACATTCGCTAACGATATAGTGCACAGGATTGATGACGGCGATATGCATGTGGGCAGCATTTGGTTTACTGACGAAGCTTATTTTTACCTGGACGGCTTCGTCAATAAACAGAACTGGCGCATATGGGGAACCGAAAAGCCCCATGTTGCAGTCCCATCGTCCCTGCATCCTCAAAAAGTACTGGTCTGGGCCGCCATTTCTTCCAGAGGAATCATTGGCCCATTTTTCCGATCCGAAACGATTACTGCATCACGCTATCTGGACATTCTTCGTGAATTTGTGGCGGTACAAACTGCCTTAGACGACACTGCGAACACCTCGTGGTTTATGCAAGATGGTGCCCGGCCACATCGCACGGCCGACGTCTTTAATTTCCTGAATGAATATTTCGATGATCGTGTGATTGCTTTGGGCTATCCGAAACATACAGGAGGCGGCGTGGATTGGCCTCCCTATTCGCCAGACATGAACCCCTGTGACTTCTTTCTGTGGGGACACGTGAAAGACCAGGTGTACCGCCAGAATCCAGAAACAATTGAACATCTGAAGCAGTACATCTCATCTGCATGTGAAGCCATTCCGCCAGACACGTTGTCAAAGGTTTCGGGTAATTTCATTCAGAGACTACGCCATATTATTGCTACGCATGGTGGATATGTGGAAAATATCGTACTATAGAGTTTCCCAGACCGCAGCGCCCTCTGTTGTTGACAATTGTAACTACTGTATTTTCTAAAGTTTGTCTGCCTGAAAGTGTACTGTTGTCCCAAGCATATTGCAACAAACGGTGTATTTCTATCGCTGCTCGTTTAGTTTTTATTACCGTTTCAAATATACCGGTCATTTTTGAAACACCCTGTATATTGTCATTTTGCCATTTGGAGATAGTGAATGGAGCTGTGGAAGCTAGAAAATGGATTGCCAATTGGAGAAGTCGGAACATTTCCTACGTATTCTTCTGTTCGTGTTTACTGCATGGGTAATAGCAGCAGAGGCCGCCAGAAGTACTCGTGCCGTGCATGGAGATAATGCCACTGGACAGAGCACGGCAATAAAATGGTTTTCTCGTTTTAAGGAGGCTGGTTTTGACATTAGTGGCTCTCCAAGTTAACGAAGACATTCGGGCTTTGATGAAAATCGTTTAAACGCATTAATCCACGGTGATCCACTTTAGTGTTTTCGTAAACTGGCAAATGTGATGAGCTGTGACCATTCAACCATCGTGCGACATTTTTGTCCAGTGCTGTAGGTTCAAGAATCGGGTGGAGGAGTACCGCAGTTTCTGAGCCAAAATAAAAAAAAATCGGCAGGTGGCCACATGTGTTTGCATCTCTGTTTGCTCGTCATCAATTGGCTCGAGAACAACGCCGACCATTCCTATTTCGAATCGTTACTGGTGACGAGCAGTGGAGTCTTTATGCTAACACAAGAGGTGCGAACGAATGGATGAATCTAAACAAAGCAACAACTTCCCGTACAAAGACCTACTCGCATCCGCAAAAGATAATGTAATGAATCAGGTGGAACATCGGCGGTGTGGTGTACTACAAATTGCTACTGACATTTATTGCCAACAACTGAGCCGTCTTGCAGACGCAGGCGAGAACAACCACCAGGAAGATTTGGTGAAGTGATGCTGCTCCACGACAAAGCCCCTCCGCATTCTGCTGCATTGAGAAAAAAATTATGTGAAGGTAGTATCTGTTCCCGAAAGAACAGATACCATTGATGACCGCGCAACTTCTCTAGACTAAAATGATAATTAAATCGACACCCTAGCTGCAAACAGGCGTTGATATACATCACTGGGGGCATGTTGAAAATGTGTGCCCCGACCGGGAATCGAACCCGGGATCTCCTGCTTACATGGCAGATGCTCATTCCATCTTTCTTTTCTTCATTTTGTTCGCATTTGTTCGTTGCCTCTGCTCGGGACGGACGTCGTACGGCATCCGTTTAAGTTTGTTGTCGATCGATTAACTCAGTTTTTTTTATTGCAGAGGGTAGCTAACCCTCTGACCGAACACGCTGAGCTACCGTGCCGGCTTCCATCTGAGCCACCGAGGGCATAGAGGATAGTGCGCCTGCTAGGACTTATCCCTTGCACGGTTCCCGTGAGACCCACATTCCCAACATGCCCACACCACTACATTCGTAGTGCGCCCAATAGATGTTTGCCCATCACACTCATTACTCGTGGCAGATTAATCTACCAAGTCCCGTACGAGTTGGGGCATAGCGTGTGCGTGAAGGTAGTATCCGTTCCCGAAAGAACAGATACCATTCATGAACGTGCAGCTTCTCTAGAATGAAATGATAATTAAATCAACACTGTAGCTGCAAACAGGCGTGTTCGAGTCCCGGTCGGGGCACACATGTTTAACATGTCCCCAATGATGTATACCAACGCCTGTTTGCAGCTAGGGTGTCAATTTAACTATCATTTCAACAAAAAAAAGCCCTAAACACTCTACAGGAGTTTGTGAGTTTGAGAAATTATTCCGCTCCCATGTTATTCACGTGATCTTACGCCCTCAGATTCACCTTTTCCGCACCCTGTCGAGCAACCTTCAAGAAACTTCCCCTCCGGATGAAAATTCACTCCGAACAAGGGTCAACGAGTGCTTCGCCTCAAAACCACGTGATTTCTACAGTCGCGGAATCGAATAATTACCCCAGAGTCGGCAAACTGTTGTAAATAGTAAGGAGAATATTTTATTGATGAATGAAGTCTGTGCCGGCCGGTGTGGCCGAGCGGTTCTAGGCGCTTCAGTCTGGAACCGAGTGACCGCTACGGTCGCAGGTTCGAATCCTGCCTCGGGCGTGGATGTGTGTGATGTCCTTAGGTTAGTTAGGTTTAAGTAGTTCTAAGTTCTAGGGGACTGATGACCTCAGATGTTAAGTCCCATAGTGCTCAGAGCCATTTGAACCTTTTTTTTTTTTTTTTTTTTTTTTTTTTTGAAGTCTGTGTTAAGTGTATCTGTTGTGTTTATTAAACTTGTGGAAAAGCGCTACGAAAAGCGCATAAACCCAATAATTCTGTGGTCAGGCCATGAGCGGTACTGATTTGCATGTCCATTTGCAGTGACCAAGTTACCGATTTTCAACAAAATATTGTTTGAATTTTTAAGTGCTCAAGTTACTTCATTTGGCTTGACTATAGTGCTTGCATCGTGAGCAAAGAGAACTCTGTTTGCTGTTATGTCGCTATATCTGCTGTTAATCCGGTACGCGAGGCTGAAAAGCGCTTGTTGGACGAAGCTCCAGGGACAGTTGGACTGGCAATGAACTCACCCTGTCGTGCGCGCCGTTGAGGGCCATGCTAGAACTGATGGCGACCAGCGGCGCGCGAAACTTGTGCGCCAGTGCGGCCATGCAGTCGTGGACGAAATCCTCCGAGATGACGAGGTCGAACCGCGACCCGGAGTTGGCGAGCCGCCGCATCTGGGGCAGGTCGTACACCTTGGCGCACAGCTGCCGGTTGATGTTCTTCAGGAAGACGGGCCCCGCGAACGGCATCCGCAGTAGGTTGATGACGGCCGAGGGCATCTGCAGAACGTCCGCAGATCACACCAAGTCGGAGTATCCAATTAAACTAACTAGCTAACACCTACGACCGTTATAAGGACTGTTCGTTAGTGCCGGCTTATGGGACGGACTTCCCGGACATTATTTGACCTTCAACAATAAGAACAATAATAATAAAATGATAATTAAATCGACACTCTGGCTGCAAACAGGCGTTGATATACGTCATTGGGGACATGTTGAAAATGTGTGCCGCGAACGGGACTCGGACCCGGCCTCTCCTGCTTACATGGCAACCGCTCTGGCCATCTGAGCCACCGAGATGTTTGCCCATCACACTCCTTACTCGTGGCAGATTAATCCACCAAGTCCCGTTCGAGTTGGGGCATAGCGTGTGCGTTCGCACAAGAAGGTCAATGGCCGGACAGCCACATTTCAACTATATATGAAGGTAGTGTCTGTTCCCGAAGTCGATTTAATTATCATTTCGTACCAGAGAAGCTGCACGGGCATCAATGGTATCTGTTCTTTCGGGGACAGATACTACTTTCATATAAAATAATCATTCAAACAGTAATAAAATGAAGATTACTATTTCTGTATAGTTCCTGCTGGATCACTCAGTGCTTTTAGATTTCAGACCAACGATCTTATTTTGAAGTTAAATTCCTACGTTTTGCAATGTGCAAGCTGCAATTTCAGACAGGAAATTCCGTTATAGATCCTCAAATACGAGATAAAATCTGAAACCTCCCCTTAGAAAAATTAATGAATGTCTTTGCTGGTGCCGGCCGGAGTGGCCATGCGGTTCTAGGCGCTACAGTCTGGAGCCGAGCGACAGCTACGGTCGCAGGTTCGAATCCTGCCTCGGCCATGGATGTGTGTGATGTCCTTAGGTTAGTTACGTTTAATTAGTTCTAAGTTCTAGGCGACTGATGACCTCAGAAATTAAGTCGCATAGTGCTCAGAGCCATTTGAACTGTGCTGGTAAACCCCTTAGGTTATTTGATTTTCAAACAGCTGAGCAAAACTGAACGTACTCAGACATTTCTCTCTTTACTTATTCTGATCATCACTAAACTGACATACACAATATTTTTAACGCAACGCAATCTGACTTTCAATAATCCCTACAAAAGAATGGCCCGGACTAACAATAACCTATACCTTTCATGAATCACTTACCTCACAAAAATCTTCGTTACTCGAACTACTGCAATACAGCCAGCGCCAATACTGCCAGATAAATAAAAGTTCTAACTACTGAAGGCACTAACTACTGATAGGCATAGTTAGCAAATGAATTATTTTGATAGTGTACAAACAATGTATTTACCTTAATAGTGTTCTAAAGTCATTATATATATATATATATATATATATATATATATATATATATATATATATATATATATATCAGTTCATGACATCCAATCCTACAAATTTACTGTCTCTGATGGACACGTCTAGATCATCCGCTCTCAAAACTCTGCCATCTCTCTCCCCACATCCACCACTGTTGGCGGCTCACCTCCAACTGCGCAACGCTACGCGCTGTTCACATCCAACTGCCCAACAATAGAATATTCCAATAATGCAAACCAGCCATAGACTGCACACAGCACAGTCAGTGATATTCATACAGAGCGCTACGTGGCGTTACCAACATAAAAACTTAAACAGCCTACTTACAAATCTGTGGCACAATCCGGTGACCAGAATATTGGTCTGACAGCAAGTGCCTTTCTTCGCAGGTTGCGGCCGTCCTGGAAGGACTGAAACGGGGGAAAATCCTCGCCCCTATCCAGGATTGAACTCGATACCTCCAGGCCAAAGTCTCGCGCTCTACGCGCCAGACCACTATGGCCCAAACCCTCAAATACCTTTGGCGTCCAGGCCAAAGTCTCGCGCTCTACGCGCCAGACCACTATGGCCCAAACCCTCAAATACCTTTGGCGAAAGAAGATGACTACAATCTGCGTTCAACATTTCTGTAGACATTCGCGTAAAAAATGGTCAGGTGCGAACAGGACTCGCGCATCGAGGGTTCCGTACAAACTTAGTTGTGTATGTAGACAGTTCATCCACTCCAGGAATCGAAGATCTCGACGAGTTTTACCTGTTATAGTCATTGATATTGGCAAGACATCAGTCCTAGAGATTCCAAGACTTTCGAGAATGTTTTAATTTCAAATATGACGTGGGGTAACAAATAACAAAAGAAGTAAACTTTTCGTGTGGTATAATAACATATTAACAATTTTCCTATATTTTTCTGTTTACTCGTTCTGTGAACAATGCCTCTTCTCAAATTTTATGATTCTAAACCGTCGGGAAATTCCCTATAGCGTTCGCTGAGTCAGTTTGCCAGTATCGAAATACGTGGCATAAATGGCAGTGTGTTTTAGATGCACTGACTCAGAAGATGACATTTCTTACACCGACAAGGGACTATAGACCTTAGTATGTGACATAAATTTCAACTTGACACGTCTACCGGTTCCTGAGGAAAGCTGTCTTTACAGACGGACAGGCAGGTAGACATCTTGCTAACAAATGCCAGATTTTTTTGTGTGTGATTTCTGATTTTTTCCTTAGGCTATAGTGTGAAACTTTGGCACATTTCATGATTCTAGATCAATGGGAAGGGGCCTGTAGGTTTTGGTGAGTTGATTTGGGATCATTAAAATTTGTGGCATAAACGACAATATGGTTCGAGTGCATTGACTTAGCAGCTTCACTGTTTCACTTCCTCAAGAGACTGTAGACCTTAATATGTGACATATATTTTCAACTTGATACACATACCCGTTTCTGAGTAATAGGATTCTGAACAGTCGGACCGACAGACAGACAGAAGGCCAACAAAGTGATCCTATAAGGGTTCAGTTTTTACCGACTGAGGTACGGAACTCTGAAAGGAAAAGAGGAAAGGTCAGTTAGAAGCATACAGAATTCAACACGTCGCTCTCAACGGAACGAAAGTGACAGACTTAAAAGCAACATCGTGAATGCCCCAAAGCAGTGTTGTAGGACAGTGACTATTTATACTATACATAAATACCCTAGCGAATAGCATCAGAAGCTTCGCGAGGCTCTTCGTGGACGATTCTCTCGTCTAAAGGAAGCCTGAAAGAAGAAGACCAAAGAAACGCAACAATATCTGCAGAGAAACGACAAAAGACTCAGGGACTGGAGCGTCATAAAGTGCTGTTTAGGAAGGTGATTCCAGGCTCAGATGCACTGGTAGAAACCTAAGTAAATGTAGTAAGTTAATTCATCTGCGAAAGATGTACGGGGAGGTTATAATTACAGTGCAGCTCTCGCGCAGGTCTAGTGAGGGCTGTAATCATCGTACGGCAGCGAAACTTTTTTATTTATTGGCTTTCGGGCTGTGCCCATTCAGTCAGCTCAACAGTATGTCAGTTATGACGATACGAAAGTAACGGTGACGTAATAACCAGCCCACAGGCTGAGAAAATCTCCGATTAGGCCGGGAACCGAACCCAGGCCCCTTCGCCTGACAGTCCGCCATGCTGACCAGCAGCTACCGAGGCGGACCGTAGTAACTCTGCGGGTATGTTAATGTCTTAGTGTGGAACCGATGTACACTGGAAAAAAATTAGTTCCAAGTTTGAGCATGTAATGCATACGTGCATTCCCTTCACGTGTTTAAGTCAAGTATTACGCATATTTATGCGATCGGGAATGCTCAGTAGCAGCCACGCTACATGTACATTTGACAATTAAGTGTCAGCAAGGATCATTAGTGATGAAATCATAGGAGGCAATGTTGTGCAACCTTAGTAGGGACAAGATCCGACTATTCCGGAGTAGGATCTTACATTCTGAGACAGTGTTCCGAGACCAACTTCCATCACAATGTCCGCAAACGTGACGTCATATCCGCCTAGTAACAGCGATCTGAACGCACATCGGCTGAAAGTTTATATATATATAGGAAACGAGAAGTGTCCTTATTGGCTGAGGGAGAAAGGTGGGGTATCTCTTGTCCGTCAGGAAGATAGGGCGAGTTAGTAGCGAGGCGCCTCTCAAAACGTATGGTCGAATAACCGGGGGCGGCTCCAAAACAACGGTCGCGAGTAAATATTCCAGCTGTTAAACATAAGATAAAGTGAAGGTTAATTATCAGTGAACGCCACGTGTCGTGTGTATGACGGTTATGGAAAGTCGAAAGGTGTTCATGTGTTGTAAAGGGTTGATTAACGGCGTAGCCAAGAGCCGCCATATTGGAAACTCAGTGAAGTGTGTGTCAAAGTATTTTCTTTATTAAAACGACTATAGAACAAATCGTTGTTGACATTTAATAACTGGCATCCCGAAACACTCCACTTCAGCAGGATCATCTACATTGAAACTGGCCCCTGAGCGCTACTACTGTGCGACGAGGGATGGACTACCGAAGCACGTTACTGATACAGAAACTAGAGAAGTAAGGCAGAGTCGCTTCCTTCTCGCTACAATGCCACTGAGGGACTTCTAACCACCAGGTGAAAATCTGGTGCTGTAAACTGTCTGGCGGTATGACATACACACTGCCATTTGACAAGACATAACTTCAGTGAACAACGTGGGTACAGAGGAGAGAGACCATGCGCTTTTAGAGAAACTGATTTATATGAAAGGCAGCAATTACAGCGCTGCTTTGACAGAGTATCACCGACTGAAAGGTCCGAGGAGACGCTCAGTGTAATTAAATGGTTTAAGGGAGATAATAATGAAATACGAAAACGTGCGTGAGTATGGTGTGACACCTGGAAGAGGAGGGAGTCCTATCCCGTTGGAGGTTGTTGACGAGGTTGCTGTGCTATAATTGACCATGCAACATGTGCCCCGAGTAGCGCTACTGCTCGTTCAGTGTCAAGACAGTTGTCCATCCCATGGTCAACAGTATGTGAAGTTTACCAATATTCACTCCTGGAAATGGAAAAAAGAACACATTGACACCGGTGTGTCAGACCCACCATACTTGCTCCGGACACTGCGAGAGGGCTGTACAAGCAATGATCACACGCACGGCACAGCGGACACACCAGGAACCGCGGTGTTGGCCGTCGAATGGCGCTAGCTGCGCAGCATTTGTGCACCGCCGCCGTCAGTGTCAGCCAGTTTGCCGTGGCATACGGAGCTCCATCGCAGTCTTTAACACTGGTAGCATACCGCGACAGCGTGGACGTGAACCGTATGTGCAGTTGACGGACTTTGAGCGAGGGCGTATAGTGGGCATGCGGGAGGCCGGGTGGACGTACCGCCGAATTGCTCAACACGTGGGGCGTGAGGTCTCCACAGTACATCGATGTTGTCGCCAGTGGTCGGCGGAAGGTGCACGTGCCCGTCGACCTGGGACCGGACCGCAGCGACGCACGGATGCACGCCAAGACCGTAGGATCCTACGCAGTGCCGTAGGGGACCGCACCGCCACTTCCCAGCAAATTAGGGACACTGTTGCTCCTGGGGTATCGGCGAGGACCATTCGCAACCTTCTCCATGAAGCCGGGCTACAGTCCCGCACACCGTTAGGCCGTCTTCCGCTCACGCCCCAACATCGTGCAGCCCGCCTCCAGTGGTGTCGCGACAGGCGTGAATGGAGGGACGAATGGAGACGTGTCGTCTTCAGCGATGAGAGTCGCTTCTGCCTTGGTGCCAATGATGGTCGTATGCGTGTTTGGCGCCGTGCAGGTGAGCGCCACAATCAGGACTGCATACGACCGAGGCACACAGGGCCAACACCCGGCATCATGGTGTGGGGAGCGATCTCCTACACTTGCCGTACACCACTGGTGATCGTCGAGGGGACACTGAATAGTGCACGGTACATCCAAACCGTCATCGAACCCATCGTTCTACCATTCCTAGACCGGCAAGGGAACTTGCTGTTCCAACAGGACAATGCACGTCCGCATGTATCCCGTGCCACCCAACGTGCTCTAGAAGGTGTAAGTCAACTACCCTGGCCAGGAAGATCACCGGATCTGTCCCCCATTGAGCATGTTTGGGACTGGATGAAGCGTCGTGTCACGCGGTCTGCACGTCCAGCACGAACGCTGGTCCAACTGAGGCGCCAGGTGGAAATGGCATGGCAAGCCGTTCCACAGGACTACATCCAGCATCTCTACGATCGTCTCCATGGGAGAATAGCAGCCTGCATTGCTGCGAAAGGTGGATATACACTGTACTAGTGCCGACATTGTGCATGCTCTGTTGCCTGTGTCTATGTGCCTGTGGTTCTGTCAGTGTGATCATGTGATGTATCTGACCCCAGGAATGTGTCAATAAAGTTTCCCCTTCCTGGGACAATGAATTCACGGTGTTCTTATTTCAATTTCCAGGAGTGTATTTTACACTGGGGCTCGTACAAGATTCAGCCGGTACAGCAACTGAAACCTCGTGATTTGCCGCAACGTTTTACTTCACAGGACGCCATGTTGTGTACGAAGAGTCATTGCACTCGTCGTATGTGACTGTGTAGTGTGGATTCACAAGCACCTGTATTCTCGGTTCGTTCTACTAACAATAGAATACACCCACATATACCGTGACGTCTGCGCGTTATCGAGACATCCTTGTACAGCAAAACTTGTACTCCTTCCTACTTTGGAAGAACGCAACTGTGTGAAAATCATTGTTTTCAAGCAAGATGGGAGAACAACTCATCTCGCTCCCTCAAAGAAATATCGGCTTAATGAAACCTTCCACGAACGTGTTATCTCCAGAGGTCTTCAAGAATGCAGCATCTCATCGACGTCTCCAGTGCTCATATTGAACAAAACTGCGTTCAAGTGGCGGTTTTCAATAAAATCAAATCTCTCACTTGTTTGACCTCTTCTACCCACGTTCCGTTCCTCATTCACGACATATGGAACCTTTCTATATGTCTTTCTTGCGTTCATGGCGCCAGATTTGCAAGAGGTGGCCAAAATTTAGAACTAATTTTTTCCAGCGTAAATCGCTCCGCATTAACGCCTTGCCATGTCTACCATGTTTCGCTGCCATACGATAATTATAGCTCAGACTGGACCTAAGGAAATAGCTGCACTTTGAATATAAGCACACGGTATTTTGTAAGTCTCTTGTTCGAACGATCCTTGACTACTGCTAGTCGCTCTGGGATCCTTACTAGGTATGATTAATAGAAGAGGTAGAGAAGGTCCAATGAAAACGTAACGAAGCCATTTCGTTTAAGAAGAACAAGAGCCCTACGGAGTTGCTTATACAACTCTAATAACAGAGGCTAGAAGTCTACAGTTGAAATTTCGAGAGCCTTCATTCCAAGAAGACCCATGCAACATACTAGTATCGTCTCGTGAAATGGTGTCAACGAGAAAATCAGAATAATTAGAGCTCGTAGGGAAGCTTAACAACAGCCGAACATCCCAAGCACCTTTCGCGACTGAAACATGGAAAGGGGAAATTATGGTGGTACCATATGTGCCCTTCGCACATACCGTTAGGTGATTAACTGAGAGTATAAGAGGGTGTATCAAGTGAAAACCTTAAATTTGTAATAACAAATCGAAATTTCGCGCCGTTATCCTACAAACAGCGTGCAGAATGGCCTCTAGGTGGCAGCATAGTGCAGATGCACGCATACCGTCGCAGTATCAGTATAAAGATGGCCGCCCCACTTGCGACTTCCACCAGGGAAGAACAGCGTTCTGTTATTCGGTTTTTGCGTAGTGAAGGTGTGAAACCTATTGAAATTCATCGACGAATGAAGGTTCAGTATGGTAATGCATGTTAGTCACAGCAGAAAGTCTACGAATGGAGTAGGAAGTTCGCAAATGGTGTGACTTCAGTGGCAGATGCTTCTCGTCTAGGTCAGGCACAACGAGTTGTGACTCCACAGAACATTGCAGCAGTTAAAGCCATAGTGAAGGAAAACCGCCGAGTGACACTGAATGACATTGCAGCATGTTTACAGATTAGTCATGGGTCAGCACACCACATTGTGCATGATGTGCTCCAGCTTCACAAAGTGTCTGCAAGATGGGTGCCACAGCAGCTGACTCCTGAAACGAGAGAACGACGTGTTGATGTTTGTGAAGAACTTCTTCGGTGCTTTGAACGAGAAAGTCATGGCTTACTTGCAAGAATAGTTACTGGCGACGAAACCTGGGTTCGTTTCCACCAAACGGAAACGAAGAGAGCGAGCAAGGAATGGCGCCATTCCTCATCACCAAAACCAAAGAAGTTTCGAACAGAACAATCAGCAGGGAAGGTTATGCTGACTCTCTTTTGGGACGAAAAAGGAGTCATTTTGGAGCATTACATGTCTAGAAGGACCACTGTCAGCGGTGCATCATACACAGATCTCCTAAAAAATAATCTGCGGCCAGCAATAAATCAAAGCGACTGGGATTGCTGTCAGCAGGTGTCCTTTTGCAACATGACAATGCAAGGCCCCACACTGCCCGTACAACAGTTGCAACAATCACAGACCTCCATTTTGAGTGTCTTCCTCATCCACCATACTCACCAGACCTTGCCTCAAGTGATTTCCATATGTTTGGACCACTCAAAGACGCAATGGGGGGAAAGAAGTTCCATTCTGATGAAGAGGTACGCCTCGCGGTGCACGAGTGGTTGCGCGGACTACCAAAAGAATTTTTTTCTAAAGAATTTATGCAGTTTGTAAGAGCTGGAGGACTTGCATTGAGCGTGGGGGGAGATTATGTTGAAAAGTGACACAGCTTTGTACCACTTCTACACAATAAATAATGTTTAAAAAAATATTTAAGGTTTTCATTTGACTCACCCTCGTATGATGATATAGAAGCACCCCCTGAGCGATTCAGTACGTCAGAGAGCTCCTGATATTGGCTGCGAGTGACGTTGTCCAAATACTGTGCTAAGACAGTGGATTCCAAGCTTTTTTACTTGGTTCCCCCTTTGCAGCCCCAGAGTATCTCATACCCTGCCTAAGTTTATTTATTTATTTTATTTATTTATTTTTTTGCATCTTTCGAAAAACTTTATTTGTTGTCCAGTCTTTAGTAAAAGAGAATTATCAAATGTAGAGTTATATAAAACTATAGTGTTTCAAAGGATTTGATGGTCGAAATCGAAATTTTTTTGTGTTACTTAAAATATCTGATGATATTGCCTTCACTTGAATATCACTTTTCATACGTAACTTTTTTTTTTATGTGATGGAAGTTTTTCTTTTAAGTAGTTCCCGAATGTTTGGTTCCAAACTAGTTGAAGCATACTTGGGGTTACTCTCCACGTTCAGGGGACTGCGGTGTTTTGTTTTCATGATGGTTAGTGTCGACAATCCGGTCGCACATCCGTTGTATATGAGAACTGCACGGGGACTTTTGAGGCCTCCTTTGCCACTCCTGCATAAATAGTAAGGAAACTGTTCTAAAATCTTCCAACACTATTTACTGGAACTGTTCTTTAGCACTCGAATGCATTTCAGTTCCACTGCATCCTCATGCATTTCATCAGGAAGCCAGAACGTTGGCCTAGAATGGCTGCTGGTCCATCAGTACAAATTCTCATAACTTTCAATGGCCTCTGTCTGTAACCTGACTCTAACCTAAAAAGTGGGCCCCCTTGATCCCAATAGTCACAGGGATTTTGTCTTGTGTGCTTATGTCTCCTCTTACACTTTCTTCAAGGTTCTCAGCTAATCTTTCCCTCCCCTCCTTTACAGGTGCAGGCCAAGATCAGTGTATTTCCATCTCCCAATCACAGCAACAGGCACGCCTCAGATTTGAGACTTTGATTCAGTCAACAGCAGTTCTCTCAACTCTTTGTTTACAAGTCTAACGGTCTGTTTACCACATGGCTGGTCATGTCGCTGCGAAACCTCGAGAAACCGCAAACGAGTGTGTGGCGTTGCTGCTCCTCTCCCGTGACTGCTCCGCCTCGCCTTATAGCAAGATTCCTTTGCCTCTATATTTTTTCTACGGAGCTAGCCTTAAAGTTGTTCCTACGAGTCTGCTGCACAGTATTAAGCTCAGAAACTGGCTGAGGCCCTTCTCCTGCTTCAGGTGACAAGTCAAACTGATTGCTAACCGGAATTGGAAATGTGATTTCTGAGGTTCCCTCTGCCTGTTACTCGTCACCTTCTCCCAGCTCTGATTCACTCTTTCCTCCTTCAGCCTATCTAATACGAAATAAGCCCTTTATAATTCTATCTGAAGGGCACAAATCTTTGTTCCAAGTTCCATTACTTTCTTCTCTGCACTGCATAATCTACAACTCCGCGGAAGAGGCTCATCTGACAGCTTTTTAACATCCATTGGTGGAACATATTACAATTTGGTGAGTTGTATAACGGTTATAATCTGAAAGATCAATTCAAAAAATAAATACAGAAGTAGGAAACTTCAGAGTGAAAATGGAATATTTTAAACTGTTAATAAGAACATAGTTGTGTCTACGTATTCTTAGTAGGTGTGTTGCATGCAGAAAGTCAATAAACGTAATAAATTTACACTACTGGCCATTAAAATTGCTACACCAAGAAGAAATGCAGATGATAAACGGGTATTCATTGGACAAATATATTATAGTAGAACCGACATGTGATTACATTTTCACGAAATTTGGGTGCATAGATCCTGAGAAATCAGTACCCAGAACAACTACCTCTGGCCGTAATAACGGCCTTGATACGCCTGGGCATTGAGTCAGACAGAGCTCGGATGGCGTGTACAGGTACAGCTGCCCATGAAGCTTCAACACGATACCACAATTTATCAAGAGTAGTGACTGGCGTATTATGACGAGCCAGTTGCTCGGCCACCATTGACCAGACGTTTTCAATTGGTGAGACATCTGGAGAATGTGATGGCCAGGGCAGCAGTCGAACATTTTCTGTATCCAGAAAGGTCCGTACACGACCTGCAACATATGGTCGTGCATTATCCTGCTGAAATGTAGGGTTTCACGGGGATCGAAGTAAGGGTAGAGGCACGGATCGTAACACATCTGAAATGTAACGTTCACTGTTCAAAGTGCCGTCAGTGCGAACAAGAGGTGACCGAGACGTGTAACCAATGGTACCCCATACCATCACGCCGGGTGATACGCCAGTATGGCGATGACGAATACACGCTTCCAATGTGCGTTCACCGCGATGTTGCCAAACACGGATGCGACCATCATGATGCTGCAAAACAGAACCTGGATTCATCCGAAAAACTGACGTTTCGCCATTCGTGCACTCAGGTTCGTCGTTGAGTACCCATCGCAGGCGCTCCTGTCTGTGATGCAGCATCAAGGGTAACCGTAGCCATGGTCTCCGAGCTGATAGTCCACGCTGCTGCAAACGTCGTCGAACTGTTCGTGCAGATGGTTGTTGTCTTGCAAACGTCCCCATCTATTGACTCAGGGATCGAGACGTGGCTGCAGGTTCCGTTACAGCCATGCGGATAAGATGCCTGTCATCTCGACTGCTAGTAATACGAGGCAGTTGGGATCCAGCACGGCATTCCGTATTACCCTGCTGAACCCACCGATTCCATATTCTGCCAACAGTCATTGGATCTAGACCAACGCGAGCAGCAATGTCGCTATACGATAAACCGCAATAGCGATAGGCTACAATCCGACCTTTATCAAAGTCGGAAACGTGATGGTACGCAATTTCCTCTTTACACGAGGCATCACAACAACGTTTCACCAGGCAACGCCGGTCAACTGCTGTTTGCGTATGAGAAATGGGTTGGAAACTTTCCTCATGTCAGCACGTTGTAGGTGTCGCCACCGGCGCCAACCTTGTGTGAATGCTCTGAAAAGCTAGTAATTTGGATATCACAGCATCTTCTTCCTGTCGCTTAAATTTCGCGTCTGTTGCACACCATCTTCGTGGTGTAGCAATTTTAATGGTCAGTAGTGTATCTGTACCTTGACCAATGAGAGGAACATATTTCTTATTAAATTTGAGAAAGTTTGTGAAATTCTGTAAGACTTACTCCTCCTTGTTTTACGAACTTGTCAGCGTTTAGATTTGTGTGGTTTATCTTGTAACCGAAATTTAACGGATTCCTTTTAGAACTCAGATGGGTGACCATACAGTTTTCATTATTTGGAGTCAACTGGCACTATTCGCGCCATATTAGTGTCCTGTGTAAATCGCGTTGTAATTGTTTTTGCTTTTCTGATGTCTTTCCTAGACGGTAAATTATAGCACCATCTGCAAAGAATCTTTTCTATGCTAAAAAAAGTGTGAGATCAATGTATTCAGAAACCCATTTTTTTGATGGTGAAAACCAGTGCCTTTGCTTACTAACTCTTTTAGTTTATAAATGGTGGGAGAGTGTGTCTAGGACACTTCGCTCAAGAAGCTGCAGAAGTTGTTCCCGTGTATAAACACGTGGTTTTTTCCGTTCAGAAATCAGGAATTAGCCGGTGGTTATGGCTCAGCTGTTCTAGGCACTTCAGTCCGCAACCACGCGGTTCCTAAGGTAGTAGGTTCGAAAACTGCCTCGGGCATGGATGTTTGTGATAGGCTAGTTCTAAATCTAGGGTACTGATCACCTCAGATGTTAAGTCCCAAATCAGGTATTAGGTTATCCACGCAGGAAATGCTTTATAAAACTGGAGCACAGCAGTACCATGTTGCGTACGGAATCATTAACAGCGTTTACAGTTAATAAAATGTAGCTCGTCGCCACTCAGCGCTTTCCAAACATGATGGTTCCACTATCGACAGTGTTTTCTGGATTCACCGTGAGGCGCGCCTGACCTGGACGATGAGCATCAACCAAGGCATCCCCTAACTTCCGACTCGATACCTAGACTTGTTGCCGTAACAAATGTGAATCATTGTATCTCACTTTCATCCTATAATGAATTTCAACATGTTTCAGAACTTCACTGCGCAGGAACAGAGTAGAGGCCGCGCAGGATCGCACGGTGACCAATTTTCGTGCAAAGCATTTGTTTGTTCGGAAGGCGAGGCCGACACTGTCTACCATCTTTGGGCCGGTCGGCTATGACAGAATCGAGGCACTTGCACTGCGATCTTTCTCAAACGACTTACAGAAACTATTCGGTAAAGTATTTAATTTTTTCTTTATTGCTATGTGTCAGGTTCATTACTAGGTGCACATCATTTCCTTAATTGTCATAGTTCTTGTGCTATTTACGTGGAAGTAAGACAGTACGCGAAATTCGAAAAGATTTGCAATGAAAAATAGAGGTCGCTATGATTTTGCGTTTCGTACATATTGCATAATATGTTGCTGCGAATGAAATTAGCTAACATATTGAATTTCTCTCTATACTTGGCTGCGGGTCAGTATCTGTCACAAATCTCGAGAAAATTGATCTGACGTGGCTCATTCATTTGCGATTGCGCCGCGCCTGCGATAAGGTCAGAGTGAAATATCCACAACATTCGTCATATTTCATAAACGGCTTGAGAAACCGAAATGAGGTTTTGCCAAATGAGAGCACCTAAAGAGGAGAGAGCTTTGTCTCATGTTTATTATGCAATACTTCATCATCCAACGTGCTATTCAACAACGTACAGACTTTTTCGATGAAAGAATGTAATTTTTGAAGACCATCGATAGCTTGTGAAGCGAGAAATGCTCTGGGTTTCGGAACAACGCAAGTGAACATTTACACGTTTATATTGTATCGAGGATGCGCTTCATCATAAGACACTGACCTTACTTTCCTCGGGGCCTCGCTTAATAAACTTCATAAACCATTGCTTCAGAATTCTCTCGCAGTTGCGTCTGCATAACATGTTCGTGACGTGAGGCTATGTAAACTCCGCTGGGTTTTGTCACAAGAAGCAAATTTTAACATGGCAATAAGAGAAATGTGTAGGCTTTATTCAAAATTCTCTACTCGTGACGCTTCTGTGAATGTTACAAATGATTAACAAGCGCCGGCAGAAGTGGCCGAGCGGTTCTAGGCGCTACAGTCCGGAGCCGCGCGACCGCTACGGTCGCAGGTTCGAATCCTGCCTCGGGCATGGATGTGTGTGATGTCCTTAGGTTAGTTAGGTTTAAGTAGTTCTAAGTTCTAGGGGACTGATGACCTCAGAAGTTAAGTCCCATAGTGCTCAGAGCTACCTGAACCATTTGATTAACAAGCCAGGCGAAAATACATCACTGCATTATCGACGGAACTCCTTTTAGATACTAATCAAAGCAGAGGTGACAGATCCTTTTGAATGGTCACCATGCCAAGTGCGGGCGTGGATCGGCTCCGCGTAATATGCATAAAATGTGAGTGTAGGCTTAAATATAACATAATGATGTGTAACTTTCCCGAACAGAAAATGAAAAATAAAAATAATTAAATTTGAATAATTAAATTCTGACGTAAAGAAACTGATAAATCTTAACTCATGAAAAACTGATAAATTTTGACGTAAGCAGCGCTACGCCATGGCCCTGTGAAATCATTCTGAATCTGTCCGTGAGAAATAAACTGACAAATTCTTACTTCATGATGATGTCGCTGCATAACGCAGTCTATATAACTGCTCATAAATGGCACATCTTAGTGCAATGCTGGCCTCTCTAATAATACTTGATAACATTTGTTTGAGATCTGGATTACGAGAGAAACTGACTTTACTTCGTGACACAGCTGCACAGCTGGTCGTCTGATTACTAAAGAGCACATGATTATGATCTGACAAAAATTCTGGAATATTTTAATTTAGGTAAATGACTGGATCGGGACTTGCAGTTACTTAAGGGGTTCAAAAAAATGGTTCAAATGGCTCTGAGCACTATGGGACTCAACATCTTAGGTCATAAGTTCCCTAGAACTTAGAACTACTTAAACCTAACTAACCTAAGGACATCACACACACCAACGCCCGAGGCAGGATTCGAACCTGCGACCGTAGCAGTCCCGCGGTTCCGGACTGCAGCGGCAGAACCGCTAGACCACCGCGGCCGGCTTACTTAAGGGGAAATTATACTTTTATAGTTGACTGGTAAAAATAATTATATTCTGAAATTTTTTATGTTATTGATAGAGAATACAATTCATTGTAGGGGAAAACTGAATATATTACAAATCTGGGTCAACTGGTGCTGACGAATCACAAAAGAAAAGATTGAAACAAATTCATATGAACATCTCAGACAAGTGACTTAACTACGCGCATCCCAATAAAAATAATAAAATTTACCTTACAATTGATGGTTGACTTAATTTACTGTTGATTTTTCATTATATTAACAATTATTCATTTGTTCATCGTCATCTCATTCCATGGTATCATTTAGATTTGCAGCTGATGACAATTATTATTCAGTTCCATATAATAAAATTTTACAATTTGTTCTGTACTGTGACTTTAACAACTACTAACCGTAAACTGCGCTGTGCCACCGACAGACTACAACTACACTGTAGCAGCGAGCGACTGCAACTGCGGCAGAGACTGCTCTGACCTGAGACTCTATTGCAGCTCTCTTTTGGTAGGGGCAAAGATATTTTATGTCTCAGGCAGCGCCTGTGAATTGTGGTTCTAGCAAGTGAGCACTACATCGAAATTATATTTGCTTTAGAAGGGTGGAGAACCCTTTACAACTTCCCCTCCAGCGCTCAGCATTTCCCCTACAGCGCCTGCTCATAGCCCTGACCACTCCCCCCCCCCCCCCACCCCCCCACATGCCCTGTCATCAGCACATCTACTGGTCACAGCATTCTGCGTGGACTGTAACAGAAATACTAGAAAAATGTTCTCTGGCTGGTATGCAGAAGACCTGGGTTCTATTTCCGGCACTATTGGATTGTACCTTGGCGGGAGGACTGGAACGGGGTACACTCACCGTGTTGATACCAGTGGAGAGCTACTTCAGTGATAAGTAGCGGTTCCAAGGTCTCGACAGCGGAGAACATGGGAGAGCAGTTTATTGATCCTGTGATCCTCCATACCACACGAAAATGACACCATTGGCGGACGATGGCAAGGTGGTCAGTCGGACCCGATTTGCCAGTCAGGACAGGTTGGGTATCTATTTGTCAATTTAACTCCATTTTATGCTTTGTAGAGCTCACTCTTAGATTTTCTGTCTATTACATGAACTGATGGCAGTATGATGCTGATATAACTTAATTTAATATCTTTTTATTTGTGGGACATCCACAACTATTGTGCACAATGTTCATGGTAAACAGATCCGCTACAGTTGTAAAACATATCATTGACCGAAGTCTTGCAAGACAGGAGTCGTTATACACTACCACCGTTTTGGGGGTCTTACCCCAATCATCAGGTGTATCTGAACTCTAAAGTAGAACAACAATTCTAACTACTTCATCAAGCAATTAAGAAATTAAAAAATTAAAAATTGACATTTAAAGACTGAAAAACATATGAAATCATTGAACAATAGCCTACTTAGCAGCAGTAGGACGTAATGTCCAAGCTGTAACAGCTAATGGGAAGACATATACCATAGGTTGACCATTAAATAACATCACAAATTGTGACTGTGTAGAGCTTCAACTTTCAATCGTGGTCTGGGAAAATTCCTTTTGCGCCAAAATTGCCTCCAGGAATGCATACAGTCTATAACAATGAAGCAACCATAGGACATTAGGTGGAAGCTACGTGCTAAAGCGAAGTTAAACTATGATAGATGTTAGCCTATTAGTTGTTATGGGATCGTAATGACACCCCATTATTGCTAGGTAGATTATTGTTCAATAATTTTACCTGTTTTTCAGTTTCTAAAAGTCAAGTTTTAATTGTTTTAAAAATCTTAATTTCTTAACGGAGTAGGTTACAACTGTTGTTTTGCTTCAGATTTCTGATACACCTGATGATGGGGCTAAGACCCCGAAATTATGGTAGCGTGTAACGACTTCCGTCGTGCAAGGTTTCGGTCAATAAACTGTTTTACAACTATGGCGGATCTGTTTGCCTTAAACATAATGTAATTGACCAATATATGTATCTTTACGTTGTGACTCTTCTTTTGTGTACTCTTCCTGTGTAGGATTACTTGAGAATGGGGCCGCGACGCCAAAAACAGTCACAAACAACGAAAGATAAATAAATAATATTAAATTGAATTGTCGTTATCAGGAGAAAGAAAACTGGCGTTCTAAGGATCGGAGCGTGGAATGTCAGATCCATTAATCGGGAAGGTAGGTTAGAAAATTTAAAAAGGGAAATGGATAGGTTAAAGTTAGATATAGTGGGAATTAGTGAAGTTCGGTGGCAGGAGGAACAAGACTTTTGGTCAGGTGACTACAGGGTTATAAACACAAAGTCAAATAGGGGTAATGCAGGAGTAGGTATAATAATAATGAATAGGAAAATAGGAATGCGGGTAAGCTACTACAAACAGCATAGTGAACGCATTATTGTGGCCAAGATAGAACGAAGCCCACACCTACTACAGTAGTACAAGTTTATATGCCAACTATCTCTGCAGATGATGAAGAAATTGAAGAAATGTATGATGAAATAAAAGAAATTATTCAGATAGTGAAGGGAGACGAAAATTTAATAGTCAATGGTGACTGGAATTCAGTAGTAGAAAAAGGGAGAGAAGGAAACGTAGTAGGTGAATATGGATTGGGGGTAAGAAATGAAAGAGGAAGCCGCCTGGTAGAATTTTGCACAGAGCATAACTTAATCATAGCTAACACTTGGTTCAAGAATCATAAAAGATGGCTGTATACATGGAAGAAGCCTGGAGATACTGACAGGTTTCAGATAGATTATATAATGGTAAGACAGAGATTTAGGAACCAGGTTATAAATTGTAAGACATTTCCAGGGGCAGATGTGGACTCTAACTACAATCTATTGGTTATGACCTGTAGATTAAAACTGAAGAAACTGCAAAAAGGTGGGAATTTAAGGAGATGGGACCTGGATAAACTGAAAGAACCAGAGGTTGTACAGAGTTTCAGGGAGAGCATAAGGGACCAATTGACAGGAATGGGGGAAAGAAATACAGTAGAAGAAGAATGGGTAGCTTTGAGGGATGAAGTAGTGAAGGCAGCAGAGGATCAAGTAGGTAAAAAGACGAGGGCTAGTAGAAATCCTTGGGTAACAGACGAAATATTGAATTTAATTGATGAAAGGAGAAAATATAAAAATGCAGTAAATGAAGCAGGCAAAAAGGAATACAAACGTCTCAAAAATGAGATCGACAAGAAGTGCAAAATGGCTAAGCAGGGATGGCTAAAGGACAAATGTAAGGATGTAGAGGCTTTTCTCACTAGGCGTAAGATAGATACTGCCTACAGGAAAATTAAAGAGACCTTTGGAGATAAGAGAACCACTTGTATGAACATCAAGAGCTCAGATGGAAACCCAGTTCTAAGCAAAGAAGGGAAAGCAGAAAGGTGGAAGGAGTATATAGAGGGTCTATACAAGGGCGATGTACTTGAGGACAATATTATGGAAACGGAAGAGGATGTAGATGAAGATGAAATGAGAGATACGATACTGCGTGAAGAGTTTGACAGAGCACTGAAAGACCTGAGCCGACACAAGGCCCCCGGAGTTGACAACATTCCATTGGAACTACTGACGGCCTTGGGAGAGCCAGTCCTGACAAAACTCTACCATCTGGTGAGCAAAATGTATGAAACAGGCGAAATACCCTCAGACTTCAAGAAGAATATAATAATTCCAATCCCAAAGAAAGCAGGTGTTGACAGATGTGAAAATTACCGAACAATCAGTTTAATAAGCCACAGCAGCAAAATACTAACACGTATTCTTTACAGACGAATGGAAAAACTAGTAGAAGCCGACCTCGGGGAAGATCAGTTTGGATTCCGTAGAAATACTGGAACACGTGAGGCAATACTGACCTTACGACTTATCTTAGAAGAAAGATTAAGGAAAGGCAAACCTACGTTTCTAGCATTTGTAGACTTAGAGAAAGCTTTTGACAATGTTAACTGGAATACTGTCTTTCAAATTCTAAAGGTGGCAGGGGTAAAATACAGGGAGCGAAAGGCTATTTACAATTTGCACAGAAACCAGATGGCAGTTATAAGAGTCGAGGGACATGAAAGGGAAGCAGTGGTTGGGAAGGGAGTAAGACAGGGTTGTAGCCTCTCCCCGATGTTATTCAATCTGTATATTGAGCAAGCAGTAAAGGAAACAAAAGAAAAATTCGGAGTAGGTATTAAAATCCATGGAGAAGAAATAAAAACTTTGAGGTTCGCCGATGACATTGTAATTCTGTCAGAGACAGCAAAGGACTTGGAAGAGCAGTTGAACGGAATGGATGGTGTCTTGAAGGGAGGATATAAGATGAACATCAACAAAAGCAAAACGAGGATAATGGAATGTAGTCGAATTAAGTCGGGTGATGTTGAGGGCATTAGATTAGGAAATGAGACACTTAAAGTAGTAAAGGAGTTTTGCTATTTGGGGAGCAAAATAACTGATGATGGTCGAAGTAGAGAGGATATAAAATGTAGACTGGCAATGGCAAGGAAAGCGTTTCTGAAGAAGAGAAATTTGTTAACATCGAGTATAGATTTAAGTGTCAGGAAGTCATTTCTGAAAGTATTTGTATGGAGTGTAGCCATATATGGAAGTGAAACATGGACGGTAATTAGTTTGGACAAGAAGAGAATAGAAGCTTTCGAAATGTGGTGCTACAGAAGAATGCTGAAGATTAGATGGGTAGATCACATAACTAATGAGGAAGTATTGAATAGGATTGGGGAGAAGAGAAGTTTGTGGCACAACTTGACCAGAAGAAGGGATCGGCTGGCAGGACATGTTCTGAGGCATCAAGGGATCACCAATTTAGTATTGGAGGGCAGCGTGGAGGATAAAAATCGTAGGGGGAGACCAAGAGATGAACACACTAAGCAGATTCAGAAGGATGTAGGTTGCAGTAGGTACTGAGAGATGAAGAAGATTGCACAGGATAGAGTAGCATGTGGAGCTGCATCAAACCAGTCTCAGGACTGAAGACCACAACAACAACAACAAAGTGAATTGTAGCTTTGGAATGTCTATTTACAAAACAAAGAGTACTTTAGGAACATTTTCAGATTTTTTACCTGTTACTGAATTATTCCTGAGTACTGATAGTTTAACGATTTTTCATAAATTTTGAAAGAACTGTTTACTAACGCCAATAACTGGGAAGACATGGTCGGAACTCAGTGAAACAAATTCCGTTACTTTTTTATCATATAATCGCTCATATAATCACTCACATTATTGTCAGCTTCTGGGACGTCTCCTTTGAAGCTTATGTCAGTGTAGTTCTCCAGCGGAGAGTCCAGGGGGTAATGGCCGACGACAGTGACGTTGTGGCCTCTGGAGGCCAGCGCCTTGAAGAGGCGGCGAAACATGATGAAGTGGCTGCGGCCGGGGAAGGATGTGGCAGCCAGGATGTTGGCCGCTTCCGTGGGAGCAGACGCCAGCGCCACCGCCGAGCAAATCGCTAACCACGTGGTGGGCCGCATCCTGCAAACAAAGAGTCCATGCTCATTTAAAGCAACAAATATGTGGCTATCATCTTTTTCCCTTGCAATTTCACTTTTCTGTGTATTCTATGGGCCAAAGTTTGTAAATAAGTGTACTTATGACAGAAGCTGAAGAAATGAATTACTATTTGCGTCACAGTGAGGACTCGAACCTGGGTCTCCTGCTTAGTAGGTAAATGTGCTAGCCATTACTCCACCACAGCAGTACAGGTAATACGCTAGCATGGACTACCCTAAATGGTTCAAATGGCTCTGAGCACTATGGGACTTAACTTCTGAGGTCATCAGTCCCCTAGAACTTAGAACTACTTAAACCTAACTAACCTAAGGACATCACACACATCCATGCCCGAGGCAGGATTCGAACCTGCGACCGTAGCGGTCGCGCGGTTCCAGACTGTAGCGACTAGAACCGCTCGGCCACCCCGGCCGGCGTGGACTACCCTAATCCAGTGTCTCCCTAATACAAACTTCAATTCATGCCTTCAGTCTATTTTCCCCTTCTTATATCGTCAGTATTCCCCATGCTCTTCCCCCAGCTTTGCACGTAATGGGGAAATCATGTCTGTACCTGAAGCATAAGTGATCTGTAGATCTCATATAATTAAATTTCCCTTGACATGTATGAATCTCAAATTTATCTATGATAATGATAGAAGCTGAAGAAATGAATTACAATTTGTACCATTGCCAGGACTTCGACCCATATTTCTTGCCTACTAGGCAGCTTCTTTAGCCATTACACCACCACAACAGTATAGGTGACACAGCTGCATGGACTATCCTAATCCAGTTCCCTATATAATACATCCTTCAGTTCACACCGTCAGCCTACTTTCGTCTTCTTAAACCATCAGTAACGATGAGGCCTTCTGGTATTGGAATATAACCCCAGCTTTGTATGTAATGGGGAAAATTTAATTATATAAGATCAATAGCTCACCTGTGCCTGAGGTACAAGCAGGATTTCCCCATTATGTACAAGGCTGGGGTGCCATTCCAGTAGTGGAGAGCCTCAGTAATACTGAAAACCTAAGGAGAAAATAGGCTGAAGGCGGAATGTTTGTGTTAGGGACACACTGGAATAGGGTAGCTCATGCAACTTCGTCCTCTGTACTGCTGTAGTGATGCAATGGCTAGCACCCGTGCCTATGCGGAAGGAGACCTAGATTCAAGTTTTGGCTGTTGTACAAATTTTAACTCAATCCTTCAGCTTCTATCACTGTTGTAGATAAAGTTGAGACACATATGTCTCAAGAAAAATTTAACTATATAAGATATATAAGTTTACTAATGTTAGTGTGATTTTGTGTTTTAATAATACCGACTTGTACTAAAGTGTTGATGTTCGGTTTTACGTAAGACAAAATAACAAAGTGGGATCCATCGTATACATTTTCCATAATCTCAGAGAGTCCTGATGATTGATAAACTATTGTAATGTTTTATGGAAGAAATAATAGCAATTAAAGTCTCAATAATTTGCAACACTACAATTAACAGAATTGCTCAAGTCGAGTGAACAGCAATTTTAAAGACAGTACTTAACAGAGCGAGATTCAGTAAAAGATATTTGTTGAGTATTTTTTATGGATAAATGAGTTTTCAATTTTACGCAACTCCAACGCGTCAGACATGTTTGTTATCGTGTTGTGCATTATCAGTAGTAATTGCATAAAGTGATTAACAGTAATTGTTAATGAATAGCAATAAAAGTTGAAGTTGCATAAAACCAGTAAGTGAGTAAAACCATGTCACGAACTTTGCCAATCTTTTAGAACTGAAATTTTGACTTTGCAAATAGCGTAATTGTAACTCACAGGAAAGTGATTATTAAAAATTGGTATATCGTTATGATAATTTTTAATTTTTAATTTCATTCTCAGATTATGGTACAGTCCTTTGTATGTTAAGCACAGGCGCGTTATGATGACGTGGCGCTGGTAGTAGTGAACTGGGTTAAGCCCAGAAACACGCTGCACCTCTTACAATGTTTGTCTTATCTTGTATCAAGTACCAACGAAGAGGCCAAGGTCCGAAGCGTATTGTAAGTCCTGTGATCTATTGTTACACTGATGGCGCATACTAGGTCTGATGGCATTCTAATCACGTGGCGACACTGAATGTCCTATTTACCATGGCAGCTACAGCGCTCAACAACTGTGAAGACGCTGTCTTTAATTCAGTTGCTCTCGAGTGATATCTGGCAGTCCTCTAGAGATTACAATTACAGAAGGTTACCTCCCACTAGTAATGTGTATTTATCTCGAACGACAGTTCTCATTGATGGATGGGATTTCCCACGTGTCGAGATAGTTGCCACACACTCTTGTGATGATAACACATCAAAAATCTGCTGAGTGCACGGCCTCGTAGATGGCCAGTTGCATACTTCATGCACCTGCGCCAGGGTTGTGATCAAGGGCAATGAGAAGATACATCGTGTCCATTGTGATTTATTTCTTTCAATTGAGTATTTATTTGCAGTAAGCTAATTAAATTCATTATTGTGCTACTACCTTATGTATGTTGTATGTTAACCAGGGTCCTAGAAACGACGGAGAGGCTCCGTCCCCACCCCAGCCGCAATGGTCCACAACCTCACGACGACTACTGCAGTCCACTTCACCCCTCCACCCCCCCACACCGAACCCAGGGTTATTGTGCGGTCCGCCGCCCCCCCCCCCCCCGTGGACCCCCCCCCTCCCCCCAGGGAACGTCTCACACCAGACGACGGTAACCCCTATATTTGCGTGGCAGAGTAATGGTGGTGTACGCGTACGTGGAGAACTTGTTTGCGCAGCAATTGCCGACGTAGTGTAGCTGAAGCGGAATAATGGGAGCCAGCCAGCATTCGCCGAGGCAGATGGAAAACCGCCTAAAAACTATCCACAGACTGGCCAGCTCACCGGATCTCGACACAAGTCCGCAGAGCGAATTCGTGCCGGGGACCAGGCGCTCCTTCCCGCCCGGAGCTACTACCCTATAATAATACGCTTACACTTCATTATTAAATAATGGGCAGTAATTAAAATTGTAATGGACAGGATATTGATTTGTCAGTTCGTGTTCTTGACGAAATTAATTATAAAACACATACACTGAAGGGAAACAGAAGTGTTACACCGTGAAAATGTACCAAATTGAATTCCATGCCTATGGAGTACAATGAGTGACAAAAGTCGTGGCATACGTCTTAATGTCGTGTCGGACCTCCGTTTACCCGTGGTAGTGCAGCAACTCGACCTGCCACCGACTCAACAAGTAGTTGGAAGTCTCCTGAAGAAATACTGAGCCATACTGCCTCTGTAGTATTCCATTACTGCGGAAGAGTTGCAAGAGTAGGATTTTGTGCACGCCTGACCTCTCGATTGCATCCCGTAAATGTTCAGTGGATTTCATGTCGGATGACCTGAGTGGCTCGAACTGTCCAGAATGTTCCACAGAACAGTCGAGAACAATTGTGTCCCGGTGACATGGCACAATGTTATCCATAAATATCCCATCATTGTTTAGGAAGTACCAAAACTAAGTTATCTGTGCACCGTTCAATCTTTCGACCAAATTTGTTGTATGGGAGCGAAAGCTGGGTGGATTCAGGTTACTTTATCAACAAGGTTGAGGTTACGGATATGAAAGCAGCTAGGATGATTGCAGGTACTAGTGACTTTGACTTGACTTAATTCCTTTGGCCCCTATGGGGCCATGGGGCATCCAGGAGAACTCGCCATCCGTCTCTGTCTTTGGCCATTTGCCTCAATTCTGCCCAGGTCTTGCCAACTCTTTTTGCTTCCCCTTCCACTGTCCTCTTCCATGTGCCCCTTGGTCTTCCTCTCTTCCTTGTTCCCTGGGGATTCCATTCCAATGCTTTTTTCTCGATGGCTCCATATGGTTTTCTCAAGGTGTGCCCCAACCAGCCCCACTTTCTCTCTCGTATCTGGTCTTCTATAGGTATCTGGTTTGCTATTCGCCAGAGCTCCTCATTACATATTTTTTCTGGCCACCAGATATTCATGATGCGTCGAAGACATCTATTTATGAAGCTTTGTAACTGGGTTGTTATCTTTTTATCCATTTTCCAGCTTTCACTGGCGTACAGAAGGACGGCCTTCACATTTGTATTAAAAATACGGATTTTTGTTTTGTATGTGATATTTCTATTTTTCCATATTGGATACAATTGTATGAAGGCAGAATTTGCCTTTTTAATGCGGTTTTTCACGTCATCTCCAGCTCCGCCATCTTCCGCCACTATACTACCCAGATACAGCAATGAGTTGACAGTCTCCACTCGCTGCTCACCTATTAACAGGGGCATCTCCATGTTACCTGAATTTACTCTCATTTCCTTTGTTTTGCCTGTATTTATCTTGAGGCCAGCAGTCTCTGCTTCTTCTTTCAGCAAGCTTAATTTAGCTTGCATATCAGTCAGCCTTGGAGCTAATAAAACTATGTCGTCTGCAAAATCCAAATCCTCCAGACGTTCGTGGATCCCCCACTGGATTCCTCGTCTCCTGCCTGCTGTGACTCTTCTCATAACAGAGTCTAGAATGAGTAGAAAAAGTGTTGGTGACAAAATGCAACCCTGCCGGACTCCAGTTGTTTCTTTTATGGGCTCTGTCATATTTCCCTTGTGGAGTATGCAGCATTCGTAGCCATCATGTTTTATGATGTTTAAGATCTTCTGTGGTATGCCATACTTCCGCAACACCTGCCAGAGCACTTTATGTTTCACGGAATCGAAGGCCTTTTGAAAATCAATGAATGCCAGGTACATGGTTGCTTGGAATTCTTTGCTTTGCTCTAAGATGATCCTAAGAGTGTTAATAAGATCAACACAGCTGCGTTGTGCCCTAAAACCGGCCTGTTCTTTACGCAGTCGCTTTTCAAGGGATTCTTTAATTCTGTTTAAAATAATTCTGGTGAGGACCTTACTGGGCACTGACAACAATGTAATACCACGCCAGTTGTTACAGTTTGACAAATTTCCCTTTTTTGGGAGCTTTACCACCAAGCCATTTTTCCACTCCTTTGGAGATTTCTCTTCAAGCCAAATATGCTTCAGCAAAGGATGGAGCATTTTAACAGTACTTTCAGTATCGGCTTTTAAGAGCTCCGGTGCTATGTTGTCTAGGCCTGGAGCCTTTGTATTTTTTAGTGTTTTCAAGGCAATCCTAATTTCGTCCATTGTGGGGCATTGCAAATTTATATTTTGGTCTTCTTCGACTTCCTCTGGAACATCTCGTACTTGTTTCTCTTGGTTGTCTTCACAATTTAACAGTTCCCTGAAGTGCTCCTCCCATCTCTGTAGCTGTGCCTGTTGAGTTGTAAGCATCACACCATTCTTGTTCTTAACTGGTCCTTCATGTCTGAAGTTCTTCATTGACAACCGTTTGGTAATGTTGTAGAGGTCTTTCATATTTCCTTGTCTTGCTGCCCCTTCTGCTAATTTTGCTAGCTCATCTATCCATTTCCTTTTATCTCGACGTAGCAATGTTTTCACTTTTTTGTTTGCCTCCATGTATTCTTTATGCGCTTCGCTCTTCTGCGCTCTTGTCTTACAAAAATTTAACTTAAGTTTTAGTTCTTTCCTGTGGCTGATTTCATTCCACGTAGCATCGGAGATCCATTCCATCCTTTGATGTGCCTTAAATCCTAGGATTTTTTCTCCCACATCTAAATAACAGTTCTTGATTTTTTGCCAGCACGTTTCAATTCCCTCTTCCATAAAGTTTTCTTCAGAGAGGACCTGGAATCTGTTTTGTAGTTCAAGGGCAAATGTTTCTTTGATCTGTTGGTCTTTTAATCTTGCCACCTCTATTTTCTTGCACCTATGATTGAGCTTGGTTCTATTTGCCACTATCTTCAGTCTGAATTCCGCCAAAACTAGGTGGTGGTCACTTCCAACGTCTGCCCCTCTTCTATTTCTGACATCTAACAGAGAGTGTCGGAACTTGCGACTTATGACTATGTGGTCTATTTGATTTTCGGTAACGTGGTCTGGAGAAACCCATGTTATCTTATGGCAGTTACGATGTGGAAACAATGTGCCTCCAATGACTAGGTCATGTTGAGCGCATGTATCTATCAGTGGATTTCATGTCGGATGACCTGGGTGGCTCGAACTGTCCAGAATGTTCCGCAGAACAGTCGAGAACAGTTGTGTCCCGGTGACATGGCACAATGTTATCCATAAATATCCCATCATTGTTTAGGAAGTACCAAGACTAAGTTATCTGTGCACCGTTCAATCTTTCGACCAACTTTGTTGTATGGGAGCGAAAGCTGGGTGGATTCAGGTTACCTTATCAACAAGGTTGAGGTTACGGATATGAAAGCAGCTAGGATGATTGCAGGTACTAGTAGATGGGAACAATGGCAGGAGGGTGTCCACAATGAGGAAATCAAAGAATAACTGGGAATGAACTCTATAGATGTAGCAGTCAGGGCGAACAGGCTTAGATGGTGGGGTCATGTTACACGCATGGGAGAAGCAAGGTTACCCAAGAGACTCATGGGTTCAGCAGTAGAGGGTAGGAGCAGTCGGGGCAGACCAAGGAGGAGGTACCTGGATTCAGTTAAGAATGATTTTGAAGTAATAGGCTTAACATCAGAAGAGGCACCAATGTTAGCACTGAATAGGGGATCATGAAGGAATTTTATAAGGGGACTATGCTCCAGACTGAACGCTGAAAGGCATAATCAGTCTTAAATGATGATGATGATGATGATGATGTTTAGGACCATGAAGTCCATGAATGGCTGCAAATGGTTCTTCAACTAGCAGAAATAATCATTTCCTGTCAGCAATCGGTTCCGTTGGACCAGATGACCCAGAACATTTCATGTAAACACGGCCCACACCGTTACGGATCCACCACCGGCTCGCAAAGTGCCCGTTGATAACATGGGTTCATGGCTTCGTGGGCTCTTACCTGACCAGGCCACGGTTATCCAGTTGTCTATGGTTCAAGCGATGTGGCCACGCGCCCAGGAGAGCCACTGCAGAGGATGTCGTGCTGTTAGCGTAGGCAATCACGTCGGTCGTCCGCTGCCACAGCCCAGTCACGGTAAATTTCGCCACACTGCCCCGACGGAAACGTTCGCCGTGTGTCCCACATTGATTTTTGCGTTTATTTCACGCGGCGTTACTTGTCTGTTAGCACTGACAACGCTACGCAAACGCCGCTGCTGTCGGTCGTTAAGTGAAGCCCTTCGGTCATTGCTTTGTCCGTGGTGACAGGTAATGTCTCAAATTTGGTGTCCTCGGCACACTCTTCACACTGCGGATCTCGGAATACTGAATTCTCTGACGATTTCCGAAGTATAATGCCCTACGCGTCTAACTTCTACTACCATTACGCGCTCAGCGTCTGTTAATTCCCGTGGTGCCGCCACAGTCTCATCGAAAACGTTTTAAAATGCATCATCTGAGTACGAATAACAGCTCTGCCAACGCACTGCCCTTTTATACCTTGTGTAAGAGATACTACCGCCATCTGTATACGTGCATATCGCTGTCCCATGACTTTTGCCAGCTCAGTGCATAAGAAAGTATGTATTTTTGTATAGTTATCTTCGGTTGTCGTACTCCATATAACGCGGGGAAGTAATGGGTTTAAATAGAAGCAATTGACTTTCAATAAGGGGGTATAACTGCGTTAATCTGGTCCGACAATATTTTGAATGGTAGATTAGTTGTTCTAACTGTTCGAAGGACCACGTCAGCGCGTGTAACAGTGACGTCACTAATATTACCGTCACTGTGTTTCAATTTAATTGTTCAGGTACTGGATTCGACAAACCTGACGCACAGTTCTGTCATTTAGTTTAACACGTACAGTACAAGATTTCTACTATATCTTCAGAACATATCTTTACAGATTCTTCTAACCTTGTTTCAAAGTGTAGTACTTCGATAGTGGAGAGTTCCTTCAAAAACGAATTACAGTGTATCTTTCCTACTCATTATTGCATTGTACAGGGTGAAAATTATTTAAACTGACAAACTGTGGGAGAAACACCAAAACAAAAATTTTTTCGAATTCCATAATTACTTGTGAGCATTTTTTAATCCCGTAGAGAGCTCAATCACTTTCACTCGTTCAACTGCACATAATGTTGGGGCAGGTCAGGTTAATGTAAGAAACATCCTTCATGAGCAATTGTTAATTCATTTCACATACGGCACGTATACAACCTGGAACCAGGTGATTATCCACATTTTTCGCGGTGGTGGCTGGAACAGTGTCAAATGAATCCACCATTTCTGTCCTCTGTGCTGTTTACAGATGAAGCAACGTTCGGACGTGATGGGATTTTCAACATCCGCAATTCGCATGTTTCGAGTGAGTTTGATCCACATGCCACATTTATTCGCACTCATCAACTACGGTTCTGCTTGAATGAGTGGTCAGATGCTGGTGGTGACTGTTTAATTAGGCCATATCTCCTTCCTAGGCCATTAAATTAAATTACAGTTTCCTCGCCTACCATTGCCAGATTTGCTGGATAAAGTGCGACTCGCTACAAGACAGCGTATGCGGCTCCAGCATGTGGGGACGCTGAAATATTTGAGTCATCCCGGGCCTCGATTCTTGCACCGACAATTTCCAGAAAAGAAAAATGGCAGTTTTGGTCGAGTACCATGGCCTACCCGATTCTCTGATTTGACCCCTCTGTACTTCTTTGTGTGACGAGAGATGTGCAGCCTTGTTTGCAGAGCCCCTGTTAATCAGAAGAGGATCTGGCTGACCGGATGGTACCAGCAGCAGTAGGAATTAAGAACAGTTCTGCAGTCTTTGACCATCTACCCGTTTAAAAAATCCTTACCGGAAAATACGACATTAGACAAAAACATTTTTTTTTCGGTGCCCTGTGCAACATCCCAGAGTTTATCGGTTTAGATAATTTTTACCCTGTGTATCGGTATCTCTCAGTCTTAGTCCCTCTGACTATGTAAAGCAAGCACTTGGACTAAACACGCCGGCAGCATCGACTGTGCGATCTCGCGCCAGTGCTGCCACAGGCACACTAAACCGAAAAACGAGAAGACGGCGAAATCTACCACGAACGAGGTCGAAGAATGAAAAGGCGGAACAACGACGCGCCGCTGATACCCCTGATCTGTACAACTTCTTGAGCCTAATCGAGTAGACATGAAGCGAATCCAACGCAGCAGCAACAAAATTAGAGCTGCTGAGAATTTTTCCGGGTTGTATGGCCGTGGTCCATGGAACTCTTCAATCCCTGAAGTTTCGTCCAAGGCTACGTTGGACATATTCGGCGGTGCTCCTGATTGTGCTGAGTCTTGCCGACTGTGCACAATCAGGAGCACCGCCGAAGATGTCCAACGTAGCCTTGGACGAAACTTCAGGGATTGAAGAGTTCCATGGACCACGGCCATACAACCCGGAAAAATTCTCGGCAGCTGAAACATCCGGTCATGAAAGCCTTCATTGTACAGGGTGTTTCAAAAATGACCGGTATATTTGAAACGGCAATAAAAAATAAACGAGCAGCGATAGAAATACACCGTTTGTTGCAATATGCTTGGGACAACAGTACATTTTCAGGCGGACAAACTTTCGAAATTACAGTAGTTACAATTTTCAACAACAAATGGCGCTGCAAGTGATGTGAAAGATATAGAAGACAACGCAGTCTGTGGGTGCGCCATTCTGTACGTCGTCTTTCTACTGTAAGCGTGTGCTGTTCACAACGTGCAAGTGTGCTGTAGACAACATGGTTTACTCCTTAGAACAGAGGATTTTTCTGGTGTTGGAATTCCACCGCTTAGAACACAGTGTTGTTGCAACAAGACGAAGTTTTCAACGGAGGTTTAATGTAACCAAAGGACCGAAAAGCGATACAATAAAGGATCTGTTTGAAAAATTTCAACAGACTGGGAACGTGACTGATGAACGTGCTGGAAAGGTAGGGCGACCGCGTACGGCAACCACAGAGGTCAACGCGCAGCTAGTGCAGCAGGTGATCCAACAGCGGCCTCGGGTTTCCGTTCGCCGTGTTGCAGCTGCGGTCCAAATGACGCCAACGTCCACGTATCGTCTCATGCGCCAGAGTTTACACCTCTATCCATACAAAATTCAAACGTGACAACCCCTCAGCGCCGCTACCATTGCTGCACGAGAGACATTCGCTAACGATATAGTGCACAGGATTGATGATGGCGATATGCATATGGGCAGCATTTGGTTTACTGACGAAGCTTATTTTTACCTGGACGGCTTCGTCAATAAACAGAACTGGCGCATATGGGGAACCGAAAAGCCCCATGTTGCAGTCCCATCGTCCCTGCATCCTCAAAAAGTACTGGTCTGGGCCGCCATTTCTTCCAAAGGAATCATTGGCCCATTTTTCAGATCCGAAACGATTACTGCATCACGCTATCTGGACATTATTCGTGAATTTGTGGCGGTACAAACTGCCTTAGACGACACTACGAACACCTCGTGGTTTATGCAAGATGGTGCCCGGCCACATCGCACGGCCGACGTCTTTAATTTCCTGAATGAATATTTCGATGATCGTGTGATTGCTTTGGGCTATCCGAAACATACAGGAGGCGGCGTGGATTGGCCTCCCTATTCGCCAGACATGAACCCCTGTGACTTCTTTCTGTGGGGACACTTGAAAGACCAGGTGTACCGCCAGAATCCAGAAACAATTGAACAGCTGAAGCAATACATCTCATCTGCATGTGAAGCCATTCCGCCAGACACGTTGTCAAAGGTTTCGGGTAATTTAATTCAGAGACTACGCCATATTATTGCTACGCATGGTGGATATGTGGAAAATATCGTACTATAGAGTTTCCCAGACCGCAGCGCCATCTGTTGTTGAAAATTGTAACTACTGTAATTTCGAAAGTTTGTCTGCCTGAAAATGTACTATTGTCCCAAGCATATTGCAACAAACGGTGTATTTCTATCGCTGCTCGTTTAGTTTTTATTGCCGTTTCAAATATACCGGTCATTTTTGAAACACCCTGTATGAACAAAATTAGAGACCTGTTGGCTTTCACTAAAGACGGTTTCCGCCATGGATTGTTTGAGGCTGGTTGTGAATGCGAGCTTTCTACGTCTTCGAGACAGCATAACACTGTCAACCCAAGACTCACAGGACACGAGCGTAAAATACGCCTCCAACAGATAATAATGAAAGTTGTAGACTTTCCCTGATAGAGGAAATTCGCATGTTTTTTAGCCACTCAACCTTCAAACAAAATACAGGAGGGGGGTGGGCATTCTAAACAGTTGAATGAAATGCCAATATGAACCGCAACGATGGTTATAGGCGCGCATTTTGTTGACTGCCAGCGGTCGCGAGCGCCATTCATCGGATGAGGCTGTCAATGCTGCCGCCCCAATGCACGTCACGCGCTGACTCATATTAACCGTTATAGAGTCCATCCGGAGCAGCCACAAACTATGACAGTGGTTTCTGTCTGGTCTGAAAATACCACCCAAAAGCATTAGCAGTGTAGGAAAACAGCACTCATCCCCATCACCCACACTACCCAATGACATCCATGCCGAATAGTATGACGCTCTTGTCAAATGATGACACAGGCAAGAAGGAATACTACTATACCTGTACATTAGCTTCCATACGCGATGGCCAACGGCTGTAATAAGTTTCCTGAAATATATGATGCACAACCACTCACATGTCTGGCAATCATTTATTTTACAACGAGTTTGTTTCACAGTTTGAGCGATACGTACCTGCGAAAAACTATGTGTCTAACAAAAACAGTTCAAGTTAGTATTTAACTAACCAGGGTAATCCTAGATGAAACATATCCTTATAATAACGTGTAACGTCTTCCAAAACCTGCCGTTGTGTACAGTATTGCAATATCCCGGGTTACCTTGATACCTAATTTTAAATATTTGGGTAGTACACACTTTTTCTTATAAATTACAAAAATCAGTGGTTTCACTTGGTTTTCGTCGTGCCACGTTCATCACGTTATCAACTATTTCTTAAACTATACATGAACAAAGCACAGATCATCTCAGTTTTGGTATACGTATACACTGTTCCGGGTTCGATTCCCGGCGGGGTCAGGAATTTTTCCTATCTAGAGATGACTGGGTGTTGTGTCGTCTTCATCATCATCATTCATACCCATTGCGGTCGGAGGAAGGCAATGGTAAACCACCCCCACTAGGACCTTGCCTAGTACAGCGGTGCGGGTATCCCGCATCGTCCCCTACGCTCCTCCGAGTATGGAACTTCATCCTCATCATCATCATGCACTGTTATGACATAACCTTGCCTCAGACATACGAGTACTTTTTCATGTTTTGATAATATTACATTTTACGCGGATGTCTGTTGATGGCCACATCATGAGACTGAGCCTTATTGTAAAATAACGGTCAGCTGTCTGTCTGTTTGTCCGACTGTTACGAAACCTTTTTCTCTGAAATGAGCAGAGACGTATCAAGTTCAAATTGATGTCACATATTAGGGTCTACGGTTCATCGGCGGCGCAAAAATTTTAAGCTTCTAACTCAGTTCAATCTAAAGATACGGCCATTCATGTCACATATTTTGATACTCAGAAAGTCATTCATCAAAACCTATAGGATGCTTCCCGTTACCTATAATCATGAAATTTGGCAAGAAGCAAGCTTTCATAGTACAAGTAAAGGACAAAATCCGAAAATCGTTAATTTGTAATTGTATAACACGAAAAAAATATTGTCATTTTTTATCTGTCTGTCTGTCTGTCTATCTGTCTGTCCGTCTGTTAAGACCCTTTTCCTCTGGAACATCTTTGCGTACCAGGTTCAATTTATGTCACATACTAAAGTTTATGATCCCCCGGCGGTGTAAAAGTTTTAGACTTCTCAGTCAATGCAATCAGAGGGCCGCCACTTGTATCATATACATTGATACTCGAAAACTCAATCATGAGAAGTTGTACTGTACTTTCTGTTGACCTGGAAGCATGAAATTTGGCAAGAAGCAAGGCTTGACAATACGAGTAAAGAGAAAAGCCCGACACTGTTGATTTGTAGTTATATCGGAAGAAAAAAATATTTCTTTTTCCATTTGTTATCCGACTTGAAAGCTGAAATTAAAACATTCTCGAATGTCTTGGTACCCTCGGAACCGATATCTCGCCAGTATCAGCGTTGATGACAGACAAAGTAGTTAATATCTTTGATTCCCGGAATGGATAAACTATCTGTATACATAATTAAATTTGTACGCAACCCTCAGTGCATGAGTCCTACTCACACCCGGCCAGTTTTTTATCCTAAACAATCCTGCAGCAAACTCATATTATTCTTAATAACGGCACTTCAAGGTTTCGAAGAACTAGCATCCAACCCAGTATGTATATTTCTAATGTATCCGAGGGTAAATACGATATACGACTGTTTTAATACTCGGTCATTTGGTATTCAGTTTTCCTTTTGTTTTGTCAATCTTACTCTCCTTCTCTCTCTTTATTACATATATATATATATATATATATATATATATATATATATATATATATATATATATATATGTGTGTGTGTGTGTGTGTGTGTGTGTGATTAAAAGTATCCGGACACCTGGCTGAAAATGACTTACAAACTCATGGCGCCCTCCATCGGTAATGTTGGAATACAACATGGTGTTGGCCCACCCTTAGTCTTGATGAAAGCTTCCACTCTCGCAGGCATATATTCAGTAAGGTGCAGGAAGGGAATGGCGGCCCATTCTTCACGGAGTGTAGCACTGAGGAGAGATATCGATGTCGGTCGGTGAGGCCTGGCACAATGTCGGCGTACCAAAACATCCCAAAGGTGTTCTGTAGGATTCAGGTCAGGACTCTGTGCAGGCCAGTCCATTATAGGTATGCTATTGTCGTGTAAGCACTCCGCCACAGGTCGGCATTATGAACAGGTGCTCGATCGTGTTGAAAGATGCAATCGGCATCCCCGAATTGCTCTTCAACAGTGGGAAGCAAGAAGGTGCTTAAAACATCAATGTAGGCCTGTGCTGTGATGGTGCCACACAAAACAACAAGGAGTGCAAGCCCCTCCATAAAAAAACATGACCACACCATAACACCACTGTCTCCGAATTTTACCGTAGGCACTACACACGCTGGCAGATGACGTTCACCGGGCATTCGCCATACCCACACCCTGCCATCGGATCGCCACATTGTGTGCCGTGATTCGTCACTCCACACAACGTGTTTCCACGGTTCAATCGTCCAATATTTACGCTCCTTACATCAAGCGAGGCGCCGTTTGGCATTTACCGGCGTGATGTGTGGCTTATGAGCAGCCGCTAGACCATGAAATCCAAGTTTTCTTACCTCCCGCCTCATAGTACTTGGGGTGGATCCTGATGCGGTTTGGAATTTCTGTGTGATGGTCTGGATAGACGTCTGCCTATTACACATTACGACCCTCTTCAGCTGTCGGCGGCCTTTGTCAGCCTACAGACGAGGTCGGCCTGTACGCTTTTGTGCTGTACGTATCCCTTTACGTTTCCACTTCACTATCACATCGGAATCAGTCTGCCTAGGGATGTTTAGGAGTGTGGAAATCTCGCGTATGACACAAGTGACTCCCAATCACCTGACCACGTTCGAAGTCCGTGAGTTTCGCGGAGCGCCCCATTCTGGTCTCTCACGATGCCTATTACTACTGAGGTCGCTGATATGGAGTGCTTGCCAGTAGGTGGCAGCACAATGCACCTAAAATGAAAAACGTATGTCTTTGGTGGTGTCCGGATACTTTTGATTACATAGTGAAAGGAGTATACTGGGGCACATGTGTATGTGTTACCCGAATATGATTATATGAAAGATGTATGTCTGTGATAGGCTTTATATCGCAGACCCAGATATACTGCTTCTGGTTTGACATTATTGCAGTGTTGGAGTAAGAGAACGCTTGGCGCTCAGTTGTAGGTAGCTGTCAGTGAGCGAAAGGCGATTGAGTTGGCAGTTTTTGTGATGTGCTGTTTAAAGCCACCAAGTGTTAGATTGATTTAGGTATTTCAGTATTGTTGAATTTGGAAGCAGAATTCTTCATGCAAGCAAGATAAAGATGTTAAACAATTATGATTTCTGTTTCTGCCAGCGCGTTAATGTAGATGAGTTGGCTGTCGATTTGTAAGTGTTGAGTAGCCCCAGAATGTATGTAAACCGTTTTGATAAATAGGCTAGTTAGATATTTCACTTTGTAATGTTTTTAAGATTTGTTGACAGAGCTACATCTGATTTGATGATTTGCATTTATGTTGGATTAATGAAGTTATATAATACTTGCTGTTTAAATCTCATTGTTTGTGAATCAATTGAGAGTAATGTAAATTCAATTCTCAGAGGTTTTTGAAAAGGCAAACTTAACTTGCAATATAATTTTGCCAAAAAAAGTATTAGTAATTCACTCCAATCAGTACCGTCTCCCTGTGCAGATCATACATTTTTTAAAGAAGTCAGGTTTTCGTCAATGTTCTCGCTTAACGGCCAAAAGAATTTCATGTGCATTTCAAAGTATTATGGCCAGCATTTCACAGTGCTGAGCCTGTAGCTAGCATATTTTTGTTTTTCATGAGAGACCAGAATATATCGCGTTCCACCATTGCTGCTCTAGAGGTAAGGCAATTTAATTTGTTTGTTATGTGCTCAGGGACAAAAGTTATCAGTTTTGAACAGGACCAAATGATTCAGTGCCTAAGGGCTGAATGTATTTTTTTATTGATATTGGGAGGTGCATTGCCCAATCAAATCGTGTAAAGTTTGGCTAACAATAACACAGAATAAGCACACCACTTGTACTTACGACATGTAACACGGCAATTCGAGTTCAGTACTTATTCCACAGATCAAACATGTGTGTGTGTGAGAGAGAGAGAGAGAGAAAGAGAGAGAGAGAGAGAGTGTTAACCTACTTGTAGTTTGGATACAGAACAAAGGAACAATAAACACAAAAATGTTTTAAGTCAAATTTTCTTGTAATTTTCGAATTTCAGTAAAATAAGAACCATCTGATTACTGCAAAGATGTGCCTAAATGTGACTGGGAAAAGAAACTAATAAAACAAGAACTTGTGTTCTGCAAAAACAAGCTGAACCTTCTCCTTTATTTAACACTGAAAACAAATATGGCTTTTTAATAGCGGTTATTTCAGTAGGAATCATGACAAGTACAGTACTGCCGCGCCATCACAAACCCAGAACCTGAATTGAAAGTGATTTGCGTTATCGGTAACCGTATAATACTTTTCTTAAAGGCTAGTTTGGTAACAGAAAAAAAGTGAAAGGTATTCATATGATGTGGACTATTAATTGAAAGTAATAGCATATGCAGAAGAACATGGAAAGAGTGTAGCTGAGCGGCGTTTCGGCCCTCCATCAACAGAAAAAAGCCATTCGCAATTGACGGGCTAGTAAATAAGAACTGAAAAAATGAGGAAGACTAAATGTGCAACTAGAGGACTGAATGCAAAATGTCCAATAATAGACCATAACGATTTCAAGGCATTTAAAAACTCAGTTCGGTTTTATAAACTAGATTGTTTCAGTCTAGCTTTGCAATCTAACAATAAAATAGTAAAAATGTTTTTTCTTTAAAAAATTGCTTAAAAGTGAAGGCGTGTCTTAGAGTCCGTAAAATACGGAGGACTGGCTATGGTGCTCACGGACGCGCCCTCTCCTTCGAAGAGGACGTTCTTCGTCACGTAGAAGGGAACCCAACGATGAGTATTCGAAGCGTGGCCTATTACATGGGATCCAGTAGACCATAAGGGTCAGAGATCTTCGTCTCCGCTGTGTGCGTACAGCGAAGCGGGAGATTTGGAAGTGGCTTTGTTGTACGTGTTGGTGGCTGAGTTCCGTAAACATTACCCATTGCTGTTGTACCAGGACCACATTTAAATACGGCCTTGCGTTGCTGAAACGACAGTCTTACTTCATTCATTGCTGCACTGTCATCTGCTGGAAAACGTGCGCCAATATCTGTTGAGAAAACAATGGATTACGCTACCGCACCAAATTGCAACGATACGTCATTTTTTTCCAAAGATATCAGCTATCGAAGAGTGTCTACATTTTTCTGCACCCCTTTTGTTGTCTGTGACCTCGTGGAGCTTGACAGATGGAGGTGGGAGCGAACGACAGGAGAGTAGGAAGATTGGTTTTAATGGCCCGTCGACATCGAGATCGTCAGAGTTCGGATTGTTTCAAGAATGTGGAAGGAAATTGGCCATGAACACTCACAGGCACAATCCCGGTACTTGCCTGGGGCGATTTTAGGAAATCACGGAAAATATAAACGTGGACTGCTGGACGCGGATCTGAGCTGCCATCCTCCCGAATGTTAGTCTAGTGCGCTAAGCACTTCCCCCATTGACTCGGTAGGGAGGCTGGTAACCAGACACAGCATTCAACCGCCGGCCTGCCCGTAGCAATGGAGATTGCGACTGAGGGCGCGGGCATGGCGAACATTCTAGTAATATACTGTAGACATGAAAAGGTATCGCCGTATTCAGAAAGAAGATACACCTCTTACAAGGGAACCTCCCCATCGCAACCCCCTCAGATTTAGTTATAAGTTGGCACAGGGATAGGCCTTGAAAAAACTGAACACAAATCAATCGAGAAAACAGGAAGAAGTTGTGTGGAACTATGAAAAAAATAAGCAAAATATACAAACTGAGTAGTCGATGCGCAAGGTACGTAACATCAAGGAGAGTCTGAGCTTACGAGCGCCGTGGTCTCGTGGTTAGCGTGAGCAGCTGCAGAACGAGAGGTCCCTGGTTCAGGTCTTCTCTCGAGTGAAAAGTTTAATTTTTTATTTTCAGACAATTATCAAAGTTCAGGCACTCACACATAATCAACTTCGCTCTCCAAAATTCCTGAACATGTTCAGATTTGCTTGGACATATGCAGGATTTGACGGTCTACACACGGAAACATTTGAAAACGTAAAAAACATATGTTTTGACAGAGCACAGGGAAAACTGTGCAACTGTGAAACTGTTGCATTCATTTGTTGTAGTTTATGTGACAAACTCTTATGTTTTCATCACTTTTTTGGGAGTGATTATCAAATCCAGAAGAAAACCTAAATCGCGCAAGGTAGAAGAATCTTTTTACCCATTCGCCAAGTGTGCAAGTTAGGTGGATCGAAAACATATTCCTGTCATGTGACGCACATGCCGTCACCAGTGTCGTATAGAACATATCAGACGTGTTTTCCTGTGGAGGAATCGGTTGACCTATGACCTTGCGATCAAATGTTTTCGGTTCCCATTGGAGAGGCACGTCCTTTCGTCTACTAATCGCACGGTTTTGCGGTGTGGTCACAAAACACAGACACTAAACTTATTACAGTGAACAGAGACGTCAGTGAATGAACGGACAGATCGTAACTTTGCGGAAATAAAGAAAGTAAAATTTTCGTTTGAGGGAAGACTCGAATCAAGGACCTCTCGTTCCGCAGCTGCTCAGGCTAACCACAGGACCACGGCGCTTCTCAGTTCACAGTGTCCTTGATGTTGCCTATCCGGCGCATGGACTACTCAGTTTGTATATTTTGCTTATTTTTTCATAGTACCACACAACTTCTTCCTGTTTTCTTGATTGATCTGTGTTCAGTTTTTCAAGGCCTATCCACTGTGTCAATTTATAACTATATCTGAGGAGGGTGCGATGGGGAGGTTTCCTTGTTAGAAACGCTCTTTAAGTAGAATCTTGTGTTACAGAGCCCTATCTGTAATGCTTATTCCTTGACCCTACAAAGGCAAACTTTGATAAATTGCAATTTTCAATAAATCTATTATAATTTATAAAATAATGTTACCTTAACAAACCATAGCTGCACGATAGCCACGGAAGAGGCCTTTCATTTCATCTCTGAACTGATTCAGCGCACATAGACACGCAGATTCCAGAGATCGAAGATTACACTTATTTTTGTCATAATCTATGTAGTACACATTATAACCATCATTACACAAACAAGCAGCAGCATATAATAGGCTTTGGATATTTATGGAACAACATCATTAGATATTCCTGTTTTCTCTAAATTTGTGGTGCATTTCACACCATGGAAAGGCTGTTGGTTAAATAATTACCGTAATTACAAACCAAAATCTTACTCTTCCAGTGAAATCAACAGGCAAAAACAGGGTGGGTTAAGGTGCTACACCCTTTCATTATATTGTTATTGCACCATTTTCTGTGTTATGATTATTGGGCATAAGTTCATAACACTATAATTAGGGATTGCAGATATCACTTTCAATAAAAAAAAATCATGGGCCTATAATTTCAATCGCACGTCAGTGCTCATCCAAAGGTACTACCACATGTTAACTTAAGTAAATAATCAAATATGTACTGACAAGCAGTGTGATGTGTCCATTACGGTGTGAACTACTTTGTGAACGCTTCAAACGGCGTATGAGAGGGTAGTATAGCGAGACAGTTTGTGGTTAGACTTGGGTCGCAGCGTGTATGAGCACAGGATATTCTACCATAATAGTTGGTGTTGAATTTTGTTAAACAACGGAGAAGATTTAATAATGTTCGCGTATGAAAAATTTTCCAGGAAAGGGTAGCTGAGCCTCTATTCGAATGCGGTGTCCTCGAATAATTGAGACCTGATGAATTCATGCCACAGTAGTTAAAAGTATTGACTACTGAATAAATTCTACAAAATATTCACACTATTGTCAGTGAAAGTAATTTAGAGCGTGTCACTTACAGCAAAGATTTTTTGTTCCAGCCGCTGTAAGTGTTAAACACTAATTCATAGAGTGTAGGGTTATAATTAAACTTTCCCTGTTTGACATATTATTACACGGAAACTAATTACCGTAAGAGTACCAAATTTGGTAGCATTACTCTCAAGGACACGGGAAAGAGAAATAATGCAGAATCAGTTCAATTAAAACACTTTTAATGTGCTGCTACGGTACATCATACCATTACATGCCGGTACCATTACTGCTACAAAATGGGCTCAACATAGCGACCATCAGTGCCCAGAAGAGTCTGAAAACGTGGGATTGCATTCTGTACAGCAGAACGGAGGATGTCTGTTGTTACCTCTCTTGATTTGCTTCGCTTCATATCAGCACATGTGTGAGTGTTCCCCTGGTAAATCCTGCCTTCAGGTAGCCTCACAACCAGAAATCACAGGGAGTGAGATCAGGTGATCGCGCCGGCCAGGTGTTTGGAAATGATCGGCTGATAATTCGATCGTTTCCAAATGTGTTTCGCAGAAGCAAGTGAACTTCACAAGCAATGTGCCGTGGGGCTCCATCTTGCGTGGAAACTATCGAGTTCAATGTGTCTCTCTCCTGTAGGGCGGATATGACATGCTGGCAAAGCATATTGCAGTAACGCTGGCGAGTCGCACTGCACGTCTTTGATCCTTGAGCGCCAAGCTGTTAAAAAATGAATGGGCCAATAATGAACGTACCCGTGAAGCCGCACCATTTGGTGACACATTCACTACACAGAGGAACTTCGCGCACAGCGACTGAAGGTGAAGATCCCCAGATTCGGCAATTCTGTGTGTTCATCTCACCCGTCAGAGACACATGAGCTTCGCTGTCCATAGGATGGTCCAGGACAAGCCCTCGTCAACTTCAATCCGTGCGAGAATGAGGAAAGCGAAGTCAGCTTATCGTTGTGCGTCATGTGGTGCAAGCTGCTGTACGATATGGATCGTGTACAGATACCATTTGAGAATGGTTCGAAGCACCTTCTGTACAATGGAGTGGGATGAAACTTCCTGGCAGATTAAAACTGTGTGCCCGACCGAGACTCGAACTCGGGACCTTTGCCTTTCGCGGGCAAGTGCTCTACCAACTGAGCTACCGAAGTACGACTCACGCCCGGTACTCACAGCTTTACTTCTGCCAGTTTCTCGTCTCCTACCATCCAAACTTTACACAAGCTCTCCTGCGAGTCTTGCAGAACTAGCACTCCTGAAAGAAAGGATATTGCGGAGACATGGCTTAGCCACAGCCTGGGGGATGTTTCCAGAATGAGATTTTCACTCTGCAGCGGAGTGTGCGCTGATATGAAACTTCCTGGCAGATTAAAACTGTGTGCCCGACCGAGACTCGAACTCGGGACCTTTGCCTTTCGCGGGCAAGTGCTCATCCACTTGTACCGGGCATGAGTCGTGCTTCGGTAGCTCAGTTGCAGAGTGAGAATCTCTACCAACTGAGCTACCGAAGTACGACTCACGCCCGGTACTCACAGCTTTACTTCTGCCAGTTTCTCGTCTCCTACCTTCCAAACTTTACACAAGCTCTCCTGCGAGTCTTGCAGAACTAGCACTCCTGAAAGAAAGGACATTGCGGAGACATGGCTTAGCCACAGCCTGGGGGATGTTTCCAGAATGAGATTTTCACTCTGCAGCGGAGTGTGCGCTGATATGAAACTTCCTGGCAGATTAAAACTGTGTGCCCGACCGAGACTCGAACTCGGGACCTTTGCCTTTCGCGGGCAAGTGCTCATCCACTTGTACCGGGCATGAGTCGTGCTTCGGTAGCTCCGCTGCAGAGTGAGAATCTCATAATGGAGTGGGATGTTCAACTGCCGTGACACAGCACGCGCCCTGGCTGAGGGTCAGGAATTGCGAGTATAGCTATAGCAACAGCGATTTCATCAACCACCTGTGGTGCAAACGGTCGTCGGCCTCTTCCGGAGCGACGCCCAGTTCTCCACTTGATTCGCACTTCTTCAGCATGTTCCGCACAGCAAGTGGGGAATGAGGACCCTTCCGTAATCCTTTCAGTCGGCGATATTCTCGAAGTACAGATGGAGCATTGTTGTTGTTTTGATAACAGAGCTTCACCAGCAATGCCCTGCTCCTTTTGTCCAAGCTCATGTTGACACGTCAACTAGCACACTGCGACTGGACAGGTATGTGAGACTACGAATCAGGATGATTGATCACGGCACCTGGTGGCTATAGTTGGAAGTGGACTGTGGTGTTGTGACGCATGAAAATCATGCACCACATACTCTGGGAATTAATGTTATCAAGCTTGGTACTCGTACGGTAATTAGTTTCCTCATTATAACGTATTAAACAGGGAAAGTTTAATTATAAGCTCTCGATATTACGCTCGTGTTTTTCGACCCCAAGGCCTCTTACACACGTGCGATTTCCGGCAGCGCTGCTGTGCAGCGCGGCGGCAGCAGTCAGCGTTCCTTACAAGGGAACCTCCCCATCGCACCCCCCTCAGATTTAGTTATAATTTGGCACAGTGGATAGGCCTTGAAAAACTGAACACAGATCAATCGAGAAAACAGGAAGAAGTTGCGTGGAACTATGAAAAAATAAGAAAAATATACAAACTGAGTAGTCCGTGGGCAACATAGGCAACATCAAGGGTAATGTGGGCACAGGAGCGCCGTGGCCCCGTGGTTAGCGTGAGCAGCTGTGGAGCGAGAGGTCCTTGGCTCAAGTCTACCCTCAAGCGAAAAGTTTACTGACTTTATTTCTGCAAGTTATGATCTGTTCGTTCGTTCATGACGTATCTGTTCACTGTAAAAAGTTTAGTGTCCGTCTTGCGACCGCACCGCAAAACCGTGTGATTAGTAGACGAAAGGACGTGCCTCTCCAATGGCAACCGAAAACATTTGATCCAGGAAAACACGTCTGATATATTCTATACGACACTGGTGAAGGCATGTGCGTCACATGACAGGAATATGTTGTCGACCCACCTAACTTGCACACTTGGCGAATGGGTAAAAAGATTCTTCTACCTTGCCCGATTTAGGTTTCCTTGTGGATGTGATAATCACTCCCAAAAAAGTGATGAAAACATAAGTGTGTGTCACATAAACTGCAACAAATGAATGCAACAGTTTCACAGTCGCACAGTTTTCTCTGTGCTCTGTCAAAACATATGTTTTTAACGTTTTCAAATTTTTCCGTGTGTAGACCGTCCAAATCTGAACATTTCCTGGAATTTTGGAGAGCGAAATTGATATATGTGAGTGCCTGAACTCTGATAATTGTCTGAAAATATAAAATTGAATTTCTTACCGGAGGGAAAACTTGAACCAAGGACCTCTCGCTCCACAGCTGCTCACGCTAACCACGGGACCACGGCACTCCTGTGCCCACAATACCCTTGATGTTGCCTATGTTGCCCCGGACTACGCAGTTTGTATATTTTGCTTATTTTTTCATAGTTCCACACAACTTCTTCCTGTTTTCTCGATTGATCTGTGTTCAGTTTTTCAAGGCGTATCCACTGTGCCAAATTATAACTAAATCTGAGGGGGGTGCGATGGGGAGGTTGCCTTGTTAGTGCAAATAGACGGGGCATTTACACACGTGGCGAGTCGTACGCCAGCGGCAGGGGCAACCGAGCGACCATCCGTGCACGAGCGGTAAGGTTCAAATGGTTCTGACCAGGGAACCTCCCCATCGCAACCCCCTCAGATTTAATTATAAGTTGGCACAGTGGATAGGCCGTGAAAAACTGAACACAGATCAATCGAGAAAACAGGAAGAAGATGTGTGGAACCATGAAAAAAATAAGCAAAATATACAAACTGAGTAGTCCATGCGGAAGATAGGCAGCATCAAGGAGAGTATGAGCTCAGGAGCGCCATGGTCCCGTGGTTAGCGTGAGCATCTGCGGAACGAGAGGTCGTTTGTTCTAGTCTTCCCTCGAGTGAAAAGTTTACTTTTTTATTTTCAGACAGTTATTATCTGTCCGTCCCTCCGTCCGATGCGAGGTAACTGCGCCGTAGTATGGGGACGCTACACCTAAATAAACATCGAAACACACAACGTCAGTCGACTACAGCGCACAGAAGAGAGAGTATTCCTGCTAACGAGGCTCCCTGGCTGGCAGTTGACTGTTCGCTACTTCATCACATCCACAACAAAACCTAAATCGGGCAAGGTAGAAAAATCTTTTTACCCATTCGCCAAGTGTACAAGTTAGGTGGATCGACAACATATTCCTGTCATGTGACGCACATGCTGTCACCAATGTCGTATAGAACATATCAGACGCGTTTTCCTGTGGAGGAATCGGTTGACCTATGACCTTGCGATCAAATGTTTTCGGTTCCCATTGGAGAGGCACGTCCTTTCGTCTACTAATCGCACGATTTTGCGGTGCGGTCGCAAAAAACAGACACTAAACTTATTACAGTGAACAGAGACGTCAATGAACGAACGGACAGATCATAACTTTGCGAATAAAAACTTTTCACTCGAGGGACGACTTGAACCACAGACCTCTCGTTCCGCAGTTGCTCACGCTAACCATATGAGCACGGCGCTGCTGGGCTTACGGTATCCTTTATGTTGCCTATCTTCCGCAAGGACTACTCAGTTTGTATATTTCGCTTATTTTTTTCATAGTTCCACACAACTTCTTCCTGTTTTCTCGATTGATCTGTGTTCAGTTTTTCAAGGCCTATCCACTGTGCCAACTTATAACTAAATCTGAGGGCGGTGCGATGGGGAGGTTCCCTTGTGAGCACTATGGGACTCAATTGCTGAGGTCATCAGTCCCCTAGAACTTAGAACTACTTAAACCTAACTAACCTAGGGACATCATACACATCCATGCCCGAGGCAGGATTCGAACCTGCGACCGCAGCGGTAGCGCGGTTCCAGACTGTAGCGCCTAGAACCACTCGGCCACTCCGGCCGGCGAGCGGTAAGGACACAGAGGTAGCCAAAGATTTTCATAATAGAACACACATTGTCTCGACGCTCGTTGCAAGAAAATGTGTTAATACGACACAGTAGAGCCGTACATTTAATTCAGAAGTCTATCATTATTAAGAGATCTTATAAGAATGCAAGTACTTACACGAATTCGCTGCCTGCTGGAATGAGAAAATCCTAGCTGCGAAAATGTGCGGCCGCTGTTACTTCTCAGCAACATCTGAGAACAGGTGATAGCGGTGTCTCACTAAGGGGACGTTATCTCCGTATGAATCTGATAAAACGAGAAACGGGAAATCTGACTGTAACGGCGGTGTCTCACTTTCAGAAAATAACCTTGAAGAAAGAATGGCGTTCCATGACTGATCTCCGTTACAAAGTTCCTGATAATCACATTTCTCAGTACAGCTTCTGCTCTTATAAGCTCTTCTAAAGCCCTCCTCACACGGAAGCTGGTCGACTTTTGTGACATCAGAACATGGAATTTCATGTTCTGGAGCACTGCGAAGCGTCAGAGACTGAATAAGACAAGTCAGATTTTGGTTTCGTGGAAAGGAACGTGGCCAGTGACATGCTAGATCGCTTTCTACTTCACAAACGGAACTTATAAGACGCCATATTGAGTTACGTCATTTGCAGTAAGTTGGACGTCATATGTAATGTATTTTGTATTATTAAAAAAAAATGGCTCTAAGCACTATGGGACTCAACATCTGAAGTCATCAGTCCCCTAGGCTTAGAACTAAGTAAACCTAACTAACCTAAGGACATCACACACATCTATGCCCGAGGCAGAATTCGAACCTGCGACCGTAGCAGCCACGTGGTTTCGGACTGAAGCGCCTAGAACCGCTCGGCCACTACAGCCGGCTTTGTATTATAACTTATGTCCTATGAATATTCGGTGTTTCAGAGCACCAGCACATTGAAGAACTCCGGGTAACTTGCCGTTATTGGTACGAATTCTTTTACTTAGACAACTGGGAAACGTCATATTGGTCGTGAAAGAATTTTTGCATTTGGTTGTTTTCGTATAATAAGTTACCCTTTCAAGGCAACGACACATTGAAGACTTAGTACAAACCTGTAGTCCTTGGCATCGTTTGTTGTCATTAACTGTCGGTTAATAATATATCAGTGGAAGCATGCATTCCTAGAGTCAGAGGCATAGCCTTTCATAGCAGATTTTCACTAAAGTGTAGTGTGTAGGCATATAGTGTTGTGAACCCACTACCTGATTCGGGTCCTTGTGTCTGCTAATACATTTTATTCACCTTCACGTTCTCTAAAAGTTTCTTTTACCTTCATGGAAGTATGTTTCGTAATATTCGATTCACGTCTACATAAAAGCGTTTACTTTCAGTAGAGAGTTAGATCGGCTTTTTAAACAAGCCATGGAATATGGGCTGATGAACTGCAAGACTGCATTCTGTGTCACTGTCCACTTCAATGGCAATTCAGTATTTATTTATTTATCCAAAAAGCTTTCCAGAGCGTAAGATACGTAATTCATTCATGAATATTGTGTATCACTACGTGCACATACGCCCGCGTACAAGTATGCATGCACAGCCTTTGATATAAAACCTTGCTGCCAGTTGGCCGTCTCTGAAACTAGTACGAGTCGCTCACTTACAGTACCAATAAAACTGGACTTACGTCGAAATTTTAAGTCCGACCATCCACACGATCTTGCAACACTTTAGGATGCGCAAGTCTCTGCAAGAAGTGTTGTCTTCCCCTCGAGCTGTTACAGTGCTGTATCTGCTCGTGGTCTAATGGTAAACATCACATATGGTAGGCGTAAAGTTTGGGTTAATTCCTTCCTTTACTTTGTAAAACCGGATTTCGTCCGTGTTCTGAAAATATCATTGTGATGGAAACTGAAAGAATTTGCTTCATTTCCTAACTCGCCAGCAATGGGAAAACATTCCAGGAAAATCTCCACAAATGATCTCGTGTCTGTGTCACGATCAGAACAATTTATGACCGAGAGTTTCCTCGTCAAGCAGGGGTCACCGTCTAATGCCAGCCTGCGTCCGCCCACAAGGAGAATTCTTGTAATTTTTTACGTTTGTGCACGTGAAGTTCAGAGCTCAAATATCAGTTTCCCAAAGCAGTTAGGTGCTGCTCTCAAAATTTTCGATAAAATATTCGAAATTTTCACAAGCAAGACTAATATCCTAAATTGAGAGAGGGTCCTGAACAGGCAGCGTGGTGGTGAGGTAGAGTGATTACTTACGATGTGGGTGGCCTGTATTCGATTGTTGGCCAGTCCATATTTTGTATATAGTTATATACACTCCCGGAAATGGAAAAAAGAACACATTGACACCGGTGTGTCAGACCCACCATACTTGCTCCGGACACTGCGAGAGGGCTGTACAAGCAATGATCACACGCACGGCACAGCGGACACACCAGGAACCGCGGTGTTGGCCGTCGAATGGCGCTAGCTGCGCAGCATTTGTGCACCGCCGCCGTCAGTGTTAGCCAGTTTGCTGTGGCATACGGAGCTCCATCGCAGTCTTTAACACTGGTAGCATGCCGCGACAGCGTGGACGTGAACCGTATGTGCAGTTGACGGACTTTGAGCGAGGGCGTATAGTGGGCATGCGGGAGGCCGGGTGGACGTACCGCCGAATTGCTCAACACGTGGGGCGTGAGGTCTCCACAGTACATCGATGTTGTCGCCAGTGGTCGGCGGAAGGTGCACGTGCCCGTCGACCTGGGACCGGACCGCAGCGACGCACGGATGCACGCCAAGACCGTAGGATCCTACGCAGTGCCGTAGGGGACCGCACCGCCACTTCCCAGCAAATTAGGGACACTGTTGCTCCTGGGGTATCGGCGAGGACCATTCGCAACCGTCTCCATGAAGCTGGGCTACGGTCCCGCACACCGTTAGGCCGTCTTCCGCTCACGCCCCAACATCGTGCAGCCCGCCTCCAGTGGTGTCGCGACAGGCGTGAATGGAGGCACGAATGGAGACGTGTCGTCTTCAGCGATGAGAGTCGCTTCTGCCTTGGTGCCAATGATGGTCGTATGCGTGTTTGGCGCCGTGCAGGTGAGGACTGCATACGACCGAGGCACACAGCGCCAACACCCGGCATCATGGTGTGGGGAGCGATCTCCTACACTGGCCGTACACCACTGGTGATCGTCGAGGGGGCACTGAATAGTGCACGGTACATCCAAACCGTCATCGAACCCATCGTTCTACCATTCCTAGACCGGCAAGGGAACTTGCTGTTCCAACAGGACAATGCACGTCCGCATGTATCCCGTGCCACCCAACGTGCTCTAGAAGGTGTAAGTCAACTACCCTGGCCAGCAAGATCTCCGGATCTGTCCCCCATTGAGCATGTTTGGGACTGGATGAAGCGTCGTCTCACGCGGTCTGCACGTCCAGCACGAACGCTGGTCCAACTGAGGCGCCAGGTGGAAATGGCATGGCAAGCCGTTCCACAGGACTATATCCAGCATCTCTACGATCGTCTCCATGGGAGAATAGCAGCCTGCATTGCTGCGAAAGGTGGATATACACTGTACTAGTGCCGACATTGTGCATGCTCTGTTGCCTGTGTCTATGTGCCTGTGGTTCTGTCAGTGTGATCATGTGATGTATCTGACCCCAGGAATGTGTCAATAAAGTTTCCCCTTCCTGGGACAATGAATTCACGGTGTTCTTATTTCAATTTCCAGGAGTGTATATGGGACTATGGGACCAAACTGCAGAGGTCATCGGTCCCTAGGCTTACGCACTACTTAATCTAACTTAAACTAACTTATGCTAAGGACGACACATGCACCCATGTCCGAGAAAAGACTCGAACTTCCGACACGGGAGGGGGGTAGGGGGGCATCCTCTCACATTTCATACAAAATACAAATGTGCAGATTCTACGAGCATTTCCGTGAATACATAAAGATGAAAAAAGTTATTTTAATTTCTCTTGTAATTTAAACAATCTTTATTAACAATATTCTATGAAGGGTCGGAAATTAAGAATTTACTATTGCAATGAAAACTGGATTTTTGTGTACAATATATAGTTTGAAGAAAGGAGAAAAGCATTTCAGAAAATGACAATTAGATACATGTTAATTAGCATATGTCTGATGAATTTTATATTAAAATGACACAGATGTTCAAACTGAGCAGAAAAACAAACGAAAAAAAATAACTATCGAAACGAGGTCCGAACCAGCAGTTACCAGTCTCGAGCGCTACAGATGTCTTTTTTCCATTTTTTAGTTTTACGCCTCACAGAAATGCTCACAGAACATGCACCTTTGTTTTAAAATTTGCGTTAGCAGGAAATCAAACCCAAACTGCTCATAGGACACTCTACTACAGAGCCACGTTGCCTGTAGAGAAATCAGTCGATTTTCTTGAGAATTTTTCACAGAAGCGTCTAACTGCTCTGGAAGGGTGCTATTTGAGTTCCGAACTTTACGTACCATACAAACAAAAAATTACAAAAATCCAGTTGCTGTGTGGCCACATTGTCAGGCATAAAATTGTTTGTTGTTGTAGTTTGGTTTTTGTGCGCTAGGTAAATTCAGTAAAGCGAGTGGAAGATTTTTGACATCCAAGAAGTCGTGATAATTGACATATGTGATTTACTGCGACTGTTCAACATTCGTGTGACATTCTCATTCAGTAGCCGAGGTTCAGAAGTCGAGTGTAAGAGAACAGCACGCTCTAATTCAAACAACAAAAATCAAAGCAGCGACTACAACTGTATTTTTGCTTGAACACCATCAGTTCGCTTGTTTAGCTTTGTTATGCAGTATTGTTACTGGTGACAAATTATGATGCCTTATGTTAACTTCCTAAGAAGAATTTAATACCCGAGCCCTAAAAAACCTATCGTCATGAAAAGGGCAGCTGAACAGATAATTTTGCAGTTGGTGGCAAAAAAATGTGCACTTAGAACTGCTCTCCAGGGAAGTGACCATAGCAGCTGGCATTTGTTGCCAACAACTGTGATACCTTTCGGTCACGATTTAGGAAAAATGGGCAACGAAACTAAATGAAGTAGCTCTACTACACAACACACCTGCTTGTACTCTGCTGACTTCACAAAAAAGCTTCACAGGAGTTTCAGAAGTCGTCCCTAACATGCTTATTCTTGTGATATTGCGGCCGCAAATGTTTACCTGCACCTTATCGGACAACTTGTAGGGAAGCAGCCTACTCTCGCCTTATAAAATTCACATCAGTCTTTCCATTGTGTGCCAGCCTAGTCTGCTGTAACTAGCTCTGACGTCATAAATGTTGCGCAATACTTTAAAAATCAAGTAAATAACCTGAAACGTTTCTAGCATGTCAGGAGTAATACTAAATCAATATGTGTTGAATATCAGTTCAATAACTTTAACCATTTTCGAAATTTGGACGTTTTTCGGTAAAAATCATTGGCGCAACAGAAAAGAGCTAGAAACTTAAAAAATTGTATTTACATTCCTTTTTCAAAATAATTTAGTAGAAACAGTATTCTGGATCTCACAATTAAAATTTTAGTTGAAATTCATGATTTTCTGGTTTTTGTCTTAGAAATTAAGGAGGCAAAATAGATTAAGTAGGTGAATAAATGAAGCTAGGATGTTTAAATTTAAGTAGAAGGGAGATCCGCTATAATCATAAAGGTGTGAGAAGTTTCAACTGAATAACTATAAAACTATAGCGATAGCGTATCTCCAAAGGGCAAGTTCAGAGCTCGTCTACTGCGTGTAGTGTAATTAAATTAATTCTCTCGCCCAAAATATTTGACTTAGCCACGTCAGACTTTTATTATGATTACTTACCTGTGTGCTGATTGCACATTTAAATTGAGAGCTTCATCAGCGATCAGCAAAGGAAGCAATGATTTATTCGATAACTTAAAGTGGTGCATTACTAGCCCAGCAGTTAGTCGGGAGAGCGGATTTGATCAGGCGTTCCCTAAGCCGTCCGCACCGCGGCTTTATATGTAAGAATGCTGCGCGAGAAGAGAAAGGCGCCAGTTCTCTCCAGACGCTGATTAGCGCACCACCTGTGCCGGGAGTCGCGTCGCATCGGTATCATTGCTATAAATAGCCTCGGATGCCGTAATAAGTTACTCGGGATACGCGTAACCATGAAATCGTTTTCGAGTGAAGTGTTAATTCTGGGATGACTTTAATGATCTATCTTCAGTTTGCGTATGTCGTATTTTCACGTGCCGCCGCGGGACAGACATCCTACCATTATTTAGCGTGGCGTTTGATGAACATTATCATGAAATTATGGCGAGAATTCACTTAAACATTTAATTTGAACAGTTATAGTTGCATCAGCGCATTAGACTCTGAACTGCTCTGGTAGTTGGATTGTGTGGATTCTTTTTGGTCTGTGACTTTCAGAATATAGTGAACATTTTTGAGAGAATAGTTTTTGATTATGAATCTCAGACAATCTCCTAATTCCTCAGAGCTATAAGCTGTAGCTATAAATGTATTTCTCAGATGAAGTGGCCACTAAGAATTCTAATTACAGGCTTCACATTTTGCTAATCACTTTCTGGTTGCCAATATTGTAGTTAGAGAGCCAGTGTTGAGAATGGCAAATAACAACATAAAAACAAAACAATTATTCTACTATAATTCCACCTGCCGCCCCACAAACTGTAACGACAATTCCTTTCTGGGAGAAAAGGCGGTTCAAATATGGTTTGACGATGTCATTAACCCATAACTAGTAAGTTCCTACAAACGTGAAATCGGTAAAATACCTGAGCATTGTCATATTTCTTTAAAAAATCTGTGAGAATGCTGTGTTGGTGATTAATTTCTGTCTTATGTTTTAATTAATGGGAAAAGGCTATTAAAATATGCATTGTATTAATGCAAATAAATTAAACTTACCATGATAATCTTGCAGAGAAAGTAAATTTTAATAAAATAATAAGTGTGTATAAAATCAACATATATAAATCGACAAGAATTAGTAACGTAAAACGCACTTTTCGCTTCGAAATAATAAGTGTTTACATGATGTTCTGTGTCACGCTCTAGTAGTATAGAAACATTGCAGTTGGTGAAGAAGCATCAGGAGATCCAGATAACAAATTATTCATTGCCAAAATTTCATAAATCGAACTGTGTATTCACAAAAACAAAAACTTTTGTTGGAAGACCCAGAAAAAGGAATTACGAAGAGTGAAGTATCATACGTTTTTCGCCTTTTGTAGGGGAGGGGGCACTTAAAATAACGAGAATGCTTTTAATGGAAAAGCTTTCTTAAGATTTATTAACGATTTTCGATCTGGATGATTATAGTTCTGTCACAGAATAGTAAATCTGGCCTCCATCGAGATTCGAACCGAGAACCACTGCAGCCTTCACTTTACAGTGCGATCCTTTATCCAGTGCTAGCGAACGACTGTGACATTTATCTTTCTCTTGTTGCCTCAGTGATGGGTGGGACAGAAAAATATGAACGTAGAAGATGAGATTAGATGATTGGACTCAAAATCAAAAATAAATAACCCGATGTCACACTTTAAGTGAAATTCACTGATATTACTGAATGGAAATGACAAGAAAACATTACGTGAATTTACCAGGATAGTTCTATTCCATCCAGGAAGTAACTCGACGATCACACAGTTACACAACATTTTTTGTATTGTTGCCAATTTTCTGTTATACTACCAGCAGGATGAACTTGTTTCCGGAGCCAATGTGTTTCTCCAGAAGTCAATACATCTTGTGCCTCAAATATGTGGCAGCTGAGGACCAGAATGTAAAAGGTATAAGCCGAAGATTTTTTTACCATTTGCGTAATTATGCTTAGGGAACAGAGTGCCATTACTAATAATACTGAGATTCGCCACCTGTCAATTAAACGTCATAAATCCGTAACTGTCTCTTAAGTATAATGATAACTGAAAACCTCATTCATCAGACATGTTTCACTTTTTTGGACCATAGTCAGTGATTATGCTTTAATCACGACGAGCAGGTAAAACATTTTCTGACCGTTGTAGGCTTAGAAAAGATTATCTTGGAGTACTCTGTCATTGGCACTATCCCCGGAAGGGAAGAGCTCAGATGAAAAGAACGTAGTATTCATGGTGAAACATGGACTTCCTCAGGGAAACCTTGTAAGCTACGAATAATATAAAGTTGCAAATAAAGAGAGTCCATTGTATAAGGAAACCAATGACCAATGGCCAAAGACCAATGACCGAAGAAGCGGGCTCAAAATGCTGTGAAGAAAATGAAACCAGCAAATGTGGGCAGTGCAGGTTCGATTGCACCCTCTGTTTACGTGAAAGGAGAAGCAGATGTCATCCGAAAGCCCAATTAGGAACAGAAAGCGCGATCAGTAACGTCCAGAATAAGTCACCCGTAAACGGAATTATGCCTTTAAACGCTGACTGAAAGAATCAAAGTATCGTCGCCTTATAATTATTACAATATAGACGCCACTGACGCTTTTCCAATAAAAGAAAGGAGTGCCTATTTTGAAGAGACTTCAGTTTGCAGTATGCTTAAGACAGAGAAAACTGGAAATAACGATATATTCAAAAAAAGCTGAGCATAGTGCTGATTTTCTGTGCCAACCTCACAGTCAGCACAGCGTATTATTAATTTAGTCCTTGATAGTTTTATGCAACTGATGCTTCTATGGTAATACAAAATTTATATGAGAGTTATAGAGATATTTAACAGTATAGAGCCGGCTGGGGTGGCCGAGCGGTTCTAGGTGCTACAGTCTGGAACCGCGCGGACACTACGGTCGCAGGTTCGAATCCTGTACCGGGCATGGGTGTGTGTGATGTCCTTAGGTTAGTTAGGTTTAAGTAGCTCTAAGTTATAGGGGACTGATGGCCTCAGAAATTAAGTCCCATAGTGCTCAGAGCCATTTGAACCATTTGAACTGTATAGATGGGATGGTAGTTTTGGAATTTACAGAGACTATTCACACGCTGCTGATTCATGATGAAAAATTACCACTCCTTATTTTAGCAGCAATAATTCCTCGCTACATTAAAATCCATACTTAATTTCTGCCTGTGAGAGAAGTTCTTAGCAGTGCATGAATAGCATCAACAACCCACACACGACAAAGACTCATTGCACGACAGTTAATCACAGCAGAATTTCCTATGCTTTCATTTTTCTGTCAACGACTTAATTTCTTTCGTATTAGGCTGTCGCCTTATTGTGTAGATGATAGAAAATAGTTGCCGTATATTACACTATCATTCACGGTCACTCCCTTCTCCCACATCCCTCCCACATCCACTGTGGTTGCCTCGTAAATTATCCAACTGGGCGCATATTTGCACCTACATAACCGGCTACCTGTGGCAGCTTTTCTGATTAGATTGTCTGCTGTTACTCTGAAGATGAATAAAGAGAGTACGGATATTCCAAGCAGCGAACATCGCATGTTTCCATTCTTACAGGTGCGCCATTCAAGAAGTGGTGAAAATAGCGGCACAAAGCACCTATGAACTCGTCAATGATAATGTACGAGAGGGTTAAGTCAGTAATGGAACACTTTTTTTTCGACCAATTTCTGTCGAAAAAAATGCTGCAATTGTTGAGAAAATCATGCAATATTCTCTCCCCTACAGCCTCATGAAGTTTCAGTAGGTGGTGGCGCTATAAATAGCGTTCACAATGTCGTCTGTAACGGAGTTGCGTTCCAAGTAGAGAACCGTCATTGAGCTTCTTCTGGTGAAAAACCAGAGCATCGCAGATATTCATAGACGCTCACAGAATATCTACGGAGATGTGGCAGTGAACCGAGGCACGATGGGTCGCCAGGCGAAGCTTCTGTCATTATCGCAACAAGGCCGCACAAGCCTATATACTATATCCAGAGTGCTGCTCGATCGCTCACAGTTGTGACTCCTGCAGTATTGGGAAGTGCGGACGCTCTCATTCGAGGTGATCGATGGATCACAAATAGACACCTCGTCCCACAACTGGACGTGCCTGTTGGCAGTGCTGACACACTCGTCCATCAGCAAGGGCGTGTACCCGGTGGGTTCCTCGCCTCCTAACAGACGACCATATAGAGCAACAAGTCTGTTCCAATGAAGGATGCAGAACATGTATGATAGGGAGGTCGTGCGGTAGCGTTCTCGCTTCCCGCGCCCGGGTTCCCGGGTTCGATTCCCGGCGCGGTCAGGGATTTTCTCTGCCTCGTGATGACTGGGTGTTGTGTGATGTCCTTAGGTTAGTTAGGTTTAAGTAGTTCTAAGTTCTAGGGGACTGATGACCATAGCTGTTAAGTCCCATAGTGCTCAGAGCCATTTGAACCATATGATAGGGAAGTTGCAAATGCTGCGAGGCGATGGCTCCGATGTCGACCAGTAGAGTGGTACCACGCGACCATACAAGGCCTTCAAGTAAGGTGGCATAAGGCCGTCGCATTAAATAGAGTTTATGTCGAAAGTGTATTGGAATCCCGGAAAACAATAACAATTTTCTTTCAGAAAATCTTAGACACCAGGAAGGCATCCGGCCCAGACGGTATCCCCGCAAGATTTTATGTTGACTATGCTACAAATATAGCGCCATTCTTATCCATCATCTATCAGAGATCAATGGAACAGCGGAAAGTTCCACAGGGCTGGAAGAAGGCCCAGGTCATATAAATCTATAAAAAGGGTAGAAAATAAGATGCACATAATTACCGGTCTATTTCACTGACATCGATTTGTTGTATAATCATGGAACATATTTTGTGTTCAGACATAATGACCTTCCTAGACTCTGAGAAGCTCATCTGCAAAAACCAGCACGGTTTTAGGAAACAGCAGTCATGCGAGACACAGCTGGCCCTCTTTATGCATGATACACAACAGGCTCTAGATACAGGCTCCCAGGTTGATGCCATATTTCTCGAATTTCGAAAGGCGTTCGACTCAGTTCCGCACTGTCGCTTGCTCCAAAAGGTGCACACTTACGGCCTATCCGGTGACATAGGCGGTTGGATAGATAGTTTCCTAACAGACAGGGAACAATTGTCGTCCTGAATGGGGTAACTTCAACAGAAACATGCGTAACTTCAGGTGTGCCCCAGGGCAGTGTAATAGGTCCGCTACTTTATACGATTTACATAAACGATCTGGTTGATCGTATTGACAGCGGCATTAGACTGTTGCCGACGATGCTGTAGTCTACAGGAAAGTTGTATCACACGAAAGTTGTGAACAAATCAATGAGGATTTGCAGAAAATAAATGCGTGGTGTAATGACTGGCAGTTATATCTAAATATTAGTAAGTGTAACATACTGCGTATAACAAGGCGAAAATCCCCATTAATGTACGAGTACAAAATCAACGCCCAGTTTTTGGAAGCGGTAACATCCGTCAAGTATCTGGGTGTGACTATTCAAAATGGTCTCAAATGGAATGATCAGATTACACAAGTAATGGTCAAGGCAAACTCTAGATTGCGGTTTATTTGTAGAATCCTGAAGCGATGCAGTCTTTCAACAAATGAAATTGCTTATAATACGTTAGTTCGTCCTGTCTTAGAGTATTGTTCGTGTGCATGGGACCCTTATCAGTTGGGTCTGATTCAAGAGATTGAGAAGGTCCAAAGAAAAGCGGCAAGATTCGTGACTGGTACATTTAGCCACCGCGAGAGCGTTACAATTCTTACAGAAAGTTTGAAGTGGGACACACTTGCAGATAGACGGCGCGCTAAGCGGAAGGGACTGTTCACAAAATTCCGAAATCCGATCTTCGCCGAGAATGTAGAGCATATGTTACTACCACCAACTTTCAAATCGCGCAATGATGACCATTCAAAGATAACGGAAATTAGAGTTCTTACTGAGGCGTTCAGACAATCGTTTTTCCCTCGCTCCAACCGCGAGTGGAACAGACGGGGGGAAATATGACTTTCGCGCGAATTGTGCCCTCCGCCACACACCGCTTGGTGGCTACCGGAGTACATATGTGGATGCAGATGTAGAAAAAAATTTGTTGCAATAGTTACTGAACGCCCCTCGTACTAATAATTAATGAAGTCAGGAAAATTCCATGAGTTACTTGCGATTAAGAGAAGTTGCTTCTGTAGCCTAGTCAGCATTGCAGTACGAAGTCAAGGACTTTTTTAGGGTTTCATTACTTAATTTCGTTAAGGTAATATTCAGTTTCATAAGAGGAGGAGGAAAACGCCTGACTCTAGATATAGCCTTTTCCAGGGTGGTTTAATCTATGGTTACATTTGCAGCAGCACACAGCTAGTGAGGTACCAGTAACTTGATCATTCTCTTACTGTTGTAGTGGTGGCCGTGACAGACAGAGGCACATATCCCACAAAGAAAAAGATAAGAGAAATTTTAATCTACTTTTAAATTAACCTTTTTGCACTCAAAATATGAAACTCTGTAACTCATTGTCAATTATTACATAAGAACTGTCCAGAATGTTCCATCAAAATTACCCATAAATATTGGCGAACTTGGCAGAGTAGTTCAGCTCCAATCCTTGTCGCAAGTAGACTGTGACAGACTTTTCCACCATTTCCCGTGGCATTGGCAAATCTCAATTACTCCTGTAGAAGCAATACGCGTTTAAATGTGTCTACATCTCCATTTAGTGATGCTATAGCTGGCAATCTGGGTCGAATTAAGGGCTGACTTCATTGAATACACACCAGTTTCTACTTGTTAATGTTATGTAAATGTGAATAAAACTGTAGAAACATTGGAAATAATTACAACCAAAACAACATGTGATTTATTACTATTGTTTATGTGCAAAATTCTGTAATGAAGATGTAATTGTGTTATGAAGGAAGTATGACAAATATGGAAGCTCTTGTGTGCAAAGTGTACTATGAACCATTGAGATCGTACTGAAAGTTTAGACCTTTGTCTAGTATCATGAAAGATTGATGGCGGACAAAATCGCAGTTTTCGCTTCTTGTTTTAATTTTGAGGTTACAAGATTTGCAACAACTACATCTCGTCTGCTCTCACTATTCATCATATTTATTTTCGACGGTAATATATTCTTATCTCATGACTCAAATTCTATAACCAGTGTCTATTAGAACAATTGCCAGGACTACAGAAGAAGAACAGACACGTCATTGACCGGCCGGAAAGTCCATAGGTTTGTGAAAAAAGATATTATTCATAATGAAGCAAGAAGGAGATTTGAAAACGGATCTGCCGCTTTGGAGTCCAACACCCTGCCCACGGAACCACGATGCCTTGATTCCGGCAACTCACTCGATATGCATATCTTGATCTTGGATCGTTCACTGTTTCTATTTTGTTTCTTTCTGCCCAGTCCAGTATACCTTCTTCCACTTTTTACGCTTGGTCTGTGTTGAGTTCTTGACGGGCTATGGCTATCCACTGACCCTTTAACACTAAATCTGAGGGGGATGAGATGGGGAGTTTCCGTTGTCAGTTTCGTGGACCTCTTTTTGTTATTCTAAATTTTCTCCCGGTTTTCGCTTGTCCTAGCAAAGCGTCAGCAGCTGTTATACATTATTGCGAGCAGATGATGTTAATAACTATACGATGAAATTGGTACAGATGCTCAGTCAATGAAGTGGTGTTAAGCTAATTGCTTTGGATGACGTCAGTAGTGGTGCACCAACACTCCTTAATACGTAAGCAAAGATGGTAGCGCTGGCGTTTCTTACGAGAAACAAATCTGATGAAGCTCTGCCTATTTCATCCTGCTCTGCAAGCAAGCATTCACTATAAACTGACGTTCAAATAGCAACAACTACCTTGACATACTGCCTCATGTTTCCCTCGAGAACAAGCAGAGAATGGAACAAAAAGTTCCGAACGCCTGAACGGAAATACTTGTCAACGTGCTCAATGTAGTATGTGAAATACCTGTCTTATTAGCACCAAGAGGGCATGCATGCTGCTCGATGTAGAGTTACGCTAGACGCCTTAGGTGCAGGGAAAAAGGTGTGACAACACAATAGAGCTACAATTAATTTTTCCCTAATTCGATAGTGTTGTGAACTGAACATAAGCTGTGAAGATCGACGACGTATTACTTATCTAATTAAGTCGTAGGTTTTCTTGTTTTATAGTTAGTGAGTGCAAGTAATGTCGAATGACAGTTATATTCCCCACAAATGTTAATGATTTCTCATCCATGGCCAGTTAATGATTATTTTGGCACCGTTACTGAAAAATGTGTATGACAACGTTTGCTACATCGCCTAGAGTTCACAAATGAATAACTGAAGAATAGCATATCTCCTCTATAATAAACCAAAACTTTTGTGTGTCAATTTCTGATAAATTGCGAATAATTTACATGACACCCTTACAGTGCAGTACTAGAAAAATAAAATTTAATTTTTTATTTTGGCACTGGAGTAGGTATATATACTGCAGTTTAAGTCAAATGGACATTGCCGAATTGTAAGTGCAATTTTTCATGAAATCAGCAATTGCTGTAAACGGTACTACTCAGCTTGCTTCACACTTTATTTCGCCTGTTTTAGTACTATTTTTGCTCGGACGACGAATTGTTTATTCACCTCGTTTGGTAAAATTGTATTTTTACTTATATGATACACTGAACATTTCTCATATTGCAGTTAAATCATGTACTATTGTTTGCAAAATACTCCTCAAGATTAATTTGAAAACTATGTCTTTTTCCTTGCTATCAATTTAATACGCTGAGTTAATGAACGAAATCCAATTCATGAGAAACTAATTACATAAAAATGAGAACAGAGTTTGTTGTTTTGATAATTACATTAATTCTATAGACAATTGCACAAAAATATTACTGGCCGCCATGCTACTGAAATGGCAGTCACTACACAAGTTCTGTATTTTATAGTTAATTAAGTAATCAGCTCGTTTGAATCTTTTTCCACTGCTCTGAAACATACTGACTGTTAATTAACTGAACGAACAGGTGCTGAACTCTCATTCACACGTATTTTAAATACTTTATTGCTGTATCAGTGACTAAGGAAAGGATAGACTTGTCCTATGACACACATAACGAGGCAAATGTTCGCAAAAAAAATTGGTATTCTCTAAAAAAAAAAATCCGGTTGATTACAATTCATCTCGTTTTTACCAGAGTCAGGTGGCTGATGAAGTCTGGTGACTTGCTTGACCCACAATGTTTCTAATTCTTTTGAGATACTGGTGTTTACCTTTTATTGTTAACTCAAACACCATCACCATTCCTAACAGTATAACACAATTTTGTAGATTTTTCCCATTTGTGGTTCCTTTGTGAACAAATTCAGTGCAAATTATCTAGCAGTGGATACAAGAAGTGGGGCAAAGTGCGTGCGTAGATGGAGTAGTAAGACTTGGGAAAGGTTGATGTTCACAGAACATTTGCGTAAATGAAAAGGGGACACAGGAGTGTCCTAAACGTCTGTATAAAATCGAAGGATTTATTTCACAAGTTTTAGTCTAATGCTAGCTTTAACAAAGATGGTTAGTAAGTGGGGATTTGGAGGTTAGATTTTGTTTGAGTGTTTGTACAATGTACTTCAGTGTTTTCAACAACTGAATGACAAGGTGGTGAATTGTGATGTATAGATTTCAAGAACGAATAGCTCTTGTTGTTTTCCACAATTATTGTCTTGATTCCCGCAGTACTGATAGGGAAGTACCAATAGGTAAAATTATTAAGTTGATGCTGGAGAGATCATTGGGACGAATGGAGAACCGGATGGTCGGCAAGCAAATCAGTGTCATCAGCATATTGAGGAGGATGCACGAAGGGAATCCTTTAGGAATATTGGCTGACTGTAGCAGATATAGAAGTCGTGGCAGGACAGATCTTTCTGGACTACCTGTAGCTGGATTGAAAATAGGATATTCTGTGAAGTTAATTGTTACATAGGGTGTACGATTAAATAGAAATGATTGAGCCGATAGGATTTAAACGTCTGTAATCACATTCGCAGTGGATATTGACTAACTAACAACGCCATACTCTGTCATAATCATTTTCAGTGTGTCTTCGTTTTTAGTATAGGAGTTACGACATGGCCTGGCCATCGGCGTCGTAGGTGACTAAGCTGTAGGAAACGGAGTATATAATAATGTATGATCTCATCGTGGACGGAATTGTAGTGTTCTGTCCCTTTAAACGTAACATAATTAGATTCAAACTGCGTCATTGCCTTACTATTAATACGTGTCTCGTCTATTTTTACAAAACGTTGGGTCTATCAACGTTAGGATATGCGGTATCCTAGAGCTCCAGCTACACTACAGCACAGTGAAGGCTGATGGGTTGAGGCATCAGAAGGTGTCAACAACCAATTAACTTAGATCTACGAATATTAATCCTATAATTCATTCAAACCGTCACCAACTGCAAAATTTTCAAATAATGAAACGTCGTCTTTGCTTTGAAGGACAAACTACGTATGGAACCACAACTAGCAGGATGAAGGTATCCTCACTCCGAATGCCGATATGTTGTGAGCCGCATCCGATGTCGAAAAACTAGATGGTTCGTTTCACATCTATGGTGACTCAAAATTCACAGTCAATGCTCAAATGGTTGTGGATGCATACCCGGCACCCAAGGAGAGGACATCGTGGCTAAAGTGGGTGAGGGCATCATTTTCGCATAGACAGATCTTTAGGAAGCTTATTTCCAGTTTTCCTGTGACGTACAGATAAAAGGCATCCTCGTGGTAAATACACGCTTTGGCTGATTTCTGAACAATCTTTTGCCGTTAAGGATTTCCAGCGCTCTGACCATCTTCCAACGTTATCCGGAACAATTAACGAACAGCATCCCAGAAATGACCAATATCTGGATGACATTGTTTTTATAGGAACAGATCCAATGAATCTGTCACACAATCTGGAGAAACTCTTTCAGGTTCATCAGAAGGCTAATGTGAAGTGCAACGGCGACAAATATGTTTTTCGTTCGTCAGATGGAATACTTAAGCCATATGTTAAGTGCTGCAGGCATCCGACCTGTACTGAATGATGCTGAGGCCATCCAAATCTTCCTCCCTCAGGAATATGAAACAGTTGCAGGCCATTCTCTGTCAACCAAATTATTTTAAAAAAAATTGTTCCTCACCCAGCCATTGGAGAACCGTTGCACCTTCTATTACACAAGAATGTGACGTGGCTGTGGTCGACCCGCGGCCAAAAGGCCTTTCATAACCTAAAACAGGCACTCCTGGAACCCACCTGTTTGTGACGTATGATCCACAGTCCCTAGTAGTCCTGGCTGCAGATGCCTCAGATTGTGGACTAAAGCAGTCGCCTGTAATGGCGTGGAGCACCGCATCACTTTTGCTTCCAAGACACTGACCATAACAAACAGTGTAAATCGATATCCTGAGAAAACTCTGTAGACTATGTTTGTCATGCTCTCAAGATCCATGTTACCACACTGCACATAGGACGTAGGCTACAGAAAAAGGTTGTTACAGCTCGCTTGGTTTCATTCCATAAGTTCACACGATCGTGTTGCCTGTTCAAGGATCTAGATATACAAACTACTGCTTCCCTGCATATTTATTCCTTACTGAAATATGTTTCGTTACTTTTACGAACATACAGCTGAATTCGTAGAATCGATACTAATAATAAGATTAATCTACACGGAGATTTAAGGTTATTATCTTTGTCCCAGGGCTGTGTCCGTTACGCAAGAACATACATTTAAAAAAAAATTGTTAGCCGTCATAATAAGTTTACTAACTACTGAAGTAAAAATTATGTATAGTCTAATGAATTCATTAATGATCAGAAACTTCAGCCCCATTAATTAGTTCCCTAGGGAAACTAACTGATGTATATACTTCTAACAGCATCAGATAAAGTGTCACATAAAACCTGACCTCCGTATATCTTCAGCGCCGTAATACGGTCTGTGTAAGCGTTGCATACTGCTTTGTTTTATTATGCTTGGATACGGTAGAGCAAAAAGTACCGAAAACGCTGCGGTGCATGTAAATATGCATGTCTGTGACAAGTTTGAAATTAACTTTTAAATTAAAATATTTAGTTATCTCACATCCTTGATCATTTCACTTAGGCTCAGTGTGAGAAACGTTAGCATATCCCTGCTTTTGCCTGCTTGTATTAATGTTTCTGTGATGTTTTCTTCATCCTTGAAAATCTCCTGACTATGGATGTATGGAACGAAAAGAATATCTACCGATCAAACTTTCACTGTCTGACACTTATTGAGCTGTGAGCAGACTTGCAAAAAGAAATGTATTCTATGGCCATATAAATCATAGACAACACCATTAATGTCGTCACACATTGCTATAGATACTATATTTCTCCATGTATCGTTGTGAATTTCCCTTTTACTTTTTCTTAAGGAAAACAACATACATGCTGCTTGTTGCTGCCTTCAGTCTGAAGACCGGTTTTATGCAGCTCTCCAAGCACATGCTGGTTATATACTATTTTAGCTGAAAATAATGACTGGCCTGTTTTTCGTTATTATTACTAGCATTGTGATTATTCTTATTATCAAGGCGGTCTTGTAGTTAGGACCTCATCGAGTAAATCATTCCCATCAGAGAAAAATCCTTTCTGTCCTACTCCATTGTTGAGTCGCATTCTCGAAGTGCCTCTCAATAGCAGGAACGCGATTCTGGGAGAACCTCCCCCATTATATTAGACAAGTGAATAACTTCTCCACCTTCGGAAGACAGTTAATGATGCATCTACTAAAGCAACAATAATGATTGCAGTTGTCCCTGCACGAACTAGTTAGCCTCTTCCGCCCTTCTTCCCAGCCACAATTGCTTCTTTTCCCAGAATTCTTAGTTGATACAGTCTCCTTGAATTTCCTTTCCCCTGAACTGCACATATCAGAAAAAATCTATCTCGTGCACCTGTGAATTCTTTTTACATCTGCCACTATCATTATTGTTAGTATTTTCATTGTTATTGTTAATATTATCACTATTAGTGGCAGCAGCTGCAGTAGAAGTGCTAGCAGTACAACTTTACTAGTTCATAATCAATATTATTTACTCACATGGCCACTTAGGATACATTTTAACACTGTTTGTCGTATTATAACTGCCATTTCTGAGGAAAGTATGACGTAAAAAAAGATACTGTATACGTGAAACCTAGGTCTGACCTAAGACACGGTCTCATGACCCTAATCAGTTTACGTTAAATAAATAAATAATAGATTGCCTGTTGCAGTGTCTACACGACATCAGCGTATCGCCTCAGTTCACACGATTCAGTACCAAATAAACTCTAAAATTAATAGTACACTGTCAAACATAAATTTTCAGAGATAAACTTTTCTTATTTTAAATTTTACAGAAGAAATTCCACAGTCTTCCATCAATCATAAAAACAAGTAAATAAAACAATGTTACAATGTTTTTCTTTATGAAAGGATTTAAACAGAGTCAAAACATACCGTTTACGTGAGTACTAACAGCATTTTTACTTTTACAGAATAATAAGGCAAGTACCGAGACTTTTTGTGAACGATTCTAAGACGCAGTAGGCGACTAAAATGTTCTGTTTTTTTCCTTGCTTATTGCAATTAAGGAACTAAAACATAAGAACAGACAGCTTCAGTCTATAATTAAAAATATTTCGAAATATTTAGGAACGGAAAGTTGACAGAATTGTCTAAGCTGCGATGGGCTCACATTCAGACATTCGACATGAGTTTTTGCTGGCAGCTTTTGCAAATGTACTTGTCGCTAATGAACCAAACGTTTGATGTTTTATTCCCACTTTTCTGGTTGCAGGAAACCTGAATTTGACAACGCCTTCTATTTCCTTATTGTTCAGCGCTGGTATCGAGTGCCTGCAAGGGAAGACTGCTCATCTCTGCAGTTTATAGGGGGCTGGAAGCTCATCTGCTACTCTGAAGATAAACTCTCGGCGTGAAATCTTCTTAGAGGTAAGTAACTTAAAAACTGTGTGAGCATTGATCGTGGTAATCTCAAGAATATTGTAAAAGACATGCACAGGCCATCGGTGGGTGCCAGCTCGGACATTGTGGTGTCTAGCCATTTGGTCAACTAGATCGACTTCACCCTAAGTTTGATTATAAAACTTCAATGTTTCTGGAAGTTTCTTCTCAGTATTCTCATTCATCTGAAATCTGGCATGCATGTTACTGAGAATAACGATTTTTTTTTCTTTTGCCGTTGGTATACCATGAGAAGATTGTGGCCTGACTTGTACAAGGATGTTGCATACAGTGCGTCATCTCCCCTTCCCGCCACAGGAGGGACTTCGTTGAGTGATGTCCATAGAGTGCCAACTAAACTTGTTCCTTTTTGTTCGAGCTCATCCGCCAGCTTCAAAGAGGTGTCGAAGTGGTCAGTCGTGATGTTACGACTACAACTGAGGAATGGCTGTGAAAGCTTCATAACGACGTGGTGACCAAGACCCTTGCTTGGATCACGAGTTTCATGTTTGCCTCAGTAAGGGAATCCATTCAGGATGTAGCGCTTGTCAGCGTCGCAACAAAGCCACTATTTTATCCCATCCTTGTTAGGTTCAATCTACATCTACATGCATACTCCGCAAGCCATCTGACGGTGTGTGGCGGAGAGTACTTTGAGTACCTCTATCGGTTCTCCATTCTGTTCCAGTGTCGTATTGTTCGTGGAAAGAAAGATTGTCGGCATGGCTCTGTGTGGGCTCTAATCTCTGATTTTATCCTCATGATCTCTTCGCAAGATATACGTAGGAGGGAGCGATATACTGCTGGATTCCTCCGCGAAGGTATGTTCTCGAAACTTCAACAAAAGCCCGTACCGAGCTATTGAGCGTCTCTCCTGCAAAGTCTTCCACTTGAGTTTATCTATCATCTCCGTGACGCTTTCGCGATTACTAAATGATCCTGTAACGAAGCGCGCTGCTCTCCGTTGGATCTTCTCTCTCTCTTCTATCAACCCTATCTGGTACGGATCCCACACTGCTGAGCAGTATTCAAGCAGTGGGCAAACAAGCGTACTGTAACCTACTTCCTTTGTTTTCGGATTGCATTTCCTCAGGATTCTCCCAATGACTCTCAGTCTGGCATCTACTTTAGCGACGATTAATTTTATATGGTCATTCCATTTTAAATCACTCCTAATGCCTATTCCCAGATAATTTATGGAATTAACTGCTTCCAGTTGCTGAGCTGCTATATTGTAGCTAAATGATAAAGGATCTTTCTTTCTTTGCATTCGTAACACATTACACTTGTCTACATTGAGGTTCAATTGCCATTCCCTACACCATGCGTCAATTCGTCGCAGATCCTCCTGCATTTCAGTACAATTTTCCATTGTTACAACCTCTCGATATACTACACCCAACGTACCGCGACCATGTCCACCTCTCGCAGCTCCATCCACTGTACCGATGGCATGTGCTGTATGACTGGACACCTGTACCTGTAGGGGTGCATTTGCTTGTGCACCGTCATGATCTCATCTGGCTTACAGCAGACAATGCAGTTGTCACTAAATAGATTTCCTATTTCTGAAGAAAGACAACATTTATCAGTTTTATTGCGTTGTCGTCTTGATGACATTGAATCAAACCTAAGATGACTGCGTATTTCTACAGATCTGTTCCTTTACATGGTGCTTTGAAAGAAAGGAGGTTTCCGTTTACTGCTCCGTAAGTTTTTGTATGAAATACCCCGAGGACCATATGCTCCACGAGTTTAGAGTAATCCAATGAAAGCATCTTCCAATCTTAGGGACCATATATTATTACCAACTATGCTGTGAGCCTTTTCTTCAGTGTACTTTTTTTCATCAGTTTTAGCATCGGTTCGCTGACATATAGTCACAATACAGAGAGTGGCAAGTCATTTACAGCATGTCGTCTCGCGTGTCCCGTCGGCCCGGGTCTTTACCGCAAGTCATTCTGAGCGCTGCTCCTGCCTGCTGTGTCGCACGGCAAAAACCGTGTCCCCTTGGTGCCCTGGTGCCCTCGCCAGGGAGTGGATGCCGTATGGCGCTTCCTCTTCGTCGCCCACGATGAATTGCTGCACCCAACGTGCCGCGACCATATCCACCTCTCGCAGATCCATCAACTGCACCTACCGCCACGCCGTCGCCGTCTTGTGAGTCCTGCACAACATCTGGATCATCGCCATTGTTAGCTGCAAATTGAATCGTATGTCACATTCATTTATCAGTGACTTACCGATTCCATCAGATAGCTGACCGATAACTCGTCCACACCGCCGTCCACGACCTTGTCGAAGGCCCCGTTCTGCATTGCACATACGTTTGGTTCTTCGTTGGGAGGGGCGTAAATCCGTAAATCCAACATCTCAAGAATAGAAGAAAGAAAACTATACATTGCACTGTGCTCTCATTGGTTCAAAAACGTAGGTAGAATGGTCCATGTTTAAGTTGAGCAAGAGGTAGGTCATCGTCAGATCGATCAGATTCTGCTTACTGTTCATTTGATGCGTCTTAATCACTCGAGTCAGCAGTTTTCACTGGAACAAAATCATCGCCCTCCTCCACGTTCGTCTCACTACTGGATTCATCACTTGACTGCGTCGGTGAAACGCCCACCAGATAGTAGAGAATCTCGGCCTCCGCAAGGCCACGTCGTCTTGCCATTGTAGTTTCAACGACGGAAATTCGCGAAAATAAACTGTAAGCTCACGTCGCTGGCGTCAGGACTGCCTCAGCTCTCTCGGTTTGACAGCGGAAAAGATATACTTGTCAGTATGCTTCCTTAAGGGCGGCGCGCCTGACATCTGCTGTCGTGTAAAACAACTGTTAGCAGTGCCCCAGACAGCAGTGTAGGATGGAGAAGGGGGTCTTGCCCACCATATAAAATTTTACTCTGTGACTTCCCAGTGTCACTTCAGGTCTACACGTCGTCAGTCCGTAGAAAAATGAAAGCCGCCCTGATATAAACTACCGCCTGACCTCCGAATCCTTTGTATTTCACATTCTTTTTGCCACAAAGTGTAGTAATATATTCCAACATCTCGTGAATAGCGCCGAGGCACGCCCAGTAACTACACTCCTGGAAATTGTAATAAGAACACCGTGAATTCATTGTCCCAGGAAGGGGAAACTTTATTGACACATTCCTGGGGTCAGATACATCACATGATCACACTGACAGAACCACAGGCACATAGACACAGGCAACAGAGCATGCACAATGTCGGCACTAGTACAGTGTATATCCACCTTTCGCAGCAATGCAGGCTGCTGTTCTCCCATGGAGACGATCGTAGAGACGCTGGATGTAGTCCTAAGGAACGGCTTGCCATGCCATTTCCACCTGGCGCCTCAGTTGGACCAGCGTTCGTGCTGGACGTGCAGACCGCGTGAGACGACGCTTCATCCAGTCCCAAACATGCTCAATGGGGGACAGATCCGGAGATCTTGCTGGCCAGGGTAGTTGACTTACACCTTCTAGAGCACGTTGGGTGGCACGGGATACATGCGGACGTGCATTGTCCTGTTGGAACAGCAAGTTCCCTTGCCGGTCTAGGAATGGTAGAACGATGGGTTCGATGACGGTTTGGATGTACCGTGCACTATTCAGTGTCCCCTCGACGATCACCAGTGGTGTACGGCCAGTGTAGGAGATCGCTCCCCACACCATGATACCGGGTGTTGGCCCTGTGTGCCTCGGTCGTATGCAGTCCTGATTGTGGCGCTCACCTGCACGGCACCAAAGACGCATACGACCATCATTGGCACCAAGGCAGAAGCGACTCTCATCGCTGAAGACGACACGTCTCCATTCGTCCCTCCATTCACGCCTGTCGCGACACCACTGGAGGCGGGCTGCACGATGTTGGGGCGTGAGCGGAAGACGGCCTAACGGTGTGCGGGACCGTAGCCCAGCTTCATGGAGACGGTTGCGAATGGTCCTCGCCGATACCCCAGGAGCAACAGTGTCCCTAATTTGCTGGGAAGTGGCGGTGCGGTCCCCTACGGCACTGCGTAGGATCCTACGGTCTTGGCTTGCATCCGTGCGTCGCTGCGGTCCGGTCCCAGGTCGACGGGCACGTGCACCTTCCGCCGACCACTGGCGACAACATCGATGTACTGTGGAGACCTCACGCCCCACGTGTTGAGCAATTCGGCGGTACGTCCACCCGGCCTCCCGCATGCCCACTATACGCCCTCGCTCAAAGTCCGTCAACTGCACATACGGTTCACGTCCACGCTGTCGCGGCATGCTACCAGTGTTAAAGACTGCGATGGAGCTCCGTATGCCACGGCAAACTGGCTGACACTGACGGCGGCGGTGCACAAATGCTGCGCAGCTAGCGCCATTCGACGGCCAACACCGCGGTTCCTGGTGTGTCCGCTGTGCCGTGCGTGTGATCATTGCTTGTACAGCCCTCTCGCAGTGTCCGGAGCAAGTATGGTGGGTCTGACACACCGGTGTCAATTTGGTCTTTTTTCCATTTCCAGGAGTGTATTTAGAGTCTGAAACCCGGTGTTACTGAGTTCAAACCGCATGAAAATGTATATGGGTCAAAAATTACCCACATGGTATTACTTGTATAACAGCTAAATTTTTCATACTTCTGGGTGGGCTAGGGGGATGAAATTTTGCTAAGTTGTACAATCCCATAAATGATGAAAAGTCACTGGAGCATTTGGCCCTGCGTTGATTATGAAGGGCATAAGGTCCTCAAAAAACCCTCATGGGTCAAAATTGATCCACATGGTACTTGTACGGTTAACATGTGAAATCCCGAAAATCTCGTAGTTTTTAACCTCGTTAAGAGAACATATCGGTTAAAAGTACTACAGTATTATACTACATATACCAGTATTGAAAATAACTAAACACTATTGCAGTTGTGATAACTTACATTCTTCATAGATAAGTATCATTTCTACCTTGTTTTAGTTGTTGGACATTGTACATACACAATGCATCGACTGAAGACGGTTGAATAAATGACAGGTGTGCATTTCCTTTGTGTTTTCATTTGTTTATTTTCAACTCCAACAATCAGACAACTTACTATTTCCGATGTGTATGTATTGTGTGTTAGTACAGTAGAGTCAGTCAGTGTGTTGTTAGGTTTTTGAAAACCTTATTTTTACTTGATTGGTACACTGTGATACAGTTTTCAACTGGTGTTGAGGAGAGGAAGATAATTACGGAATAAAAAATGTTGGGTGCCATTTAAAAAGACGTACTGTTGTTCACCATCTTTGTAACGAACAAAGAATAGAAGCAATAATCCTGGTTGAAATCCACTTGACAGTTAAACAAGATTTTCTTGATACATTTTTTGCTTCTGGACAAGAATTTATTTTAGGTGGTCATGATAAATGGGACACACTTATGTATACACTACAAACATAATCACTTTTTCTGTGGGTGCAACAACAGTATATTGATATCTCAAGTACAATGAGCGTCATCGGTGAATGCAGTTCAGCCATTTCAATTCATTTCTCTAAAATTGAATACAGGTTATCGCCGAAGCATGCAACCATTTGAACAATACATAACTTTCAAAAATGCTGGAAAAGGTCAGCGATCAAAAATAGAATATTTGAAATTAATTATAAAACACTCTAAATCGGAAAGGCACGTGTCTTGCAAGATCATTTGATGATCTTCAGACCTTCAAAACTGTTATATGATACAGGATATAAATTAGAGGGCACACAAAAATTACGAGACATACTCATATTGATGGACGGTGGCTATATGTAGAGCAGGAAATGCTGAACGATGAGAGTCGCCGTTCTATAAATACTGGAGGCTCCACCTACAGCTGACAGCACGACGTCAACGTTAGCTAATCAGGTACGAATCGAAAGAATTATCTACAAAAAGATATAACTGTTAATAAATGCAACGTCAAAATTATGCAGAGTAATTTTATAATAAAGAAGAAATAGCTTATTAATGCAGATATTGCCGAATACGCATCTTAAGAGCTTTAAAAAGGAAACAAATAAACATCGTATTCGTTGTGTACAGGTTGCCCTCTAGGAGCATGTTAGAAAAATAACTACGATGTTGTTGGTTTCTATGGAATCATGGACGCCGTTCCCAAGATGGGAGCAGAGCGATTTCCAGAAAAATGGCAATGAATATCGGTAGGTGATGTCAAGCAGAAGACATTCCACAGATGTCCGAAGTAGTTGGTTACTATGGAGATGGCAGACGCTGATAATGGGCGGTACCCATTGAAGCGGTCACAAACATCGATAAATGAAGCTTACCAGAGAACGCAGAATGCAGTAACACTATGTAAATAAGCGGTATCTCTTAATTTACGTATCGATGTACACTGAAGAGCCAAAAAAAAACTGGTACACTTGCCTATCGTGTAGGGCCCCGACGAGCCCGCAGAAGGGCCGCAACATGACGTGGCATGGACCCGACTAATGTCTGAAATAGTGCTGGAGGGAATTGAGACCATGAATCCTGCAGGTCTGTCCTGGACATCGATGGATGATCAGACAGGATGTTTGCGTTGAAGTGGTCACAAACACCAATAAATGACACCTGTCAGAGTCGTATCTAGAAGTAACAGGGGTCACATATCACTCTAACTGCACACTCCATACAACATTATAGAGCCTCCGCCTGCTTGAACAGTCCCCTGCTGACATGCAGGGTCCATGGTTGCCTCCATTCCCATACACGTCCATCCGCTCGATACAATTCGAAACGAGACTCGTCCGACCAGGCTACATGTTTCCAGTCACCAACAGTCCAATGTCGGTGTTGAGCCCAGACGAGGCGCGAAACTTTGTGTCGTGCAGTCATCAAGGATACAGGGGCGGGGTATTCGGCTCCAAAAACCTATATCGACGATGTTTCGTTGAATGGTTCACACGCTGGAAGTTGTTGATGGCCCAGCATTAAAATCTGCAGCAATTTGTGGAAGGGTTGCACTTCTGTGACGTCGGATGATTCTGTTCTGTCGTCATTGTTGCCGGTCTTGCAGGGTCTTTTTCCGGCCGCAGCGATGTCGGAGATTTGATGTTTTTCCGCATTCCTGATATTCACGGTACACGGGAAAATCCCCACTTCATCCCTACCGTGGAGATGCTGTGTCCCATCGCTCGTGCGCTGACTATAACACCACCTTCAAACTCACTTAAATCTTGAATGAGATTTTCACTCTGCAGCGGAGTGTGCGCTGATATGAAAACTTCCTGGCAGCTTAAAACTGTGTGCCCGACCGAGACTCGAACTCGGGACCTTTGCCTTTCGCGGGCAAGTGCTCTACCAGGAGAGCTTCTGTAAAGTTTGGAAGGTAGGAGACGAGGTACTGGCAGAAGTAAAGCTGTGAGTACCGGGCATGAGTCGTGCTTCGGTAGCTCAGATGGTAGAGCACTTGCCCGCGAAAGGCAAAGGTCCCGAGTTCGAGTCTCGGTCGGACACACAGTTTTAATCTGCCAGGAAGTTTCACTTAAATCTTGATAACTGCCATTCTAGCAGCAGTAACCGATCTAACAACTGCGCCAGACACTTGTCCTATATAGGCGTTGCCGACCGCAGCGCCGTATTCTGCCTGTTCACATATCTCTGTATTGGAACACGCATGCCAAACCAGTTTCTTTGGCGCTACAGTGTATATCAAATAGTTGATGGGCATAATATGGTAGAAAATGGTACTAGAACTGTGCTGCGCAGGACTGCCCTCTACGGCAGTTGACTATCGTCATTAGTGGTTCCTGTTCCGTGTACAGCCATTGTTCATCAATATGGGTATATCTATGTTTTGTAATTTTTCAGTTAATTTTATGTCCTGTTTACGTACCATCTAATTTATAAACTCTGTCATATTGCAGTTTTAAAGATCTGAAGATGATCACGTGACGCTCGAAATCTGTTACCTTGATTAAATGTGCCTTTGCGATCCAGACTCTTGCATAATTAATTCCAATTAGATAATTTATTTGATAGTAGTGTCGGAAGTAAAATGTTCATAGCACTCTACAGCCCACAGTCAGGAGTTTATTTGTGAAAAAAGAAGACCGTTATGTACATGTTTACCATTTATGCTTTGACGGTAACGAATCCATGGCACAATGCGTTGCACGATCTTCTACAATGCCTGTTGCGAAAGTTCGCTGAGTATCAATGTATTGCTGTCTTTGAGGGCAGCAAGAATCGATAGTTTCTTCCTGTAGATATTGGTCTTCAGGAAAAAAAAATCAGCGGCCAAAAATCGTCTTGATGGAAACGCAGTTCATTGCTTTCCATAGTCGATAATGGTCTTAGAAAAATGTTTATAATTAATACACCAAACGTTTTATTTGTATTTCACTACCTTTCGGTGCACTACCTTTGGGAAGCGCTGTAGTAACATCTAAAAATGTCGTAGTCGGTCCTTAGCTCGTGTTCGTGCGGTACCGTTCTCGCTTCCCGTTCCCGGGTTCGATTCCCGGCGGGGTCAAGGATTTTTTCTGCCTCGTGATGACTGGGTGTTGTGTGATGTCCTTAGGTTAGTTAGGTTTAAATGGTTCTGAGTTCTAGGGGACTGATGACGATAGATGTTGAAGTCCCATAGTTCTCAGAGCCATTTGAACCATTTTGTCGTAGTCGGCCGAAGTCGATCGCCTTGCGATCACAGACTTATGTGCGATTACGTTCAAGGGCCAGCCCCGCGTTTGGTCTGCACGTAAGATGGCGTCGCTAGCCAACAATGTCAATAAAGGGAAACAAAACACGAGAAACCAAAGCGATGTCTTGCAGAGAATAATAAAAGGCGTAAAACAGTATCATTTGTTCTCATTACTGTTGCTGAAGCGGGAGAAATATGACTGCCGTACTCCACAGTTTACGAAAAATTTGTGGTAAGATCTTATGGGACCAAACTGCTAAGGTCATGTGTCCCTAAGCTTACACACTACTTAATCTAACTTAAACTAGCTTACGCTAAAGACAACACACACACACACACACACACACACACACACACACACACACACATGCTCGAGAGAGGACTCGTACCTCCGACAGAGGGAGACACGCTGACCGTGACAAGGCACTGTAGACCGCGCAGCTACCCCGCACGCCTCACAGTTTGTGGTACTGTAGTAAGCGGTGCGTATATATTACATCACGCAATTCCTTTCTTTTCAGTATAATCTGCATTTCTTACAATTTCATTATGTTCTTTGTAAATTGGGTGGGCACCAATAACTTTACAGTGGTTTAGTGATAGTTAATAACTAATAATAGCATTAATTTAGCGACGACAGCTGCAGTACAAGTGGAAAATCAAATTATTTAGAACAAGAGCGTTGGAAAATGAAAAGACCAGTGTCTACAAAAAATTTTGTAATCCATAACAAATCTCGGAATCTGCAAAAATTTAAAACTTCAATGACAGCCCACGTCATATTTAGAATGAGCAAATCCGCTCTAATCGGAAGCGTTTTTTATATACTTTTCAAAATTTGTTGTAGACACAGTTCCTTTCGTTTTCCAAGGCTTTTGTTTTAAACAATATGATTTGGCACCGTTGTTGCACTTCTATAAGTAGCGTGTCTCTGAACACAAATATCCATTTTGCAGAGAAATTGTATCATATTCGCATTCTCACATACACTCCTGGAAATTGAAATAAGAACACCGTGAATTCATTGTCCCAGGAAGGGGAAACTTTATTGACACATTCCTGGGGTCAGATACATCACATGATCACACTGACACAAATATCCATTTTGCAGAGAAATTGTATCATATTCGCATTCTCACATACACTCCTGGAAATTGAAATAAGAACACCGTGAATTCATTGTCCCAGGAAGGGGAAACTTTATTGACACATTCCTGGGGTCAGATACATCACATGATCACACTGACAGAACCACAGGCACATAGACACAGGCAACAGAGCATGCACAATGTCGGCACTAGTACAGTGTATATCCACCTTTCGCAGCAATGCAGGCTGCTATTCTCCCATGGAGACGATCGTAGAGATGCTGGATGTAGTCCTGTGCAACGGCTTGCCATGCCATTTCCACCTGGCGCCTCAGTTGGACCAGCGTTCGTGCTGGACGTGCAGACCGCGTGAGACGACGCTTCATCCAGTCCCAAACATGCTCAATGGGGGACAGATCCGGAGATCTTGCTGGCCAGGGTAGTTGACTTACACCTTCTAGAGCACGTTGGGTGGCACGGGATACATGCGGACGTGCATTGTCCTGTTGGAACAGCAAGTTCCCTTGCCGGTCTAGGAATGGTAGAACGATGGGTTCGATGACGGTTTGGATGTACCGTGCACTATTCAGTGTCCCCTCGACGATCACCAGTGGTGTACGGCCAGTGTAGGAGATCGCTCCCCACACCATGATGCCGGGTGTTGGCCCTGTGTGCCTCGGTCGTATGCAGTCCTGATTGTGGCGCTCACCTGCACGGCGCCAAACACGCATACGACCATCATTGGCACCAAGGCAGAAGCGACTCTCATCGCTGAAGACGACACGTCTCCATTCGTCCCTCCATTCACGCCTGTCGCGACACCACTGGAGGCGGGCTGCACGATGTTGGGGCGTGAGCGGAAGACGGCCTAACGGTGTGCGGGACCGTAGCCCAGCTTCATGGAGACGGTTGCGAATGGTCCTCGCCGATACCCCAGGAGCAACAGTGTCCCTAATTTGCTGGGAAGTGGCGGTGCGGTCCCCTACGTCACTGCGTAGGATCCTACGGTCTTGGCGTGCATCCGTGCGTCGCTGCGATCCGGTCCCAGGTCGACGGGCACGTGCACCTTCCGCCGACCACTGGCGACAACATCGATGTACTGTGGAGACCTCACGCCCCACGTGTTGAGCAATTCGGCGGTACGTCCACCCGGCCTCCCGCATGCCCACTATACGCCCTCGCTCAAAGTCCGTCAACTGCACATACGGTTCACGTCCACGCTGTCGCGGCAAGCTACCAGTGTTAAAGACTGCGGTGGAGCTCCGTATACCACGGCAAACTGGCTGACACTGACGGCGGCGGTGCACAAATGCTGCGCAGCTAGCGTCATTCGACGGCCAACACCGCGGTTCCTGGTGTGTCCGCTGTGCCGTGCGTGTGATCATTGCTTCTACAGCCCTCTCGCAGTGTCCGGAGCAAGTATGGTGGGTCTGACACACCGGTGTCAATGTGTTCTTTTTTCCATTTCTAGGAGTGTATCTTTACTTTTTATACTGACAGTAATTATACCGTACTTTTATGGCCCTTGGCAAGGACTCCTATTTGGCATCGGTATTGTAAATACAGACCTTTCCGTGTTCCAATCCTTCATTCTACATAATGTAATTTGTTACAGGTACTATAACACCTCCTTGGTCAATTAAATTCCCATCCTCCCCTCCTCCCCCCTCTGTCCCTCCTGCCCCTACCGACCAACTCCATTGTCCCTTCTTGCAATGAACACTGTCACGTTATTGTTACTATACTGCGAATAGTCTGCATCTCAACACGAAATCCAGTTTGCGTTGGCCGGCCGGTGTGGCTGAGCGGTTCTAGGCGCTTCAGTCTGGAACCGCGCGACTGCTACGGTCGCAGGTTCGAATCCTGCCTCAGGCATCGATGTGTGTCATGTCCTTAGGTTAGTTAGGTTTAAGTAGTTCTAAGTTCTAGGGGACTGATGACCTCAGATGTTAAGTCCCATAGTTCTCAGAGCTATTTGAGCCATTTGTACCAGTTTGCGTTGTCATTGTATTCTATTGTAATTTATATGTTTCTAAACTTTTTATACTAACATTTTTACTTTTCTTGAAAAGGTTTGCTTACTTGTAACATTTCCCATTTCTTTTCTTTCTTGTATTTCTATACGCTTAGCATTTTTGTAAAGACACTCACCGTATCTCTTGTGCTCCTTTTGTTGGTTTCCCTACAAGCTGAAAACAATCAATATGGCTCTGTTAATTCGTTTTTTTTTTTAATTTGCATTGTGCAGTGCAGAGCAACTCAGCAACAATGTGTACTCCGCAACAGAAAGCACATTGCGTTAATTGGCTTGTGAAAACTGAGTCAGTTATAACAATGCAACGTAATTTTAGACGGCAGTATGGTGGTGAACCACCTACAGCAAAAACTATCTGTCATTGGCTAAAGTCTCTCAAGAAAGCCGGTGGTGTTTTAAAAGCAAAATCACCAGGTAGACCGAGAATTTCTGAAGATGTTGTTGAACACATCCGTGTTTCGTGTGTTCAGAGCCCAAAGAAATCATTGACCAGACATAGTCTACAATTAGGAGCGCCTAAAGGCACTGTGTATGATGCTGTGCGTAAAAGACTTAAGTTGCTTGCCTACAAATTGCAACTGTTACATGAAATAAAACCTACTGATAATATCGAGAGGTATGAGTTTGCTGTTCACTTTCTACACAGAATTGACAATGATGTCAGTTTTTTTAAAAATATTCTCTTTTCTGATGAGGCTGCTACATTTCATGTCAGTGGAACATTAATCGTCATAACCGCAGAATTTGGGGGGCAGAGCATCCACATGAAGTTATTCTGCATCAACATCACTCTCCCAAAGTTAAGGTCTGGTGTGGTTTGATGGAAGATCGTGTGATTCGTCCTTTCATTTTTGTAGAAAAAACAATGAATGGGGACGTTTACTGTACCATGTAGACAGAGTACGTCTTTTCCCAAATGGATGATATTGAGTCAGAAGAGGGGCTTGTGTTTTTCCAACAAGATGGCGCCCCACCTCATTACAGTAACCATGTGCGTTCGGCTCTTGACACTCGCTTTCCAGGTAGATTGATAGGCAGGTCTGGCCCAATACCTTGACCACCACGAAGTGCAGACTCAACCCCACTGGACTTTTTCTTTTGGGGCCACATAAAAAATGTTGTGTAGAATGAAAAGATCAGAGACATCAATCATTTACGGGAAAGAATCGTCGTGGCTGTTGGGACAGTTACACCTGAAATGTTGGTGAATACATGGCGAGAATTGGAATATCGTCTCGATATGTACAGAGCAACAAATGGATCCCCCATGGAAGTCTACTAACATTAAACAAAACTTGAAGGTATTCTCTTTCATGACATGTGCTTAGTGATATAACTTTTCATTAATTTCCCCATTAAATTTACACTTAAAACTAGGGAGTTCTTTTTCAAACACCCTGTATACATTGTGAACAGCGACGATGTATAGCGCCATTGTTGCCTCAAGTGCTGTTCTGCCAGCTGATGGCAGCCAACATGGCTTCGTTTATTGATTTTTATTTTACATGTTTAATTCTGTAACTATTTTGTTGTCGAACTATTATTGTGTACGTATGTCTATTATTCTTCATAAACAAAATTCACTGTCAATCTTTACTATGTACGGCGCCACATTTCCCACTATTCTGCCACCTGACGGCAGTTATTGGGGTTTGTTCTTCACTGTTCTTGTTTAAAAAAATATTTTTCCGTGTTTCTTACTGTTATAATTTTATCATGTACATCTTGCTGTTGTATTTTTATCATTTAATTTATGGATCACGTAGTCAATTATGACGAAGAATGGCCCTAGCACCACTACCATACTGCCATATGATGTGAAAGTTCACCCAAGTTTCATGTTAAGTTTTTTTTCACTAGTCTGCTTATAATCGTTACATACACATCTAGTAACCTTTATATCTACGTGCAGCATGTTGCTCCTAGATACGCATTTGCCTGAAGTACATTGTGTGTACAACTGAGAGTTTCTATTCTGTTTTGTAATTTCCATGTATCTTTGCTATTTTTATCTGATATCTGAAGATGACTAAGTCTGGAACGTATCATATTACGAGCAATAAACTCATTTTGTTTTTGAAGCATGACATTTCCATAATTCAGTCTGAATTCAGTACTACTGTTCAGAACTGATGAAAACTAGGATAATAAGGCTACTTATTACATATATATATATAAAGAATGGAAATGTGGATTAATAGAATTTTTTTAGAAAAGTTTCTATAAAGCCCGTAGTTGCATAAGCAAAGTGACGTGAAGTATACATGTAGCTATAAAATGAACAATATTCTAGCCATGGAGGAAGAAGAAAATGTACAGGGAAATGTAAAGGGAAAATGGCTCCTTATCTACGGACATAAAGTTGAAAGGCCTGCAGAAAGATTTCTCTTCAGTTTATTATATACTGACGATGCTGCGATTTTCCTACAGATACCTAAACTCCTGAAAATGATATCATTTTAATATGAAAATGTGCTTCAACTCAAAAAGAAACTGACCATCTAATATTTAATAAGTAAATTTAACGCATATCTGAATACAGAAAATTAATTGTCAAGACTGTAATCATTTCTGTATATAGGTGAAGATGGCTGAAAATTCCCAGTGATTTACTAGAGACGTCCTAGGCTGTCGCCTAGAACACCCGAATAAACCAGCGGTCGTTAACTATTAGCTAGGAAACGGTCCTCAGCATCTTTAATAGAAATCCTTCTTTTGTACAGGTATACCAAAAGAGACGTAAACTGGACGTATGGAAGGCCAAGAAATTTTTCAAGTGTATATTCTCAATTAAATGAGACTGATTACGTTAGTTATCCCAATATTTTTTAAAAATAATTGGACCCTAAGGGAACAACACCCACAGGTAAAACAGTAGGAGACTTCGGTTGATAGTATCTTAGGAAAATGCAATCAATCTATAAACAATATTACTTACATGGCGCTCTTCCGACCCATCCTAGAACAGTGTTCAAATACGTTGGATTAACAGAGAATAATGGATGTACAGAAAGGAGGGGAGCACGACTTGTCACATGTTTGTTTGATTTACGTGAGAGCTTTACGGCGCTGCGCAAACAGAACTGGTAGACACTAGAAGTAAGATTCCAACTCTTAAGTGAAAGTCTACTTACAAAGTTTCATGTTACAGTATTAGCTATGAAATTTAGGAGTGTACTATAGCTCGCCTCGAAGTAAGAGCGAAGACATTGCAGCGCGAACATAGGGCTTTAAGTTATCATTCTTGTCGCTCTCCATACACTAATGGAACAGTAGAAAAGCACACCACTTGGTTCTATGGAAACTACCCTCTGCCATTAACGTTAGAACGACTTGCACAGTATGGATGTAGATAAAGGTGCAGACTTATTACAAACCCTCTTTGTAGTATATGTTAGAGATATTTGTGAGAAAAACTGACTAATACATACCACGCCACCCTTAAACCTATGTTTGTTTCTATTTGTTGTTATGGCTGAATCCCCCTGAAAGCGGAAATGAAACAGAAGTTGAAACGTGGGGACTTAGGGAAAGCAGGAAAAGGTGTGGACAGGGTCTAATCAATTACCATTGGTTTCACAGTAAACACGTACACTTTATTTCAGGAAATAATTTTTTAAAAACAATCATTTTAAAATACTTGACTGTTACACAAGCTACACTGACGGCTAAAAGTGTTGGCAGTTGTGCTACATTTACAAGCAATTTTGCCCGCATCTCGTGGTCGTGCGGTAGCGTTCTCGCTTCCCACGCCCGGGTTCCCGGGTTCGATTCCCGGCGGGGTCAGGGATTTTCTCTGCCTCGTGATGGCTGGGTGTTGTGTGCTGTCCTTAGGTTAGTTAGGTTTAAGTAGTTCTAAGTTCTAGGGGACTTATGACCACAGCAGTTGAGTCCCATAGTGCTCAGAGCCATTTGAACCAAGCAATTTTAGAACATAGAACTAGATGTTATGTCATGATCGCAAAGATAGATCTGACCTAAACTCGATGGAATTGCGAAAAATGAGGACCTAATAGGGATAAGTTGACCGAATATATACCCAAATGCGGTGAAACTGAGGAAGTACTTTGCTATCTTCTGGTTCGCTCCTAACAATTTGTATATGGGACCAAGTATGTGGCAACAGGAGGAATCCGGGAAAATGTGGACATTGAAACGTAGGGAATAAGGGGGGCAGTCAATTTTTTCCCATTGAGGCAGCATTATACTGTATCTCTATTGAGGTACCAGTGATGCACGCGAGTTGACTGCTGTATTTGATGCTTTTCGGGGTGACAGAGAACGATTAATTTCTAAACTTACTTCCATCTGCGTTAAAGGATAACAGACAGTGGACCAGGTGATCGATTGAGATGGAATTGTAACGAGGTACGATTTAATGGCTGACAGATTCATTTTAGAGAAGGTTAAGTTGATGGAGGTCAATTTTTTTCCCAGTGCTCTGCCCAATGCATCAGTCACGTGACATAGCCTGCGTTCTATTCGGGTACAGCTACGTGCTCCTTATGTGCTTTAAAACACTGCCTTCTTGCGATCGTTAACGTTAAACCTGTCGGTCATCAGAGGACTTCCATCTCATGTGTGAAGAAACTTGACACACTCCTCTAAACGAGCTTTGATTTATGCGATCGCCCCTGTCGCATCTTGTGTGTAAAATCGAGACTTCACCGTCATAACTAAGTTATCGGTATGAGCTTGTGACGCTATACAATCCCCGTGTACACATTTGCTCGACAGATGTTGTGTTTACAGATTTAGTGGCGGAATAACTTGTACTTTTCGCATGTCGGACGCTGCTGCTGTGCGTTTATGTGTTTCCTTGTAGCATGTATCCCCAGCTACCATCACTTTACATAGGCCTGATGCAGGCATGGTATAATTTCTTAACTGTGGTCGGATGTGAACAGTGGATACAATACATCTCCGCAAAGCTATATTGTGCTCGTATGATGCAAAGTAAATGTTTTACGGAAGTAATTTTTTCGTTTTACTATTCTATAAGCTAGTTCAGCATAGAGAAACTGTGAAGAAGGATGTATGTCTGATAGGACGGAAAGGTATTCTATCTAACATTATAGCCTGTTTTTAAGTGCAGAACGTTGTAGTCTTAGGAGTGCGTGTAGTTTATGTTCTCTCTCTCATCAATTCCTTCCAGGTACAGTTCCTAGACACTAGAACAATAATTTAGAGTTGACAGCTTCGTTGATTTAGCTAAAAACGTGTCGAACTAGATTTGTCTCGAACTCCATCGTGTACAAAAATAACTCTTTTTCTTGTTCTTCTTAACTGTATGCTGTTACATTACGGCGCTTTGAAATCTGTTACTATACATCGATAAGGAGTGCTAAGCTCCTCGACATGGTCACATCTCGAGAAATCTTGTGCACTTGGACGAGTTAGGACTCGGAAAGCTCTATTCATTCACGAGACGTGGAGTGTAGCGGTCTTTTTCTGATCGCTTGGAGATCAGTTCTCTAACGGTGCTGCAGGGCGGGTTGGTCAATGAGAGTGTGAGGATGGTCTTTTACCCTAAGACGGGGAGAATGTTCTATGACTCCCATCCGCAGAGAGATGGCTCGTAAATTAAGTACTATGCTCGAGGTCTTAGCAATATGTAGAGCGCTGTCTGTTATACTTTGATGATTTATGTGTTCGAGAATTAACTCAGAATGGGCGTACTGAGTAGTCATCTAGCCATATTCGCAATGATACTCGCAAAGTAGAGAAGGGATTGTTTAGCTATGATACTCAAATTGGGGAAACATGCCATCACATGATTGGCCGGTGTTGGAGTTACTGTAAAATTTTTCACGATATCAAGTGTGTTGCTTAATATTACAGTACATCGGCGGTGTCTTTTCCATGGCATTCGTGCATTGGTGCGCTGTTGGTTAGCACGCAATGATAGACTGATAACGCTTGTTTGAGCTGGGGAAAAAGTTTTGTGGATGGGAGACAACTTCTGGGGGTTGCTAGCAGTGAAACAGTAATCGCGTGCTCGAGTGAAAAATGAGGAATTACCCGAAATGGAACGCGGAGCCGTCATCTATTCCGTTACTGTGACATATGGTTTTAAATATAGAGGTCGTGAACCCCTTACCCCTTTTGAACAGTAGTTTGGAAGCTTTCCACAACGCTGCCAAACTCTTCTAGTTTCCTTATCTTGTAACTGTCTTTTATTTAAAATCATCCAGTGTTATGCTATCGGCCGTAAGAATATGATTTACACCGTGCGATGTCTAGTTTTCTGTGATTGGCCGTGGATCAGAGCGCCTTCATGTCAGTTTAGAACCTGACACAGCCTTGAAAGTCGTGGCACAAAGAAAAGGAAAATGTTTGGCGTTGTACAAAAGCCTGTTAGAAAACTGTGTTTTAAACAAATAAACAGGACAAGGGGGAGCGTCCCATACGATCGTTCGTCTAGAGTATAGGTGATTAGACTTTAAAGTGGCCTCTGCATTGCCTGTGAATTTTTAATAGGATCGTGTCCACATAGGCATCTGCAATAGCAGTAGCAGTTTGAGGTGAGAGATTGGGAACGCCTTTAGGTATGCTTGGATGGCTGCACTCTGCGCTATTCTGGGGAAGTATTGTGAAATCTGTTTCTTCACGCTGGAGGTCCACCGCAGTTATGCGTCAATGCATCCGCATCGACACATAGATGACTTGTAAATCGTATGTGCTTTTGTAGTGCGTAATTTTTCTATGTTGGGAGGGCAGAGAATAACGATGATAGCATGTTTGGCTGATTGATTTGAATGGACAGAGATCTGTAGTACTTGTATCTAGTTTGGGGACGTACCACATTGCACGCATTTCAACCGAATGCTCAAAACACGATCCTGTTGCAATAACTCAGGTCGTTCTGTTTCTACACGGGTTGCAGAAGATGGTGGATACGTCTTTCTCCGACTTCTGCTCAGTTCCGACTTAAATTTGAGCGAACACTTATGGAAAGCTGTAGAAATGGGTGCGAATTCAAGATGTGTAGGGTGTGACTAAAACCAGGTTCTAATTTTACTGTAGCAGACATGTTCGAGGAAGCTGCCTCGTTTAGAGATATGAGAGTGCAAGAAATATGATTGACTTGTGTGTGTCAGCCTATGCATGTATGTGCTTGAATGGAAAGACCTCATTCAAAGTGTTGGACATAATTTCTAACATATAGCGCAACACTAGAGATCTGGGAAGCTAGTGTACATTTTTTCTCCTTAGGACCTCAATTGGAACATCATCTACTACTAGTACTACTGATTGTTCTCCTTCTCAATCAGTCATCGCCTATAACTCGGCAGATAATTCGCGGAACCTCTGATATGGTCTTGAGACAGAATGCGTTGCAAATAATACAGAATTTTCTAGTTGCGGAATTGTGAGGGAGTTGCAAATACCTCTTACGTACCACGTTCCTTAGCAGAATCACTTTCAAAGTTCATTGATTTTCTGACGATGTTGCATCGTTGGCTGATAATACGTATTCGTACGATCACCTTCACGATATTTGTCCGGAAAACACTGCCTCATTCAGAGATAATGTCGTACCTCGATTTGTAAAGAGGGTATAGCATTTAGCATGGATACTTGTGCGCACGTGTAGAACAAAGACCGCTTGTAACAGTAACATCCAGTAGTTGTTGTGATCATGTTTTTTCTTTAACATCTGGTCTGTTACGTCTATGACAGGGTGGTAGGACTCGCAAGAAGAACGTAAGAGACGGATCGTTGATTTTCGGTCAGTATTATTTCTTATTGTAGGCAAACAGTTATTGACGAAGTATTATACATAGTATTAATGCTGGGTGCGTGAGATGTTCGCATTTGAGCATGAGGTTTATAAAGTTTGTTTTCGTGTAAAGGAAATGACTATATCCAGTCGTGACGTGGGTATGAATTTTGCTTGGAGTGGTGTGATGGCGAAGGGAAGAGTATGTCCAATAGTAAGGAAGGTACAGATATTTCCATTTCCAGAGCAACAGCCTTCAGCGGGGGTGTATTTCCGATACTTCTGTCATTGCCAAATGCCATTAAATTGAGACCGCGATCGTAACATTTAATTGTGAGTATAATGATAGAAGATACATGTGGCCAGTTTTCTAGAATGTTTGGGTGTATGAAAAGTCTGTGGTGGTATTGAATCACGTTCGCCGTTAACGGCAGCATTCTTCCGAATGCAGAGGCCTGTTGGAGTGTTATTCTATCCCATGTAATGCATAAGAGTTAACTTTGCAGTCCTCTACACGACTGAATGGCGAAGTAATACTTAGCATGTGTTGGGCGGCTTTCGTGATCAAGTGGAAATCTGAGAAGATGGTGTGTTTGCGGTACAGCGTTATTGCCTCTCGTGTAAATTGTTGGGTTGACTGCTCCCGCACAAAAAAATGGCTCTGAGCACTATGGGACTTAACATCTGTGGTCATCAGTCCCCTAGAACTTAGAACTACTTAAACCTAACTAACCTAAGGACATCACACACATCCATGCCCGAGGCAGGATTCGAAACTGCGACCGTAGCGGGCACGCGGTTCCAGACTGAAGCGCCTAGAAACGCACGGCAACACCGGCCGGCGCTTCTCCACATTTGGCGCATTTATTTAGTTGAGGGGAGATCGATTGTGGTATATGGAATACACGTTTGCCTGTTCTCTAGACAGGAGAAAGACCTTACTTGGCTTGTAAATTGTATGGGTGATTTAGTGGTTTATAGAATGCTGCACGTTTGTAAAGTTTCGGGTTTTAGGGAAATAATTTCCGGTGTATATCTTCGGAATTATGATGCGCTAGCGATCGGTAGGCTACTGCTGTGTGCTTGATATCGAGAAGTACGGCGAAAATGATTTAAAATTATGATGAAAATAGGTGTGTTCATGTAATCCTAGAGTCTGGAGATGTCTGTAGAAACGCAAGCAAGAAGGCAGGTCTGGACCAGAAAGAGTAGCGCGTTTGTACCGAGGGGGAACCGATCGTGTCTTTGTACATCAGTTCTGAGAGTCACTTCGATTCACTGAGGGCTTTCTGATGTAAAATGGGTGATTTTGTATGGCGTAGGATATGAATTGTATGTTTACTAGATCGATACGGTATGCATTGATATATTGCTGAGTTGGAAATCGGTTTCACGCACTAATATTCAAGCTCCTGACCTGGTGGGAGGTGAGTGTAAATGAGTAGGTGTGTTTACGTATTTGACGATATGTATGGCACTTTGCGAGGTTTAGTTGCCTGTGTGAAGTGATGATCAGTGTAAAGTAGTTTATTACCGGTGAATGCCGCATCTGTACAAAGAAAGAAAAGGCTGATGGTGCTTCGCTAGGACTGGGGAGCACTGTAACACAAAGCGACTGTAAGTGTAGGCGTGTGATAATTTTTTCGGGTGCTGTACAGATATAAAAAATATCTGCACTGTTTGTCTAAAATGTGTATAGATTGTATTGTAAAGTTAGTGCGGCTTACATTGTGTAAAATGTATATATATTACATTGTAAGGTTAGTGTGGTTTATATGATGGCATGACTAGAGATGATGACTGTGTGTCCTATCGTGAGGGATGTATAGATTGAGCAGACTGATAATGATGAGGGTATGAGTGAGAATTTTTAAGTGGAAAATTATATTCGCTATAAATACTGAAGTACAGTCGTCAAGAGGAGAGATTAAATGTACATTGATTGGTTTCAGACTGCAGCAGCAATAGTAATATTTAATTGTAGTTACAGTGGTAAATATGTTCCTGGCTTGCAGTACTCTTGTGAGTTTGGTACGTATTTGATAATGTGGAGACAATTTTGCGGGTTTAACTGTGAATGCAGTTTAGCGATCTGTGTAATATAACGGCTGAAAGCACCAGAAAGAATAGGTGGATGGTGTTTCGCTACGGGTGGCTTAAGTAATTTGGCGTGTAAATTCGATAAGAGCAAATCAGAATGCTCGATTCATTGAGATCGTTTGTGCTGGGATATAGGGTAGAGGGAACTTTTGCGTATGTTGAAATCTGGAGTGGAAAGACGGTAGTAGCGCCGGGGTGAGTGCATTCGATGTTATTTTCGTAAGGAGGTTCTGTTAGAGTAGGAACTTCAGTGCATACAAGCTGGAACATATAGAAAGCTAGCGTTAACTGTTTCTGGGAGAATATAAAATTCCGGAGAGGTCGAGTTGGCTATTATTTTTTTACAAAACCATGTGACGTAAGAATAACATTGGGAACGTTGTTACATGGCGAGCTGTGGCTCAGACGTTTCGCCTGGAGACGCGGCGTGGTACACACAGCTGAACATGTCACGTATGTTCTGTTAGATGGAAGCAAGCTGCGGTATTCTGTCATCCGCGGTAAAGACAGTGCTGGCCTGAGGTGTCTCGAGTATGGGGCTGCGCCTTGAAGTTCTGTGACGTAGGTATAAGGGAAACTGTACAGGCGCAACTTTCACCTGTGTTCGGAGGCAGCTCAAGGCTGCACTCTCTCCCGATCACGTCAGCACATGTGTCTAAGTGAACACGTATTTGGATAGGAATTTCTCAGAAATGAAGTATGAATGAGATGTCGCCGCTTGCGGGACCCGTGGGGGGGGGGGGGGGGGGGGGCTGCGGCTGTGCAAGGTTTGACAGCTGACAACTGGACGACTGCACCACATCATTGGCGCTGTCTGTGCGCTCTACTGAACAGGAGTTGGCAGACGGTGCTTTGGGGCATTGATTGAATTATTTTGCAAGCAGGTGTGTGGGCTGTGCTATGAGTTATTTCGACAGTTTACTAGTACTGAGGGTGTCTAGACATAACTGTGTTGAATTCTTTAGAAGGAGTGTGAATGTCTGTAATTATAACATTTGCATAAATTAGGAGTTGTTTGCGTGTCTGCAGAGCGTGTATTGTGAGCGCAATTGTAAGATGAAGAGTGTTTTGTCACAGTGTGATAAGTATATTCGATCTCTAAATAAAATGTTCGAAACTGAATAGAGTGGACTCCTTCCTTACTCTCCCCAGCAATGTAGCGCAGCCTGAGTAATTCTAGCATAATTCTCGCCCCTACAGACCACCACCTGGGATTAGGCCATAGGAGGGATGACAGTACCACCTGATGGCCGTAATGTGTACTATGTCAGTTGGACAGTAAATCTCGTGGTGGAGACACTGCCTGTAAAATAACGACTTGTGTTCAGATCTGTTTTCCCGCCATTTTGCCCCACCACCTTGGATGATGTCATCCGATGTGCACATTAGTACATATTAGTACAGGTTACTGCACGTTAGGACATCTTAGGCCGCCAACATGGGTCGGTAAGGGTTGAGGATCGTGGTGGAGACTTTAAGTATTTGATTCCAAGTCCAAGTGGATGTGGCATTGGTGAAAATTGATTCCAAGTCCTAGGTTCTATGAAGTCGAAACACGTGACTAATGAAGTAGCCAATAGGACTGCAGCATTCTAGGGGGGGGGGGGGGTACTAGGTCATGAATTAACACCAGGCTGATAGTGGGAAAATGTGGCCCTTCTCATTTCATCATTGAATATTTAAACTGTAAATTGACTTATTGAGTATGAAATGGAATTAAATACTTAGGTAATTGATAGGTTAGATGAGCGATGTTGGTGTCACTTGTGTTCAGTTAAATTCGTTAGCATATTTACAGAAGACTATGTCTGGTGCAAGTATAAAGGTGAGGACTTGAGGCTTGCTCAAGACGCCGCTGACGCGGTGCATGTTCGGTTATAACGAGTGCGAGAGAGAGAGCAGAGGATCTTGTGTGATCACCGGACTTCACGGTAGCGCCCTCTGGTGCCCACGATATGAACTAAGTCAGTTGGGCTCTGGAGCTCGTGGTGAACACACTGGGTGCCGTCATCTTGAATACTGGTACTTACATCATGATCTGACATCAGGAGAATGCCCTCTGGTTGCACCGATATGAACTAAGCCAGTTGGAGTCCACACCCAGTGGAGAACACACCTGCTTGAAATTGGTTAAATAATAAAGACAAGTCCTTTTTTCCCGCCATTTTCTTAGGTGTGACGCATTATCCTGATTCGCGCATTTTTCTGGGGGCGGGGGGCGTGGCACTTTCCGCCAAAATTCAAACTTCCCGTCAAAATCCGCCGTCTCGATTGACGTCACAGCCACCATCTTGTATGACGTCATCGCCGCCATCTTGGATAATGGTACTTTGGCGCCGTACAGAGGTTGTTCCAATACTATCGCTAGGCAATGTGAAGGTCTTGACTACCTTTAAAATCAAACGTAACCTCATTGCTAGGTGTGACACCTGAGTTAAAGATATACTGGGACGTTTCGGTATCTGAATGCTAGTGGTTTCTCTAGTGAGGTAGTTACCTCTTCCATCCATCCCTATCTGTGGTAACGCTTTGACTCTAACGACCCCATCGTAGACAAGACACTAAACCCTGAACTTTCTTCCTGTCATAAACTTCTCCACTGGAAACTTTGGAGACAATATTTTGGGAAGTCATTATTGCCAGGACCCAGCATGTACGAGGATTTGTAATTACATAAGACTGTACATATCAGTGACAACTGTATAAGAACCTTATTCCATGAATACATGCTTTGTCTTTTAGAACATTATTTTCATACATCTTCTGTGTAACAATTGAACCATATCAGACAAATATCATTGGTATCCTCGAAATACTGCATATTTACCTACCCCTTTTTTAATCTTTCAAATATCATTACAGTATTCATGATCCTTTCCACAATCGAGTGGGATTAACAAAAGCGGAAAGATGATAATGGGTTAACCTATGGGCATACTGCGTAGGATTGTGCTCATAATTGGCTTGAATATCTAAGAGGCAATGAAAGAAGCGAGGGAGTAATTTTCAAAAGAAATAAAGTACATTATTAATAGGCACTCGTAATCATGTCAGTAAGTCGTTGTATCCTTTGGGCTAAACAATACTGTACCAATACCCCTTATTTTGATATTGTTTTATTAGTCAACGAGTTTCGTCTTTCCAGGCCCAGAATGACACCAAGTCCCAATCGTGCATGTATAAGACGAGGCATAAATGTATCTGTTTTCGTAGATATCCTAATTTCATCAGCATGTGTGATCTTCAGATATGCTACAGCAACTGTCCAGACCGACAGACAGTCTGTAAGACAGAGAAAACGGTTGTGGATCTGTCTTGTTGGACCGTACCAGTCCAGGGAAATAAAACATGGACTAAAGAGAAACTGAAGAAGAAATTAAAAACATGGTAAATATAGTTCTATACAGGGATGTTAGATATAAAATGGACAGATGAAATACATTATGAAGAAATAAGAGATATGATATGCTGAAAATACACTCCTGGAAATGGAAAAAAGAACACATTGACACCGGTGTGTCAGACCCACCATACTTGCTCCGGACACTGCGAGAGGGCTGTACAAGCAATGATCACACGCACGGCACAGCGGACACACCAGGAACCGCGGTGTTGGCCGTCGAATGGCGCTAGCTGCGCAGCATTTGTGCACCGCCGCCGTCAGTGTCAGCCAGTTTGCCGTGGCATACGGAGCTCCATCGCAGTCTTTAACACTGGTAGCATGCCGCGACAGCGTGGACGTGAACCGTATGTGCAGTTGACGGACTTTGAGCGAGGGCGTATAGTGGGCATGCGGGAGGCCGGGTGGACGTACCGCCGAATTGCTCAACACGTGGGGCGTGAGGTCTCCACAGTACATCGATGTTGTCGCCAGTGGTCGGCGGAAGGTGCACGTGCCCGTCGACCTGGGACCGAACCGCAGCGACGCACGGATACACGCCAAGACCGTAGGATCCTACGCAGTGCCGTAGGGGACCGCACCGCCACTTCCCAGCAAATTAGGGACACTGTTGCTCCTGGGGTATCGGCGAGGACCATTCGCAACCGTCTCCATGAAGCTGGGCTACGGTCCCGCACACCGTTAGGCCGTCTTCCGCTCACGCCCCAACATCGTGCAGCCCGCCTCCAGTGGTGTCGCGACAGGCGTGAATGGAGGGACGAATGGAGACGTGTCGTCTTCAGCGATGAGAGTCGCTTCTGCCTTGGTGCCAATGATGGTCGTATGCGTGTTTGGCGCCGTGCAGGTGAGCGCCACAATCAGGACTGCATACGACCGAGGCACACAGGGCCAACACCCGGCATCATGGTGTGGGGAGCGATCTCCTACAATGGCCGTACACCACTGGTGATCGTCGAGGGGACACTGAATAGTGCACGGTACATCCAAACCGTCATCGAACCCATCGTTCTACCATTCCTAGACCGGCAAGGGAACTTGCTGTTCCAACAGGACAATGCACGTCCGCATGTATCCCGTGCCACCCAACGTGCTCTAGAAGGTGTAAGTCAACTACCCTGCATCTCTACGATCGTCTCCATGGGAGAATAGCAGCCTGCATTGCTGCGAAAGGTGGATATACACTGTACTAGTGCCGACATTGTGCATGCCCTGTTGCCTGTGTCTAAGTGCCTGTGGTTCTGTCAGTGTGATCATGTGATGTATCTGACCCCAGGAATGTGTCAATAAAGTTTCCCCTTCCTGGGACAATGAATTTACGGTGTTCTTATTTCAATTTCCAGGAGTGTATATAAACAGCTACCTTTATTGGATTATTGAAGAAGCTTATTGTTACATACTAATATGTACGTAGCTACTTAATTAAGCTGTGGAAGGTGTGAGGAAAGTGACAAATTGTGAAGTACAGCAAAAATTGAAATGCAAATCAAACAGGTATTGCTCATAAAACAAATGGAAAACAGCAGAAAGTCAGCTTCAATTGGCAGAGGTGCAGCTACCATCTACCACATCTTTCATTCGCTCTTTCCGTAACTGTCGAGCCTCATTTCGAAGTGGGGTTTCCCTCATACACAAAAATGCGTAGGTGACTCTTCCTCTCTCTTTCACTCTCCCTCTCTCTCACTCTCTGTCTCTCTCTCTCTCTTTCTCTCTCTCTCTCTGCCTATGTGTGTGTGTGTGTGTGTGTGTGTGTGTGTGTGTGTGTGTGTGTGCATGTATGTAGAAGCGTCAATGCAGTCATGTGAGTACTCTTCCATCTTGTGTTCTTGTATATTTGGTTTGCATATGACGTGAAACTTATTAAGTAGAAAGCTTGCAGCTCTCCTATCACGCTCATGATTCGCTATTACGAAACTTACATAACTGTAGAAAAAAGGCAGCTTTATACAGTTTGTCTTGGTTTTTTCTTTTACCGCCTATGTCCGTTTTTATTGTTTACATCGAATATTTCCGACATTTTCTGTGAACAGTTACGCATTCGCGGATGACATATGGCGTGAATGGCCATTAATCGTCATAAAAGTAGGGAATTCGTAAGAACAAGAGCTAGTTTTTTTTTATATTCGATCCCACAGTCCTTTGAAACTTCTAGATAGATATTATTTTTACCAAGACTTCGTGTTTAGATTTGATACGTTGTTTAGCCGGCCACTTGGCAACGTTTATGTAGATATAGAGTCTCGTAGGAAACAATTCTATCTTTTATGATTAGGTAAATGAAGAACTGTTGAAAAACCAAATAATAGTATACAATTAAATACAAATGATTTATTACTGTCGTTTTCTCAGTATTTACATATATTTCACACGCAGTAAAGTAATAAATACAACAAAATAAACAGTCTTCCACTCTCAGCTTATTTACATAAATATTTATAAGTTACATAATACTGTTGCAATTCGATTAAGCTGAATCAGGCTACGTCCTGTTACTGAGTCGAAGTTGTATGCCACTAATGGGCATCATGACAAAGGAGAAAGGATTGAACTCCATGGGCACCACAGTTTGGTCACAGCGCTGAACCTCATATTTGGACATCAGGTAGGCCAGTCCGATCTTGGTCTGCAGCAAACCCAGCCGCATGCCTGAAACACCCAACCAACAATTCAGTTTATGAAAGTCACTGCAGCACTGTTGTGAATGTAAGGCGTGCTTGATCGGACTTCATTCGTAACTATCCATGGCGCAAGCGCCTGAGGTCTTTTCATAGGGCACGACCAGGCAGAGTTTCAAATGACGACAAATAATTGTTCAGGCAACACCGTATTATTAATGTGTTCACTTGTAGACATTATATGGAGAATGGAAATGGGTTTAAATGTAAGGAGTAGTCAAATGAAAACACGACAGATGGGAAAAAGTAAGCAAATTCTTTATTGGTCGGTTGATTTGGGGCAGGGGACCAAACGGCGAGGTCATCGGTCCCATAGGATTAGGGAACGAAGGGGAAGGACGTCGGCGCGCCTTTTAAAAGGAACCATCCCGAAATTCGCCTGCAGTGATTTAGGGAAATCACGAAAACCTAATTCAGGATGGCCGGACGTGGGTTTGAAGCGTTGTCCTCCAGAATGTGAGTGCAACGTGAAACTATTTATTATTTAAAAAGAAATCACCATAAACAGTTAATACATTTTGTCCACTGCAAAACAAGAAGGTCTGTGCCTTCAGAGAAAAATGTTTCCGGTTGCTTGCGGAGCCACGATTGCACCCAGGGATGCATCTCTTCATCAGAAGTAAATTTTCGGCCATGAACGTCTTTCTTCTTCATGGCAACTTGTGCCAAGACTGTTTCGACTGGCTTGCGGTACTGTCGCAGGGAAGTCCGTACACATCCTCCATACAGTCCTGATCTCTTCCTACGGGATTTTCGTACTTCTGGAGCTCTGAAGAAAGATAGTCGTGGCCGTCGGTTTGCTTCGGAGGAAGAGGTACAGGTATGGGTACTATCGTGTTTCCGAAGGCCGGAACAAACATTTTTCCATGAAGGCGTTGACAGCCCTGTCTCACAGTGGGATAAATGTACGTATTAACAGTTGTGGCGATTGCTTTCGAAATAATAAACAGCTTACTTTTTTTTCTTTCATCTATCCCGTATTCATTTGACTGTCTCTTATACGAATAGTACCACGGAGGCTTAGTTCCTGGTGAAAAACGTGAGTAACTGTGCAGAAATAAAAACTATAAACAGTTTTAATATCGTGTTGCAATTTCTCAACCACTCACATGGAAATGAAGTACATGTGGTTCTTCTTTGCATTAATAATATTCTTCGAGTCAAAATTTATTGAGTTACAATGGCAGAAAAAAGGTCACGGGTAAAATTCTAGATATAATGTAATACAATATTTTTCTAACCAGACAAAGTGCATCACTTTGATACGATAACAAATAATTTTCCCAACGACGACTCTTTTGTAGCTACTCAGTACTCCCTTCTATTTACAAGTAGATAGATTTTGGCTATTAGTGCTTGCTTACATTCCTACAGTATGGACGTGATGAACTGGTGATATGCTTCATCTAGGTTCTACAATACCATTTGTAAACATGCTCATAAGGAGTACACTGAGGTGAGAAAAGTCGTGGGATACCTCCTAAATGCCCGACGTAGTGCAGCAACTCCACGTGGCATGGACTGAATAAGTCGTTGGAAGTTTCCCACAAAAATGTTGAGCCAAGCTGCCCCCTATAGCTGCCCATAACTGTGAAAATGCTGTTGGCGATGGATTTTTGGAACGAAATGACCTCCCGATTATGTCCCATAAATGTTCTATGTGATTCATGTCGGGTGATCTGTGTGGCCATATCAGTTGCTCGAACTATCAAGAATAGTCTTCAGATCAATCGCGAACAATTGTGGCCTGGTTCCTATTACACATAAATATTCCGTCACTGTTTGGGAACGATGAAAATGTAGCCGAACATCCAGAGAACCCACCCCATTCCATATCAGCACAGTCCACACCATTGTGGAGCCACCACCAGCTTGCACGGTGTCTTGTTCACAACTTGGATCCGTGGTTTCGTGGGGCCTGTGCTGCACTCGAACGTTACCTTTAGCTCTTTCCAACTGCAGTCGGCACTCATCTGACCAGGCCTCGGTTTTGCAGTCTTCTAGGGTCCAGCCGATGTGGATACGAGCCCAGGAAAGGCCGCTGCAGGCATTGTCGTGTTATTAGCGAAGGCGCTAGCGTCGTTGGTCTGCTGCCATAGGCCATTAACACTGTCCTAACGGAAACGTGTTGCTTGTCTGTTAGCACTGACAACTCTACGCAAAACGCCACTGCTCTCGTTAAGTGAAGGCCGTCGGCCACTGCTTTGCTCATGGTGAGAGGTAATGCCTTAAATTGGTAATCTCGGTACACTCCTGACGCTGTGAATCGCTGAATATTGAATTGCTTAACGATTTACGAAACGGAATATCGCATGCGTCTACCAGCAATTACCATTCCACGTTCAAAGTATGTTAGTTCCAGACGTGCGACCAAACCTTTTCACATGAATCTCTTGAGCACAAATGAGAGCTCCGCCAATGCACTGCCCTTTTATACCTTGTGTACGGGATATTACAGCCATCTGTATCTCGTGACTTCTGTCAGCTCAGTGTATATACCGATACGACAGTGTTCCGACTTACCTATGCAGTTTCGTGGTCCTTCTCCAAAAGGGAGGTATACGTAGGGATGCCTCTCTGCCTTCTCTTCCTCAGAGAACCTCTCAGGATTGAAGCGTTGGGGTTCTGGGAAATACTGGGGATCGTTGTGAAGACCGTAGACCGGGACGAAAACAGTCGCTCCCTCTTCAAGCTGAGGCCCGCCATCGGGGAACTTGTAGCGGCGCGTGCACTTCCGTGCCAGAATCGCTCCCGGTGGATACATTCTCAGCGTTTCTGTAAGATAAAAGGCGTGTAACTGATTAGTAATCATATTTTGACTCATTATGCCACCTGCAGGTAACAGTTTACTAATGCCCACGAGAGACTCTAGTAGTGTGCAAAAAACTTAACATTGACTACCAATGATATCAGCAACGCACAGGACACGTGGTCATGACATTAGGTATGAAATTTGAAATCGAGTTATGTGTCAAATATGTTACAGTAGTTAGTGACTTAGTGTGGTACTGCTGCTTGGGTTAGGAGTTGAGAAGCGGAAATTGCAATGAAAGTAGTTTCGACTCTAGAAACGTTCCAGTACAAACATCATATGAACTGTGATTGGAATTAGTACATCCTGACTAACACATTGTTATGATTCTTAATTTTTTACTCAAGGAAGGCACATGTTCCTATATATTACGTAGGACGATGGCAGTGTACATAGACAAGAGTGTCAAATTATACTTTAGACAATGAACACTGCAGAACGAAAACAGAAGCATATATTACGTTAGTACGAATATATGAAATCCAAACAAAGACCAATGACAGAAAACTGCGTTAGTCCTGCACAAATTGTAGAAGAACTATAAAAAATAGTACGTAAGGTAGACCAGTAGGAGGAAGAGTACAACACACACAATATCAACTTTTCTTTAAATTAGCCGTGGGACAAAGTGCCTCATTACAACATCGCACATGAGTTCCCTTCCAGTATATCTGAGGCAAAGCTCTTTCGAGTACGTAATGATTCAAAAATTTTTCGTGAGCTAAAACACGCAATCTGAAACGAATAGAATTTCAGAGCCTCACCTGATACTACTTTGTCGAGGTACGGCATCTCGGCAATGGCCTCGTACGTCAGCTGTCCGTTGTTCTTCAGCAACGTGTCGTCCACCTCCTCCTGCAGCCTCTTCTGCACGTCCGGGTTGAGGGCCAGCTCGTACAGCGCGAAGCTCATCGTCGTCGACGACGTCTCGAAGCCCGCCAGGAAGAACACGAACGCCTGCGCGGCCACCTCGTCTATCGACAATTCTGTAAGCGAGAGAAAGTGCCCTGTTAGCAAAGTGTCATGTAACCAAAGCAAGTTTGTGAAAAAATCAAATGGCTCTGACCACTATGGGACTCAACTGCTGAGGTCATTAGTCCCCTAGAACTTAGAACTAGTTAAACCTAACTAACCTAAGGACATCACACACATCCATGCCCGAGGCAGGATTCGAACCTGCGACCGTGGCGGGCTCGCGGTTCCAAGTTTGTCAATCATACTCCGAATGCAGCAGAAAATTAACTTTTCTTTTCCCTTTAGTGGGCTAGAAATCACTCCCCTCTGTACTGAGCAAGTAAAAGTTTGTGATTCTACATGTGAATCGCCTGAATTTCTTTAACAGTATGTTATACAACTGTTGGAGAACTTCATCGATTACAGCACGTATGTAATTGTGGAAATAATCAACAACAATAAGGGCAGAAACCTATGTAAATGGAAGAGAATAGTTACCTGGGGAAAATGATTGAAACAGTAACTTAACTGTCACCTGTCACACTTTATTACATTTTCACTTCACTTTTAAGAGATTTTAACCTCCACCATCAGGTGAATTCATGTGAATTAATGCTGCAATTATGTGTTGCGTTTACAACTTCGGAGGAACTTGTGGCAGTCTCTAGTGGTCAAAGAATCCTTTTCCTCTCGTGTACGTGATACTGCATGTGATGCAGCACGACAAAAACAGCAGGCTGTGACGACTGGAGACAGTGACACAAGTTACCCCAAAGTCGTAAACACAACACATTCGCGTCGTATAAGGGGCGATCAATAAGTTTCCGTTCGAAGGCCGTACAGTCCAGAATCGGAATGATAGTCAGGATAAATCGCCGTGAGTACTGAGGCAATCATCCCAGCTACACATCAGCTTGAAGATATCTGTTTGGTAAGACACCAAGTCCTGCTGCGGGAAGAAGTACGTAACTGCCTGTTGCACGTCCTCGTCCCACGTGAGCCGTCCACTCTTCAAGACTATTTTTAAGGAACCGAAGGCGTCATAATCGTGGTTCAGTATTCTGGAGGAATGGTAACCTGGCTATCTTCATTTCGGATCCTGCTTTGTTAGGTAAGGTCAATGTTTGGCTCATTACTTCTACCCGGCTACGGCAAGTATTCTGTCTCTGACGACTTCGGAGACACCTAAACGTCAGATGTAACTTCTTATCCATCCTTCCGAAGTACGAAATGATTCCCCATCGGAGAAGTATATATCCTAGTTATAGCTTTTCTTGAATGGAATGTTCAAGTAAGTGTCCTAAAAGGTGAGCACTGAAACTGGCGAAATTACCAAGCAAACTTTAGAAACAACCGAATGATAGTCGACATTGTATCTGATAAAAATATGGAAGAGAACAGGAACTTGGGCCTATAAGAAACAAAAAAAAAGTTACTTAACGGAAAAATGTTGCTTCTGCGACATCGAAAAAAAGCCTGCCTGAGACATGTAAAAGATGAAGCCGGGTGTTCGTCCATTTAACCCAGTAATTTCATTTTGTATTTTCTATATTGTTAACTTCTATGTATGACAAGTCCAATATCGTTTGTACGATGACACGGATGCTAAATAAATAAAATAAAATAAAAGCGCAAGTGAATAGAGTTTGGAAGACATTAGGTATGTTGGTTAACTCTGCAAAGAAGACCGAAGGACGTTGCGTATCGTAACAAAACATAATAATGTGACAAGCAGTTGAATGTCAAAGGAAAAGGCTTACAGTGTTGAAGTTACAGTCTGGCTGAGTAGACGTAATAAGTATTCCCTCTTGTTTCAAATAATCCAATGGCGTGGTCTAATTAATCTCATCATTGTTGAGGAACTTGTTCATTAATGAGAATGAAAAAAATGATTTACTTCAGATGCAACCCTTGAACGAAAACTTTGTTTACAAGATGAAATGTACTTTCTCACGTAAGAATCTACACGGGTAAACTGAGAAGTCAAGGATTTATGAACAATTACTTCAGAAATATGTTCCCTGATTAGTTATTGCCCTTCTTCGGTGTCACACAATACGTCAATTACGTTAAGGTATCATAACTTACTCCAGTTGTCGATGTCCTTGGCGCCGTCCTTGATTGCCTTCGCCTTTTCGTCATCGATGAAGCCCTTGTTCTTCAGCTGTACCAGCAGGTGCATGAAGTCGTTTCGCGTTACGTTGTACTTCTCTCTGTACTCCACTGTCTCTCTGACCATGTTTCGGAAGAATGCGGATACTTCTTCGGTTCCTGCTCCAACTCTGTGGGCAATACCGAGAGTTACACCGACGAAATACAGAATTTGCTGTGGAGTAACGGCTGACAGATTGGGGAGATCCTTTACCTGAGTGCCCTAGCGACAGTTGGAACGAAGGAGTGCATGAACTGGGCGATCCTGAACTTGAGCGAGGGTTCGAACGCCTTGCGCCCCCACTGTCGGAACTCGGCCTCCGGGTTCCTCTGGCAGTTGCACTCGACGCCGAAGGCGACGGACGCGATGATGTCCGTGGCGTACCTGGCGGACACCTCCCGCATCTCCACCACCTCCCCACGGCTCGCTGGATCTGCCAGTACATCAACCATCTCACGGCCGCAGTCTTGCATCGTCTAGAGAGATAATCACATATCAATAAGCTGAGTGTTAAAGAAACGAAGTCCTGGACCAAAGTGCAGTTTTCCCCATTTAATTTTCTGTTCCACCAAATGAGTGACAGCGTGTGAAAATACAGGGTGATTCAAAAAGAATACCACAACTTTAAAAATGTGTATTTAATGAAAGAAACATAATATAACCTTCTGTTATACATCATTACAAAGAGTATTTAAAAAAGTTTTTTTTTCACTCAAAAACAAGTTCAGAGATGTTCAATATGGCCCCCTCCAGACACTCGAGCAATATCAACCCGATACTCCAACTCGTTCCACACTCTCTGTAGCATATCAGGCGTAACAGTTTGGATAGCTGCTGTTATTTCTCGTTTCAAATCATCAATGGTGGCTGGGAGAGGTGGCCGAAACACCATATCCTTAACATACCCCCATAAGAAAAAATCGCAGGGGGTAAGATCAGGGCTTCTTGGAGGCCAGTGATGAAGTGCTCTGTCACGGGCTGCCTGGCGGCCGATCCATCGCCTCAGGTAGTTGACGTTCAGGTAGTTACGGACAGATAAGTGTCAATGTGGTGGCGCTCCATCCTGCTGAAATATGAATTGTTGTGCTTCTTGTTCGAGCTGAAGGAACAGCCAATTCTCTAACATCTCCAGATACTGTAGTCCAGTTACAGTAGCACATTTTAGCATCAACTGACGCTGACGCCTAGTCAACAGCGCCTCAAGCGAACAAATGTACAACTAAATGAAACTTTATAGCTCCCTTAATTCGCCGACAGATAGTGCTTAGCTCTGCCTTTTGTCGTTGCAGAGTTTTAAATTCCTAAAGTTGTGGTATTCTTTTTGAATCACCCTGTATAATAAAACAAAGACAAGTGTAAATAATGGGGCAAATGTACCAAACATTAGCATGTTATTGGGACGCTACAGAATACGTTGGCACATAAAGTGCTCCAGTATTAACTCAAAGGTAGGACAGATTTAGGAAGATCACACCATCGGTTAACTGAAGCGTTCGAGCAGTCACAGAGGGGGACGTAAGCGACAGTGCTAATGGATGATATTGACTATAATGAGTGCTTAAGGCAAGTTTTGGTTGATAGGCAGACACTGCCTTTTAGACGAGAACAACCTTTCATGCTTCAGCCAAACTTTCTCTATTTCCTTCTGAATCTTCCGACAAAAGTGAAAGAAGTGGACATTAGGCTCCAGCTGATAGGCTGAATGAGGAACTAAAGTCTTACTCAGGCTTATCCTGGCTGCAGTATAATTCATTTCGTCGTTTCGAAGGTAATCTGTATTTGCAGTTTTACGTTTAGTATTCCATGATATTTCTTCCCAGTTCACCATGTGTAGAAACAAGAAACCGGAGTGTGATCTTTTCAAGTATTCGGGAACTTCATTTTCCTACGCTCGAAATGCACTTGATAATACTCCCAAGGTTCCCGTCACTGATGTTTGCGAATATTGCTGCATAAAACCGCAATTTCGCTTACTGTGTTTACAGCTACTTCAAGTAGCTCGCTCTTCTGGAATTTATTCGATGATCAGGATATGCACATGATATAGTATCTTAGGTGCAACATTTGCAGTCTAACTGTCCAAGTCATAATCTGTGCTTGATACTCCGATATTTATCGCTGTCTGCAGAATCTCCCCATGCATTCGGTGAGTGGCTAACACCATTTATGATATGTAGCATTTGTGTTTCCAGATCGTCAGGGAGTAGTTATTTGCTGCGATGTTGAAGATCATAGGAAACACGAGGTCGCTCACGGCAAGAAACTGCCATCTGACATTCGGTGGATGCTATATACTGCATAGAAAACGAATGTATAATCAGTAGTGATCCTTTCTTCTGGAGCCAGAGTCCTTCACTACAATTAATTCGTACGACCAATTGCAGTGATTTGACTCATAAGAAGGTAAATTGCACTACTGGCTCTTTGCTGTAATTCTACCAATGTCTCTCGATGTTGACTAGTATCAGGTTTTATAACTTTAGGTGACGCAACAAGATGTGTGCATGTCAATTTTGTTTGAACTTTTCGTGATACTAACGCAAGAAATGGCTACTAATTGTTATTGGGAATAGGTGTAAGGTGTACGTTATATACAGTGCTCAGGAACTACTGACCTGGCACATCATTTTCAGCTTTCCTGACGTAAACGTGGGCGTCATCTTGGCCCGCATCCTCTTCCATTTGGCGCCATTCATGAAGAACAGGTTGTGATTCAGCGGTTCTTGTTCGTTGTGAGGGACTCCTCTGTCGCGGAACGAATCGAAGTCCTTGACCAGCAGCAGCCGGATGAAGTCCGGATCCCTCAGGACCAGTGTTGGTACACCGAACTGGTACATTCCCACGTACCTCTCACCTGCAGAACAGGAAAAACAGGTTAGTTAATATCCCACCTACAGAAACAGGCAATCTGCACCTACGATACATGTGTAATGTAAAGAAGGGATTAAAAAGGTACCGCGCAGAATACAGATTGGAAAATTTCAAGCTGTTCTAACAGATCCGACATTATCTCTGACTACTTTCGCAACTCTGTCAGTGGAGGCTATGTCCCACCTGTATATGCTATTGTGTCTCTGTCACTGCAATTGAAAATGACGGGGTAACCATCATCACTTTCAATTGGAAAGAAACAGAGCCTGTAAATTTCACCGCAGTTTATGTTGATCAGTGAAATTATATTATATTAGGTAAACTTTTCATTCCAACAGATGCACAGTTAGGAGAAAATCCAGAACGTAAAATGTGCCAGGAAACAGGAACACGCAATAAATATCTACAAAAAAAGAGATACACTGATATCCCTTCCACATATCCCTACTCATTGGTTCAAATGGCTCTGAGCACTATGGGACTTCTAAGGTCATCAGTCCCCTAGAACTTAGAACTACTTAAACCTAACTAACCTAAGGACATCACGCACATCCATGCCCGAGGCAGGATTCGAACCTGCGACAGTAGCGGTCGCGCCGTCCCAGACTGCAGCGCCTAGAACCGCTCGGCCACTTAAGCCGGCTATCCCTACTGAAATGCTCCTTATGGATGTGAAATAAGTCAAAAAATCCTAAATATAATTTCATTTAAAAGATAATGGCGAACTTGACACAGAACATGTAAATGTATGTGATAATTCTTAGGCTATTGGGATTTATATCAACGAAGAGAAAAAATCATTTTATAACTATTATTTACAATGATTGCATTACTGCAGTGAAATTGTACGGAAGTTACATTGTACGCAGTACTCGCATTATTTCATATCATTAGTAACATACGAACTTCTTTCGGCTCTGCTAAAAAATTCGTCAGTGGACTAGAAGGAGTTGGACACCACTAAATCCTTTAGGCTCCTGTTAAATTGAGCTTTATCAACAATTAAACTTTTTATGGCTACTGACAAGTTATTGAATATGTGTGATTCTGAATAATGGACACCTTTCTGGACAAAAGTAAGAGACTGTAACTCTTTGTAGAGATTATTCTTATTTACTGTAGCAGAAGTTAGTAACCCAAGTCACCTAAACGGGCCGCAGCAGTACTTTGTTGAATTCACAGCACAATAATTGTTATTACACTTTTTTTTGTGTTGTAAAGCTTTAGCTTGAGTTGATGAGTTATCACAAAAAATAGCCCCGCAGGACATTATAGCGAAAAAGTAAACAAAATTATGGTAGCTTTTTTATTTTTATTCATTTACGTCTGACAACGTTTGCATTGCAAATGGAGATTTGTTTAGGTGTTTAAGCCTTTATGTAACATTCTCCTCCAGTTGAAATTATTATCGATCTGTAATCCCAAGAATTTAAGACTGGTGTCATGTTTTAGGCATATACTGGCGGAAAACATCTTACAAGTTCTCAATTGCTTGCGGTGTCTTTTCAAAGTATAATGACAAATAACTTGCTAGTAACCAATTATTATTGTTCCTGAAAATTTCATTAACCAGTATTTCTAAGACTATACTTGAATATCTACATATCACAACGTTAGTATGATCCAGAAATAAAACAAACTTGGCATTTGGTAATGTTACTGATGAAACGTCATTGATATACACAAGAAAAAGTATGGTTCCTAATGTAGAAGCTTCTGGGATGTCACACGTAATTAGTTCCCAGGTGAATGACAGCTTAATATAGGTCTCTTCCCTATTGACACCCTTTGTGTTATCAAAGATGCAGGGTTTGAAGCACTTACAGCGTTTTCTGTTGTACCGTAACATTCTAATTTACTTAGGAGATCAAGCGATTTAAACAAATACCTTTTACAAACTAAAAAGATACCAGTAGCCCGTTTGGTATTTCGACAGCCGCTCTGATTTATCCCGTATCGTGAGCGACTGCATGTCAAAAGCACGTGGTTGCTTAAATTGTGTGGAGCTATCACATTTGTCATTATTTTCGACCCCTGAAAATTTAGCATGTTGACCAAGCTGTGTACTCCAATCGTTCTCCACTATGAGTGTGGATAAGACGTTCCACCTCGCCAATATTGACCAGCTTACTATCATCACCATTATTTAATTATCTATTTATTTAACCTGATCTGATTAGGGCCATCAGTCCCTCTCTTACATCGGACCAGTGTTCCACACATGCAGCATTTCACACATCAGAGTTACATCATGACAATAGTTTAAATAAAAAAAATAGATTACTCCAGTGACAATATGAAGGAAGAGTAATGACTAAGACCTAATAAAGTAAATGGTGGCAGTATTTTTACAACAGGTGCTATACATACAAAATTATGATAAAAGCAATAATAGTAACAGTAAAATTAAAAAATCAAATAATAATGATAAACATGAGAAAAATTGGCAATAGTAATGAAGACTTGTGCTGATGTACATTAATATCTTGGTGTGTAAAGTAGATGTTTACTAGTATAGCGAGTTTTGGGGAAGGGAGAGTTAAGGAGGGGGAAAGAGGGAAGTAATGAGGTGAAGTGCAGTCATGTACAGAGGAAGGCATTATTGTTACTTAAGTAGATACGTCATTGACTGTTTTTTGAAGCCGGCCGTGTTCTTAAGTTCTCTAACATAGCAAGGGAGGTTACTCCAGAGTCGGGTTCCCGCTACTGTAAAGGACTTGGGGAAGGTGACTGAGCGATGCAGTGGAACAGAGAGGATTTTATTATGATGGGAACGTGTGTTTCTGTCATGTTGTTACGACATAAGCGACAAGGACGAGGAGAAATATGAGGGACAGTGTACGTTTATAAGGCAGTAATGAGACAGAGTGTATGGAAATCTCTGCGTTTGTCTGCACGCAGCCAGGACAGTTTTCCGTATGCTGGTGAAATGTGATCAAAAAATGTGGCATTCATGACCAGTTCCAGATGTCGCGAATTTTCCTGAGAGAGGCCTTGTAGGATAATATCGCTGATTGGGAGTATAAGCGTTTGTACTGATTTCTTTTTCAGATGGAAAGGGAAGAGTTTTTTATATTTTTGTAGGACATGAACGGATGCTGATGCTTTTTTACACACTGCAGTTACGTGCTCTGTCCAATTTAGATTTTCATCTATTATTAGTTGGTTGGTTGGTTGGTTTGGGGAAGGAGACCAGAGAGCGTGGTCATCGGTCTCATCGGATTAGGGAAGGATGGGGAAGGAAGGCGGCCGTGCCCTTTCAGAGGAACCATCCCGGAATTTGCCAGTAGTGATTTAGGGAAATCACGGAAAACCTAAATCAGGATGGCCGGACGCGGGATTGAACCGTCGTCCTCCCGAATGCGAGTCCAGTGTATTATTAGTCCCAAACTCTTTACTGAGGGAGAGAAGTAATATTTGTTCCATTTAGGATAGGAGATGGTACGGAATCTCGATTTTTTGGGCTAATGAGCTTAGAGTGACCAACAAGTACCGCTTGAGTTTTAGATGGGTTTAGTTTTAGTCCTATGTCCTGCGCCCATTTTGATAGTGCATCGAGGTCAGTATTGAAATTTTCAATACCTTTCTTAGGATTGCTTGGTTTCGCACTTAGATATAACTGAAGGTCATCAGCATACATATGATGTTTACAATAGGTCAGTGAGCCGTGGCGGCTCATGTCGATAGTGCCACTCTGGTGGTTTATCTTTCCTGCCACGGTCAGGGCGGTAAGCAGCGCCCTCTGGGGCCTACGCGAGGAGTAACGAGGCGAGGTCCTGTGGGGGGGGGGGGGGGGGGGAAGACGGTTGTCGTGTTGACGCAGCGAGTGTGGGACCGGACCTAACGCATGGAGATATACAAGTTGGCTCTGAACGGAAGGCGCCGTAGAAAGCAGCGGGGAGCGAGCGTTCTGTAATTTGTGTGGAGGAGTAACGATTTTTGCATTGGATGTCCCAGTGGTTCCCGAGAGTTGCGGTGGCTGTTTTCGGAGAAGAGAATTTGGTAAGAGCTTGTGTCTACACTCTTTTCCGTACGATGTTGCTGCCTGCCGTTATAAACGGGTGAAAATCAGGCGCTTGTATTGACTATACGGGAACTGGTGATGTAAAATTACATTTGTGATTGATCTCACTTGTACTGTGACAATTTAGAGGCGAAAACTGTGGTGGTTTCATTAGGTCTGGTTATTTGCTGTGCAACAAATGGAGTCAGTTATTTGGGGTAACTGAGGGAGCACCATTATGATGGTCTAAGTGATACGTTCTCCACGTTTTGTTTATGGCTTTCGGAATCGAAATCGTGGGGGAGGGGGGGGGGGTACAGGTGTGAGTAATTTGCTATTGTATTGATGGTTATGTTGTAAAGACTGTTCTCTGGTGTGTTAAATCACGCGCTGATTTGTAGCCAATCTAAGCAGAAGTTACCATTGCTACTTGCTTATGTGCTACTGTCCTTATGATTGGCGTGGTTTGTCTTTTGATTGTGGGTGTGCTCACGTTAAAAAAAATTACGGCTACTATTCATAAGGGTTGTCTAGTAATGAAGCTGCTTAAGCTTTTATCACATGCTGGTCTGTTTGCCTATCACATTGGCTTTCTATGCAGTAACTGAAGGAATGTGTTTGGTCGTTCAAAATTGTAGGCTGACTAGTATCTGAACTGGTGATGAGGTTAAGGGCGACATCAGCATCCCGCAAACCCGCACGCTGAGCGTGGTTAAATGTTCCGCTATTGGGAAGCTATCTCTCTGTTCTTGGATTTTGTAAGGATACATGATGAGTGCATCGCTGTAGTTTTTCGCGTGCTAAATTGCGGGGTGTCGGTGCCGTCCTAGGGCTAGACTTGTGATGTATGTTATGTTGAAAGGGAATTAACTGTACCAAATTTAATAGAGCTTTTAGTTTGTTTCAGGTCTGTACATGGAATGATGTTGATATTTTGTCGATTGCGGCCATAACTTCCTGTGTGGAGAGATCCTCTGAGGGACTTGTATTGTACTGTTGCAGTGGAGTCCATCTGAAACGTCCTGCTTAAAATTTGGGACTGCAGCTCTCTGATGTTATATATTACTGTTTAATCTTAAATGTCTTGGATGTAATATGGTTGTTGAGGATTATGTAATTAATTTGGTCGGTGGTTCCTTAAAGGAAGTATTTCGTTTTAAAATATGTTCTCGGTCAGAGCCTATTTAAATATGATATTAACTCATCATTCAAATTTTCTAGTCTTGCTTTCTTAAAAGGCTTTCAGTTAAATGATTGCTATTTGCCTGTTTAAATGTTTGAGTGACTTAAAGGAAAATAATATTATTTTGTAATTTGTACTGATTGTTCCTTTTGGGTAATACCTGACTTATGTGTTCAATAAATGAGTGTCTAGTCAATGGTGATGTACTGTTCTATTGCTAGCCTACCTCTTCCACTCCACAACCTATTGAGCTGCCTTGTGTCGAAATTGTGTTCAGAACACCCCTCTGACCTGACACCTCAGTCAGAACCGATGACACATGATTGACGTACAGAGAGAAGAGTATAGGACCTAATACTGAGCCTTGGGGAACGCCTGACACTACCTGCCGCCATTGTGATTTTATATTCCCGGACAGGACGCGTTGCTGACGAGACGTCATGTATGAGCGAAATCATTGCACTGCCCTTGGTGAGAGGAATCGTGGTGTGTGAAGCTAACGTACAGTATGTTTAGACACAAGTAACCCCTTACTTTGTACGTGTGGTGAGTGTAGAGCGGGGCTCACCTTTGAACTGGTTGTAGATGTCCTGTACCACGAACTCTAGGCGGGTCTGGCCCAGGAAGCTCCGCCTGAGGTTCCCGAACGGGATCTGCGGCTCCGCCTGCGGCACGCCCCGGCTGCTCCAGTAGGTGAAGCGGCGCGAAAACCACGCGTAGGCGGCGCCCGCTGCCACGAGCAGCACAGCCAGTAAGTCGTTCAGCCAACAGCCCAGCAGCGGCTCCATACTGACGGCGATGCACAGTAGCGGATCCACCTGCTAGCTCTCACTGAAAGCGGCCAACGTGCTGCAACAAAAGGGATTCGCAATGAAGGTAGCTGAGAAAGGATAATTATGGACAAAGAGCAGCATTTTACTGTCCTGCGCACTGTCAAAACTTGTGAGAAAATATAATCCGAAATAAATATGGATAAACAGTTAATTTTATGTACCCTTGTTTGAATACATCCTGGGTGTGCACATGCTTTTCGTATTCTCTAGAAAAGCACTTAACATTATTATTAGAAACTGTTAGATGGTTCCAGATTTCCGATGGGATCGATTGAGGCTGCTGGGAGCAGAGGAGCGTGCGTGTGTGAAGGAAGGCACATGCACAGACTTCCGCTAGTTCGAAGGAGGAAGAAGGCACGCCACGGTAGACATCTTGTGTAGAATGATGGTATGTCGCTTTTGGAACTTTTGAAACTTTTGGTTATTGGAAACAAGGGAACTGGTTTCGGTTTCACCCGATGAAGTTGTTCTAGAACCTCGTAACACTGTGTTGTGAAGCTGATCTAAGATAGGGAGAAGTATGGACAGTGCCGGTAACGAATAAGTTAATATGGTTTGGTGGAAATAAGGCACGATCTGTAACCTGCTGTATTGATAGAGGAGGACTTCTTGTTCTGACAGGGAGGCCTGAGAAGTTTGGTACAATTATTACAAAGACACGACCGGTTCCAGGGGTGAGTAGATGTTAAGTAATTTTAAGGACGGTTAGTCTGTACGTGCTACTTTGAAGAAAGTTATCTTTTCTGTTATTGTAACATCTCACTGTGCACGGTTATATAGTATTCAGGAATTTTTCTTGTTTGAGGACTGTGTATATTGGCAAACTGTATTAATTATAGGAAATAGTGGAGAGCTCAGGTTAATATGTTGATAACTGTTGCTGGTAAACTGGATGTTATAAACTGCATTTCCTTTGGTTGACTAACTGCAAATGATCGCGTGAGAACTTGAGCTCATCATTTTCTGTCTGAGCATTGGTTAAATTATTTATCAACCACTCTCATAAAATGCGTATGAAATCCCATGGCACTTAACTGTTAAGATTACCAGTCCCTAAGCTTATACACTACTTAACCTAAATTATCCTAAGGACAAACACATACACCCATGCTCGAGGGAGGACTCGAACCTCCGCCGGGACCAGCCGCACAGTCCATGAGTGCAGCGCCCAGACCGCTCGGCTACTCCGGCGCGGCGACCACTCTCATAAATGCTTCTGGCAGACTGATTTTACTTGTGGAAATTTAATGGCAAGTGTCATCTGGAATTGTTAATTTATAGATTATTGTAAAAGAACTGTCTTCTAGTATTGTCTGAGCTTTTTTTCATTTCAGCTTAAGGGACTGAAAAACAACTCTGTTCAGTGGAGGTTGTTTTAGCAAATTGTATTAATATTGTTGTTTAAATTTTTTGGGGTATTTTCTTTGCATAAGGACTTGTAAGTGAATGTTAGGAAACAAAACAGAAGGATTTCAGTGCTAGATGAAACTGATTAACTAATGATTGTTGGATCTTAACTAAAGGAAAAGACTAAATCTTGGATTTAGCAAAATAAAAAAAAAAAGTGGGGAACGGTGTTGACTGTGCAGCCAATGTGTAGAAAAGGCTGTTGAGTTACTGAAAATTAATAGACTTTTGTAATAAGGACTGTACGACTTTCAGTGTACAACCAGTCCGCTCTACTTCCCCACTAAATCTGTGTCTTTGCTAATCACTGACACTGAAACAATTTAAAATCCCAGAAAAATGAATGCAGCTTCTGAAAACGTACGCAGAAATCCCTGATTTTAGAGTCATGGTATAAAAAAGTCTGTTACAGATGTTCTTTGCTATTTCTGGTGTCAAACTGGGAGATGCTACTCCCTCTTTGCTTTTCAGCGTTACAGAACACATTATCAGGAAAATAAATTCGACGCCCCTTCGAAGGAAATTAGCGAACAGCTTTTAGCATACTGTTGTTTGCAAATGACATAGTAATCTTAGTTGAGAATGGCCACAGAAATATTTCACACAGTGCAATATTGTACAACAGCTTACTTGCTAGAAGACTGCAAATTAATAAAGATAAAACCAAGTACTTTGACATTTCATGACAAACTAATGCTATGCATATCTTAAAAATACGTATGCAAAAAGATGAAAAAGCAAAAGATTTTACTTAGCTTGCAACCATGATAAATACAGAAAACAATAACGAATAAGGGATGAAAATAAGAATACATAAAGCAATTATGTGTTATCTTCCAGTGTTAGACATAATAAAAAGCAATCTTAACACAAACGAATTTAGGGATACACAGACAGGGTGACTGATTTTATGCAACCCACACTACGTCTGTGTCAGGAACAGTACGCAGAAAGGCGACAGTCATGTACTCGATATAAGTTTCCACTCTGAACTTTGGGCTATTATTAGAAAACGGAATCGTACAGTAAAAATTACAAGTGAGGATTGGCCGTGAGTTAGTTGTTTGGTTGGTTTAAAGAGGGGGGGGGGGGTGAAGGGACCAGACTGCTTGGTCATCTATCCCTCGTTCCTGTGAAAAAACTCCACGAGAGAAATAATAAAACAAATAAAACTTACCTTACAAAACCTGAAGAAAAGAAAAACCACAAGGACTACAGAAAGGCAACAAATACTACAATTGACCAGATACGACAAGAAAACCACAGAGAGTCGCAAGAAACAGGTAGAAGGGATTAAAACAAGAGTGCAGATGACCGTGACTGGCTGATCACGAGAGTAAAAAAGGATAAAACAGCCACTTTGCAACACATCAAAACGTCCAGGCTGAAAGCACTAGGGTAGAGAACAGAGACTGACAAACGACTTAGCTGGAATGATAAAACCCCCTCCACGTACAAAACGTAAAACGAAATCAGTCGACGAGGCGTTGTCAGCTAAAAATAAGGATATAGAGTCCGGTAGCTGAAAATTCCGTCACAGGTCTGCTAAAGTGGGATAGTGCAACAGAATGTGGGCCACGATATTTTTAGACCAAAATATACCTCACACCTGTCATATTTATACAAGTTTCCCCAATTTTTCTTCGTGTTATTACCGCCGTAGTCACAAAGGTTTTGTATGTCTCTGTAAGTTTATTCCACGGTTCAGACGTTATATAGCGGAAAGTTGTTACTTACACATTTTTCATTTTGACATCTTCTGTTTATGTCGTTGTTCCCAATGGTAGAACACACTTATAAGCCAGCGTTTGTGAATGAATTACTCAAAATTAGGTACTGTGAAGGGAATATGCTTACAGAGACATTCAAAACCTGTATGGCTGCACAGCTTATTACACAAAGAAAGAATGGAGTCACTTGGATAAGTATTCTAGCACTTGGTCCAAAAATAGGGTGTAACTCATGGCCAGTCCTGACTGGTATTTTTACAGGATGATTCCGTTTGATAACAGTCGCCCAAAGTCCTAGAAGTAAACTTATACCGGTTATGTGCTTATTGCTTATGTGGCCATTGTTCCTGATATAGGCATAAAACGAATCGGTAGGGGCAGCTGAATCACCATTCATATAGAACTCTTATCATTGCAGTGCCGTCGTGCACTTGTGATATTTGGGCATTAACAAAATCAGAATTGGTGGAATCAAAAATCTTAGAAAGGAATATCTTGATAAATGTACCAGGCTTGGAGCTTTAATAGTGGCAACTATTTATTTACAGCTCGTACAAAATAGATATGTCTTTCAAAGTTTTACTGACGTTCAAAGCATTGTGTATAGCCCGTTGCCAGCGATGAGGAAGTCGTAGGATACGCTTAGCAGTACCAGCTGTATTGCCCGACGAATTTATAGCAGTTCTGAAGTGAATGCCGTGAAGTGTTCCTTAAATTTAGAAATCGAGTTGAACTCACGAGGGCTTAAAACACGGTAGTGTAGTAGCACTTAGCAGCCCCATCAGTCAAACAAATCAGTAATAGCTTATACTGTACGTGCTTGAGCATTGTCCTGCAAAATGATGGTCAGGTCCTGCAGAAAGCGTCATCACTTCTGTCTCTAAGCTGGTCGTAGGTTGTGTTCCAAAAATAAACAGCATAGAGACAGAAGCGATGACACTTTCTGCAGGATCTGACCATCATTTTGCATGACAATGCTCAAGCACGTACAGTGCAAGCTGTTACTGATTTGTTTGACCGATGGGGCTACTAAGTGCTATACCACTTACTGCACTCCCCTGACTTAAGCCCTCGTGAGTTCAATTAGATTTCCAAACCGAAGGAAACACTTCACGGCATTTGCTTCAGAACTGCTGCAAATTCGTCGGGCAATAGACGGCGCCGCTCGAACTGTCAACACAACTAGCACTGCTAAGAGTATCCTACGACTTCCACATCGCTGGCAACGGGTTGTACACAATGCTTTGAAGGTCAGTAAAACTTTCAAACAAGTACCTATTTTGTATGAGCTGTAAATAAATAGTTGCCACTATTAAAGTTGTAACCCTCGTATTTGGATGAATCAATGATAAAATACAGCATAATGGAGAAGCTACCAGACATAGAAATCTATGGTTTAAATGAAAGCTAAACATCTAAAATTAAAACTATGACACGTTGTCGGCTTGACACTCACTTTGCCGTCCGGAAAAAAACGAAAATTCGCCATGTGTGTTCAGAACATACTCTAGAGCGAAGACCCATTTAAAAAACTAGAGTATGTCTCTTTGATGTCAGAGTGAGTATCAAAAATTCTATTAGTGAGGAACAGGGAAATTAAAAGCCAATGAGGAACTACCTTGCAAACGAGTGTGAAATCAAGAGCCATGGTTTGTGAAGTTTCTTGCTAACAATAATAATATCCTTATTTCGGACTGGCCCTACTAACTCTTATCAGTTCGCAATGCCACTCATGTCCCATCTAACACGGAAACGCCTAATATTTCACAAACACTTCAAGATACGATTACAAGACTTTCCACAACAGATACTCGTAGTATGAGCAAGGGTGGGCCTTACCTGGTACGATCCACTCTTTTAACTTATCAATAAATATACTGAAACATTAAAATTTTTCTTCAAATGATACAGCGCACTGCAAAAATTACGGAAGGATGTGTACAATAATATAACTGTAGATATAGTTGCAGAATAAGTTTCCTTTAATTTACGTCTATGGTCACAAACTTTTTGTTAACACATTACCGGTTTCGGTCTTTAATGACAATCATCAGATCTGTTTCATGAAACAGATCTGATGATGGTCATTAAAGACCGAAACCCGTAATCTGTTAACAAAAAGTTTGTGACTATAGACGTAAATTAAAGGAAACTTATTACATATACGGGTCACTGTTTTTTCGCGACGATGTCGCAGCTTGTGAAAGATAGTTGCAGAAAATTCTCCGCTTTATTTAAAGTCATCAGTATTTAGGATAGTTTCATACCGTCCTCGATATCTTCCTATCTTCTGCGTAAAACATATCGAGTAAATATTCTAAATGCGATGACTATTAATCCACTTTGACCCATGTTATCTGATATTTCGACAGCAACAAGTATCAAAGCGCACAAAGCGCAAAAATAAGCTTTGCTTAACGGGTTTCTGAAAGTTGCTGTTTTGTTTGAGAGGAAATAAAACCACTAACGTATATTAACAATACATTAAATAACACGCCTAATCACAATCACATGTAAAAAACATTCTGACATCTAGCGCAGTTTATAATATTGAAAAAGCTACTGTCCTGTGGGGAAGTCTCTATAGCACTTAACACAACATGTCCAGGTTTTCTTTTCAGCGTATAATAAACTTGTGCTGCGACATAAAAACACCTATCCATGTTCTGATATTGTTTGAACAATGATATTACGGTTTTAGCCATGAAACAACAAAATCAGTAATACAAACACAAAAACATATACAAATATGGACGATAACGAAAGAAGGAGATAAAGTTTACGGCGGTATCGGTGCGGTGCTTCGTCTCACTTACTTTGCACTTGCTGAGTTTTCTCGGCGATATTGTTCTGAAATGCCAGTCAACAGAACGGTCCTGCTTGCTGCCAGTGTTTCCAGTCGTCGTCCAGTGACTACTAAGAACGAGCAGCACGGGCGGCTGTTTTATAGCGGATGAAGGTCACACAGAGCCGGTACCACCGTGAGTTAGCGTTCTGCGCGGATTCTCCCAGCTCAGGGCCAGTGGCGGACTTCAACCTCGGCTTTATCACTGGTGTGACTCAGTGGTCTTATTTTGCGTGAACTCTGTACGTATCGTGTGAATCCTGAAGTACCTATATCTTGAAACTCGAGACACAGCGGTTATCATAGAGATGAGTCAGACTGCGTCAAACGCAAGTGGGATTGCAAATATCGCAGATAGCTGATGCAACGTGTTTCGAACTGTTAAGAGTGCTGTGAAAATATGGTTATTGTTTTCCTCTTATAGCGACCTTTTACCCATATGTAATAATGATACTTTTTGCAAGTGAAGTAAGACGTAGAAAAACTATGAGAAAAGCTTGTGTGACTATCAAATGCATTGAGATAGCGTTTTATGCTAACAATTACAAAAATGAAAGTTTAAAGAACAAAGACAATAATGATGTATTTGAAAAATGAAAGATATTATTGTACTGATAAGTGTTTATCTGCGGTTTTCAACCTACTTATACAGTTCTCTCTCTCTTTCTCTCTGTCTGTCTCTCTCTAGGGATGGGGGGGGGGGGCCTCTCTCTGTCTGGTTGTCTTCTGAAGCGTAATTACGTACACTGCTTATCCAGATGTGCAATAAAATATAATTTTCTGAGCTGTGTAAAGTAGATAATAAATTAAAGTGCGAGTTAAGTTTTATTTGTAGAAATGTTAGACCTTTATCAAATAATCCCAGTTTTCAGAATTACAGCACTGTCTGCAGCGGAGAGAAAACAGCATCGCTAAAGCGCTGCAGTCCGCCGCCATTATGCGGTACATTTAAAATTGACATTATTTTTTTTACAGGCGCATTAGTATCAGCATAGATTACTTAATAATTTTTCTTCTAGCAAAGCTGGAGCTCTGGACCAGGAAGTTAAATGATAAATATTCCCGTTGTTTTAAGGTATTGCGTAGAACTAGGCCCTGGCCTGTACTACATTTAAAGGAGGACGACATCCATTACAAAAAGTGAGCATTATATTTGACCTTGCACGATGGAAAGGGACAGCTAAAAGCATATTTATTTTCACGAATAATTATGAAGGTGCATTTGGCTATGTTTTAATGTTTTTGTTAGATGTAGTTCGTATGTGGCTTACAATTCGCATAGCGTTGTTTTCATTGTTTTATCAACTGTAGCAATATTGCGTCACAAACAGACAATTTCACTGCAGTAGTAACAGCAGTCTTTAATTAACATAAAAATAACAAACTAAAATATTAAAATGGTTTCCAAAAATATGTAATACATAATTTAATCAGAGTATTGACATATTAAACTCTGTAATGTTTATACCTAAATAATAAACGTAGTGTACTTCTGCACATCTGGGGATCGTCATTTCTATTGGTAAATGCTACGAAAGTTATTAGAGCTGACTGACCTTACTATCAGCAAACTAAGTTAGCCTTTGGTGAGCGCCATTACTCTCATAGTTAAGTTATTGCTAAATAAAATGAAATACTGTTGTTACAAATTCTTGACCTGCGGAAAATTTTCATTCAATAACAACGTAGTGAGTATTATTATAGGATATAGTGCTGGTTGAAAACACGTACTTGTTGAGATATGTGCCAATCTGTTCTATGGTAACCGTTCGTTTGTACTACAGGAAGCGCCCAGTTTGCTTCCCACTCATGTTTTTAGCTCTATTTCTCAAAGAAGAAGATATACTGCAGCACTGAAGATGTTACATGGCGTTCATTGCACTTTTCCATTGATTAGCTGTGTAGGCTAAACTACAGCAAAATACTGTCTCCCGTTTCCCTCATGGAATTACTGGACATCATTACGCTGTTTCCGTTGCTCACATTCCATTTTACGGTTTCCAACCTTCACATCTCACGGAAATACAAATCTCGTTCCGAACCAGCACAACTTGAGAATTATATGTATGCAACTGAACATGTAAACGCTAAGTCTAACAACAGCGTGACAGCCAGAGGACTAAGTACTCACGTCAGACAAATACAACGAATAAGAAAGCAGCATAGAGCGTCAATAGGTATATAGCATACGCCACTGAGTGATGACCATACTGGACACAGTTCACATGAGGTATACCTCATCAACTATTTGATTTCAGACGTATGTTAATAGGACAGTTAATAATAGCTTCTACTAGTTTCTGTAAGAATATGAAACACTGTTCACAAGAACGCCCTTCTGCATATGGATTTTTAGATAGTGGTTCAAATGCTTCAAATGGCTCTGAGCACCATGGGACTTAAAATCTGAGGTCATCAGTCCCCTAGAACTTAGAACTACTTAAGCCTAACTAACCTAAGGACATCGCACACATCCATGCCCGAGGCAGGATTCGAGTCTGCGACCGTAGCGGTCGCGCGGTTCCAGACTGAAGCACCTAGAACCGCTCGGCCAAAGCGGCCGGCTTTTAGATAGTGCAACACTGTCTAAATTCTGACCTGTGGCATGAGTTCGTGAGGTAGCAAGGATACGTGCTACAATCATCCAATAGTACTCGCCTATAATTTTGGGGCTTGTCGCCTGATGAAAAAATGTATAAGGATGTCTCTGAACATTGCTGTTAGAGAGGTAAATCAGTTGGTTACAGGATACAACAAAGAAATATCCTGAGGTGTTCCTGACTGCAACTAATGTGTGGAAGAACGATGAGTAACGCTCTGCATTCACATGTAGTGTTTTCACGGCAGTAGATGGGTATTGGATGAACAATCAAAAACTTTGCTCAAAAGATGGCTCAGCATCCTTAGGATGGGAATCCTGAGGAATCTATTATTACGTGAATGTGATGTGAGATTGTTTAGTCTTATTATGCCTTATGGTGTGACATCATTTGTCCGTTACTCAGTTGTGTTCCTAGACTTCATACAAGACTCCAAGTTTTACGACTTTATCGCATTTTATGAAAAAGGATTGCACGTAATCCTAAACACATAGTTCTACAAATGCAATGTCCTATAATGGTAATAAGAGTCTGCTGGGCGAACAAAGCTATTACAGTACCATGACTCAAGCAAAATATAGTATTCCATTTTTAAAGAATATACAAAAAGAGAAAAAATTTATGGAGATATCTGGAAACAGTTTCCCCGTGGAATTCCACCTTACAGTGTGGGGAGGTTTTGCGTTTCAGTGATACACTGAACTATGCTGTCAGGAGTATTGCTGCTGGTAGGGTCAATTGGTGAGATTCTGGACAAGGCGTAGTTCTCCACATTCCTTGGCCAGCTATTGTTTCTTTCGACTCCAACAGTATTAGGTTTCGACACCGTAGAGTGTCTTTCATCTTCTTTTTCTACATCTCCAAGATTCAAATTTCAGCAAAGGGTCCAGAAGTCTTTGTAGGCTGCCGATTCCTGTACAGAATCAAAGCTCTGTGAAATGTCCTCTGAAATTAGTGAATGAATCAGACTTTAAAGAATTCCAGGCAGCTTTGCCAACGAACACTATTCCCACCTCCAAGAAGACTGGATGAAAGTCGAATTTTCCGACGCCTTTAAATAAACAGAACGCAATGGCTAAAGGACATAATGCCGAAAGAAAATCCTGGTCGTGCCAGAAAGGAGGTCTAGCAGAAAGCTATTGACCAATTCATGGAAAACACACAGTACTACTAGTATCCCAAGGAGCATTGGAAAGAGAATGGTCTCAAAGATTAATGAGGAAACTATGAAAAAGGGCAAATCAGAATGGATCAGCGGATATATCAAAGTCGCAGCCAGGAATGTTAGAAAAATTTCACATAAAGACATGGAATTAGAATTGTGCTAAAATACCTGAATATCGATGCTGTAGCAATAACAGGAACAAAACTGAAAATGGGCGGTAATAAATATGTAGGACATTACATTACGCGTTATAGTGGAGCTGAACAAAAAAAGGGGCAAGCAACGGCATAGCATTATTCCTGTATAACACTTGGGAAAATGAGATCAAAGATTGGGCGTACATAAGCGAAAGAATACATGCAGTTAGACTGAAGCTGAGAAGAAGCAATGCGACCATTACGAACGTATACACACCGGAAAAAAGGAAAAAAAGGATGAGCCTAGAACTTTCTATGAATAACTACAGAAGCGTCTGAATAAATACAGTGCTATTGATCAGATTATTATCATGCGCAATTTCAATGTCAAAACACGAAATATCCCAGTAACTAATAATATAGGGCCTTTTCTAAAACCAGTATGCAATGAAAATGGAAAAACGCTAATAAATTACTGGTTTTCTGTGGCCGCGCGGTTCTAGGCGCTTCAGTCCGGAACCGCGCTGCTGCTACGGTCGCAGGTTCGAATTCTGCCTCGGGCATGGATGTGTGTGATGTCCTTAGGTTAGTTAGGTTTAAGTAGTTCTAAGTCTAGGGGACTGATGACCTCAGATGTTAAGTCCCATAGTCCTTAGAGCCACTTGAACCATTTTGCTAATAGATTTTTCCACTTACAATAATCTCAAAATATCAAACTCACTTTTCAAGAAAAGAGATGCAGATACAATAAGTGCACCTCGGCCAGCAGAGGTCTTAGATCAGTAATTGACTACATTTTGGAAAATGATAACCAGGTGAGTCAAGTAATGGATACAAGAATAAATTTAGACGACATCATTTAAGATCAGATCATTTCTTCGTAATCTCCAGGACAGATCTTTTTGCGGAACGGAAGAAAATGACAAAACGAATACGTAATCGACACGATCAAGGGGTTTTTAATGTACACTTGCTTCGAGACAAATGTACCAAACATCTTCACCAAAGCAGTTTAAATAAAGAGCTAGCAATGTACAAACTAAAGATAATATGGAAGTAGAGTGACAAAATCTACATAATGTGGTACATACAGTAGCAGAAGAAGCTCTTGGTGAAAAGAAAAAAATAAGGAAAAGAAAAGGCGCAAAAATTTGGAATGAGGATGTAACAAAAGTTGATAAGGAAAAACGGGATGCATATATAAAATACGAGGCAAGATCGGGAAGTAAAGCATAATCAATTTATTACCGAAGAGTTTAATCGTTAACAAAACAATAAAAATCACAAATGATCTTACATCTTTTACCTACTTTTCTACATAGTGACCAATATCCTCAACACATTTTTTCCATCGTGGTACCAGTTCCGATTTCGATTTCCATAGCCGCGTAGTGTTTTGTGAATGAGCACGTCAACAAGTGCACGTTCTTTGCCGAGGTGCTACTTTCCAATGAATCTACATTCACAAACCATGGTAGCGCTAAGTAGAATAACGTGCAGTACTGGAATCTACACAACCCCCACTGGTTACGGAAAGTTGACCGTCAATGTCCTTGGGTGGTTAACGTATGGTGTGGCATCGTGGAGAACAAATTCATTGGCCCGTATTTTATCGATAGTACGTTGTTTTTGGAACAGGAACTCCTGGTGCTACAGCAGGATGTTGACCTGGACTTTCGACAACATAATTATGTGGTTTCAGTGTGATGGCTGCTCAGTGCATTACGCAACTGAAGCAGAGGAAGTATTAGACCGTATTTGCACTGTTCGATGGACTCGCAGAGGTGGCCGCTTTAATTGACCCACTAGGCCTCCGGATTTGACGTCGCCGGATTTCTTTCTGTGGGGCTATTTAAAAAATAAAGTATACCAGGAAGTACCAACAGGCCGTGAGGACGTGGTCGACTGCATCAGAAACCCCGGTGCTGTCATTCCCGCAGATATGCTTCTGTATTGTGTACAGTAATTTGAAATGCGGATCACTACTTGTATTGAAGTTGACGGAACTGCATATGAACACTTACCCTAATTGGAAAAGTAGAGTAGCATTCGCCTCAAGCAACGGCTACAATGATGCGTCGTGCAGTCCCCTGTCCGATATGTCGGAGGAACAAAGCATTGCAAATTGGGTTTCCACTTAGAAGTTGTGAAATACTGGCCCATCCTACCCTCGCAGCATGGAGGTGGAATCACACGTGCCATTGGATATTCAATGCCATTGAGTAGCATGTCTTAAATTACGATTGTGTATCAATTTCTATTCCTCCCATTACAGGGCCATCTGTGGCGAAACGAAGAAAATGCTTAAGACAAAACGTATGTAGGTTTTGTGGTAGCCCGCATCTCGTGGTCGTGCGGTAGCGTTCTCGCTTCCCACGGCCGGGTTCCCGGGTTCGATTCCCGGCGGGGTCAGGGATTTTCTCTGCCTCGTGATGGCTGGGTGTTGTGTGCTGTCCTTAGGTTAGTTAGGTTTAAGTAGTTCTAAGTTATAGGGGACTTATGACCACAGCAGTTGGGTCCCATAGTGCTCAGAGCCATTTGAACCATTTTTTTTGTGGTAGAGTGGTAATCTGCAATAAAAAAGGGGGTTCCCACGGAAGATTTCAAAGTTTCCCCCACGCACGGGGCTCGGGGGGGGGGGGGAGGGGGGGGGGGTCAAATGTGATATCGTTGGATGTCTCCTCCGACACAAACAAATTGGATTTATAATTCTTTTTGATCTGATGAGTAGTTTTGGAGACATTTCATTGTCTACAGTTAAATGAACACCCTGTATGTCTTGAGTCCTAAGATGCAACGAATGTGATTTGGGTTCCGTTGACATTGAAAACCACCGACGTCTCCACAGATAAAAAGTAAATTAACTGGTCACTTCATGTTTCTCTCATCCGTGAAAAAACATAACGCTGCGTCACCGTGAAACTGCAGCACTGGTAATGTAGCGGACATTTACAGCCGTGTCAGAATGAGGCATAACATATTCGAAGTGAGTTCTCTTGTTTTCTGTAGTAAACAAGTTCAAGGATTTGTCAGTCAGATTACTATGACATCAATCAGATATTACGCCGTTCTGAGCTACTACCTTAAACAAATCTTACAAATCTGAAGCGTTGGAGAATTTTTGCTTTTCTGCGCGTAAAACACGTTGCAGACTACCTCGACCGTTCATTTCGTCATTAAGTAATATAACGTTACACGTAATCGTAAACATGTTGTTTACTGTTATTTATGACATTATATGCACTGTGTATTCAGCATTTCGATCATTACCCGGTGATTACTTGCATCTGCATTTAATAGATATCAATTCACGGCTGAGCCAATGTTATGACCACCGGATTAACAGCATGTTTGTCCACCTTTGGGACGCAATACACCAGAGATCCCGCTTTGCATGAAAGTACCAAAAAGATTTCCATAGGTTTTTGGCTCCAGATGTGTGATGATACGGTGGTTAATAGACTGTACCACCGATCATCCTCCTCCACACGATACACTCACGTTAAGTAGTAAGTTTCATAACATTAATAAAAAAGGAAAGATTTTGTATTGTGATTTAATACTGTAAAAAATCTTTTCATGATACGAATGTGGGGCTTGGCAGTGACGGAAGGAACAGTCTTCCTGTCATGACGCAGCTATCATCTCTCGTCTACATTGGCGTTGACTAGAAGGCCGTTTTCCATAGAGGAGATCCTGAAACAATTCGCCTGAACCTACTTTAATAATAATGACATATGAAACAGTGTGCTTTCAATAGTAGTGGATCAAAATGTGTATGTAGTACTTTTTCAGATACGATCACGATCAACTGCGGTCCGTTAACAAAAGTCGTTAATTTATAAGATGATAACCAGGTGAGTCAAGTAATGGATACAAGAATAAATTTAGACGACATCATTTAAGATCAGATCATTTCTTCGTAATCTCCAGGACAGATCTTTTTGCGGAACGGAAGAAAATGACAAAACGAATACGTAATCGACACGATCAAGGGGTTTTTAATGTACACTTGCTTCGAGACAAATGTACCAAACATCTTCACCAAAGCAGTTTAAATAAAGAGCTAGCAATGTACAAACTAAACAATATCTGTAATACATATGAAATAAAGTTTTAATGAGTGGATGTAAATAATTTTGAAGATTTTGCAATTCTATTGGAAGAAGTATTTTATGAATTATTGATCTGCAAACAGAATAAGTGAAGTATTTTTGGAAGTGAAGTGTCATTTAAAGCGTTTCGCAAGGAATGATACGAAACAATAAGATCGGTGTTTCATTATGAATACAATATTCAGATCGAGTTGAATTTATTCGTGATAGTTTAGTAAAAGTCTTTTTTCTAAATGTAAACGAATTTTCTATCACTTCTGGAACGAATAAATATAAATTTAATAGTGAAATAAACATTCAGGCGACAGAGATAATCTTTTCGAATGAAGCGATGCTTAAGCACATAGAGGTAAAAATAAGGGACGTTATTATGATGTCAAAGACTTGAAGCTGACGTCGGTTATATTGAGAGGGTATCTGTCCAATCCGACATTTGTAAATCTGTCCTGAAATGTTTTAATCAAGAAGAATACACCGAAAGAAACACAATGTGAAAATGTTAGCCTGTAAGACTCACTGGAAATTTTTTTTTTAAATGTTGAAAATTGCCAAGTACTTAGTTCGTCTGGTGGCTGGAGGAATGTACAACTCTTCCATATATGAGGTAGACAGCGCATGCGCAACATGGTGGATGCACAGCCTTTATTGATGCCAGTTCGGTGAAGAAATAACACGGCACATGGCGATTGTAATTTGCAAAGTATTTTTCCGTTCCCATTGACAGTTTCTTTGACACGATTTTTCGCATTTAGTATTCGCTTGAATCTGCAAATCTTTGAGTACCCACAATAATTAGCAGTTGCCTTTGCTTTATCGCTAAGTGGTAACAATGCAGAGCAATCTGAATTGATTTTGTTTGTGTTTTTCGGTACATGGTTGCTAATAGCATCTCTAGTTTTGCCGGTTACAGAGTTTCACCGTAATGTGGAATCCAGTTAATGCTTTCAATCCTCCAAAGATAAAATAAAAAGAAAGTGATATGGGATCGAAACGCATATTTCTCATGAAGAGGTACTGCGTGTTATTTATTAGTTAATTTCTGCGACTTTGCATTAGAAATTTCGATAATATTAGAATATACAAAAAATAACTGTTACAATTTCGTCAATTGTGGTTTGAACGATGATTGTTGTGCTAATTAAAGTCCAGAACAAAAACACATTACTTTCTTGCCTGAACAAAACAAATACGGTAATAGCTTTCACTGTCAAAGAAAATACTGTAAATTTTTTGAATAAATGAAAGAAATAAAATGTTTACGGTTAAGCAGTGTGCAAAGCTGATTCCGTTTAGTAAAATCTTTATGTGAATTACACTCCTGGAAATTGAAATAAGAACACCGTGAATTCATTGTCCCAGGAAGGGGAAACTTTATTGACACATTCCTGGGGTCAGATACATCACATGATCACACTGACAGAACCACAGGCACATAGACACAGGCAACAGAGCATGCACAATGTCGGCACTAGTACAGTGTATATCCACCTTTCGCAGCAATGCAGGCTACTATTCTCCCATGGAGACGATCGTAGAGATGCTGGATGTAGTCCTGTGGAACGGCTTGCCATGCCATTTCCACCTGGCGCCTCAGTTGGACCAGCGTTCGTGCTGGACGTGCAGACCGCGTGAGACGACGCTTCATCCAGTCCCAAACATGCTCAATGGGGGACAGATCCGGAGATCTTGCTGGCCAGGGTAGTTGACTTACACCTTCTAGAGCACGTTGGGTGGCACGGGATACATGCGGACGTGCATTGTCCTGTTGGAACAGCAAGTTCCCTTGCCGGTCTAGGAATGGTAGAACGATGGGTTCGATGACGGTTTGGATGTACCGTGCACTATTCAGTGTCCCCTCGACGATCACCAGTGGTGTACGGCCAGTGTAGGAGATCGCTCCCCACACCATGATGCCGGGTGTTGGCCCTGTGTGCCTCGGTCGTATGCAGTCCTGATTGTGGCGCTCACCTGCACGGCGCCAAACACGCATACGACCATCATTGGCACCAAGGCAGAAGCGACTCTCATCGCTGAAGACGACACGTCTCCATTCGTCCCTCCATTCACGCCTGTCGCGACACCACTGGAGGCGGGCTGCACGATGTTGGGGCGTGAGCGGAAGACGGCCTAACGGTGTGCGGGACCGTAGCCCAGCTTCATGGAGACGGTTGCGAATGGTCCTCGCCGATACCCCAGGAGCAACAGTGTCCCTAATTTGCTGGGAAGTGGCGGTGCGGTCCCCTACGGCACTGCGTAGGATCCTACGGTCTTGGCGTGCATCCGTGCGTCGCTGCGGTCCGGTCCCAGGTCGACGGGCACGTGCACCTTCCGCCGACCACTGGCGACAACATCGATGTACTGTGGAGACCTCAAGCCCCACGTGTTGAGCAATTCGGCGGTACGTCCACCCGGCCTCCCGCATGCCCACTATACGCCCTCGCTCAAAGTCCGTCAACTGCACATACGGGTCACGTCCACGCTGTCGCGGCATGCTACCAGTGTTAAAGACTGCGATGGAGCTCCGTATGCCACGGCAAACTGGCTGACACTGACGGCGGCGGTGCACAAATGCTGCGCAGCTAGCGCCATTCGACGGCCAACACCGCGGTTCCTGGTGTGTCCGCTGTGCCGTGCGTGTGATCATTGCTTGTACAGCCCTCTCGCAGTGTCCGGAGCAAGTATGGTGGGTCTGACACACCGGTGTCAATGTGTTCTTTTTTCCATTTCCAGGAGTGTATATAGAAGGAACAATGTTTTGCACGAAGTCGATAGTCGACAGGACCGATTGCGGACCTCTGGTACAGAGCCGAGTGGAAGGTCTGAATCAGAGGCTCAGACGGTTCTACGACCGTATAGGCTGCAGAATCCTCGGCTTGCGCCAAAGGGTGGTTGGGTATCGGGTTCCGCTGAATGGATCATGTGTCCGTTATACGCAGGAGGCGGCTACACGGGTATCGGTGGCTGTGTGTCGTGGACTGGTTGGTTTTTAGTTTAGAGGGTCTCGGGAAAACATAAGAAGGACTTCAGTCACAAGGGTTGCAGGCTGAACACAGGAAGAACGTAGATACAGGAACCACTGGTATAACAGTTGTAAATTGTCGTAGCTGTGTTGGGAAAGTACCATAGCTCAAAGCGCTAATAGAAAGCACTGATGCTCAAACCGTTATAGGCACTGAAAGATAGCTAAAGCCGGATATAAGCTCAGCCGAAATTTTTGCGAAGAACTTAACGGCGTTCCGAAACGATAGGCTAAACACGGTTGGCGGTGGTGTTTGTTGCTGTCAGCAGTAATTTAACTTGTCGCGAAATTGAAGTAGATACCTCCTGTGAGTTAGTATGAGCAGAGGTCATTGTTGGCAACAGGAATAAAATAATAATTGGATCCTTTTGCCGACCTCCCAATTCAGATGATACAGTCGCTGAAAGGTTCAAAGAAAACTTCAGTTTGATTTCAAACACGTACCTGACTCATACGATAATAGTTGGTGGTGACTTTAATTTACCCTCGATATGTTGGCGAAAATACGTGTTCAAATCCGGAGGTACGCATAAAATATCATCCGAAATTATGCTAAAGGCATTCTCTGAAAATTATTTCGAGCAGTTAGTTCACGAGCCCACGCGAATTGTAAACGGTTGTGAAAACACACTTGACCTCTTAGCAACAAATAATCCTGAGTTACTAACGAGCATCAAAAGTGATTCAGGGATTAGTGAACACAGGGTTGTCGTAGCGAGATTGAATATTGTAACCCCCAAATCCTCGAAAAATAAGCGAAAAATATACCTATTCAAAAAGCAGATAAAAATTCACTTGACGCCTTCCTGAGAGACAATCTGCACTCATTCCAAATTAATAATATAAGTGTAGACCAGATGTGGTTTAATTCAAAGAAATAGTATCGGCAGCAATTGAGAGATTCATACCAAATAAATTAACAAACGACGGAGCTGATCCTTCTTGGAACACAGAACGGGTTAGAACACTGTTGCAGAAACAACGAAACAAACGTGCCAAATTTAAACAGACGCAAAATCCCCAAGATTGGCGATCTTTTTCAGAAGCTCGAAATTTAGCGCGGACTTCAATGCGAGATGGTTATAACAGTTTCCACAACGAAACTTTGTCTCGAAACCTGGCAGAAAATCCAAAGAGATTCTGGTCGTATGTGAAGTATGTTAGCGGCAAGAAACAATCAATGCTTTCTCTGCGCGATAGCAATGGATACACTATCGAAGACAGTGTTGCCAAAGCAAAGTCACTAAACACAGCCTTCCGAAATGCCTTCACAATAGAGGACGAAATAATTTTCCAGAATTAGAATCGAGAACAGCTGCCAACAAGAGAAACGTAGAAGTAAATATCCTCATTAGTGAAGCAACTTAAATCACTTAATAAAAGCAAGTCTTCTGGTCCAGACTGTATACCAATTAGGTTCCTTTCGGAGTATTCTGATGCATTAGCTTCATACTTAACGATCATATACAACTGTTCGCTCGACGAAAGATCCGTACCCAAAGACGGGAAAGTTGCACAGGTCACACCAAGAAAGGTAGTAGAAGTAATCCACTAAATTACAGGCCCATATCGTTAACGTCGATATGCAGTAGGATTTTAGAACATATATTGTGTTCGAACATTATGAATTACTTCGATGGAGACGGTCTATTGACACACAGTCAACATGGGTTTAGAAAACGTTGTTCCTGTGAAACACAACTAGCTCTTTATTCACATGAAGTGCTGAGTGCTATTGACAAGGGGTTTCACATCGATTACGTATTTCTGGATTTCCGGAAGTCTTTTGACACGGTACCACACAAGCGGCTCGTAGTGAAATTGCGTGCTTATGGAATATCGTTTCAGTTATGTGACTGGATTTGTGATTTCCTTTGAGAGAGGTCACAGTTCGTAGTAATCGACGGAAAGTCATCGTGTAAAACAGAAGTGATTTCTGGCGTTCCCCAAGGTAGTGTTAAACGCCCTTTGCTGTTCCTTATCTATATAAACGATTTGGGAGACAATCTGAGCAGCTGTCTTCGGTTGTTTGCAGATGACGCTGTCGTTTATCGGCTAATAAAGTCAAAAAAATGCCTCTGAGCACTATGGGACTTAATATCTGTGGTCATCAGTTCCCTAGAACTTAGAACTACTTAAACCTAATTAACCTAAGGACATCACACACATCCATGCCCGAGGCACGATTCGAACCTGCGACCGTATAGGTCACGCGGTTCCAAACTGAAGCGCCTAGAACCGTACGGCCACACCGGTCAGCTAATAAAGTCATCAGACTATCAAAACAAACTGCAAAACGATTTAGAAAAGATATCGGAATGGTGCGAAAAGTGGCAGTTGACCCTAAATAACGAAAAGTGTGAGGTCATCCACATGAGTGCTAAAAGGAACTAGTTAAACTTCGGTTACACGATATATCAGTCTAATCTAAAAGCCGTAAATTCAACTAAGTATCTAGGTATTGCAATTACGAACAATTTAAATTGGAAGGAACAGATAGAAAATGTTCTTGGGAAGGCTAACCAAAGACTGCGTTTTATTGGCAGGACACTTAGAAAATGTAACAGACCAACTAAGGAGACTGCCTACACTACGCTTGTTCGTCCTCTTTTAGAATACTGCTGTGCGGTGTGGGATCCTTACCAGATAGGACTGACGGAGTACATCGAAAAAGTTCAAAGAAAGGCAGCACGTCTTGTAATATCGTGAAATATGGGAGAGAGTGTCACAGAAATGATACAGGATTTGGGCTGCACATCATTAAAAGAAAGGCGTTTTTTCTTGCGACGCAATCTTCTCACAAAATTTCCAGTCACCAACTTTCTCCTCCGAATGCGAAAATATTTTGTTGACACCGACCTACAAAAGGAGGAACGATCACCACAATAAAATAAGAGAAATCAGAGCTCGTACGGAAAGATATAGGTGTTCATTCTTCTCGTGCGCTATACGAAATTGGAGTAATATAAAATTGTGAAGGTGGTTCGATGAACCCTCTGCCAGGCACGTAAATGTGTTTTGCAGAGTATCCATGTAGATGTAGATGTAGATGTAGTTGTACATGCCAAAACGAACTTGCAAAATTGTGAAAGAAAACCTGTACGAAAGGTCTACATCTGCTGGTGAGATTCAGTGCACCATTACCAAGGCAGACCTGTGAGACTGAGCGCTCCGAATTGCATGTGAGATTACCATTATTGATTTCCATGTTTCTTCGACCTAACTAACACATTAAGGAAATCAAGCAGAGCAGATATTTTGAAAATTACGTCGTTCATAGATCGACAAGTCAACTGGCAAGTTTTTTGGTGTATAAAGCTTCGCAGATACCTATTAATACCTATTAGTTACCTTAAATTACCAGCAACGATTTCGATAATGAACTGAAACTACATATTTGCAAACTGTCATGTTTAGATGTTGCCTTGTTTGTTAGGTTTCTGTCAACAGATCACATCGAAGTTCGTCTCCTCAGCTACGTCCGTGATTTCACTTGTAACTAGTATGTGGCATGGCACTGATCAGTGCTATTTGCATCCTATTTAACTGATTTAATACGTTCAACACCTTTCCTGTGGACGTAATCCTTTGCCCATTATTTCTGTATAAATCTAAAACAAGGAGCTGTATATTGGCTGTAAGTAATTTCATTGTTGAAACATATATGTCTGTTACCAAATACCTAAAGAACTAGATCAATTAGCTAATCTTTACTGGTAAGGAAATTTCGAGTCTTCAGCTGAATTTTGGTCACATTTTCCAGAGAAGGAAAAGTGATTTCGACATCACTGTAATGTCCAGTTCGTATTAGGCAACGAAATTACGCTGTTAATGCTACAATCCTTTCGAAGCTGTAGTGCTGAAGAGTCCTCTTGAAACTCTCATAAATTTGTTTACAGTTGATTTTTCTATGTTGTCCAGAAAAAGTCAAGAACGCATGTATGAAGACTACAATTTGATACGTTATGACATTAGCGTATCATTTGTGTATTTAGCTGTAGGACTGATGAGAACCGCTTCTCAGCCTCTGTTAGCCGTTTTTAATTTATCTATCGGGCATAGGTACTTTTCATTTGGTTTTTCAGAACGTATTCCAGTAAGGAATTCTTGATTTCAAGAATACTATGACTGGGCGGTGTCGTTTCCACATCGTTTGCTGCAGTTTGAGATCCTGATGTCTGTATGGTCTGAACAGTCACGTTGCATACGATGTTACTATTCCACCGAATTAGCAGTTTTGTGAGCCTCATTCAATTGCGTTCTTGTTTTGCACGGAATGTTTGTTTCCTCTTTCTGCAAGAGATTTCCACAGCTATGCTACAGGACGTATTAACAGTCACAGTTAATGCTCTACATCTGCGTTTGTACTTGAAGCTTATACCTACCACATTGTAGCCCTGAGTACAACACTTTTTCACCCAACATTTAATTGATTTCCAATGCTTTCATTTCACTAAGAAGCCTTGATTCTACGGGAGGGTGTTATAAGTAGAGGATAGTGCACCTAGGAAAACAAAATGTCTTTTTGTCTTTACTTCAATCTAGTGGCTGGTATTAGAACCACGTGAAGGAATGCGTACTAGAAACAGCTGTAGGCAGTTTTCTAATGTTTTTGATTTTGCAAGATGTGAGGTTTTATCTTTTCCAGTGTTTGTATCTATTTAGAGTTCTACGCATCTAAGTGTCACACAATGTAGTAAAGCTATTTGGAATATATTTGTTAATTCTACAGTTACAGAATTTTATGACAAGTTTAAATCACATATAATTTTAAAACCATTTATATAACTTGTGGATGGTTAAGCCGTTTTCGCCGGTCGTGTACCATCTTGCACCTTGAAATGGTCCATATAGAATGTGATACTTGAAAATTCGTTAAAGTTTTAACAATTTTATCTGTCTTGAAAACGGAAGTTTGTATTCTTTTTCAATTGCTTCAGTTTAAAAAGATATTTAGCTTGTAATAGGCTTCTGTTACCACTGCTTCATTTGATCTCAGTTACTGATTTCGGTGTCTAGTAGTGTAATAGTGTAATGGATAGATAATTAATACAGTTTTTGTCGAAGCAAGGCTCTATTTTTCAATAGAATTATTGTTCCTGTGTACGTGGATGAAACACCAATCCAATTCAATTGATCTTGAAATTCTGTCATAAAATCTTCACTCAATTATTGATATATTATTCCAATATAATATATCTTGAAGTCCTCTTATAAAATCTTCAGATATGTTATGATTTTTAGTACATAAACCAAATCTAATTTATCATTGAATTCTCTCATAAATTTTTCTGGTAATTTAAAACATTTTGAAATTACTTGTTTCCATGTAAATTCAAAAAATAGATAATACTTTTTAATATAATCAAAAACTATCTTTCCATACGTTGCATTTATTATACACAAGGCATATAATTTATCAAAAGGTAAATGTTTACACATTCGATGAATCATTTGAAGAAGTTGTTCTTCTCTAGCTTTTAATTCATTCAATGCATTAATATTAATGGGATTATTAGTGAGATCGTTCACTGGAGGTGAACGAATTCTTTGTGAGCAAAGAAGATCAATAAGTTGTAGTTTCGTCATTTTAGAATAACCTCAAAGTCGTTATTCTTTTGCTCTACTTCTCAGTTTGCTGACTTTCAGTTTATTTTGCCTCGCCATTCATTAGAAATAAATTTTAATAGTTTTGTAAAAAATACGAAAATTTTACAGTTATGATATTTCAAATCCAAAAGTTTCACAGGTCAAATAACTGACCACTGGAATAATTTTTTATCACAAAGTACATTTTATGATTCATTCATTATGGAATTTCCGAGGTGCAGACCATCACCTCTGAAAATTTTAGTTTCATGGGATTTCTTGATGGAAGTTGACATCAGACTTTTATGGACACTGATCACAAACGACATTTTATGCTTCATTTTTGAAGATTTTCAAGTATATAAAAGTTTAGATACTTGGAATAATACAGATTTTCTAAGACATGAAAGACATTCCTGATATAAATAATTTTTTTAAGATTTATTAATGAAAACCAGAGGACAGTTATTTCGTCCACTGAGTTTTCAAACACAAAGAAGCACTTTATAGAATTCTTGAAAGAAAATAAGATAGCCTATGAACAATTTTTCGTTTTTCATTTTTTACAAACTAATAAAAAATGATTCTTATAAATGGCAGCAGCTGTTTTAAGTTCAAAAACACCCATGTTGAATATATTTGATCATATGGAATAGAATAATTTAACACTATCTGATGATCAAATATATTTAGAATTATAGTTATCTTTGAAGGACAGGAAAGAGATTGTGATTACACCAAATTTACTTATGTTTAAAGATTTCATTAAAGAAAGTCAGCAATTTAAGAATCCAATAGTAGAATGAGAAAGGCTGATCTTGTTGTATTCTTAAAGGAAAATGATATAGAATTCGAACTAATAGATTACCAATCCAAAAAAGCAGATTTATATACATTTGTATACGAAGATAAAAAACATGTCTCCAAATAATGTATCTAAAAAAAGATGCTTATGTCTATAGATAATTTTAAATATGCAGTTATGTTGTTGAACAACTCAAAGCCTAAGGAAGTTAAAAAATATTACAATGAACTAGATGTAAGTCAATCACTTACACCTTGTAATATGCAACCAAATACTATTTTCGTTATAGAAGTTCAACTACTATTTTTTTGCAAAACTAATAAAAATTATTTCGAATAAGTGGCAGCTATTGCAGCTACATATAATTGAGTTGTCACTAATTATGAATCATCTATGTTGAATATATTTGATTTTATTCAGGAAAAGAATTATCAATTAATTTTTTGGTAGTTGTGTAAGTAGGCTGTTTAGGTTTTTATGTTGGTAATGCCACGTAGCGCTCTGTATGAAAATCACTGACTGTGCTGTGTGCAGTCTTTGACAGGTTGGCATTGTTGAAATATTCGCTATTGTACTGTTGGGCAGTTGGATGAGCACAAATAGACATTTCCCTTCACAGGAACTACATACATAATTTTTCAACGATTTGGTAACTTTTTTGACAGAGTTAGTTTTTGCGATGCATCACTCTTGTGTTATTATCTGACTGAGGCATTAGACATTTACTATCTTTACTGTAATGTTATTACTGCTTGAACGTTGTCATGTTTAGGTATAAGTTATTGCATTTGCTGCTGCTGTTTGTCAGGCATTGTCCTATTGAATTTTACCTTGTGTTAACCCAGTTTTGCTACTGATTTATTTTTGTTGTTGCTGCACGTTGGCTCATATTAGTTGTAATGTTCCATTTGGCTTGCTAATTTATATTTATTGCTGCTAGGTTTGCCAATTTGCATTTTTTTGTCATTGCTGTTTGTGTTAATTGTTTTGTGCCACTGCATTGCCTCGTCCCTTAGTTTATGCATCTGAGCTCAGTAGATTTAAGTTGGCTTAAGAGGGGGTAGGCTATGTAAGAGAATGACTTGCAATGAATTGGAAGAAATGCATTGAGAAGTTATACGGAAAAAGTTTGTAAAAAAAAAGGTACTGCACAATGAAGAATAATTATTTTGAAAGAGGATACAAACAGAATAGAGAAAGCAGAAATTCGTTATAGAAGTTCAACTACTATTTTTTTGCAAAACTAATAAAAATTATTTCGAATAAGTGGCAGCTATTGCAACTACATATAATTGAGTTGTCACTAATTATGAATCAGCTATGTTGAATATATTTGATTTTATTCAGGAAAAGAATTATCAATTTGTCATTGCTGTTTGTGTTAATTGTTTTGTGCTGCTGCATTGCCTTGTCCCTTAGTTTATGCATCTGAGCTCAGTAGATTTAAGTTGGCTTAAGAGGGGGTAGGCTATGTAAGAGAATGACTTGCAATGAATTGGAAGAAATGCATTGCTGGGAACAAAAGCAACAATGTAAATTGTGTCACACATTAGTAGCATCATGATATAATCATGTAGCTGCCAAAGAAACCAAATACTAAGTCATCTTTAATCTCACAGAAAGTACTTCAAATAAAGAATATCTTTTCAAGTAAACCAAAATGTTGCATTAAAATCTTATTAGCAGTATATGTTCTAAGTATGTAAGCCTTATCGTCGTTATGTAATCCTGCAATAAACAAGCAAGAATGTACAAATAACAACACTGTGTCGTCTGTTCACTATAATAATGCATTCGTAATTACTCTTTAAATATGTTCTCTTGGTTCTTGACTGGATAGTTAACTTTAAACATTGTTGCATGTTAACAGTTTCTAAGTGTGACAAAGCGTACTAGTAACGTGAAGTGAAAAATTTTATAGCAAAGACTAAGTTAAAAAGCAGATTATCTCTCAATAAACGGTTTTACATGTGAAATGTGGCATAAACATTTACTCTTCCTAGTATGCAGAGCTTCTTCTTCAACGCAATTATCTTGTGGTATACATCGGTAAAGAATGCTCTGATTTTTATCAAGGTCTTATTTTTCTCTGGGCCAGCCAGCGCACGTGGCTGCCTGCGGTGCGAGTCATTGTGTGTTACATTTGTTGTCGCGCATCGTTACTGGGATTAGGAGACCTAACTTCTAGAAATTCGCCTTGTCGAGAGGCCCTGCCCTGTTTGAATCCCGCCAGTTCTGATGAAATTCAGGTCTGTCGTTACGATTATATCGTCTGTCATGTTGGTAGATTCCATAATTTCTTTCTTGTCAGTCACATGGTGGAGAATTTCTCCTTGAACCCCATCTGTGCACTGAACTGTTGTGTCTGAAGTTATTCTGCCACCTTCGATAATAATTGTTATGGTTCCCATATTTCTCTGTCATATTCATTACTATGGAAATGCGATCTTTCTCTGTAACTATTATTCTGCCAACGGTTGTCATACCGGTGGTGTCTGTTTTGGTCACGATTTGCGTTGTAAGAATAGCCTTGTCGTGTCCAGTTATTATTTCTGTCATCGCGGAATTGTGACAGATGTGACCTGTAACTGTCGTGTTCCTGTTTTCGCGACCTGCGATTGTCAGTGTCAATTTCCAATTCTTGTTACAGTCCCTGAAAAGATTCAATGTCGTCTTCGCAAACGTTCTGCCAAAATAATATATCGTAAATGTTCAGGCAATTTGATTAAGCAAATGCAGATGAGTTCTGAAGGGCTGTATGGGTTAGACAGATAGTGATTCTTATGCAACATGTTTTCAAAATATTTCGTAAGACTGGAAAATTCAGATTGTTCGAAATGTTTCATCATTATGATGCTATGTTTTACTCGGTATTGTGTAGCTTGAGACCAATAAGCTGAGAGGAAGTAATGATAAAATTCTCATTCACTGTGACAATCGTGAACGACCGATCGCATTCTTACAGCTGGTTCATTCTCTAAATAGCCACACATAAATTCTAATCTGTGCTTTAATGACCAGCTGGGAGGAAAACAATGAGAGAATTGATGAGGCCACGCTTGTGGATGAATGTCGTTGCCGGAATTCTTAAATGTTTTGAATTTAGGTGTAGTAATGAACAACTTATAGTCAAAATCATCATGTCGGCGAGTCGCATATCGGTCACTGTTACATCGTGTCGGCGATTCCATCTCAAAATTCGGTGCACCTTGCCAATTTCTTTCATACTTTCCGAAATGCCCTGCTTTATTACTTTGTGGCTTTTCCGTATTTCTAAGTCCCTCTTCCCGTGTTTGAGCGCGAGTCTCCTCTGAAATATGTAATTCTTGTATTACTTATGCCAACTGAACTTGTACTTCCCGGATTTCTCTTTTGTATTGCGTATTAATTTGATTTTGAGTTTGTTTAAATTTCTTAATTTTTTCATTCTCTTCTGTGCCAGTGAAGGCTACGGGTCTTGTGTCATTCAGATCATTATCTACCTTTGTAGATAAGTTAGTGAACTGATCCGAAAGTTCGGCTACTTTCTCCGATAATGAACTGATTTCCTCAGTGTGTTTTTCTGAACCAAGTTTCAGAGTGTTCATTTATGTTGAAAACGTATCTACTGTGTTTTTTAACTTTCCCTGAGTTTTTGCAAGTTGCATAACCGATTCGGTAGATGCAACTGAGTCAATTTTAGCTTGCAAGGTGTCGTGATTTTCATGAACAATAGTTTGCAGTTCCTTTATGGCTGCTTTGCTTCGTGATTCTGTAATTCATTTTCATGACGCGAAAAAATAGGTTGTAAATGCTCACAAATTTGTGTTTTTACGTCATTACAGACTTTTTGACATTTCGATTCCATTTTAAGTAACTCAGCAATTAAACCTTCACGTGTTTGTTCAAGCGTGGTGTCTAACTTTTGAATATTTTGTTCGATTTAGTGTCGAGGTCTGGTGTGCTGGCCAGTCTGTGGATGGTTTTTAAGGTGGTTTTCCATCTGCCTCGGAGAATGCGGGCGATGCTGCGCAATCACTTTCTCCACATACGCGTACATCATAATTACACTACCACTCAAACATTGGGGTTACACTCGCCTGGTGTGAGACGTTCCCGGGGGATCCACTGGGGCCGAACCGCGCAATAACCCTGGGTTCGGTGTGGGGCGGCGGTGGGGTAAGTGGACTACCGTAGTCTGTTGTGGGGCTGTGAACCACTGAGGGCTACGGCGGGAACGAAGCCTCTCCGTCGTTTCTAGGTCCCCAGTTCAATACAATACAATACAATCATATCCCAATTTCTAAACCATTCACATGGAAATGAGTGACATGTGTTCTAAGTTTCTTCTTTGCGTTAATTATAATCTCCGTATCAGTCTCGTGGGAAACAATTTTGTCTTCTATGATTAGGTAAATGAAGAACTGTTGAAAAATCAAACAATTGTATAGCAGTAATTACAAATAATTTATTATTGTCGTTTTCTCAGTATTTACATATATTTCACACGCAGTAAAGTAATAAATACAACATAAGAAACAGTCTTCCACTCTCGACTTATTTACATAAATACATATAAATTAGTTATTTACATAAATACTCATAAATTACTTCATACTGTAGCGATGAGGTTAAGCTGAATTAGGCTACGTCCTGTTACTGAGTCGAAGTTGTATGCCACTAATGGGCATCATGACGAAGGAGAAAGGATTGAACTCCATGGGCACCACAGTTTGGTCACAGCGCTGAACCTCATACTTGGACATCAGGTAGGCCAGTCCAATCTTGGTCTGCAGCAAGCCCAGCCGCATGCCTGAAACACAACCACCAGTTCAGTTTATAAAAGTCAGTGCAACACTGTTTTAAACGTAAAGTGTGTAACATTGAACTTCATTCGTAAATATAAATGGCACAAGTACCTGAGGTCGTGTCATAAGGCACGACCAGGCAGTTTCGAAAGACGACAAATAATTGTGGAGGCAACACCACATTATAAATGAAGTCATTTGTAGATGTTACAAGGAGAATGGAAATGGGTTTAAATATTAGGAGCAGCCAAATGAAAACACGACGGATGTAAAAAGGTACGTAAACTCTTTATTGGTTGGTTGGTTGACTTGGGGGAGGGGACCAAACAGCGAGGTCATTGGACCCATAGGATTATGGAAGGAGGGGGAATGATATCGGCAGTGCCCTTTCAAAGGAACCATCCAGAAATTTGCCTGAAGCGATTTAGGGAAATCACGGGAAACCTATTCAGGGTGACTGGACACTGGTTTGAACCGTCGTCCTCCCGAATGTGAGTCCAGTGTGAAACTCTTTATTATTTAAAACGTAATTGCCGCAAACAGTTAATACATCTTGCCCACTGCAAAACAAGACAATCTGCGCCTTCATGGAAAAATGTTTCCGGTTGCCTACGGAGCCATGATTGTACCCAGATATGCACCTCTTCATCACAACCAAATTGTCGACCATGAACGTCTTTCTTCTTCAGGCCCACATGTGCCAAGACTGTTTCGAGTGCGCTGCAGAAGTTTAGCTGGGAAGTCCGTACACATCCTTCATACAGTCCCGATCGCTTCCTACGCGATTTTCGTTCTTCTGTAGCTCTGAAGGAAGGCAGTCGTGGCCGTCGGTTTGCCTCGGAGGAAGAGTTGCACGTCTGGTTACTATCGTGTTTCCGAAGGCCACAACAAAAATTTTCCATGAAGGCGTAGATCGTCTTGTTTTGCAGTGGGCAAGATGTATTAACTGTTTGCGGCAATTACTTTTTAAATGTCTCACAGTGGGATAAATGTACCTATCAACAGTTACGGCGATTACTTTCGAAATAATAAACAGCTAACGTTTTTTTTTCATCCATCCCGTATTCATTTGACTGTCCTTTATACGGATAATGCCACGGAGGCTTAGCTCCTGCTGAGAAACTTGAGTAACTGTGCAGAAAGAACAACTATAAACAGTTTTAGTATCAATCCCAATTTCTCAACCATTGACATGGAAATGAGGGACATGTGCTCTACATTTCTTCTTTGCATTAATAATATTCTCCTTGTCAAAATTTATACAGTTACTCTACCAGGAAAAGATCACCGGCAAAATTCCAAATCTAATGTAATAAAATATTTTTCTAACTCGACAAAGTGCATCACTTTGATACGATAAGTAAGAATTTCACAACTACGATATTTTTGTACCTTCACAGTACTCCCTTTTATTTGGAGGTGGATTGTTTTTGGTTATTAGTGCTTAATTACATTCCTACAGTATGGACGTAATGAAATGGTGATATGCTTCACCCAGGTTCTAGAATACCATTTGTAAACACGATCAGAAAGAATACACTGGGATGACAAAATTGCTCGATGTAGTGCAGCAACTATACGTGGCATGGACTCAACACGTCGCTGGAAGTTTCCCACAAAAATATTGAGCCATGCTGCCTCTATAGCTGTCCATAACTGCGAAAATGCTGCTGGTGCTGGGTTTTTGGAACGAACTGACCTCCCGATTATGTCCCATAAATGTTCTATGGGATTTATGTCGGGTGATCTGTGTGACCAAATCAGTTGCTCGAACTATCAAGAATAGTCTTCAGACCAGTCGCGAACAATTGGGACCCGATGGCATGGCGGATTGCCACCCTCAAAAATTACGTCGTTGTTTGGGAATATGACGTCCATGAATCGATGCAAATGGTCTCCAAGTAGCAGAAGATCCAGAGGACCCAGTCCATTCCACATCAACACAGCCCTCACAATTATGGAGGCATCATCAGCTTACCTTATCGCCAAATTAGATCCATGGCTTCGCGGGTGCTTCACTCGAACCTCAAACTGAAGCTGAAATCTGGACTCATCTGACAAGGCCACGGTTTTACAGTCGTCTAGGGTCTATGCGATTTGGGTACGAGCCCAGGAGAGGCGCTGCAGGCGATGCCGTGCTGATAGCATAGGCATTCGTGTCGGTCGTCTGCTCCCAAAGACCATTAACGACAAATTTCTGCATTGTCTTAACGGACACTTTCTGTTTAGGGAACTAGGGATACTAACTACAGCTTCCCAATATATTTATTCCTTAATGAAATTTGTCATTAAAAATATATCACTTTTTCAAACCAACAGCTCAATTCATGGAATCAATACTAGAAATAAGAATAACCTTCACAAGGATTTAAAGTCACTTAGTCTTGTACAAAAAGGTGTGCATTATTCAGGAACACACATTTTCAATAACTTGCCAGCAGCCATAAAAAGCTTAACAACCAATGAAATTCAGTTTAAGAGAAGCCTAAAGGATTTATTGGTGGCCAACTCCTTCTACTCCATTGATGAATTTCTTAGTAAAACCAACTGATTTGTATATAAGTACAACATAACTTTTGCACAATTTCAGTGCAGTAATGTGTTCACTGAAAATTTGTGTGTCTGTGTCTGTCTGTCTGTCTGTGTGTGTGTGTGTGTGTGTGTGTGTGTGTGTGTGTGTGTGTAAGTGTAATCTAACTTCTGCACCATTTCAGTGCAGTAATGTGTTCATTGTAAATAAGTATTACAGTAGTTGTATTACACGTTTATTACCTTATAAATAAATAAAAAACTTTTTTATTTTAAATTCAGTGCATTAGTATTTGTAAAATGACTCTTAGTGTTCATTAAAAATGACGATCATTCCACTTGGGACCTGTGGAATGGTACATTAGCTTATTTGTTTTAGTTGTAAATATTTGTCATGTATTGTTGTTTTTCTGACATGTTCCACATCCTGGAGGACCTCCTCACTACGGATCAATTGGAATGAAAGTAAATCTAATCTAATCTAATCTGTGTACGTCCAACATTCATTTCTGCTATTATTTCAAGCACTGTTGCTTTTCTGTTAGCACTGACAACGACGCTGCTCTCGATCGTTAAGTGAAGGCCTTCGACCACTGCGTTGTCCGTGGTGAGAGGTAATGCCTGAAATTTGATACTCTCAGTACATTCTTGGCACTATGAATCGCGGAATACTGAATCCCCTAAAAATTTCCGAAATGGAATGTGCACTGCATCTAGCTGCAACTACCATTCCGCGTTCAAAATCTGTTAATTCCCGACGTGTGGCCATAGTCACGCCAGAAACCTTTTCACGTGAATCTCCTGAATAAAACTGACAGCTCCGCCACATACACTGCCCTTTTATTGTGTAACGGATATTACAGCCATCTGTATATCTCCATATCGCTGACGTTTGTTACCTCAGTATATATACCGATACGACAGTGTTCCGACTTACCTATGCAGTTTCGTGGCCCTTCTCCAAAAGGAAGGTATACGTAGGGATGCCTCTCTGCCTTCTCTTCCTCAGAGAACCTCTCAGGATTGAAGCGTTGGGGTTCTGGGAAATACTGGGGATCGTTGTGAAGACCGTAGACCGGGACGAAAACAGTCGCTCCCTCTTCAAGCTGAGGCCCGCCATCGGGGAACTTGTAGCGGCGCGTGCACTTCCGTGCCAGAATCGCTCCCGGTGGATACATTCTCAGCGTTTCTGTAAGATAAAAGGCGTGTAACTGATTAGTAATCATATTTTGACTCATTATGCCACCTGCAGGTAACAGTTTACTAATGCCCACGAGAGACTCTAGTAGTGTTGAAAAAACTTAACATTGACTACCAATGATATCAGCAACGCACAGGACACGTGGTCATGACATTAGGTATGAAATTTGAAATCGAGTTATCTGTCAAATATGTTACAGTATGGAAGTGGAACGTGGACGATAAACGGTTTGGACAAACAGAGAATAGAAGCTTTCGAAATGTGGTGCTACAGAAGAATGCTGAAGATTAGATGGGTAGATCACATAACTAATGAGGAGGTATTGAGTAGAATTGGGGAGAAGAGAAGTTTGTGGCACAACTTGACTAGAAGAAGGAATCAGTTGGTCGGACATATTCTGAGGCATCAAGGGGTCACCAGTTTTATACTGGAGGGCAGCGCAGAGGGTAAAAATCGTAGAGGGAGACCAAGAGATGAATACACTAAGCAGATTCAGAAGGATGTAAGTTGCAGTAGGTACGGGGAGATGATGAAGCTTACACAGGATAGAGTAGCATAGAGAGCTGCATCAAACCAGTCTCTGGACTGAAGACCACAACAACAACATGTTACAGTAGTTAGTGACTTAGTGTAGCACTACTGAATGGGTGAGGAGTTGAGAATGGGTAAATTGCAATGAAAATATTTAGCCTCTACCAGACATACCAGCACAAAAATCAGATGTGCTCTGATTGCAATTAGCACATCAGAACTAACACGGAGTTATGATTCTTAACCTTTCACTCACGGAAGGCACATGTTCCTATATATTATGTAGGACGATGATAAGCAGATGACTATGTAAATAGACAGGAGTATCAAATTTCAGTTCACGCAATGAACAGTAGAGAACGAATACAGAAGCATAGCTTACGTTAGTAAGACTGCATGAAACTACGAACAAAGACTAATGGCATCATAATGGATTAGTCCTACACAGATTGTATAAGAGCTACAAGAAATAGTGTGCTAAGTATAGGCATACCTCTAGGAGGAAGAGCACGGTAGACACAATACCAAACGTTCTTTAAATCAGGGGTGTGACAAAGTGACTCGTTGCAACATCGCACATGAGTTTCTTTCCACTATATCTCAGACAAAGCTCTCTCGTGGAAGTAACGATTCAAAAAATTTTTCCTGAGCCAAAATACACAACATGGAATTAATAGAATTTCAGAGCCTCACCTGATACTACTTTGTCGAGGTACGACATCTCGGCAATGGCCTCGTACGTCAGCTGTCCGTTGTTCTTGTGCATCGTGGCGTCCACCTCCTCCTGCAGCCTCTTCTGCACGTCCGGGTTGAGGGCCAGCTCGTACAGCGCGAAGCTCATCGTCGTCGACGACGTCTCGAAGCCAGCCAGGAAGAACACGAACGCCTGCGCGGCCACCTCGTCTATCGACAACTCTGTAAGCCAGAGAAAGTGCACCCTTAGCGCAGTCCCATGTAACCGAAGTTAGTCTGCTAGTCATACTGCAAATTCTGCAGGACATTATGTTTGCTTTTCCCGTTACTAGGTTAGAACTCACTCCCCTCTGTACTGGGCAAGTGAAAGATTGTGATTCTGCATGTGAAACGAGTGAAGTTCTTTAAGAGTATGTTAGACAACGGGAAGAGAACATCAAAGATTAGGGCACATACGTAATTGTGGAAAGAATCAACAACAACAAGAGCAGAAACTTACGCAGACGGAAAATAATGTGTACTTCGGAGTAATGATTGAAACGAGAACTTAGCTTTCACCAGTCAGACTTCATTACATTTTCCGTTCGCGTTTAAGAGGTTTAAGCCTCCACCATCAGGTGAATTCATGTGAATTAATGCTGCAATTATGTGTTGCGTTTACAACTTCGGAGGAACTTGTGGCAGTCTCCAGTGGTCACAGACTCGTTTTCCTCTCGTGTATGTGATACTGCATGTGATGCAGCACGACGAAAACAGCAGGTTGTAACTACTGGAAACAGTAACACAAGTTACCCCATCGTCATATACACAACATATTCGCTTCGTATAAGCGGCACTCAAAAAGGTTACTTGCGAAGGTCGTACAATCCAGAATCGGCATGATAGTTAGGCAAAATCGTGGTGAGTACTGAGGCAATCATCCCAGCTACACATTAGGTTTTTTTTCCTTTATTGAATTTCGACTCAACGCTTAGTACGCTGCTCTTCAGCCTACAGAATTTTTAAAACATAAGTAGATAAGAAACAATAAAAGCAGGCGATAAAACGGTGACTTAAATTGTAAAACGGCTGAAAATTGTGGAAAGTTAAAACATAAAACAAAGGGTGGGCGATGCTAATAAAGTACACAGGAAGCAGACAAATAAAACAGTAGACAGAAAATTAAAAACACACGGCGACAGTCTGGTTTCTGATCGCGAGAGATATAAAAATCACACCCAGCGACAGTATGATGTCCGTTCGCATCATTTCGGAAAAGACGCGCAACACTTAACGATCACTGGAAACACTGCACTAAAAAGTCGGCACGAAGATGACACACCACAGCCAAGGGCAGATGGGGGGTGACCCGGACAGATGAGGGGAAAAAAGAGGGGAGGAGAGGAAAAACGAAAGGGGATGGAACGGACAGAGGGAGAGGACTCATAAGGGGGGGGGGGGCGCAGGGCAGACGCGAGAGGGAATGGGGAAAGGCAGAGGAGGGAAATGCAAAAGGACTCAGGGGTGAGAAGGGAAACAGAGAGAGGCTAGGCAGGGAAAAAACAGAGTGGAAGGGGGGGGGGGAGAGGGAGCACAGAAAAGCGACAAAGGATGGGAGGGAGAGGTGAGGATCAGAGTTGATAGGAGGGATAAATGAAGGGAGAGATGGTATCATCCGGGAGGGGGAGTTGATGGAAGCCACCTTGGGAAAGGAGATGAAGGATGGAGGGTCGGGGGACACAACAGTGAAGGCATGGCAGAGGGCAGGGGTTGTAGAGGAGAGGAGCAACCAGGGGATAAGGGGTATCAAGGCAGTGGGAGGTGTAGAGTGTGTGTGGGGGGGGGGGAAAGGAATCAGGTCGTAGAGGATCTGAGTGGGGGACAGGAGGCGTATACGGAAGGCGAGGTGAGGTACATGGTGATCAAGGGGGGGGGGGCGGATATCCAGGCAGAACTGGCATAACAGAGGATGGGATGGATTAAGGATTTGTAGGTGTGGAGGATGGTAGAGGTGTTCAACCCCCGATGCCTGGCCAGAGAGGAGTTTGAAGAGTTGGAGGTGGTTATGGGCTTTGGATTGGATAGAACGGAGATGAGGGATCCAGGTGAGGTGATGGCCAATGGTGAGGCCAAGGTAGGTGAGGGTGGGGGAACACATCAGGTTGCAGATTGCAGATTTATGTTTGGTAAGACACTATGCCCTCCTATAGGAAGAAGTAGAAAAGTGCCTGTAGCAGATCTTCGTCCCACAATAATCGTCGACCCTTCAAGGTTCTTTTTAAGGCACTGAAGGTTGATAATCACGTTGGGATAGATCAGGACTAGGGGCGGTTGCTCTAGTGTCTCCCACTTGTCCGTAACAGATAAGACCGACCTCCCAGAATGACTTCTGTCATGTGGCGAACTGCGACCAGCACGGAACTTGGCGCACCATTCCACATCGGCGGTTTTCGAAAGACATGCTGCCCCATACACATTTTTCTTTCTTCGATGCATGTGTACCAATGGTTTTACTTCAGCAGCCAAGAAAGGAATAACAGCATGTTGGTCCTATTTGGAAGCATTTGGTAATAAAGTTGCCATAGTTTAAATTACCGCATTTATCGCATGCATGTGGGAAAGGCAAAAGTCTCCACACTAATCCCTTGCCTACATGTCGGCGCTTTTACACCCACACTGGAGTCGCGCCACTTTGCATACCCTACAGCAACCCCCCGAAACGGTTGGTTGGTGGACTTGGGAGAAGGGACCAAACAGTGAAGTCATCGATCCAGTTGTATTAGCGAAGGATAGTAAAGGGACTCGGCCGTGCCCTTGCAAAGGAACCATCCCGGCATTTGCCTGAGGCGATATAGAGAAATCACAGAAAACCTAAATGCGGGTGGCCGGACGCGGGTTTGAAACGTCGTCCTTCCGAATGCGACTCCAGTGTGATAATCACTGCGCCACCTCATTTTGATCGCCTTTTATATTATCCACACATATCCACATGATGATGGGGAATTAATCCCCGGAAACGAGTAGTAGAAATAAAATAAAAGGTGACTGCTAAGAGTAAACCTGTTATTTCAGTCCTTATGTATACCAGTCACGGTAAAACCAAACCTGAATTGTACCCATTTAAAGCTAATCTGCAGTTAAATTATTCAGTTTTCTTCGAGCAATATGGTGCAGCGAGTGCATGTAGTTCACTTTTCTGAAGGAATCGTAACCGGTTTTCTTCATTTCAGATCTTACTATGTTAGGTAAGGTCAATGTTTGGTTGGTTACTTATATCCGGCTATGCAAGTGCTCTGTCTCTGGCTACTTCTGCGGCACATGAACGTCGAGTGTTAACATCCTATCCTTTCTTCTGAAGGACGAAATGAGTCACCATCGGAGAACTATATACCCTAGTTATAAGTTCTCTTGAATGGAACATTAAAGTAAGTGTCCTAAAGGATATCCACTGAAACTGGAGAAATCGCCAAGCAAACTTTAGAAACAACCGAATCATAGTCGACATTACATCTGATAAAAAGAAACATGGAATAGAACAGAGACGTCGGTTTAAAATTAAAAAAAAAAATAACCTAACGGGAAAGTACTGCTTTAGCGCCACAGAAAAAAGGGTCCCTGAGACACGTAAAAGATGAAGCCCGAGATTCGTCCATTTCGCCCAGTACCACAAGTGAATAGAGATTAGAAGACATTAGATATATTGGTTAACTCTGAAAACAGGGCCGAAGAGCGTTGAGTATCGTAACAAAATATAATAAGGTGACAAACAATTGAATGCCAAATTAAAATGCTTACAGTGTTGACGATCTGGCTGTAGAGTAGACGTAATAAATATTCCCTCTCGTTCCAAACATTCCGATAGCGTGGTCTAATTACCCTCATCATAGTTGAGGAATTTGTTCACTAATGAGAATGAGAAAAATGGTGTACAGCAGGCGCAACCCTTAAACGAAAACTTTGCTACAAGATAAAACGTACTTTCTCACGTAAGAATCTACACGGGTAAACTGAGAAGTCAAGGATTTATCAACAATTACTTCAGAAATATGTTCCCTGATTAGTTATTGCCCTCGTTCAGTGTCACACCACACATCAATTACGTTGAGGTGCCCTGACTTACTCCAGTTGTCGACGTCCTTGGCGCCGTCCTTGATTGCCTTCGCCTTTTCGTCATCGATGAAGCCCTTGTTCTTCAGCTGTACCAGCAGGTGCATGAAGTCGTTTCGCGTTACGTTGTACTTCTCTCTGTACTCCACTGTCTCTCTGACCATGTTTCGGAAGAATGCGGATACTTCTTCGGTTCCGGCTCCAACTCTGTGGGCAATACTGAGAGTTACACCGACGAAATACAGAATTTGCTGTGGAGTAACGGCTGGCAGAATGGGAAAATCCTTCACCTGAGTGCCTTGGCGATAGTCGGAACGAAGGCGTGCATGAACCGGGCGATCCTGAACTTGAGCGAGGGTTCGAACGCCTTGCGCCCCCACTGTCGGAACTCGGCCTCCGGGTTCCTCTGGCAGTTGCACTCGACGCCGAAGGCGACGGACGCGATGATGTCCGTGGCGTACCTGGCGGACACCTCCCGCATCTCCACCACCTCCCCACGGCTCGCTGGATCTCCCAGTACCTCCACCATCTCACGGCCGCAGTCTTGCATCGTCTAGAGAGATAATCACAGAATCAACAAGCTGAGTATTAAAGATAAGGAGCAAAGTATAGTTCCCCGCAATAAGGAATGACAGCGTGTGAAATATATAATGAAACAAAGACAAGTGTAAATAATGGTGCACCTGTACGAAACTATACGACATTAGCATGTTGTTGGGACGGTAGAGAATACTTTGCCACATAAACTGCACCAGCATTAACTCAAGAGATAGGAGAGATTAGGAAGATCATTGTTGTTGTTGTGGTCTTCAGTCCAGAGACTGGTTTGATGCAGCTCTCTATGCTACTCTATCCTGTGCGAGCTTCTTCATCTCCCAGTACTTACTGCAACGTACATCCTTCTGAATCTGTTTAGTGTATTCACCCCTAGCCGGCCGCAGTGGTCTTTGCGGTTCTAGGCTCTACAGTCTGGAACCGCGAGACCGCTACGGTCGCAGGTTCGAATCCTTCCTCGGGCACGGATGTTTGTGATGTCCTTATGTTAGTTAGGTTTAAGTAGTTCTAAGTTCTAGGGGACTGATGACCTCAGAAGTTGAGTTCCATAATGCTCAGAGCCATCTGAACCATTTATTCACCCCTTGGCCTCCCTCTACGATTTTTAACCTCCACGCTGCCCTCCAATACTAAATTGGTGATCCCTTGATGTCTGAGAATATGCCCTACCAACCGATCCCTTCTTCTGGTCAAGTTGTGCCACAAATTTCTCTTCTCTCCAGTTCTATTCAGCACTTCCTCATTAGTTACGTGATCTACCCATCTAATCTTCAGCATTCTTCTATAGCACCACATTTCGAAAGCTTCTATTCTCTTCTTGTCTAAACTATTTATTGTCTACGTTTCACTTCCATATATTGCTACATTCCATACAAATACTTTCAGAAACGACTTCCTGACACTTAAATCTATATTCGATGTTAACAACTTTCTCTTCTTCAGAAACGCTTTCCTTGCTATTGCCAGTCTACATTTTATATCTTCTCTACTTCGACCATCATCAGTTATTTTGCTCCCCAAATAGCAAAACTCATTTACTGAACCATTCGAGCAGTCACAGAATGGCATCGTATGCAATAGTGTTAATGGATGATGATATTGATTATGATGAGTATTTCAGGAAAGTTTTTGTTAAAAGGCCGATACTGTCTTTTAGACGAGAACAGTCTTCCCTGCTTTAGCAAGACTTTCGATCTCTACTGAATGTTCCGATGCAAGTGAAAGAAGTGGTCATTAGGCTCCAGCTGATAGGACGAATAAAGAGCTGAAGTCTTACTCAGTCGTATCCTGGGTACAGTATTACTCATTTCGTTGTCTTCTATGGTAATCTGTATTTGCAGCTTCCGTTTAGTATTCCAAGATATTTCTCCCCCAGTTCACCACCTGTAGAAATAATAATAATACAGGAAGCGGAATGTGATCTTTTCGTACACTCGAAATGCGCTCGATTACACCCCCGAAAGGTTCCAGTCACTGATGTTTGCCAATATTGGCGTATAAAACCGAATATAGCAATTCCTATTACTGTATTTTCTGCCATCTCAAGTAGCTTGCTCTTCTAGCCCGAATTCAATGATCAGGATATGCACATGATATAGTATCTTAGTTGAAACATTTGCAGACTTACCGTCCAAGTCATAATCTGCGCTGGATACTCCGATATTTATCGCTCTCTGCAAAATCTCGGCATGCATTCGGTGAGTGGCTGATACCACTTCTTATACGTAGCGTTTGTGTTTCCAGATCGTCAGAGAGTACATCTTTGCTGCGATGTCGAAGACCACAAGAAACGCCAGATCCCTTATGGCAACGAAGTGCCATCTGACGTCCAGTGGTATGATATGTACCGTATAGAAAACGAAAGTGTTATCATTAGTGAGCCTTTCTTCTGGATCCAGAGTTTTTCACTACAATTAGTTCGTACCACCATTTGCAGTGATTTTACTCACAAGAAGGTACATTACACCACTGGATCTTTGCTGCAATTCTACCAATGTCTCTTGACGTTGACTAGTATCAGGTTTTATAAGGTTGGATGACGCAACAAGATGTGTGCATGTCAGTTTTGTTTGAACTTTTCGTGATACTAACGCAAGAAATGGCTACTAATTGTTATTGGGAATAGGTGTAAGGTGTACGTTATATACAGTGATCAGCAACTACTGACCTGACACATCATTTTCAGCTTTCCCGATGTAAACGTGGGCGTCATCTTGGCCCGCATCCTCTTCCATTTGGCGCCATTCATGAAGAACAGGTTGTGATTCAGCGGTTCTTGCTCGTTGTGAGGGACTCCTCTGTCGCGGAACGAATCAAAGTCCTTGACCAGCAGCAGCCGGATAAAGTCCGGATCCCTCAAGACCAGTGTTGGTATACCGAACTGGTACATTCCCACGTACCTCTCACCTGCAGTACAGGAAAGAGAGCTATCAGCAATTACGATATACATGGAACGTAAGAAAGTGATAAAAAGTTACTGCGCAGAATAATGATTGGAAAATTTCAAACTGTTCTGATAGATCCTACATTATCCCTGAAAAACCTCAGAAACTTTGTCGATATAGACTAAATTCACCCTGCACGTGCTACTGCGTCTCTGAAACTGCAATTGAAACTGACTGGGTAACCATCATCACTTTCAATTGGAAAGAAACAGAGCCTGTGAATCTCACCGTCGTTTATGTTCCCCCCGGTCAGCGAAATTATATTATAGTAGATATACTTTTTGCTCCTGTAGATGCACGATGAGAAGAAATTCCAGAATGTAGAACATGCCAGGAAACACAAACAGCTAATAAATATTAACAGAGAAAAACATTCACTAATATCCCTAGTGAAATTCTCCTTATGGAGTTGAAATAAGTCAAAAAATCCTAAATATTATTTCACTTAAAATATAATAACGAACTTGTCACAAAACATGTAAATGTATATGATAATTCTTAGGCTATTGGGATTTGTATCAACGAACAGAAAAATAATTTTGTAACACTTATTTACAATGGTCGTTTACTGCACTGAATTTGTACAGAAGTTAGATTCTACGCAGTACTCGACTTATTTGATATTTTTAGTAACATATACACGTCATTCGGTTCTGCTAAAAAGTTCATCATTGGACTAGAAGGAGTTGGTCACCAGTAAATCCTGTAGGCTCCTGTTAAACTGAACTTTATCAATAATTAAACTTCTTATGGCTACTCGTAAGATATTGAAAATGTGTGATTCTGAATAATGGGCACCTTTCTGGACCAAATTAACAGACTGTAACTCTTTGTAGAGATTGTTCTTATTTACTGTAGCGGAAGTTAGTACACCAGTTTCCCTAAACAGGCCCCCGCAATACTATCTTGCGTTACGTCTGACAATGTTCAAACTGAAAATAGAGATTTGTTTAGGCGTTTCCGCGGTTGTGTAATATTCTCCTCCAGTTGAAATTATTATCGAGCTGTAATCCCAAGAATTTAACACTGTTGCCATATTTTAGGCATATACCGCCGGGAAACATCTTACAAGTTCTCAATTGCATGTGATGTGCCGGCCTGAGTGGCCGAGCGGTTCTAGGTGCTACAGTCTGGAAACGCGCAACCGCAATGGTCGGAGCTTCGAATCCTGCCTCGGGCATGGGTGTGTGTGTGTTGTCCTTAGGTTAGTTAGGTTTAAGTAGTTCTAAGTTCTAGGGGACTGATGACCTCAGTAGTTAAGTCCCATAGTGCTCAGAGCCATTTGAACCATTTGAACCATGCGGTGTCTTTTCAAAGTTTAATGACAAATAACCGGCTAGAAAAAAATTATTTAAATCCGTGAAATTTTCATTAACCAATATTTCTAAGACTATACTTGATTTTCTCCATATCACAATATTTGTACTCGTATCATTCCCAAATGAAACAAACTTCGCATTTCATAAGGTTAGTGATCAAACGTCATTGATATAAACAACAAAAAGTAAGGGTCCTAATATAGAAGCTTCTGGGATGCCACACGTTACTAGTTCCCAGGTGAATGATAGCTCAATACAGGTCTCTTTCCTATTGACACCCTTTAGCTGTAGTCAAAGATGTGGACTTTGGAGCACTTAGCATCATTTTCTGTTGCACCGTAATATTCTAATTTACTTAGGAGGATAAAGTGATTTATACAATCAAATAACTTTTTCAAATCAAAAAGCATGACAATACCCGGTTCGGTATACGACAGCCAATCTGATTTATTTCGTATTAGTGGGCGGCTGCCTGTCAAAAACACGTGGTTGTTTAGATTGTGTGGAGCTATCACATTTGTCGTTATTTTCGACCCCTGAAAATTTAGTAAGTTGACCAAGCTGTGTACACCACTCGTCCTCCACTATGAGTGTCGACAAGACGTTCGGTCTCGCCAATACAATCACAATTAAGCTGGTAGAATCGTGGTGAGTGAAGCTTACCTACAGCGTGTTCAGTGAGACACAAGTAACCTCTTACTTTGTAATTGTGGCGGGGCTCACCTTTGAACTGGTTGTAGATGTCCTGTACCACGAACTCTAGGCGGGTCTGGCCCAGGAAGCTCCGCCTGAGGTTCCCGAACGGGATCTGCGGCTCCGCCTGCGGCACGCCCCGGCTGCTCCAGTAGGTGAAGCGGCGCGAAAACCAGGCGTAGGCGGCGCCCGCTGCCACCAGCAGCACGGCCAGTAAGTCGTTCAGCCAACAGCCTAGCAGCGGCTCCATGCTGACGGCGACGCACAGTAGCGGACCCACCTGCTAGCTCTCACTGGAAGCGGCCAACGTGCTGCAACAAAAGGCACCCGCAATGAAGGTAGCTGATAAAGGATAACTATGGGCAAAGAGCTGCATTTTACTGTCCTGCACAGTGTCAAAACTTGTCAGAAAATATAATCCGAAACAAATATAGATAAACAGATAATTTTATGGATCCTTCTTTGAATACGTCCTGGATGTGCACATGCTTCTCGTATTGTCTAGAAAAGCATTTAACACTACACTTCTGGCCATTAAAATTACTACACCAAGAAGAAATGCAAATGATAAACGGGTATTCATTGGACAAATTTATTATACTAGAACTGACATATGATTACATTTTCACGCAATTTGGGTGCTTAGATCCTGAGAAAACAGTACCCAGAACAACCACCTCTGGCCGTAATAACGGCCTTCATACGCCTGGGTATTGAGTCAAACAGAGCTTGGATGGCGTGTACAGGTACAGCTGCCCATGGAGCTTCAACACGATGCCATAGTTCATCAAGAGTAGTGACTGGCGTATTGTGACGAGCCAGTTGCTCGGCCACCATTGACAACACGTTTTCAATTGGTGAGAGATCTGGAGAATGTGCTGCCCAGGGCAGCAGTCGAACATTTTCTGTATCCAGAATGGCCCGTACAGGACCTGCAACATCCGGTCGTGCATTATCCTGCTGAAATGTAGGGTTTCGCAGGGATCGAATAAAGGGTAGAGCCACGGGTCGTAACACAAATGAAATGTAACGTCGGATCGAATAAAGGGTAGAGCCACGGGTCGTAACACAAATGAAATGTAACGTCCACTGTTCAAAGTGCCGTCAATGCGAACAAGAGGTGACCGAGACGTGTAACCAATGGCACCCCATACCATCACGCCGGGTGATACGCCGGGCGATGACGAATACACACTTCCAATATGCGTTCACCACGATGTCGCCAAAAACGGATGCGATCCTCTTGATGCTGTATACAGAACTTCGATTCATCAGAAAAAATGACGTTTTGCCATTCGTGCACCCAGGTTCGTCGTTGAGTACACCATCGCAGGCGCTCCTGTCTGTGATGCAGCGTCAAGGGTAACCGCAGCCATGGTCTCCGAGCTGACACTCCATGCTGCTGCAAACGTCGTCGAACTGTTCGTGCAGATGGTTGTAGTCTTGCAAACGTCACCATCCGTTGACTCAGGGGTCGAGACGTGGTTGCACGATCCGTTACAGCCATGTGGATAAGATGCCTGACATCTCGACTGCTAGTGATACGAGGCCGTTGGGATCCACCACGGCGTTCCGTATTACCCTCCTGAACCCACCGATTCCATATTATGCTATCAGTCATTGGATCTCGACCAACGCGAAAAGCAATGTCGCGATACTATAAACCGCAATCGCGATAGACTACAATCCGACCTTTATCAAAGTCGGAAACGTGATGGTACGCATTTCTCCTCCTTACACGAGGCATCACAACGTTTCACCAGGCAACGCCGGTCAATTGCTGTTCGCGTATGAGAAGTCGGTTGGAAACTTCCCTCATGTCAGCACGTTGTAGTTGTCGCTGCCGGCGCCAACCTTGTGTGAATGCTCTGAAAAGCTAATGATTTGCATATCACAGCATCTTCTTCCGTGTCGGTTAAATTTCGCGTCTGTAGCACGTCATCTTCGTGGTGTAGCAATTTTAATGGTCAGTAGTGAATTATCATAAACTGCCATGGCTGGCTGAATCACGTACAATGATTCGATGTTACCGCTGGGATCAGTTGACCGGTTTGTCTTCGTAGAATGTCTTTGGTGGTATGGAGGAAACATGAGAGGTCATTGAGAGAGTGAACACTCGTGGGCAAGGAACTCTGCGTGCGCTGGAGGCTATCGAGAGGACGTGCTTAGCTGAGGCTGCTGGGAGCAAAGGACCGTGCATGTGTGAAGGAAGGCACATGAACAGACTTCGCTAGTTCGGGGGGGGGGGGGGGGGGGGGAAGACGGCACGCCATGGTAGCCTTCTTGTAAAGAATGATGATGGAGTCTCGCTTTTGGATCTTTAGTCATTGAAAACGAGATGACTGATGATTTGATGTTGTCTAGAACCTCGATGAACTGTGTTGTGAAACTGATCTTCTAAGAGATCGAGAAATACGGACAACGCCATTAGCGAATAGATTTAGTTTGGTGGAAATAAGGCGCGAAGGACTTGTTCTGGTAGTGAGGTCTGACAAGTGTGGTACGAGTATGACAAAGGCACGACCGGTCAAAGGGGTGGGTAAATGGTAAGTAATTTTAAGGAAGGTTAGTCTGTACATGCTACTTTCAGAAAAAGTTCTATTTTCTGTTATTGTAACATCTCACTGCGTACGGCTGTATAGTATTCTGGAACTTTTCTTATTTAGGATGGTATGTTTTGGCACAGTGTAGTAATTACCAGAAGTAGTGGACAGCTCTCAGGTTATTGTGTCAGTAACTGTTCTTGGTAAATTGAATTTTGTGAATTGCATTTCCTTTGGTTAACTAACTGTGAGTAATCGACCGAGAACTGGTCATTTTCAGTGCGAGCTTTGGTTAAATTATTTATCAATCATTCTCATAAATGCTTTTGGCAGACTAATTTAACTAGTGGAAATTTAATGGCAATTCTCATCTGGAATTGTTAGTTTATAGGTTATTGTAAAAGAACTGTCTTTTGGTATTGTCAAAAAAACGTTCGAATGTGTGTGAAAACTTATGGGACTTAACTGCTAAGGTCATCAGTCCCTAAGGTTACACACTACTTAACCTAAATTATCCTAACGACAAACACACACACCCATGCCCGAGGGAGGACTCGAACCTCCGCCAGGACCAGCCCCACAGTCCATGACTGCAGCGCCTGAGACCGCTCGGCTAATCCCGCGCGGCTTGGTATTGTCTGAGCTTTTTTTAATTTGAACTTAAGGGATTGAAATACTATTTTGTTCAAGGGAAGTTGCTTCAGAATATTGTTTTAATATTGTCGTTTAAATTTTTTTGGGTATTTTCTTTGCATAAGCTTTTGTAAGTGAATGTTGGAAAACCAAACAAAAGGGTTTCACTGCTAGATGAAACTGATAAACTAATGATTGTTGGATCTTAACTAAAGCCTTCAGCAAAGTAAATTAAGTGGTAGGGCATCGTGTTGACTGTTCAGCCAATGTGTAAAAAAGGTTGTTGGGCTACTGAAAATCAGTAAACTTCTGTAGTAAGGACAGTTTGACCTTCAATGTACAACCAGTCCACTCTACTTCCCCACTAAATCTGAGTCTTTGTATATCTCTGACACTGAAACAATTTAAAATCCAAGAAAAATTATTGCAGCTTGTGATAACGTCCACAGGAATCCCTGATTTTAGAGTCGTGGTATAAAAAAGTATATTACAAATGTTCTTTACTATTTCTGGATTCAGACAGGGAGATGCTTCTTCATCTCCGCTTTTCAACTTTGTAGAACACATCAACGCCTCTGGGAAAGAAACTGGAGCACAGCTTAAAAATATTGTCATTTGCAGATGAAACTGTAATCTTAGTAAAAATGTCTAACGAAACATTTTACTCAATGCAATGTTGTACAATAGTTTACTTTCTAGACGATTTGCAAACTAATACAGATAAAACCAAGTACTTTGCCATCACATGGCAAACTAACGCAACACATGCCTAAAACTGCCTTCAAAAAAGGACGAAAAACTAAAACACTTTACTTACCTTGCAACCATGATAACTACAGGCAGTAGTATCAAATAAGATATACACATCTGAATACAGAAAGCAATTATGTGTTTCTTTCCAGTGTTGTTCATAATAAAAAGCAGTCTTACCAAAAACAAATTTAGAGATACACATTCAACGTGATTCAGCTGCCCCTTCCTATTCAATTTATGTAACCTCCATTATATCTGTTGTCAGGAACAGTATCCACACAGACGACAGCCATGTCATCGATATAAGTGTCCTCACAGAGCTTTGGCCGAGTGTTAGCAAACGGAATTGTACTGTAAAAAATACAAGTGAGGATTGGCCATGGGTTACACGATATTTTTGGACCAAGATATATCTTACACCTGCCGTACTTATCCAGGTGTCTTCAATCTTTCTTCGTGTAATTATCGATGTAGTCCTAAAGACTTTGGATATCTCTGTAAGCTTATTCGACGCATCAGACATTATACAGGGTGGTCCATTGATCGTGACCGGCCCAAATATCTCACGAAATAAGCGTCAAACGAAAAAACTACAAAGAACGGAACTTGTCTAGCTTGAAGGGGGAAACCAGATGGCGCTATTTTTGGCCCGCTAGATGGCGCTGCCATAGGTCAAACGTATATCAACTGAATTCTTTTTAAAAATAGGAACCCCCATTTTTTTATTCGTGTAGTACGTAAAGAAATATGAATATTTTAGTTGGACCACTTTTTTCGCTTTTTGATAGATGGCGCTGTAATTGCCACAAACATATGGCTCACAATTTTAGACGAACAGTTGGTAACAGGTAGGTTTATTAAATTAAAATACAGAACGTAGGTACGTTTGAAAATTCTATTTCTGTTGTTCCAATGTTATAATGTACCTTTGTGAACTTATCATTTCTGAGAATGCATGCTGTTACAGCGTGATTACCTGTAAATACCACATTAATGCAATAAATGCTCAAAATGATGTCCGTCAACCTCAATGCATTTGGCAATACGTGTAACGACATTCCTGTCAACAGCGAGTAGTTCGCCTTCCGTAATGTTCACACATGCATTGACAATGCGCTTACACATGTTGTCAACCGTTGTCGGTGGATCACGATGGCAAATATCCTTCAACTTTCCCCACAGAAAGAAATCCGGGGACGTCAGATCCGGTGAACGTGCATGCCATGGTATGGTGCTTCGACTACAAATCCACCTTTCATGAAATATGCTATTCAACACTGCTTCAACCGCACGCGATCTATGTGCCCGACATCCATCATGTTGGAAGTGCATCGCCATTCTGTCATGCAGTGAAACATCTTGTAGTAACATCGGTGGAACATTACGTAGGAAATCAGCATACATTGCACCATTTAGATTGCCATCGATAAAATGAGGACAATTATCCTCCCTCCCATAATGCCGCACCATACATTAACCCGCCAAGGTCACTGATGTTCCAATTGTTGCAGCCATCGTGGATTTTCCGTTGCCCAATAGTGCATATTATGCCGGTTTACGTTACCGCGCCGGCCGGTGTGGCCGTGCGGTTCTAAGCGCTTCAGTCTGGAACCGCGTGATCGCTACGGTCGTAGGTTCGAATCCTGCCTCGGGCATGGATGTGTGTGATGTCCTTAGGTTAGTTAGGTTTAATTAGTTCTAAGTTCTAGGCGACTGATGATCTCAGAAGTTAAGTCGCATAATGCTCAGAGCCATACGTTACCGCTGTTGGTGAATGACGCTTCGTCGCTAAATAGGACGCGGGCAAACAGTCTATCAACATCCCGTAATTTTTCTTGTGCCCAGTGGCAGGACTGTACACGACGTTCAAAGTCATTGCCATGCAATTCTAGGTGCATAGAAATATGGTACGGGCGCAATCAATGTTGATGTAGCATTCTCAACACCGACGTTTTTGAGATTCCCGATTCTCGCGCAATTTATCTGATGCGGATTAGCTGCGACAGCAGCTAAAACACCTACTTGGGCATCATCATTTGTTGAGGGTCGTGGTTGACGTTTCGCATGAGGCTGAACACTTCCTGTTTCCTTAAATAACGTAACTATCCGGCGAACGGTCCGGACATTTGGATGATGTGCAGGATGCCGAGCAGCATACACAGCACACGTCCGTTGCGCATTTTGATCACAATAGTCATACATCAACACGATATCGACCTTTTCCGCAATTGGTAAACGGTCCATTTTAACACGGGTAATGTATCACGAAGCAAATACCGCCCGCACTGGCGGAATGTTACGTGATACCACGTACTTATACGTTTGTGACTACTGCAGCGTCATCTATCACAAAGCGAAAAAAGTGGTCCAACTAAAACATTCGTATTTCTTTACGTACTACACGAATATGTAATAAAAAATGGGAGTTCCTATTTTTAAAAAACGCAGTTGATATCCGTTTGACTTTCGGCAGCGCCATCTAGCGGACCAACCATAGCGCCACCTGGTTTCCCCCTTCAAGCTAGAAAAGTTTCGTTCTTTGTAGTTTTTCCGTTTGACGCTTATTTCGTGACATATTTGGCCCGGTCACTATGAATGCACCACCCTGTATAGCGGAAAACTGTTACTTCCACACTTCCCCATTTTGGCTTCTCCTATTTATGTCGTTATTTGCAATGGTGAAACACACGTTATAAGGCAACGTTTCTGAACGACTTACGAAACGTTAAGGACTGTAAACGGAATAAACTTACAGAGACACCCAAAATCTGTATGAATATACCGCAAATTATACAATGAAAGAATGGAGACACTTAAATAAGTATCATAGCAGTAAGGTATGACTTAGTCCAAAAATAATGTTAACTTGTAGCCAGTCCTCACTTGTATTTTTAAAAGATAATTCTATTCTATAACAGTCGCTCAGAGTTCTGGGAGGGAACGAACATCGATTACGTGGCTGTCGCCTATATGGACACCACCCCTGATACAGACGTAGTGCAGCGTGCCTAAAACGAATGGCAGAGGCAGCTAAATCTCCCTGTGTATAAAACTCTTATCGTAGTTGTATTATCGTTCACGTGTGGTATTTGGGCATTAACAAATCAGCATTGGATGAATCAAAAATCTTAGAAAGAAAAATCTTAGAAATGTATGTGGAAGAATCAGTGATAAAATACAGCAGAATGGAGAAAACTAACAGGCACAGAAATCTATGGTTTAATTGAAAGCCAAACATCTGAAATTGAAACTGCGGCATGTTTTTGTCTTGGACATTCACCTCGCAGTCAGGGAAAAAAAATCGTCCATGTGCGTACAGAACATATTCTAGAACGAAGACCTATCGAAAGACCTAGACCATCTCTCTTTGATATCAGGGAGAGAATGAAAATCCTATTTGTGAGGAACAGGAAATTAAATGTTAATTAAGTAGGGCCTACTACTGTCAAACCACTGTGAAATCAAGAGCCATGGTTTGTGAAGTTTGTTGCAAACAATAACAAGATCTTTATCTGAGATTCCCTTTCTAACTTTTATTAGCTCGTGTTACATCTAATATGGAATCGCCTAATATTTCGCAAACACTTCAGAATACGATTGTATGACTTTCCAGAAGAGATACTCGCAGTATGCATGAGGGTGGGCCTTACCTTCTAACTTATTTTATAAATAAATAAAGAGGAAAAATTATTATTTTTCTTCAAATGTTACTTCGCATTGAAAAAAATTATGGAAAGATGTGTAAAATAATATAACTGTAGTTATTGTTGCAGAAAATCCTTCGTTAAAACATTTTCTGCTATTGTTTTAACAATGAAATTTCAGTTTTAGCTCTGAAACGTCTAGATCAACAATACAAATACAAAGACATACACAAATACGGTCGATAACGAAAGAAGGAGATAAAGATTACGACGGTATCGGTACGGGGCTTCGGTCCACTTACTTTGCACGCAGTGAGTTTTCTCGGCGATATTGTCCTGAAATGCCAGTCAACAGAGAGGTCCTGCTTGCTGACTGTGTTTTCAGTCGTTGTCCTGTGACTACTGAGAACGGGCAGCGCGGGCGGCTGTTATATAGCGGATGTAGGTCACACAAAGCCGGTACCACCGTGAGTCGGCGTTTTGCGCCGATTCCCTGTTCCAAGCCAGTGGCGGACTTTAACCTCGGAGTTAACACAGCTGTGAGCCACTGGTGTCATTTTGCGTGGACTCTGCACCTATTGCGTGAATCCTGAAGCACCTATATCTTGATTGGACTAGAGACACAGCGGTTATCACACAGATGAATCATATTCAAACACAAGTGAGATTGTAAATATCATTGCAGACAGTTGGCGCACATGTTTTGAACTCTTAAGAGTAGAGTAAATTATGGTTAATGTTTTCCTCTTATAGCGTCCCTTTACCAATATGTAATGCAATAATATTTTTTGCAAGTGAAATGAGACGCAGAAAAACTGTGAGAAAAACTCGTGTGACCATGAAATGCATAAAGACTTCATACTAAAAATTACAAATATAATAGTTTAAAACGCAAAGACAATGATGATGTATTTGAAAAATGAAAGCTATCTTTGTACTGATAAGTGTTCATCTGCGGTCTTCAACCGATTTATGTGTGTAAAGGTTCTCTCTCTCTCTCTCTCTCTCTCTCTCTCTCTCTCTCTGTGTGTGTGTGTGTGTGTGTGTGTTTGTGTGTGTGTATGTGTGTGTGTGTGTGTGTGTGTGTGTATGTGTGTGTGTGGCTGTCTTCTGAAGCGTAATTACGTACACTGCTTATTCACGTCTGTAACGTAATTTAATATAATTTACTGAGCTGATGTCATATAGATAATAAATTAAAGTGTGAGCTGAGTGTTATTTGTAGAAGTGTTAAACCTGAGTCGAATAATCCCAATTTTCAGAAATATGGCATTGTCTGCAGTGGAGAGCTGCAGTCAGCAGCCATTACGTGGCACATTTAAAATTCACATTATTGTTTTGCAGGCGCGTTACTATCAGCGCAGATTATTTAATAATTTTTCCTCTAGGAAAGCTGAATTCCTGGACCGGGCAGTTCAATAAAGAATTTGCTAGTCATTTTAAGGTATTGTGTGGAATTAGGCTGTGTTCTGTACTAAGTTTAAAGGAGAACGACTTTCATTACAAAAAGTGAACGTTATACTTAACCCAGCACTTTGAAAAGCTGCAGCTAAAGGGCCATCTAAAAGCATATTTATTTTCACAAATAATTTATCAAGGTGCATTTGGTTGTGTTTTAATATGCTTTCAAGATATCGATCGTATGTGGCTTACAATTCGCATAGCGTTGTTACATTGTTTTTACTGCTTTCACTGTTACGCCACATATAGACAATTTCACTGCAATAACAAACAAAATTTTAATTAACAAAAAAATAACAAACTGAAATATTAACACATTTTCCAAGAATGAATAAGTTAATCAGAGTACAGGCGCATTAAACTCTATAATGTTCATACCTGAATAAGAAGCGTAGTGTACTTCTGTACGTTTAGGGTTCGTCATTTGTACTGCTAGATGCTACGAAAGTTATTAGAGTTGGCTGCTCTCGCTATCAGCATATAAGTTTACCGTTGTAAGCACCATTACTATCGTAGTGAAGTTATTGCTAAATAAAATGAATTACTCTTGTTAGAAATTCTTGATCTGCGGTAACTTTTAATTAAATAACGACAGAATGGGTATTATTATGGGACACAGCGCTGGGCTGTTCGTTTGTACTACAGGAAGTGTGAAGTTTGTTTTCCACTTTTCTTCTTAGCTCTTCTTGTCAATGAATAATATGCACTGCGATATTGAAAATGTTATTTGGGCTTCATTACGCGTTTCTGTTGATTTACTCTGTAGCCTAAATCATAGCAGAATACCGCACCTGCCATGTCCCTCATGGAATCATTGGACTTCATTGCTCTGTTTACGTTGTACGCATTCCACTGTACTATTTGCAAAGTTCACATTTTACGGAAATGCAAATCTCGTTCTGAGCCAGCACAACTTCAAAATTATATGTGTGGAATTGCACAAGTAAATGCTATGTCTAACAACATCATTACAGTCGGAGTACTAAGTACTCACGTCAAACAGATGCAACCAATAAGAAATGAGCAGAGAACGTCAACAGCAAGATAGCATATGCCACTGAGTGATGACCATACTGGACATAGCTCACATGAGGCATACATCAACAACTATTTAATTTCGGACATAAATTAGCACGTTCAAATGGCTCTAAGCACAATGGACCTAACATCTGAGGTCATCAGTCCCCTAGACTTAGAACTACTGAAGCCTAACTAACCTAAGGACAACACACACATCCATGTCCGAGGCAGGATTCGAACCTGCGACCGTAGCAGCAGCGCTGCTCCGGACTGAAGTGCCTAGAACTGCTCGGCCACAACGGCCAGGCTATATTAGTCGGAAATGTAACTCTAGTTTTAACTAGTCTTCTGTAAGAATGTGGTACACTACTCTCAATAAAGCCCTTCTACATGTGTATGTTTATTTAGCGGAATATGGTCTAAATGCAGACCTGTGCCATGACTGTTCCTATACAGTGTGTGACGTGGCGAGGATACATGCAACGGTCACCGAATAGTACTCGCCGACAATGTCGTGGCTTGTCGCTTTATGAAAAAAATGTATGAAGATATTTCTGAAGTAAGTCAGTTGGTTATAGGCTACAGCAAAATAATTTCCTGAGGTATTCCTGACTGCAACTAATGTATGGAAGAACGACGAGCAATCCTCTGGATGTAGTATTTTCGCAGTAGTACGTGGATGTTGGTTGAACAATCAAAGGCTTTGTTGAATAGATTCCTCGTCATCCTGAGGAGAGGAATACTGATGATACAATGGTTAAGTGAATCTCGAGTGAGACTATTCAGTCTCCTGCGACATTATTTGTCCGTTATTCAGCTGTGTTGCTAGACTTCATATAATATTTCAAGTTACCCAAATTTACCACATTGCATGAACGAGGACTGGGCATAATCTCAAGCGCATTGTTGTAGAGATACTATGTCCTATAATGTGAATAGGAATCTGACGGCTGGACAGAGCCATTACAATATCATGATCCACACATCTTATAGTATCCCATTTTTAAAGTACATACAAAAAGACCAAACATTCATGGAGGTAACTGGAAGCGATCTCTAAAAGTGTGGAGAGGATTTGCGTTCCAATGATACACTGAGTTGTGCTGGTCGGACCAATTCTGCTGGTAAGGTCACTTCGTGAGATTCAGACTGGGTGTAGCCCCAGCTGGGGGCTCCATTCTTGCTAGTATGTGGTTGACAACCACATGGGACCTTATTTTCAGCTAACATTACTTTCATTTATTTGTGTAAGATTTCTTCTGACTTTCTTTTCTGTCTGCGTCCCTTGGCTAGCCCTGTTTTCTCGGCCCCAACTGTATTAGGTTTCGAGATCCTAGGGTGTCTTTCATTTACCTTTTTTATATATCCAACAGCCAAAAGTTGGCAAAGGAATCAGGAGTCTTTTAGGCTGCCGCTGCCTGTTCAGAATCAAAACTCTGAAAACTGTTAGAAACGTCCCCTGAAATTTGAGAAGTGAATCATGAAGGAATTCAAGGCAGCTTTGCCAACAAACCAACGTTCAAGAAACCACGCGTCGCGTGACTGCTGGACAGTTAATGGCGTACAGTGGCTGCACGTTTGGTAGGCAAAGAGAGAGGACGAAAGTAGAATTTTCCGATGCTTTTAAATAAACAGAACTCACTGGCTAAGAGAGATAACCCTGAAAGAAAGGAGACTGAGCAGAAAGCTGGTAACCAGTTCACGGAAAACACACACTACTACTAGTATCCCAAGGAGCATCGGAAACAGAATGGTTTCAAAGGTAAATGACAAAAACTTTGTGTTCTGCCTTACGGCAAGTCTCTCGTCAGAGAGGTCCACCGCATGAGCGTCGAGGGAAGTGATTTCAGTGGTGGTTTCCCGTTGCCTTCCACTGATAATGATCAAATGATAATGAGGACAACACAACTCCCACTCCCAGAGCTGAGAAAATCTCCCATCCAGCCGAGAATAGAACCCGTGCCCCTTGACGTGGCAGACCGCCGCGCTGACCACTCAGCTATAGGGGCCTTCGGCAAACAACAATGCTATAAAGAAAAGGGCAAATAAAAAAGGCTCAACGGATACTTCAAAGTTGCAACCTGTAATGTTAGAACAATGTCCCACTAAGATATGGAACTAGAAAATTACTGAAATACCTTAATGTCAATGCTCTAGCAATAACAGGAACAAAAATGAAACCGAGCGTTAGTAAATCTGTGGGAAATTGCATTACGCTTCGTAGTGGAGCTGAACAAAATAAAAGAGCAAGCAAAGGCCTAGCATTACTCCTGCTTAGAAATTGGGGAAACGAGATCAAAGATTGGATATACATACGCGAGAGAGGATTACAGTTAGAGTGAAACTGGGAAGAGGCAATACTACCACTACGAGCTTATAAGCACCAGAAAAATGAAAAAAGGATAAGTCTAGAACCTGCAACGAGTAGCTACGGAAGAGTCTCACTAAATACCGTGCTACTGATCAGATTAATTCTATGTGCGATTTCAACGTCAGAATATGAAATATCGCAGTAACTAATAATACAGGGCCATATGGAGAATTATTATGTAATGAAAATGGATAAACAGTTATAGATCTTTCCACATACAATAATCTAAAAATATCAAATTCACTTTGCAAGCAAAGAGATACACTTAAATCCACTTGGGCCAGCAAAGGTCTTAGATCAATAAGTGACTACATTTTCGTAAATGATAAGCTGGTGGGTCAAGTAACGGATACAAGAATTAATTTAGCGGACAAGTTTTAGGATCAAATTATTTCCACAGAGTAGATCTTTTTGCGAAATGAAAGCAAATGACAAAATAAATACACTATGTGATCAAAAGTATTCGGACACCCCCGAAAATATACGTTTTTCATATTAGATGCATTGTGCTACCACCAACTACCAGGTATTCCATATCAGCGACATCAGTAGTCATTAGACATCGTGAGAGAGCAGAATTGGGCGCTCCGCGGAACTCAAGGACTTCGAACGTGGTCAGGTGATTGGGTGTCGCTTGTGTCATACGTCTGTACGCTATATTTTCATATTCCTAAGCATCCCTAGGTCCACTGTTTCCGATGTGATAGTGAAGTGGAAACGTGAAGGGACACGTGCAGCACAAAAGCGTACAGGCCGACCTCGTCTCTTGACTGACAAAGACCGCCGACAGTTGAAGAGGGTCGTAATGTGCAATAGGCAGACATATATCTACACCATCACACAGGAATTCCAAACTGCATCAGGATCCACTGCAAGTACTATGAGAGTTAGGCGGGAGGTGAGAAAACTTGGATTTCAAGGTCGAGCGGCGGCTCATAAGCCACGCATCACACCGATAAATGCCCAACGACGCCTCGCTTGGTCTAAGGAACGTAAACATTGGACGATTGAACAGTGGAAAAACGTTGTGTGGAGTGACGAATCAAGGTACATAATGCGGCGATCGGATGATAAGGTGTGGGTATAGCGAATGCCCGGTGAACGTCATCTGCCAGTGTGTGTAGTGCCAACAGTAAAATTCGGAGGCAGTGGTGTTATGGTGTGGTCGTGTTTTTCATGGAGGGGCTTGCACCCCTTGTTGTTTTGCGTGGCACCATCCCAGCCCAGGTCAACATTGACGTTTTATGCAATTTCTTGCTACCCACTGTTGAAGAGGAATTCGGGGATGACGACTGCATCTTGCAACACGGTCGAGCACCTGTTCATAATGCACGGCGTGTGGGGGAGTGGTTACACGACAATAACATCCCTGTAATGGAGTGGCCTGTACAGAATCCTAACCTGAATCCTACAGAACATCTTTGGGATGTTTTGGAACGCCGACTTCATGCCAAACCTCACCGACCGACATCGATACCTGTTCTCAGTGTAGCACTCCATGAAGAATGGGCTGCCATTCCTCAAGAAACCTTCCAGCATCTGACTGAACATTTGCCTGCGAGATTGGAAGCTGTCATCAAGGCAAAGGGTGGGCCAAAACAATACTGAATTCCAGAATTACCGATGGAGGGCGCTACGAAGTTGTAAGTCATTTTAGCTAGGTGTCCGGATCCTTTTGATCACGTAGTGTACGTAACCGAGAAAAACGAGGGGTTTATAGTGTACACCTGCTTGAACACTGCTGCATCAAACATCTTTAATAAAAGCAGATTAAAGAAAGAGCAAACTTACAAACTAAACATAATACAGAAGGAGAATGACAAAATCTATGGAATGTGGTATTTGTATACAGGGTGTTACAAAAAGGTACGGCCAAACTTTCAGGAAACATTCCTCACACACAAAGAAAGAAAATATGTTATATGGTCATGTTATATGGACACTTCTCTTCAAATCACATTAATCATGGAATGGAAACACACAGCAACAGAACGTACCAGCGTGACGTCAAACACTTTGCTACAGGAAATGTTCAAAAAGTCCTCCGTTAGCGAGGATACATGTATCCACCCTCCGTCGCATGGAATCCCTGATGCGCTGATGCATCCTTGGAGAATGGCGTATTGTATCAGAGCTGTCCACAATACGAGCACGAAGAGTCTCTACATTTGGTACCAGGACTGCGTAGACAAGAGCTTTCAAATGCCCCCATAAATGAAACTCAAGAGGGTTGAGGTCAGGAGAGCGTGGAGGCCATTGAATTGGTCCGCCTCCACCAATCCATCGGTCACCGAATCTGTTGTTGAGAAGCGTACGAATACTTCGACTGAAATGTGCAGGAGCTCCATCGCGCATGAACCACATGTTGTGTCGTACTTGTAAAGGCACATGTTCTAGCAGCACAGGTAGAGTATCCCGTATGAAATCATGAAAAAGTGCTCCATCGAGCGAAGGTGGAAGAACATGGGGCCCAATCAAGACATCACCAACAATGCCTGCCCAAACGTTCACAGAAAATCTGTGTTGATGACGTGATTGCACAATTGCGTGCGGATTCTCGTCATCCTACACATGTTGATTGTGAAAATTTACAATTTGATCAATGTTGGAATGAAGCCTCATCCGTAAACAGAACATTTGCACTGAAGTGAGGATTGACACATTGTTGGATGAACCATTCGCAGAAGTGTACCCGTGGAGGCCAATCAGCTGATGATAGTGCCTGCACACGCTGTACGTGGTACAGAAACAACTGGTTCTCCCGTAGCACTCTCCATAGAGTGACGTGGTCAACGTTACCTTGTACAGCAGCAACTTCTCTGACGCTGACATTAGGGTTATCGTCAACTGCATGAAGAATTGCCTCGTCCATTGCAGGTGTCCTCGTCGTTCTAGGTCTTCCCCAGTCGCGAGTCATAGGCTGGAATGTTCCGTGCTCCCTAAGACGCCGATCAATTGCTTCGAACGTCTTCCTGTCGGAACACCGTCGTTCTGGAAATCTGTCTCGATACAAACGTACCGCGCCACGGCTATTGCCCCGTGCTAATCCATACATCAAATGGGCATCTGCCAACTCCGCATTTGTAAACATTGCACTGACTGCAAAACCACGTTCGTGATGAACACTAACCTGTTGATGCTATGTATTGATGTGCTTGATGCTTGTACTGTAGAGCAATGAGTCGCATGTCAACACAAGCACCGGAGTCAACATTGCCTTCCTTTAATTGGGCCAACTGGCGGTGAAGCGAGGAAGTACAATACATACTGACGAAACTAAAATGAGCTCTAACATGGAAACTAAGCGTTTCCGGACACATGTCCACATAACATGTTTTTTTTATTTGTGTGTGAGGAAAGTTTCCTGAAAGTTTGGCTGTACCTTTTTGTAACACCCTGTATACAACAGCAGATAAGGCTTTCGGTACAAAGAAAAACAAAGGAAAATAAAGGCGCAAAAATTTGGAATGAGGATATAGTGAATGCTGTTTAGGAAAAACAGGATGCATATATAAAATACGAGGAGAGGTTGGAAAGGAAAGTATAATAATTTTATTACCAAAAAGTATAATAGGTAACAACACAATAAAACTCAGAAATAAACTTACATCTTGTACCTACTTTTCTATACAGTCAGCAATACGCTCAACACATTTATCCCAAACGTGGTGTCAGTTTCAATGCGCCCAGTTCGTAGAAGTCCGTTTGGTTGGAGTATAGCCATCTACGGACAGCTGATTTCACTTCCGCGTCTGATGTAAGTAGGCTGTTTATGTTTTCCTATTGGCAACGTTACGTAGCGCTCTGTATGAAAATCACTGGCTGTGCTGTGTGCAGTCTGTGGCTACTTTGCATTGTTGTCTGCCATTGTAGTGTTGGGCAGCTGGATGTTAACAGCGCGTAGCGTTGCGTAGTTGGAGGTGAGCCGCCAGCAGTGGTGGATGTGAGGAGAGAGATGGAGTTTTGAAATTTGTAATACTGGATATCATGAACTGCTATATACATTATGACTTTTGAACACTATTGAGGTAAATACATTGTTTGTTCTCTATTAAAATCTTTCAATTGCTAACTACGCCTATCAGTAGTTAGTGCCTTCCGTAGTTTGACTCTTTTATTTAGCTCGCAGTAGTGGCGCTCGCTGTATTGCAGTAGTTCGAGTAACGAAAATTTTTGTGAGGTAAGTGATTTGTGAAAGGTATAGGTTAATGTTAGTCAGGGCCATTCTGTTGTAGGGATTATTGAAAGTCAGATTGCGTTGCGCTAAAAATATTGTATGTTAGTTTAAGCACAGTCATGTACAATTTTTCTAAGGGGACGATTCATATGGCGACCCTGCCAGGATATCTCACTGGAATATTCTGATTTTTTTCTTGTAGTTTGTGTAATTAGTGTAGCTATTGTTTATTGCTAGTGCGTAATTGTAGAGAGAATTTCCTTTGTAGTTGTAGTTTTTCATTCTTGTACAGTAAAACAGTTGTGGCATGCATGTAGATTTGCAGCAAGTATTTCGCAGCTGTGCTTGCAATTAACTAGATATTATTTTCAGTGCTATGTTAATGTGTTCCCCTATTTTTGCTCTTCAAATTGTGTTTTTCTGTGTTGTCGTGTGAAATATTGTGACAATAATGGCGTGTGAAAAACGTAATACTAGGCTCTAAAGTAAACTGAGAAATGACAGTGAAGACGAAAGCAGTGTGTTAGCGCCACCGTGTAATGAATTAACTAATGTTCAACATAGTAATTTGGTAACTGTGCATAGGGAAATGGAGCGGGCGGCAAACAATGGCGTAGGCAGTGAAACAATTAGTGAACAGGGAAGCATTATCGATCGATCGGTCAGCAACAGCTCGCCTCAGGAATCCGAAATGACAGAACACAATATTGCAAATACTGTAGACTCAGGTTTTGGGTTCTCACCGTTTTCTCAAATGAGTCAAGACACATTTTCCGCTTGTCAAAATGTGAATGTTGCCGGTGCAAATTCACTGCCGAAAAGCACTGCGGAACATGTTTCAGACACCAGTGCATTGTTATTACAGTTAATACAACAAATGGGACAAAAGCTTCAAAAGTTAGACACAATGGAACAAAATCTTCAAAAGTTAGACACGATGGAACAATACCAGAGACAAACACAGCAGCAGTTAGACACAATGGAACAAACTATTCGGAAGTTAGACAACACACTTGAACAAACACGTGAAGATTTAACTACTGAGTTACATAACATTGAATCGAAATGTCAAAAAGTCTGTAATGACTTAAACACACAAATTTGTGAGCATTTCCAACCTATTTTTTCGCGGCATGAAAATGCATTACAGAATCACGAAGCAGCCATAAAAGAACTGCAAACTATTGTTCATGAAAATCATGAGACCTTGCAAGCTAAAATTGACTTAGTTGCATCTACCGATTTGGTTACGAAACTTGCAAAAACTCAAGAAAACTTAAAGGACACAGTAGATATGATTTCAACACAAATGGACACTCTGAAACGTGGTTCAGAAAAACACACTGACGAAATAAGTACACTATCGGGGAAAGTAGCCGAACTTTCGGATCAGTTCACTAACTTATCTGCAAAGGTAGATGATGATCTGAATGACACAAGACCTGTAGCCATCACTGACACAGAAGAGTATGAACAAATTAAGAAATTTAAACACAATCAGAATCAAATTAATACGCAATACAAAATACGGGAAGTACAAGATCAGTTGGCACAAGTAATACAAAAATTTCATATTTCAGAGGACACTCACGCTCCAACACGGGAAGAGGAACTTAGAAATACGGAAAAGCCACAAAATAATAACACAGGGCATTTCGGAAATTATGAAATAAATTGGCAAGGTGCACCGAATTTTGAGATGGAACCGCCGACACGACGTAACAATGACCGATATGCTACTCACCGACACGATGATTTTGACTATAAGATGTTCATTACTACACGTAAATTCAAAACGTTTAAGAGTTCCGGCAACGACATTCATCCACAAGCGTGGCTCCATCAATTCTCTCATTGTTTCCCTCCCAACTGGTCATTGGAGCACAGGTTAGAATTTATGTGTGGCTACTTGGAGAATGAACCAGCTGTAAGAATGCAATCGGCCATTCACGATTGTCACAGTGAAGGAGAATTTTATCATGCCTCCTTACTCTCAGCATATTGGTCTCAAGCTACACAAGACCGAGTAAAGCATAGCATCATAATGATGAAACATTTCGAACAATCTGAATTTTCCAGTCTTGTGAAATATTTTGAAGACATGTTGCACAAGAATCAGTACCTGTCAAACCCATACAGCCCCTCAGAACTCATCCGCATTTGCTTAATCAAACTGCCTGAACATTTACGACATATTATTTTAGCAGGACGTTGCAAAGACGACATTGAAGCTTTTCAGGGACTGTTACAAGAACTGGAAATTGACACTGACAATCGCAGAACGCGAAAACAGGAGCACAACAATTACAGATCACATCTGTCACTATTCCGCGATGACAGAAATAATATACGACAAGGCTATTCTTTCAATGTAAATCGTGACCGAAACAGACACCATCCGTATGACAACCGTTGGCAGAGTAGTAATAATTACAGGGAAAGATCACCTCTCCGTAGTAATGACTATCACAGAGACAATCAGAGAAACAGACAATATGGGAACCAAAATAATTATTATCAAGGGAGACAGAATACCTTCAGATGCAACGGTCCAGCGAGCACTTATGATTCAGGGAGAAATTCTCCACCACGTGACCGACAAGAAAGAAACTATGGAATCTACCGACATGACGACAGACGATATGATCGTAACGACAGACCTGAATTGCATCAGAACTGGCGGGATTCAAACAGAGCAGAGCCCTCTCGACAAGGTGAATTTGTAGAAGTTAGGTCTCCAAATCCCAATAACGACGTGCGCTAACAAAGACACAATAGGCAATGACTCATACCGCTGGCAGCCACAAAACGTACTTATGAAACTGACGACGCAGCTGCCATAGCTAGTAATTACGTAAAAATGGAAGACATTAGGGACATCTCACTCCAGGAACATGATGTAAAACTTAACAACATTGCATATCCTGTGATTCACATTACTGTAAATGATGTAAAATTTACGGCAGTACTTGACTCTGGCAGTCCCATTTCAGTAATTAGTGAAACAGCTTTTAGAAAATGCAACATATCGAACGATTGCCCCACACTTCCATTACGTAAGATTAAATTACAAGGTGCAATCTTTGGAAAAAGTGTAGATGTACGCCAACAAATCAACTTAGAATTCTTTTGTCAAAGCCACAGCTTCTCTATGAACTTTTTTATTGTTCCATTATTGTCGACGGAAATTATATTGGGAGTAGACTTTTTGAATGAATACAAAGCAATCTTAAACTTTCACGATGCTGAAATAAGTTTAGAGAAGGAAGGTAAGTCAATAGCTTTGAAATTTGAAGATTGGCTCTCAAACCATGACGAGGAAATTAATCGGCTTTACCTTCTGTTAGACAACAGGTTGGAATTTTCTACGGAACTGGACACTAACAATCACTCTGCAAGTACTGACAGGGATGATATCGACGGCATATTTGAAATTAATGAGTTAATTCAGAATAAAATTCAGACAATTGAGACTTGTAATGACATTGATAGGCAGGACCTTTTTGAGATTTTACAAGCACATTCCACAGTTTTTACTCACAAAACAGGAACAATCAAGGGATTTCAATACCAATTTTGTGTTCGTGAGCATACTAAATTTTGTGTTAGACCATACGTAATTCCAGCACATTATAGGGACCGTGTTAGAACAGAAATACAATCTATGCTTGACGAGGGCATTATTGAGCCTGCAGTAAGCTCATACAACAATCCATTACATGTTGTTGAGAAGAAAAATGGATCGATCAGGCTTGTCTTACATTTGAGACAAATCAATATTATCATTATTCCTGAAACAGACAGGCCGCAAACGTTGGAAGAACTTCTTCAAAATTTTAATGATGTAAAAGTGTTGTCTTCCATTGATATCAGATCCAGCTTTTATCAGATCGAACTTCATCCAGAATGTAGAAAATACACAGCTTTCCTTTGTTTCGGCGTTTGTTATCAGTTTCGGAAACTTCCTTTTGGTTTGAACATTTCTTTGGCAGCATTCATTCGCGGGCTAAATTCCATATTACCTGAGTTCTTAAAACGTCACATCCCTTATATGTGGACGATATTCTAATAGCAGAAGCTTCATGGGAACAACATAACCGCATCCTCAACAGTTTGTTACGTATTTTTGCAGAATCTGGAATTACAGTTAACTTGGAAAAGTCTGAATTCGGTAGGTCAAAGGTGAGGTTTTTGGGACATATTATTTCTTCTGAAGGCATTCAGCCGGATCCTGAAAAGTTAGAAGCAATCAGAGCCATTCCAGTTCCATCCACAAAAAAACAAGTCCGCAGTTTTCTAGGTCTCGTAAATTTTTACCGTCGTTTTCTGAATATGCAAATTCTTGTTACACCAAAACTTTGTTCTCTCACTGGAAAAAATACTATTTGGAACTGGGACGAACAAGCACAGTTCGAATTTAATTCTTTGAAAGAATCGCTACTTAACACCCTAATACTAGCTCATCCAGATCTGTCACAAGATTTCTGCCTTAGCACGGATTCTCCTAAAGTCGGTCTTGGTGCCCATTTATTTCAAGAAGCCATAGAAAATGACACTACCATTCAGAAAACCATTGCTTTTGCTAGCCGAGTGCTAACAAAATCTGAAAAAAATTATTCCGTTACTGAATTAGAAGCTTTAGCTATCGTTTGGGCATTTAACAAATTCCGTTTCTTTCTTTCTGGTAAGCACTTAAAAGTATACAGTGTTCATCGTGCATTACAATTTCTTATGTCTTCAAAATTAAATCATGACAGGTTAAAACGTTGGCCATTGTTTCTGCAAGAATTCCACTTTACAATAGTCTACATTCCCGGCAAAGAGAACATTATTGCGGACGCACTGTCACGCGCACCAGCTGGGCTTGAGAAAAGTAACACAGAAAGCAACCTCGAGAAAAATTTCAGTATTCTTTACATTCAGAAAGTCGCCTTTGAAAACTTCATCACCACATCTTTAAAGGACATTGCTCACGAACAAGATAAAGATCCGATTTGGAAAGACATCAAAAGTAAATGGCATGAAAAGACACACACTCAGATTCGGCATTATTACCTGGTTAGAAACAACATACTCTTCAAACGCTGCACTGTTGATGACAAGCTATTGCATTCCTGACAATTTTGTTAACAAGCTCATTTGGTACATTCATTTCAGCTATGCACATTTTGGCCCACGAAAATGTTATCATATTCTTCGAACGACTTGTTATTTTAACAATATGGAAAAGAGAATTCGAAGAGTCTTGTCTATTTGTAAACTTTGTCAAAAGGCGAAACCATCTACTATCTCCCATCGTGCTCCGCTGTTTCCTATCATTCCTTCTAAATTAAAAGAATTTCCTGCTGTTGATCTCTTGGGACCGCTAGTCAGAACATCTAATGGATTTTCGTGCGTTCTAGTCGCTGTTGAACTTATTTCAAAATTTGTTTCTTTCACACCGTTACGTAAAGCCACTGGACGGTCTGTATCCAACGCCTTTTTTAAAAATTTCTTACGTGAAGTTGGACACGTTAGTAAAGTCATTTCAGATAACGGACCGCAATTCAGATCTGCTGTTTGGTCACGCATGCTTCGGAATCATAAAATCAAATCTGTTTTTATTTCATTGTACTCACCACATTGTAACCCCTCCGAACGGATTATGAAAGAAATCAATAAGCTTTGCAGACTTTATTGTCACAGAAAGCATCAGCATTGGGACAGATATTTACACTTATTTCAAAACGTGCTGAATGAAATGCCTCATGACTCCACTGCTTTACCACCTACTCTTGTACTGAAGAATGAAGAACCACCGAACAGAATCAGAGAGCTTGTACCTTATCCGAATACACGTAAACTTCGACACAAAGACATAATTGATTTGGCCCTCAAAAATATAAAATCTGCAGCAGTCAAAAGGAGAAAACTACACGGAAAAGCAAATGCAAAGAAATTATATATTGGTCAGAAAGTTCTCATTAAAGCTCATTCATTGTCACATAAGAAGAAACACTTGAGCCACAAATTCTTTCTAGTTTACAATGGACCTTACAGAATCCGACCTATACCACATGATAACTGCGTTGAAGTTGAAACTCTGCGTACTAGGAAGAGTAAAGGTTTACACCACATTTCACATGTATAACCGTTTATTGAAAGATAATCTGCTTTTTAACTTTGTCTTTGCCATATAACTTTTCACTTTACATTGCTAGTAGGCTTTGTCAGACTTAGAAACTGTTACCATGCAACAATGTTTGAAGTTAAATATCCAGTCAAGAACCAAGAGAACTTATTTAAACAGTGGAGGTCCCACCGAGATTTACGAATTGCATTGTTATAGTGAACAGACGACACAGTGTTATTGTGTGTGTACATTCTTACTTGTTAGTTGCACGATTACGTAACGACTATCAGGCTTACATACTTAGAACATATACTGCCAATGAGATTTTAATACAACATTTTGGTTTACTTGAAAAGATACTCTTTATTTGAAGTACATTCAGTGAGATTAAAGATGACTTAGCAATTGGTTTCTTTGATAGCTACACAATTATATCACGATGTAACTAACATGTGACACAATTTACATTGTTGCTTTTGCGGTGTATCTGTTTTATATCTGCAAAGTTTTTCTGTATTAATCTGGAAAGTAAAACATGTTTTAGTAGTAACTTTTGTGGTATAGCTACAATGAGACCGCCTTTTCCGTAGCTCAACAATACATTACATTATAGTTCTTTCTTGATCACGATAAGGCACGTAATAACTACGATATCTATACGCAAAGCATTTCACTTTCGTTTATGATGAGGTAAGTACATTGACTTCAGCAGAACTTTGCTTACAGAGAACGATAACTACGACACTTCCACAGAATTATCTTACAGCAAGACGCACATTTAGCGCTACAGGACACGCATTTGAGAGATTAATTTTGTACTTAAACCATTTATTTTTTAGATTTTTGAATTACAAAGAAAGTTTTCAGTGATAATTTTCATTCCATTGCTGTAATCTGTAACACCTGAGGGTATAATTACATTAATCCTCAGGGGGTACACGCCTACTTTGTGTACCATGTGTCTGGCAAGCACAAAGAGCCCTAGCTAATATGGTATTTGCTTATACAACTTTCCACATCCCTTAGTTTAGCATCTGAGCTCAGTTGATTTGAGTTAGCTTAAGAGGGGGTAGACTATATAAGAGAATGAGTTATGATGAATTGGAAGAAATGCATTGAGAAGCTATAAGAAAATGGTTTGGCCTAAAAAGTAGTGTACAGTGGAGAAAAACTATTTTTGAAAGAGGATATGAACAAAAAAGTAGGGTTTAGTGACAACAGGTTTAGGTAGGATTTTCTTGGAAATAAATGATGAGGTAAGATAATGGGAAATAAATAATGAGGTAAGAAATATGTGAACATATAAATACAGAAAGCATGCTTGGATAGGATTTTTTTGGTGGAAGCGAAGGTTGAAATAAGACGAAAGATCTATGGAATGAAGTTTTGGGTTGGACTGCAGTACCAAATGTTGCACTGAAAGCAAACCCTGTACTTTCCTTTTTTGTTATCCCACTATGTGTTTGTGTACCCTTGTGTATTTGTTTTCTTCCTGTCTCTGTGTAGTTTCATAGAATTTTTTCTTCTTCTAATATTAAGCTACATTCACTATGATGAGGAATACTGTTATCCTCAAATATAATTTGCATTTATAATATGTTATTTACTTTGTAAAGATATTTAGACATTATTTATTCTGTTTTGTTGCTCAAGTGTGAAGTTGATGTTTCAAAAGTTATTCTGATCTTTTATGTATTTACGTATGTCATAATTCCTGTAACACTGATGTATATGTTTATTTCTATTCTTTTGTAAAGCCTGTTTTAGTACAAATGTTATCTGTATTGTTATGTTCTTTAATGATATATTTTGTACCTTTGTAATTGTATTCTTACGTTATAAAATTGTAATTGACACCAGTTCATCATATTATTAACTTGTAAGTTACATTTCACTACATACATTTCTGTTGGTCATAGTATATGGACAATATGTGAGAAGTAGGGACTGTTAGTGTTTGCACGTTTGTTAATTATTCAGCAAGGGACTGGATAACAGCATTGCTGGACCTAAGGACAATTCCAAAAACTTTGTGAGTGCACAAGCGGTGGTTATGGACTTGCTATATTATCTGCAAGACTCTTCAATGGTGATTGTGCACCCGCACAGTCACAACAGATGGCTGCTGGCCATCTTTACAAGGACTACAGTGGGTCGGCATCTTTGATGACCCACCAATACCATTATTTCTACAAGGAGTGCAGTGGGTCTGCATCTCTGGTGGCCCACCAATACCACAATCTCTACAAGGACTACAGTGGGTCTGCTCTGTGATGACCTACCTACCAATATTCTTCAAAACGTCGAATGACTCTGCTGTGGGTTTGCTCTGTTGTGGCCCATTACCTGTCAGCATGTCAAGAGTCAGCACTGTCTTTCCGTTGGATGGACAACACTACTTCTTCAAGATGGCATGGAAATCCACTACTTCCGTGTGCATTCTCTTTTACTACTCAGACTTTGAGAAAAAAAAAAACACTGTAATTTTACTGTGAAGAATGATCAGGACTGTCTTTATGGGACTGTGAGAAAATTTTAGCTTTTGACCAACATTGTATCAATAAGTGTGTGCATTTGATATCTTTGTTATTGTAATTGTGAAAAATTTTATCAAATCTTTATTGGCCACTGCCCAAAACAATTTGTAAAAATTTTTGTGGGGAACATGGGGGCTATGTAAGTAGGCTGTTTATGTTTCTTATTGGCAACGTTACTTAGCGCTCTGTATGAAAATCACTGGCTGTGCTGTGTGCAGTCTGTGGCTAGTTTGCATTGTTGTCTGCCATTGTAGTGTTGGGCAGCTGGATGTTAACAGCGTGTAGCGTTGCGCAGTTGGACGTGAGCCGCCAGCAGTGGTGGATGTGAGGAGAGAGATGGAATTTTGAAATTTGTAATACTGGATATCATGAACTGCTATATACATTATGACTTTTGAACACTATTAAGGTAAATACATTGTTTGTTCTCTATTAAAATCTTTCATTTGCTAACTATGCCTATCAGAGTCCGTTTGGTTGGAGTATAGCCGTCTACGGACAGCTGATTTCACTTCCGCGTCTGTCGCAAAGTCTTGGCTGGCTAGAAGTTTCTTCATGGGACCAAATAGATGAAAGTCCAGTTGTGCAAGATCCGAACTGTACAGCGGATGCTGGAGTAACCTTCAACCAAATTTGACGATTTCCTCACGAACAGGAGCTGCGACGTGGTGGCGAGCATTGTCATGAATAAGGTTGACACCGTCAGCATTAACGTTCTGCCGTTTGTCACGAAGGACGCTCCGCTATTTAACAAAAGATTTAATGTAAGCTACAGCATTCGCAATGGTCCTGCGTTTACCAAAGTTCACCAATAGCACATCACGCATATCCCAGAATACTGTCAAAGACACTTTCCTGGCTAGTCTTAATTTTTTCGTACCTGGAAACCAGTATGTTCCCGCTCCGTTGAGGCCTGCTCGGTTTCGTCCGTGTAGTGATACGCCCACAACTCGTCGCCAGCAACGATGCCTTTCAGAAGGTCATGACGTTCTCCGGCGTAACGCGTGAAGTGATTCAAGCTTGTCATCGTTCGCTGGGCTTGTCGTTGCCTGTCAGGTTCTTAGACATCCAGCAAGCACTAATGTTACAATATTTCAACGTGTCATGAACAAAGTCGTACACCACACCATAGGAAATGCTGAACTGCTGATACGGTTAGCAGTTACACACGCCAGTTGTTCAAAATTACTGCCCAATGGTTCCGGTATTTGGGTTGCAGCTGTTACCGGCCGCTCGGATGGTGGGAAATCACTGAGGTTCACGCTGCCATCATGGAAGAATGCACACCACCTGGGAACATTGCTGCGGGCCATACACGCCACGCATATACCTGCGAGTAACCAATTCACAAAATCAATATTCCAACACATCCAAAAATCACATACAATGAATTTGATGGCGTAACTTGAAATTTTTGTAGGGTACACCACAAAAAGCAAGCAGAAAAAATTCTCGGCGATAAACTAGATAGCGAATAAGTATACCTTTTCAGATGTTTCTCCTCCGTGTTATGAGTACTGTAATTTTCACAAATATGTACATTTCCTCATACATAAAAAATGCTATCAATAATACAGTAGTCAACACTGTCAAAAATAAATTTTATAATTGACAACTTTACATATGTGACGTAATCCAGAAACACTGTAAAACCTCTGACTGTGTACAATCTCTTTGTGAAACCATAGTGTTGTAATATCTTTGTAGCATGTTTTGGTTAAAAAAAAAAAAAAGCGGTGTAAGAGATGGTTTGGGTGTGAGCGACTTCCTGTGTAATGGAGCAGACACAATACATGTAAGTAGATATACAAAAATGCCATTTCCAACATTTGCGCATTTTGTCCGATTTTCGTATTGCAGTATGTTGTGACTTCGCAAGACAGCCAAGCCACTACGATTGGTAGCCGAAAGGCACGCGTTAAGCTCACGCAGGCTGGCGTGAGGTCTGGAGCATTTAAGGAAGTTAGACTTTAGCAAAAAAGGTCGTAGCTGTTGGAACACTTAACTTTAATCCATAATTGCTGAACATCGGTCTGACGGTACCGGCATCACAAGATAAATAGCAAATGATAATGGCACCTTGCTAGGTCGTAGTAAATGACGTAGCTGAAGGCTATGCTAACTATCGTCTCGGCAAATGAGAGCTTAATTTGTCAGTGAACCATCGCTAGCAAAGTCGGCTGTACAACTGGGGCGAGTGCTAGGAAGACACTCTAGACCTGCCGTGTGGGCCGGCCGGTGTGGCCGTGCGGTTAAAGGCGCTTCAGTCTGGAACCGCGTGACCGCTACGGTCGCAGGTTCGAATCCTGCCTCGGGCATGGATGTGTGTGATGTCCTTAGGTTAGTTAGGTTTAATTAGTTCTAAGTTCTAGGCGACTGATGACCTCAGAAGTTGAGTCGCATAGTGCTCAGAGCCATTTGAACCAATCTGCCGTGTGGCGGCGCTCGGTCTGCAATCACTGACAGTGGCGACACGCGGGTCCGACGTATACTAACGGACCGCGGCCGATTGAAAGGCTGTCACCTAGCAAGTGTGGTGTCTGGCGGTGACACCACACAGTATAACCTCAAAAAGGTATCTACAATGCAAGAGGGGCAGAAAACCACACATGCAGACATCATCAAAAACATTCATGTAAACAAATGCACTTGAAAATGTGAATAAATTCACGAAACGCGTTGTGATAAGCATTAAAAATAAATAACTTCTGCTGTTTTCCATTATTTAAATAATATAAACTCGTTGTGTTTCACGGGGTGAAGCATAAGGAACTCCAGGGACGACATAATCCTTCCATCTTTGTGCCCAGGTGACAGTGATTGCCGAACTCAGCGGGAAAGTTCCCCCCACTGCAGGCTATCCGGGATGGTGGAATGAGAGCTGCCTACTGAGGTGCGCAACTGCCGACCAATGTCTGCGATAGTTACATTACATTACATTAATACTTGTTCCATAGGTCATGAATACGACATTTCGTAATGGTGAGGAGCGTGTCAGCTTAACATAATTTTCTTTACACAGTATATTCTTTCCTCGTTCATACCTAAGTTTTTTTTTTTTTTTGCAATGACTACTTCATGTCTAGAAACTCGTCTATTGACTAGAAGAAGTTGTTATTCATAAATTCTTTTTCTTTTAAATGCTGGTTGGTTATCTGTCAGACTTAACATGCTATTTGATAGATGACAAAATATTTTTATGGCAGAATACTTCACCCTTTTCTGCGCCAAAATCATATTTAACCCAGGATAGTGAAGATCATCATTTGTTCTGGTATTCTAGCTGTGCACCTCACAATTGCTTTTGTATTGGGATGCGTTATTAATAATAAATTTCATAGGTGAATATATGTACTGCGAAGGGACTGTTCCTTAAATACATGTCTGCAAGGTGACCTTGGGTGGGCTCCTGCTATTATTCTGAACACACGCTTTTGTGCAATAAATACGTTTTCTCTTAATGATGAATTACCCTAACATATCACGCCATATGAGAGCAGTAACAGAAAATAGGCACAGTAGGCTTATTTACTGATTTGTTTATCACGAAAATTTGCAATAACTCTAACAGCATAAGTGGCAGGACCTAAACGTTTCGGCATATCATCAATGTGTTTCTATCAATTCAATTTCTCATCAAAGCACAAACACAGAAATTTTGAACATTCTGCCTTAGCAATAGACTTCTTTTCGAAGTCTATATTTATCGATGGTGTTACGCCGTTTACAGTACAGAACTGCATATGCTGTGTTTTCTCAAAAATTAGTGAGAGTCCATTTGTAGAGAACCACTAAATGATTATCTGAAATACATTACTTACTATTTCCTCAGCTATTTCTTGTTTGTTGGGTGTGATTACTATACTTTTATCATGATCAAAAAGAACTAGCTTTGCATCTTCATGAATACAGAGTGGCAAGTCACTAATATATTAAGAGCAATACGGGAAACAAGACTGAACCCTGTGAGACATCATTCTTGATACCTCCCCAGTTGGAGGACTCTGCTTATTTTTGCAGTCTACCTCTATTGTTAATTTCAACCATCTGCATTATTTCACTTAAATATGAATTAAACCATTTATGTACTGTCTAGAGGAGTTTCATGTTTCACGCATTCAAAAGCCTTTGAGAGATCACAAACCACCCCAATGGTTGATATTCGGCTATTCAGGGTATTTAATATTTGATCAGTGAAAGCACATACAGCATTTTCAGTTGAAAAGCCTTTCTGAAAACCAAACTGATATTTTGTTAGTATTTAATTTTTACAAACAGCAGCACCCATGTCTGTGTGGCCCTGGTCAAATTGTTGGCACCGTTTCACTACGGCTGAATGCGATATTGCGTTTGGTCCATATACTGGCAGAATGTCACGATGCGTCTGTGTCCTGTTGTGAAGTTTTCCCCACAATAATCATACTACCTGGCGTGCTTCAACAGTGGAATACAACTGCAGTTACCGCACACACAGTGATGTACTTGTCATCCGTACGGCAACAGAACTGTCTCTGCAGAAGCCAGAAACATGTAAGCTCTTTGAGAATGTGCCGTTCTTCTTGTGCTGAGGTCTGAACGTGGAACGACAGGTGTAGTTAGTTCTGAAGTTCCTAACTATCATACATTCGAAAATGGCCGCATAGGCGAAACAATGCATAAGTGGTTAATCCACATATTTCGCAAACAGTATCCATATATCCCGCTGAATGTATCTACACAGATACAATATACACTATGTGATCAAAAGTAAAAAGTATCCGCACACCTGGCTGAAAATGACTTAGAAGTTCGTGGTGCCCTCCATCGGTAATGCTGGAATTCAATATGGTGTCCGCCCACCCGTAGCCTCGATGACAGCTTCCACTCTCACAGGCATACGTTCAATCAGGTGCTGGAAGGTTTCTTGGGGAATGGCAGCCCATTCTTCATGGAGTGCTGCACTGAGGAGAGGTATCGATGTCGGTCGGTGAGGCCTGGCACGAAGTCGGCGTTCCAAAACATCCCAAAGGTGTTCTATAGGATTCAGGTCAGGACTCTGTGCAGGCCAGTTCATTACAGGGATGTTATTGTCGTGTGACCACTCCGCCACAGGCCGTACATTATGAACAGGTGCTCATTGGTATTGAAAGATGCAGTCGTCATCCCCGAATTGCTCTTCAACAATGGGAGCCACGAAAGTGCATAAAACATCAATTTAGACCTGTGATGTGATAGTGCCACGCAAAACAACAAGGGGTGCAAATCTCCTCCATGAAAAACACAACACCGTAACACCAGCGCCTCCGAGTTTTACTGTTGCCACTACACATGCTGGCAGATGAAGTCCAACGGGCATTCGCCATACCCACACCCTGCCATAGGATCGCCACATCGTGCACCGTGATTCGTCACTCAACACAGCATTTTTCCACGGTTCAGTCGTCCAATGTTTACGTTCCTTGCACCAAGCGAAGCGTCGTTTGTCATTTACCGGCGTGGCGTGCGACTTTCGAGCAGCCGCTCGACCATGAAATCCAAGTTTTCTCACCTCCCGCCAAGCTGTCATAGTACTTGTAACGGATCTTGATGCAGTTTGGAATTCTTGTGTGATGGTCTGGATAGATGTCTGCCTATCGCACGTTACGACCCTCTTCAGCTGTCGGCGGTTCAAATGGTTCAAATGGCTCTGAGCACTATGGGACTCAACTGCTGTGGTCATAAGTCCCCTAGAACTTAGAACTACTTAAACCTAACTAACCTAAGGACAGCACACAACACCCAGCCATCACGAGGCAGAGAAAATCCCTGACCCCGCCGGGAATCGAACCCGGGAACCCGGGCGTGGGAAGCGAGAACGCTACCGCACGACCACGAGATGCGGGCAGCTGTCGGCGGTCTCTGTCTCTTCTATGCTGTAAGTGTCCCTTCACGTTTCCACTTCACTATCATATCGGAAACAGTGGTCCTAGGGTTGTTTAGGAGTATGGAAATCTCACGTACAGACGTATGACACAAGTGACGCCCAGTCACCTGACCACGTTCGAAGTCCGTGAGTTCCGCGGAGCGCCCCATTCTGCTCTCTCACGGTGTCCAATGACTACTGAGTCACTGATACGGAGTATCTGGCAGTAAGTGGCAACACAATGCACCTAATATGAAAAACGTATGTTTTTGGAGGTGTACGGATACTTTGAATCACATAGTGTATGATTGCACTAAAAATAGTTCCAGAGATACGATGTCACAAACATTGTGATGTATGAAAATATGTCGCATAAAACATGAAATTTTAATACGTTCGTTATTTACCGCGCAGACACTCCTACAGTCCAGTCAACTTACGGAAATCCATAACACGCGGCAGTACTTTTGACGGCTTTCAACTGCAAAGCGCAAACTGCTATAAGCGATAACGATAGCCGTCTATAGGACTATGAAGCGGTGTTACCATAGAGACGTTTACAAAAGTGAGTTGTAGATACGCGAAGAAGCTGAATCCCAAGTACAGTAATACGATGTTTCTTAATTTGGATACCATATTTATACATTTGTACATTATGCATATTTCTTGATACGACTAATTTAAAAGTTTCATCACGAATACATGGAAATAAATTTGTTTGGTATTACGCATGTACACAGTTTTTAATAGAAAATTGGCAGAATGAGTAATGGACATTGGTCGAGATTGAGATTTTCACTCTGCAGCGGAGTGTGCGCTGATATGAAACTTCCTGGCAGATTAAAACTGAAGTAAAGCTGTGAGGTCGTGCCGTGAGTCGTGCTTGGGTAGCTCAGTTGGTAGAGCACTTGCCCGCGAAAGGCAAAGGTCCCGAGTTCGAGTGTCGGTCCGGCACACAGTTTTAATCTGCCAGGAAGTTTCATAAGACACCTCGGTGAGGTTTGGAACTGAATCTAGGATATGTCGTGTAAAGGCAGGTGATTAAGGACTGGACTCCACCACCACCTCTTCCGTCCCCTCTACCGCAAAGGGGAAAATGTCAACAGCACGCCGCATACCCATACGGTCACCCATCGAAGTACTGGCCGCACCAGACAGGGCAAAAGGTACAGTCGGGTCGCCACGGCCATTGACAGAATTACTCAGAAATTTTTAACGATGCGCCTTTGACAGTGATGACGACGCAATGGAGTTCACTATGTCCCGCTCACTCATTCCTCATTTCATTCTGTTCCATTTATCTCATCGAGAAGAAGTGTCTACGGGGACGTGGAATGAGTCACTCCGGTTGGAGTAAGTATGGAACACTGCCGCAACCGTACATCATCGTCTCTAAGATTTCGAGTGACAGCGACAGTGAGATCGATTAGTCATTCATATCCCATCTAGAGAGATTTCCGATAGAGATAAGAGTTACCTTCAGAAAGACGTTCAAAGTCTGTTCGCTTAGAGGCTTTTGTTACGGTGCATCACAGTTTCACCAAGTACTGACTGGGGATTTGTTTTATCTTCTCCTATCGTGTACATCTCATCGGTCTGATTTGTCACTATAGGCAGAGTTCGGCCAGCCACGGCCAGCGCCCTTCTCCTTGCGACGCACATTTGCTTTATAAACAAAGTTGTTATCATTCAGAATTATTTTAATTTTGTACTAAAACTGAAATCCGAGTAACAATGACGACCGCCACGAGTGCCGGCCGATGTAGCTGAACGCATTATTGTGAAACCACGGCGCAATACGAAAATAACGATTGTTCTGTGCTGAATTTCGATAAGCCTGAGAGATTTTTTTTTATTTCACACTCTTGACTTAACAAAACGATATAGCGTGTAAGCAACACTATAATATTTCTGTTGTTACAGAGTTTACTCCGAGTTGCGAGCTTAATAGCTTTCATTGATGGCGTCAAAGAAAGGAAGGCACAGAAAGAAAATAGTGTAACGATATATCAACAGATTTATACAGGGCTATTACAAATGATTGAAGCGATTTCATAAATTCACTGTACCTCCATACATTGACATATGGTCACGACACACTACAGATACGTAGAAAAACTCATAAAGTTTTGTTCGGCTGAAGCCGCACTTCAGGTTTCTGCCGCCAGAGCGCTCGAGAGCGCAGTGAGACAAAATGGCGACAGGAGCCGAGAAAGCGTATGTCGTGCTTGAAATGCACTCACATCAGTCATAACAGTGCAACGACACTTCAGGACGAAGTTCAACAAAGATCCACCAACTGCTAACTCCATTCGGCGATGGTATGCGCAGTTTAAAGCTTCTGGAAAATCAACGGGTTGGCCTGCAGTGAGCGAAGAAACGGTTGAACGCGTGCGGGCAAGTTTCACGTGTAGCCCGCGGAAGTCGACGAATAAAGCAAGCAGGGAGATAAACGTACCACAGCCGACGGTTTGGAAAATCTTACGGAAAAGGCTAAAGCAGAAGCCTTACCGTTTACAATTGCTACAAGCCCTAACACCCGATGACAAAGTCAAACGCTTTGAATTTTCGGCGCGGTTGCAACAGCTCATGGAAGAGGATGCGTTCAGTGCGAAACTTGTTTCCAGTGATGAAGCAACATTTTTTCTTAATGGTGAAGTGAACAGACACAATGTGCGAATCTGGACGGTAGAGAATCCTCACGCATTCGTGCAGAAAATTTGCAATTCACCAAATGTTAACGTGTTCTGTGCAATCTCACGGTTTAAAGTTTACGGCCCCTTTTTCTTCTGCGAAAAAAACGTTACAGGACACGTGTGTCTGGACATGCCGGAAAATTGGCGCATGCCACAACTGGAGACCGACAGCGCCGACTTCATCTTTCAACAGGAAGGTGCTCCACCGCACTTCCATCATGATGTTCGGCATTTCTTAAACAGGAGATTGGAAAACCAACGGATCGGTCGTGGTCGAGATCATGATCAGCAATTCATGTCATGGCCTCCACGCTCTCCCGACTTAACCGCATGCGATTTCTTTCTGTGGGGTTTGTGAAAGATTCAGTGTTTAAACCTCCTCTACCAAGAAACGTCCCAGAGCTGCGAGCTCGCATCAACGATGCTTTCGAACTCATTGATGGGGACATGCTGCGCCGAGTGTGGGAGGAACTTGATTATCGGCTTGATGTCTGCCGAATCACTAAAGTGGCACATATCGAACATTTGTGAATGCCTAAAAAACCTTTTTGAGTTTTTGTATGTGTGTGCAAAGCATTGTGAAAATATCTCAAATAATAAAGTTATTGTAGAGCTGTGAAATCGCTTCAATCATTTGTAATAACCCTGTACTTTTTTTACCGATTATAAAGGAAAGCCTCTGCGCTTAGCATGGCAAAAAACTATTGCTTTCAAAAATAATATAATCTCAAACGCCATTACGGTAGCGAGCGTAAGGCAAAACTTGAATCTCTTGTGGGGGATTTACGGAAAAATAAAAGTAACGCACTGGAATCGTTAGTAAAGAACCAATAAAACCTTTTTAAAAATCCGGATCAAAATAAAGATTGAAGTTTATATGCGATTTTAAGGGTAGCTTGCGGATTCTGCCAGACCGTTTACTGTCAGCGAACTACTAAAACAAAATGCTTTAGTTACGACTGAGGAGGTGCGACAAAGAAAACTGAAGATGTTTTCCTATCTAAAAGAACTCGCCCTCGGCATACCGCAAATTTGGGCAACACTTCATACGAGATGCTTCAGGAAAAGGCATAATTATCTAGATGGTACTCTTTAGCTATCATTGAAAGTGGTGACGCTTCAGATACTGCGCAACTACTGATATTTGTTCGCAGAATTAATCACAACTTTATTGTTTTTGAGGAGCTTTTACAGTTATGCCGATGAAAAGGCATGACTACAAGATGGGATTTGTTTCGTCGCTTAGAACAAGAGCTAGTACCAGTGCAACTACCGAGGCTAAAATTGTTAAGCCTTGCAACTAATAGAGTTAGAAACATGAGTGGACGAAACAAAGATCTAATGGGTAGAATTAAAACTAAAGTAACAGCGGTAGACTGCAAAATCTCATTATTTCCTGATTATCCACCAAGAAGCGTTATGCTGAAAAATTCTTGGATGAAAAGAAATAATAGACATCGTGATATTCACTTTCGGCTTCACCGGGAGAAATAGGTTGATACATCGCCAGTTTCAACAGTTTCTGTTAGATAAGGAAACACATCACTGAAGTTTCCTGCATTATTCTAAAGTGAGGTGGTTAAGCAGAGGTACAATACTGAAAATAGTTGTAAGGCGGTCATGTCATTTTCGAAATTTGTATGCCATCTATGTGCAATTCGGAGAGAGAGAGAGATGCAGAGAGCAAGTTATGCTACTGTTAAACAATCTTTGGTCCTGTAGTGGAACACTATTTGTCTCTAAGCAGTCTGATAAAGTCTTAGTTAAAGCGTGGCAGGTGGAGGGCGTGTTTAGTAGTGCTGTGTGGATTTGTGATTGTACCTGTTAGATGAAGAAAGGACAGTAAGGATGAATATCATGTACACATTGAAAGATGAAAGAAATACAAAGTTTGAATAATGTTATCATTTTTTTGTTAAGAGAAGAAGTTTGAGGTAAGACTGCAGCACTACCGGCCGGTGTGGCCAAGCGGTTCTAGGCGCTTCAGTCTGGAACCGCGCGACCGCTACAGTCGCAGGTTCGAATCCTGCATCGGGCATGGATGTGTGGGATGTCCTTAGGTTAGTTATGTTTAAGTAGTTCTAAGTTAGGGTGACCAAATTATTTCCGGTGAAAAGCGGGACACATTCACCTGGGTGCCAATGGACACCTCATTCCACATGAACCCAGGTTTCTTAATTTTAAATATTAATGTTTTGTTGATACAATTTGTTAATCCGATTATTATAACTAATAAGAAGATACAAAATATTGATATAATCTAGATTATCTGCATAATTAATGACATTTAATAAACGTATACAGTAATAAAGAAATCTATTACGATTTTACAAAATTTTACAGCTATTCAACTTTTAATCAATTAATATTATCATCACTGACCACTTGTAGATGAATTGACTGTCCTTGGAGAAAAGGGTATTTTTCACTGCCTCCAGCCTTCTTGATCATGTCTTTGTTCTTTGAGACACAGTGATAAAACTCGGCACAATCCATTTTGTAGTTGTACAGGATCTGCAGGATTGCTTCAAGAGAGTCCACCTCCATTCTGTTTCTTTCATCAGTCCACTGGATATTCATGAGGGAAAATATTCTTTCCACATTGGCATTATGCGCTGGGATTACAAATAAATACCTTGCAATTATTACCAACTCAGAGTAATGCTGAAGACAGTCACAGCTTTTAAAAAAACTCACCCACTTCTCATGACATTCCAATGGTGTTCTTTTTTTCATCATTCCACTTGTGAAGACTTTCTTCAACAAAATTTGTCAGTATGCCGAACTGATCAAAGAGAATGGAATCATCGATTTCAATCTCTTTACTCTTCAAATAAGAAACTGTCTCTTCAACACTTTCCCATTTTGGCGCTCTCTTCAGTAACATCCAATCAAACACCGGCGATGAGGGTAAATATGAGGCGCTTCAATTGCTGAGATATTCTACACAAGTGTCATTAAACTTGTTAACTTCGGCTCTAAAACTCCTTTCCGCTGCTTCTGATACTTCTGCTCTTTTAAGGACAGATTTAACATTAAAAGAAATGAACTGCTGTTCTCTCCTCTTAGTAACAGTTTCAGGAGTATTTTTCAAAACATCATTTACCTCTATTACACTTTTCGTGCTTCCCTCAATTTCCTTTATCCCATGCTGTAACGTGCTAAGCTGACTGTGAATGAACCATAAGTAGGCTTCACTTAAATGGTTACTGAAAAACTGATACAATATTTTGGGGGCTTAGTCTTCATTTAGGAAAAAATCTTTTAACGGTTCAAAGAGACGGATTACTCTTTCAACTGCTGGAAACAGTGATAACCAGCGAGTTTTCGAGTGACACATTACATTCGTAAATTCAGTTCCCACATAATCACAGAACTCCTTAAGCTTCCCTGTTCTAATAGTATATATGTAAAAGTGTGAGTATACCTTCGTGACGATAGTTTCAACATCACAGCTTAAACTGTCAGCAGATGTCTGCACACTATTGTGTAAAACATGTGCAGGGCACCCTATGCCTTCAATGTTTTCATGCAATGTTGCCTTTAATTTGGTAAATACGTTGCATTTGCCTTGTCTTTTTAAACCACCAAAGTTTGTGTTGTGTTGTCTCCACAAAATGTCACACATTTATTTTTCTCAAGATCAAACATTTCGTAGTATTCATACAAAATCTTTAAATTTCGCCAGATGTTTCATTGGGTAGGGAACTCACCATCAAAAGTTTGGTCTGAATTCCCTGATTAATATCGAAAAACTGAACAACGAACGGAAATATTTTAGTGGTCTTATGATTGCTGGCATCAGTGGATATCCTGTAGAAAGAAGACTTTTTGATGTATTCAAGGCTTTCCTTTACACTCTGGGGAGCAATAACCCCTTTCACTAAGAATGACACTTTAGTTCTTGCTGAACGAAACTTTTTTGCAATGGAAGAATCATCAAACATAATGCTTTAAGCTTATTAGTACAATCACTAGATCAATAAGTTTGGTGATGTTTTACCGTGTGGTAGGCTAGTGTAAGCTCGGCTGCTCGAACTTTCGTCTCTTCACTTGACTGATGTTTCACAAAATAATTTTGTAGAGTTTTACTGCAGCTCGGTGCACTGTAGCTGTTAATGTGTTTCTTTGACCTGATGTGATCAACTATGTCGGAACGTCCACCATGACTTATACTAATAAAACAATTACATACGGAACACTTTGCTTCGTAATCAAAACGACCTTTCTTAATAAAATTCCATTCCTTGGAATAACAGTCACTGAACTTGCAGGCACGTTTCGGCATTGCGTTTCACAGTACTGCAGAAATAATACCACTAATATGAAAAAAAACTATTGCAGTTTGTCTGACAAAACATCAACTACTACACTGTTCTGACAATGAGTGTGTGAGTAAGTGGCTGCGACAATCGGACGGTTTCATAGCTCTGTTACAATAATACAACTTACTACTTGTTGGCCAAAGTACTGCTCAAAGCAAATTATTGCCTGAGTGTGTCAATACTGATACTGTGATTACTAATATGGGACAGTGGAGGTTTTAGACAAATAAGCTAAAATATATTAATTTGTGTTGTATTTCCTTTAATTTAGCGAAATCCCAAAAATTTGAGAAAGTTTCACGAAATGTATTTAAAAACTGAATTCCGGGACTTTTGCGCGTCCCGAAACAAATTTTCGGGACACCGGAACACATGGATGAAAACCGGGACAATCCCGGTTTTCCGGGACGTTTGGCCACCCTATTCTAAGTTCTATGGGACTGATGGCCTAAGATGTTAAGTCACATAGTGCTCAGAGCCATTTGAACCATTTGAACTGCAGCACTGCGCAGCTAGGAATGGTTATTGTCAGTTAGTTAACTTTCTCAGAACTGAGAGAAAGACCACCTCACTTCCGTGAATCATCAATTAATATATTAATTGATTAAGCTGTTTGATTTTTATAGAAATTCTCTGTTAACTTGGTACCCTTTTTAAATTATTGTTCACTTTGTTAAGCATAGCAAATAAAAGTTTCACTTGATTTTCTCAGAGTTTGCAGTAAATAATATTTTTCGTTCGTTTAATGTTTTTCTTACGCTAACTAGCAATACTCCAGTACCCAAGTATCCCACTAGTTAGTAAGAAAATAGAATATTTCTTTGTCTTTTCCTTACAGCAGACGACTCCAGAAAATATTTATTGCTGAAAGTTTTTCAGGCATTTCTTTTTGGTACGTTAGGGCGTCTGTCTGACGTCTGTAGTAGTGTAGGGTGGAAATTGCTTCTTGCAGGAGCCAAAGGGTACTTGTCAGATCAATCCGTTGTGCAAACTCGTCAATATAACACCCACATACTGACATTTGCTCAACAACATTGTCATTTAGCCGTGTTGAGCATCTGCCCGAAAGCATTCCACTGTCCACTGATGTGAGGCGATCTTTGGATTGGACGTACCAGTTCTTTATCCACAAGTTGCAGTAAAACCCTGATGAATCTTGCGAATGGTGTCAACTTAGGTACCGTCAAGTTTTTGGTGAAATTGATGGAAGTTTGAAGCTTAGCTTGTTGCGTTATTTTTGCGACTTTCTAGAAACCAGTGAGCACGCATCCTTACTCAGAGGGAGACTGCCTGTGACTGATCCTTTCTGGTAGCTGGAAAAATTCATGACTGCGCACAAATGTAACCCACATCTCAACAGCAGAAAGTCTCTCGCGTTTCATTGGTTTACGCGAGATGGAAGAAGGTTCCTTATTTTGTCGATGCACTACGTATTACTATAGATCATGATCTGACATTAATTTACAGCAATTTGTTATCTCTGAAGTGTTAACAAATGGCCTGCGCTGTTCGAAAGTCAGTCCTACCAATCCTACAAACCGGATGCCGCTCGTAATAAATATTTGTTAATGACGACCACAAATGAAATATTTTTGCATCCTATCGTGCCAGGTATTGCAGTGATTAAGAGAAGTACTCGTATTCAGTGATATAATGGTTTAAATCTTTGTCTGGCCATGTAGATTCAGATTCTTCGTGGTTTTGGCAAAGTGTTTAATGGAAATTCTGGAATGATTCCTTTTTAAAGGACTCGGTTCTTTTGGTTCCCAGTTCTCCCACCAGTACAAGTTTGTGCACCCTCCGTAGCGTCTAGACGTCGTTGAGACGGTAAACCCTCCTCTTGCTTGCTTACTTCCTTCCTTCTTAACCAGTTGTGTCAATATCATAATATTAATACCTGAACATCGAAAATCGAGGTACCCATTATTAATATTATACAAGGAGCCCAATGAAACTTATACAATTCAAAATATTTTTTGCCATCAATGTTGTTGTTGTGGTCTGCAGTCCAGAGACTGGTTTGAAGCAGCTCTCCGTGCTAATTTATCCTGTGAAAGCTTCTGCATTTCCAAGTAACTACTGCAACCTACATCCTTCTTAATCTGCTTAGTGTATTCATTTCCTCTACGATTTTTACCCTCCACGCTTCCCTCCAATACTAAATTGGTGATCCCATGAAGCCTCAGAACAAGTCCTACCAACCGACCCCTTCTTCTAGACAAGTTGTGCCACAAACTCTTCTCCCTAATTATATTCAGTACCTCCTCATTACTCAAGTGATCAACCCATCTGATCTTCACCATTCTTCTACAGCACAACATTTCGAAAGCTTCTATTCTCTTCTTGTCTAAACTATTTATCGTCTGTATTTCACTTCCGTACAGGGCTACACTCCATACAAATACTTTTAGAAAAGACTTCCGGACACTTAAATCTACACTCGAAGTTAGCAAATTTCTCATCTACAGAAACGCTTTTCTTGACATTGCATCTGCCTTTTATATCCTCCCTACTTCGACAGTTTTTTTGCTCACCAAATAGCAAAACTCATCTACTACTTTAAGTGTCTCATTTCCTAATATAATTCCCTCAGCATCACCCGATTTAATTCGACTACATTCCATTATCATCATCTTGCTTTTGTTGATGTTCATCTTATATCCTCCTTTCAAGACATTGTCCATTTCGTTCAAGTGCTCTTCCAGGTCCTTTGCTGTCTCTGACAGAACTACAATGGCATCGGAAAACCTCAAAGTTTTTATTTCTTCTCCATGGATTTTAATTCCTACTCCAAATTTTACTTTTATTTCCTTACTTGCTTGGTCAGTGCATAGATTGAATAACATCAGGGATAGGCTACAGCCCTGTCTCACTCCCTTCCCAACCAATGCTTCCCTTTCATGTCCCTTGACTCTTATAACTGTCATCTGGTTTCTGTACAAATTGCAAATAGCCTTTCGTTCCCTGTATTTGACCCCCGCCACCTTCAGAATTTGAGAGAGAGAATTCCAGTCAACATTGCCAAAAGCTTTCTCTAAGTCTACAAATGCTAGAAACTTGCCATCGCTATGAAAAAAAGTCATGTGTGTACGTATTTGTTATCAGAATTAAAATGAAATAGACGTACACACACTGCTACTAACTCCTGCACCGTGTACAGACCAGGTGCTATGGTAAAAATGACAAACGAAAGTGTCCGCATTTGGTGAAATCGCATTCTGGAGACGTTAACGTAGAAATGCTGCAAATAGCTCAGTTGCAGTAACATACATATACCGGGCAGCTACAATACAACGACTGCTAGGTCACTGATCTCGCCAGCAGTGGAAACCAAAAGAGCGTAGTAACGAAGCCTTCGGGGGCAGCACATTCTGCAAAGTCCTTTGTTTATTGGCTTCGTTTTTCCGCTCATATTTGGCCAAGAGTAAACGCAACTAACTTTGTGCTCATTTGTCACTGTTACTACAACATTTGAAGAAAGTTCCTAATTTTCAATTTCTTCGTTTTTCCTTACACACGGAATCTGTATTTGTCTTAACGCATGCCTACAAGAGGAATACTAACGGGTCGGACTGAAAGACGAAAGGCTAGAAATACACAGTTTTTTGCGAAGACGAAGTAATAGGGATAGCGTGGACATTGATGACAGTAATTATTTTTTTGTTTTGAAACATAACATTTAAATGTGCAGCAAACGTAATTCCAGAATCGGAGAGGAAAGGAATACGTGGAAAACACCGACAAGGAGAAGGGACAGGATGATAGGACATCTGTTAAGATATCAGGGAATGACTTCCATGGTACTAGAGGGAGCTGTAGAGAGCAAAAACTGTAGAGGAAGACAGAGGTTGGAATGCATCCAACAAATAATTGAGGACGTAGGTTGCAAGTACTATTCTGAGATGAAGAGGTTGGCACAGGAGAGGATTTCGTGGCGGATCTTTTCAAACCAGTCAGAAGACTGATTTGTCTACCGTACCACACCACCTGCCAGACCCAAATTCTCAAATTATACCACACACTACTGATGTAGTGCCCCTGCTCATTAGCCCTCGCGGCATCCCACCGGGTCCCGTAAGATTGGTGTGCATTTGCACTGAAGGGATCATTGGCCGCCATACAGACATATACATATTAGTCTGGCCTCTCCGTAAACACCGCTATGATCGCTACATCTATTACGGAGGAAAACATATCATGCCAGCATTAGATGGCCTGTGGTTTGTAGGGCGATAATAATAATAATAATAATAGCGATATTAATATAATAATGTGTAATGTTCAGTTCAAATTACAAATGGACATGAGGTAGCATATTGATAGCAACCATCCATGTTTTCACCTGGGAATATTTGAGAAGACGTTGAAAAAGCCAAATCAGTATAGTAGGATCATTTAACGGCCATGAGTCATTAAAAGAATAAGTAGGTTTAATTATTCCACAATAGCAATAATTACTGTTACCTGTATCTTAATTGCACCAACAAAAAAATAAGCATTGCAAGAGATGAGGCTCTAACATGCCCGTGAAAAAAGACACAGGTCGCCTTCATTTGCTGCGAAAGTACAATGAAAATTCTTGTTGATCAACAAAGCACAGTTTTTGGAACGGTAGAGAGTGGCAAATGCCCCATACACAGATTGTTTACCTTGTGTTGATTTAATGCTTGCAGCCGTTCCTTTTAAACAGATTAATACTGTCAACAACAAATATCATGGCTGTGTAGATGTACTGTCATGTCGATATAAGCATCCTGCGTTAGAGTCATGGCTTAAAACCATGAATTGCTCTAATGGCAGTCATAGGAAAAAGCTTGTCACTTGTACATCAAATGGGTTTCTGCATAATATCATTACACGATATTAAGAATAAGTCTGTAAAGTGTACCGACTGAAAAGAGGCAAAATTTTAATCGTGAAAACAGATGCGGTGGACGCTGTTTGTCGAAATTCGCTCACAAACACACCCTAAGCGACGTATCAGTATATTGACATACTAAATGAGGTGAAGGAAAAAATATTACTATTTATTGTGCTTCTTACTCCTGTACCGCCATAAAATAAAAGTTGGCGACACAGAACTTAATGTAGGAAATGCTTCAATGAAACTCCCATCTCACGTTATATTTGTCGTCAGCTGGATCTCTATCTCATCAGTGTGATAAGTGTCTTCTGTGAGATCTCTCTTGTCTTGACGGAATTCAGCGGTGAAAGAGAAGACAGAGCAACTGTTGACTACTTTGTACATTAATGCACATTTATGTGTATGGATTTTACAACTACTAAAGTAGAATCTGAAGTAGAGCTAGCTGATCAATTGTAGAAGGCTGTGTAATGCAAACAATCAACTTTTTCGGCGAGTGAATTATTTGACTGGTAGCTTGGCAACAGTAATCGACAAACCATGAAAAGTGAATGGAATTCCAGCATCATTTACTGGTTCATTAGAAAAGTAAAACAGAACAGAACACAGTTAATGTTTATCAATTTCTGCTAGTATTCAGATGCTAAATGTTTAACTGATTTACTTTTCGCTGTCGTCTTCTATCACGAGTCATTAGATAAGTTGGCATCACAATTACCTTCACCTTACAGGACTGTAATGATTTTCGTTGCCTATCCAGCAAAATGTATTCAGTTATTTTCTGTACCGTCTCGACTGTTTTCCTTTGTTTTTCTTCGTGAATATCTAAGCGCAATGTACGAGGGCTACTCGGAAAGTAAGGTCTGATCATGCGCGAAATGTAAACCACAGCGAAACTCGAATGAAGCTTTGCACAGATGTGTTGGGAAGTGTCTCTAATATGCCCATCGATCGCGTCACATCGCTCTTTTCTGTTCTGAGCGCACAGTGAGCACGTAAAGACGCGTAGGTAAATAGTGCCACCTGCTAAGTATGAGAGCCTGGTAAGACTGTTCGCCTGGTGTCATACAACCCACATAACATAACTGCCATGCGTTTCTTTCTTCATGACAATTCTCGGCCACACTCTGCAGGGGCAATGAAGATGCTATTGCAGCGTTTTCGATGAGATCACCCTCCACACAGCTCTTAATTGGCTCTCCCTGAGTTTCAACTCTACTCATATGAACCACTGGCTGTTGTTGTTGTTGTGGTCTTCAGTCCTGAGACTGGTTTGATGCAGCTCTCCATGCTACTCTATCCTGTGCAAGCTTCTTCATCTCCCAGTACCTACTGCAACCTACATCTTTCTGAATCTGCTTAGTGTATTCATCTCTTGGTCTCCCCCTCTACCAGTGGCTATGAAGACAATATTTTGGCATAGACAAAGAGATTCAGACCAGCGTACAAAATTGGCGGAAAGTACAGGCGGCTGCCTTCTACGATGAGGGCAGTGAAAAGCTGGTACAGCGCTACGACAGAGGTCTAAGTCGGCACTGCAACCGTGGAGAAAAGTAGCTGGAAGATGCAGCTACCTGTTGCAAACAAAACATTTTTGATTTTTCACAGTGGTTTCCGAGTAGCTCTCACATCCTATATATTACGCTCTTTATTTATCTGTTACTTTAAAGCTGTGGCTTGTTATTTGACTATCTTAGAGAGACTGTGAGTGTTGTGTGTAAGTTGGACTCACCTCTGACACACAGGAAGCATATCGAGCATTCTTTTAGAAACACTATTTAAAGACAACGGCTTTTCTGACAGCAGCTAATATACTATTCTGTTATCCAAGAACAGGATAATTAAGTAGGTTTTACATCAGTTACAGTAACAAACTAGATAGTATAGCAAGTACATTCGCAGACGACATGTAATGTCTGTGCTGCAGTCCCTTTTTATACCGCTTCATAGTATTATGCATAAATATAATCAAGATGATCACCACTTATCTTGTAATCGGATTCTGTGGGGTTCTTTCTCTTTATTATTGGCATTACCTTGAATTTATCCACCTTTGTCTGGTATGAAGCAGAGACCTGAAAAACTAATCAGAGACATATAAACAAGCTGAAACTGTTACAGATGAATTTCTGGAGAGGATCAGCAATAATTTCCTGGAAAGACCACAAGTGATAAAGAAGTGGAACTAAAAAAATGTGATATGATAGATCGAAGAAATTTTAGTAGTATAGACAAGTTTGAAGGTGACAAGAACACAAAAAGACTGATACTGGGATGAGAAGTTGATAGAAGAACAAGAAGACGACGTCTGATGACTACGTGGCTCCCAAATGAGCAAATAAAATAACATTTGAAGTGGAAGAAAAAAAAATTGGAAATTTGTGGTAAGATCTTATCTTATCGGACCAATCTGCTGAGGTCATCGGTCCTTAAACTTACACATTGCTTAATCTAACTTAAACTAACTTACGCTAGGGACAACACACACAGCCATTTCCGAGGAAGGACTCGAACCTCCGACGGGAGGAGCCGCGCGAACCGTGGCAGGACGCCCCAGACCACGTGGCTACCCTGCCCGGTGAAGAAGAGAATACACAAGTTCTGAATACTTAGGGGAACATCTTGAAGTGAAAGTTAGAATACTTCTGTAATACTCTTTGCAATGAATTCTGAGTATACTGTTTTTTTTTGGAATGAAAGCTCTGTATTAAGAAAAGATTCAGTATAATTAATATAGAAAGATAGCTGCCATTCATTACATCAAAATGAAAATTTGTGCAGATCTTTTGTCCAGGTCTTTCTACATTTTCTTATGATCGCAGTACAGTTATACTTCCCCAGCGACCACAACATAGTAAACCATCTTGTAATGCTGCTGTTCCTATTTGACTGATCCTTTATGTAGTCTATGAGTATCAGAAGTAATATTACACATTCTTGAAGCACGTTCGATTTTTCTTTCTTTTCTGTTGGGGACTTGTCTTCCATTATAGAGTACTGCATACTAATTGCCAAACATTCATAAACTCACTGAAAATATTAGTCGACGATGTTGTACAGTGCCGAACGCCTCAGAGAATTCCAGGAAGTTGGAATTACCTGTTCAGTTTCACCTACGGTTTGCAAGATCTCATGTGTGGATAAAGCAATCAGTGTTTCACACGAATGGTTTTTGCTCAATACGTCTGTTATTTTTGTCACATCAGTACCAAACTTATTGGGAGTGCCACGATATCATTATTATTTATGAACTCATTTACTTTTCATACATACTATTGTTTACTAACGATAATAATAGTGTTGCCTTCATCGGCTCTTGTAACTATGGAAAGCTTTTTTTCATCATTTATCATTAACATTGTTTCTTTGTTTTCTTATGCATCTTTGTCTGCACCCACGCAAGCAATATTTCGACGTCAATTGCTTTCACTCTTCATTTTTCGGGTGACTCGAATGAGAAACATGAAGTTTCTATTATGTTTTTAATATCAGTAAAAAGCTCTTACAGAGGTCTCTCTTACATCTATTGTATTATTGTTACCGGTCTACAATAATAATTGTTCTTTCATGGTTTTTGGATGCAGTACTGACCGAGGTTATGACAGGAGTGGATACAGAATAATGTTTAGCTGGTAGAGGTTACGGAATGTATAGGATTTCCCGCCAGAAGATCAACTGTAGCTCTATAGCATAACAAAAACTCTAGCACTCCTGAATTTTTCTCCATTTCCTCAAGCTATCAAGAGGCTAAGATCCATGGTTGCTCTCCACCCACACTTTACAGCCAACCTAAAATTCATACGACCAATAATAAGTAATATTGCTGTGAATACATATTATTGAAGTAAATATGTTGCTTCCTTATTGAGACCATTTCTAGTAAAATTTTCATACCACATTCAAAACTCGGTGTATTTCTTAAATGGACCTGGTGCGCTTCGTGTAAGTAACTCAGGTCGCTGTGGTTTCATTCCTTTGTAAGGGTTCTACTCATACAATTCCTAGTACTGATTGGCTATAAATTTGGCGCCAGGGGTGGGGGGGAGTAGCATCTCAGAACCGATCTGACATGCTTCTTCCTCAGCTATTTTACATTTAGGGTAAGGTTGCCATCAAAGGACCAGTTAACTTTAGTCTCGAATTGAAGGCAATCCAATGTTTAAAATGTGAAACTGAAGTCAGATTACCTACGTTGCAGTGTATAGCCTTTATTTCTGAAGTACCTTTAATACCGCCAGGAAAAAATTCTGAATTACTTTCTGCAAAGGTCCGTTCATGGATACCTATTTCCATCAATGGACCAGCGTGATTAAATCCTCTTATTCGAGTATACGACGGCTGGATGGATCTTAATACGTTCACACGGCATAATTAAGGAAATAGAAGGATGCTTAGGTGAAAATTAATTTTTATTTGATCTGAACGTAAAAAACTAGACCAATAGTGAAGTGCAGTAAAATCCAAAACGACATTATTATGAAATTAAGTGAACTTTAGACTACTTTATACCATAATTGAATTGTCATTGCATCTATAACACAGGGGTACAGTGTATCTGCAATTAAAACAAAAGTAATTTATAGTATTCTACCTAACTCCAGTGCAATTTTTATGAACCCACTTCCTAAATAACATGCACTGAATCGTTTCTTCCACTGATCGAATTTGACATCATTCACAAAACCAGTCATTGGTGTTGGCGCTTTTCGATTGCTTCGTTTGACTCGCTATAGGCAGCGTTCTCTTTAGGTTAACAGGAGATTTACGAGTAGACCTAGAATAATCGACGTTAATACCACACACAGCTCAATCTGAACCTGACGCTACATCAAATAACGCAGTTTCCTTCATTCAGAAATAAGGTCTTCGCTGTAAACTACAACATTCAAACTAACACACACACCCATGCCCGAGGGAGGACTCGAACCTCCGCCGAGACCAGCCGCACAGTCCATGACTGCAGCGCCTTAGACCGCTCGGCTAATCCCTCGCGGCAACATTCAAACTAAGATGGGGTGTTTCTCAACTGGAAAGTCGGTTTAGCATAGCTAGATGACAACAGCTACCATGCAAACAGAAATATAGCGATGGTCCATCCCTGGAACCGGTCGGCTGATGACAGTCTTACCCTAACAAGGATTTTTTTTAACACCCTGCGAGGTACTCTTTCTTCCTTGGTGGTCATTCTTCTATGAAGGATTTTGTGAAGAGAGCTCTGGAATCAGCTGTCCCCAAACTAATTGGCCCTTTGAAGAGAACAAACCAAAGACGTTTTGGCATCATCTCAACTCCATTGATACGAACATCCTGTTTGCCATGGAAAGAAATGAAGATGTTTGTTTACTGTTCTTCGATGTTCTGTGCGATATAGACGGCACCCAGAGCCCCTCGGACCACTCACAGCTACGTGTGAGATTGCCGACAGCATGGCGACAAAAAACTGGACAGACATGTCACACAAGAGCAGAGCCACAACATGCATTTATTCTGACAGGGAATTCGATCTCCTGCAAAGAGTACACACAGTCAGAATAGGTGCAGCGAGCAGAATGTACTACGTATACCAAATCCTACTAGTCTCAAATCACCTAGTAGACAACATAAAGAAGGCGTTCGTTGGTACATCCTCAGAGGCCACATTTTCAAAGTAAGCTTCGCAAGGTTGACCTCGCCAACCTCACGAGGAGGGATTGGTCTCATCACTGCCAGACTTGAGTGTTGGACCTTCCTAATCAACCGTGCGCATAGAACTATAACAATAACACACCGAGCTTAATTAAGAACTTAATGCTGAATTGGAAGCCATGCAGTATAATGCCACCCATTAAGGGAGAATTGATACCAATAATCTTTAGCCATATTAGACTCTACTACTGCGAGTTCAATTACAAACGACAAGCTGACAACATCCAGTCACATTATACGAACGCGAAAATCTATAGTTATCTCACAAAAGATGGTAGAGAAAACAGAGTCATTTAACAATACCAGAAAGCAAAGTGGAATACCATCTGCCGAAATATCCATAGCTCTGTATTGCCATCACGAGTCCGGTATATGTGGTATCTAATCATCAACGACACAGTTTCAACCAATGAGAAACTCCACAAAATCCACCTGAGCACCACCGGTTCGAGATGTGGCAGCGTGAACACCTTAATGCATAGGTTAACAAGTGGTGCAAGTGGACAGATCACGGCACACATGCGAAGCAGACTAACGATAACTGACTGTACGGTTCTGCACAACGTCGACATCATCGAATTAACCAGATCAGAAAAAATACGATGCCCTCGTAGGAAGCAATATGCCACCATTTCGATTTTAGGTCACACCACTGCACACAACACTTGAAGAATACTGTGCATATATGGAATACGAACATGCAAAAATAAGAGGACAAAGAGATTACGATGACACGTATCATTACATGTTGAAAATTCTGGTGCAGATGTGAATCAATTTATTTAAGTCCATATTTAGCACAAAACAACGTATCACAAGAACATGGGAAAACAAGTAAAACCCACAGAACTATCCTACGTGAATATAATTATTATTTCTTATTTTCCCTTATTTGGCAAGAAGCCAATTTTAGTTTGCACAAGAAGATATTTTAAACCATCAGAAGATCACTTGTCACGTACCTGAAGACAGATATTACTTGTCATACAAACGTGGCACTATTCTTTTAGTTGCAGAAAAGGGTGAGAAAAATACAATATGAGAAAAAAGAAATTTTCTGTTTCAGAACTATCCAGGAGAAGACTATTTTGAGAACAATGGCAGGGTATTTCTTGAAATTTAACAGCTCCTGTCTCTACCATTACAGATACCAACATCCTATATTTACAGCAAGACTAATATAACTTTCAAGAAGAATAGTTCAAGATTTGAAAACTAACCCGCCCGTTGTAGTTTAGTGCATCGATGTGAGGAATATTAAAGATTCTAAGATCTTTCATAAGATCCATCTATTGCCATCTGTATGCAAGTGATTAGTTTATCCTGTGGTTCAGTGAGGGAAGTGGAACAGCTTACTACAAGGAAACACTTTGCTACAGCACAAAAGTAATTTTGATAAAAATGGCTTTGACACCGATGATCCGCCTCTTGTTGGACGATTTCGACCCGTCAGATGCCTTTACTCTATCAGCATTTCGGCTTGGCGGTGACACATGACGACTTGCTACTCACTCGTCTATTTGTCGTTACTCGTCTGTCTGATTACTACAGTCCATGGCGTCATTTGGCAGCTCGTACCTCCCGCGTACCTCCCATCCAGAACAAGAAAGATGGGTTCAAGGTTAATCTATATATCCCGCAGTTCAACCCGGAGGAACTGACGGTAAAAGTGGTGGGCAACAGCATGGTGGTAGAGGCAAAACATGAAGAGAGTCAAGATGAGCATGGTTGCATATTCCGCCATTTGCAGCGTCACTTTTTGCTGCCGAAGAACGTAGTGACTGAACAGGTGCAGACGCGACTGTCATCGGATGGTGTCATCGCAATCACAGCACCAAAGAAGAGCTTTCCCTCCAGCAGAGGACGGTGAGCGAGTAGTACAACTTGTGCAGACGGGTGTTCCAGCAGTTACTAACCAGCAACAGCAGGGAAGATAGAAGGTGGAGCAGTGAATAATCCATTGTTGGTGTACAAACTAAGTTTTGTACTGACTGATTATTTTTTCTATTGTCATTGTAATTTCGTTCAGAAAATTTAACTCTTCATTCTTCTGATTCTCATTATAGAGATGTTATATATGTGAAAGATTGCATTTAATAATTTTTGAATCATTTTCGTTTTATGTAAGTGCAAAACAGTGTTTCACATACAGATGTTTGAAGAATGCATTTTGTGCACAGTTTGTAGTGACTCTTAATTCTCACATTGTAAGACTGGCCATTAAAATTGCTACACCAAGAAGAAATGCAGATGATAAACGGGTATTCATTGGACAAATATATTATGCTAGAACTGACATGTGATTACATTTTCACGCAATTTGGGTGCATAGATCCTGAGAAATCGGTACCCAGAACAACCACCTCTGACCGTAATAACGGCCCTGATACGCCTGGGCATTGAGTCCAACAGAGCTTGGATGGCCTGTACAGGTACAGCTGCCCATGCAGCTTCAACCGATACCACAGTTCATCAAGAGTAGTGACTGGCGTACTGTGACGAGTCAGTTACTCGACCACCATTGACCAGACATTTTGAATTGCTGAGAGATCTGGAGAATGTGCTGGCCAGGGCAGCAGTCGTACATTTTCTGTATCCAGAAAGGCCGTACAGAACGGGCAACATGCTGTCGTGCATTATCCTGCTGAAAAGTAGGGTTTCGTAGGGATCGAATGTAGAGCCACGGGACGTAACACATCTGAAATGTAACGTCCACTGTTCAAAGTGCCGTCAGTGCCAACAAGAGGTGACCGAGGCGTGTAACTACTGGCATCCCATACCATAACGCCGGGTGATACGCCAGTATGGCGATGAAGAATACACGCTTCCAATATGCGTTCACCGCGATGTCGCCAAACACGGATGCGACCATCATGATGCTGTAAACAGAACCTGGATTCATCAGAAAAAATTACGTTTTGCCATTCGTGCACCCAGGTTCGTCTTTGAGTACACCATCGCAGGCGCTCCTGTCTGTGATGCAGCGTCAATGGTAACCGCAGCCATGGTCTCCGAGCTGATAGTCCATGCTGCTGCAAACGTCGTCGAACTGTTCGTGCAGATGGTTGTTGTCTTGCAAACGTCCCGATCTGTTGACTCAGGGATCGAGACGTGGCTGCACGATCCGTTACAGCCATGCGGATAAGATGCCTGTCATCTCGACTGCTAGTGATACGAGGCCGTTGGGATCCAGCACGGCGTTCCGTATTACTCTCCCGAACCCACCGATTCCATGTTCTGCTAACAGTCACTGGATCTGGACCAACGCGAGCAGCAATGTCGCGATACGATAAATCGCAATCGCGATAGGGTACAACCCGACCTTTATCGAAGTCGGAAACGTGATGATACGCATTTCTCCTCCTTACACGAGGCATCACAACAACGTTTCATCAGGCAACTCCGGTCAACTGGTGTTTGTGTGTGAGAAATCAGTTGGAAACTTTCGTCATGTCAGCACGTTGTAGTTGCATATCACAGCATCTTCCTCCTGTCGATTAAATTTCGCGTCTGTAGCACGTCATCGTCGTGGTGTAGCAATTTTAATGGCCAGTAATGTACTTTTCAAACGTTAAGGGTAAATATTGTAAATAAACTTACCAATGTGTTACTTTTTCGGAGCTGTATGGTTGCCTGTCTTGGGAACCTCAGCTACCAACACGATAACCATTGGCGACGAGTCCGATGGTTAACTGTGGCAGTTGCAGGGAATTTGTAAAGCTTTTCATAACTTTTTGTGAGTGTATATTACAGTGTCTTTAATTTGCGTATGCAATCGTAACATCTGAAGAGCACTCACTCACTGCACTGGTTAAGCCTCAGAGCCAGCAAATTATCTGACAGCTCACTGCTGTCAGCAGTTCGATGGACGCACAACGAACCCAGAAATCAACAACAACTGAAGCACAAAAGTGTAAGCGGCAAGGTGTCTCCTCCTGCCTTCCGCTCTTTTGACGCAAAACAAGAGGAATGGACCGAGTACTGACTACTGATCAAGCTGAATCCTCAAGCACACAAATATCAGGTGAATTAAGACGTTCATTTTTTTAAAGTCGGTAAGAGTACGTGTTTTTAGGCTGTATAGGAAGTTGTTCGCTTAGTTAGAGCCCAGAACGCTACCCTATGACTATTTTTATAGATACCATCGATTCCCTTCCAATTTTTTGATCTCTCTCTTCTCTTGTGTATAGCTACAACGCTGCATACACCGTGACGGTATGTATAACAGCGAGTGAAGGCATCATACACGGTAGTGAGAAACAATGAGAAAAGCTTGTAAGGGTGGTCCAAGGTAGTTTGTAATGAGAAGTAATAGTTAGGAAAAAAGTTTGATACAATGCGCCTTTTCTGAGTTGATTAGCCTTGAAGTTAGCCAACCAGAAGCTTGCGCTCATAAATTCAAGCCGTTCGCCAGAGAAGGTGTCGCCAAACCCGTTCTTCGTTTCGTTTACTAAAATCCAACAAGAGAGCGCTACGAAAACTGTACATGAGACGGCAGTAAGGATCGAACCCGAGACAAACACTCAGCAGCATCGTGCGTCATCATCTATGCTGTGAGAACAACTACCACAAATTGTGTCTGGCTGTCCACTTGAATTCGTGGACACAACGACCTGATTGGCTGACATCAATGATACAGTAATTACCTCGGAAAAGGCGCAAAGTACAGAAATTTTTGCTTGACGATTATTCCTCGGCACAACCCACCCTGCAACTTCCTAACAAGCTTTTCAGACTGTTTCTGACAACCCTGTATACGCTTACGTGTGTGTGTGTGTGTGTGCGTGTGTGTGTGTGTGTGTGTGTATTTTTGTATGTATGTATGTGTGCGTGTGTGTGTGTGTGTGTGTGTGTGTGTGTGTGTGTGTGTGTGTGTGTGTGTGTATGTGTATGTGTGTGTGTATCTGTGTCTGTGTACCCTTTGCTGTAATTTTACGTTAAATGCCTACGTACGTTGTTTCTTCTATCCAGTATTCTGACCACTGGTTCATCTCACTCAGGTGATAAATTACCTGGACTGCTGGAATGAGACAACATACCCTTTCCTTCAATTGCTGAATATACGATGTAAGGTCATGTATACGCCTGACTCATTCCAGCAAATAAATAGAGCCAGCTTTTTGGTATTGCTTCGCAGTGCATTAATGTAATTTAATTTTCAAGTCAGACGACTACCAATAAAACTTTATGAAATTCCTGGTGCATATACTGATACACGAAGGGGGAGGAAGTGACAATCCTCATCGAACTTAAAACAAAACGACAATGCAAATAAATATTTCGTAATAAGTAATAACAAATAGTTTATTAAGGAAGCATTAGGATATATACAAATATTTAAATGCAGCAGAGATGGTACAGATCAATAGAAGAGCTGTATATTTCGATTGCATTTTCTGGTGACAATAATTGTTTCACTTTTCTCACACATTGCAGCTAAGGCCTGCAGCATCTATTTCCTCATAGCCAAACGCAGTTGCACCCCACTGACGGGCATTATGATCTGTGACACAGTGCTGAACTCCATTGGCACTATGGTTTGCTCACAGCGCTGCACCTCAAACTTGGACATGAGATACGCCAGTCCGATCTTGGTCTGCAACAGACCGAGCCGCATTCCTGAAAAATAAACACCCATTTAGTTCAAAAACTCTCACTTCAAAATTTCACCACCAATGTCAATTACAAACTAAAAGCCTGAGACCTCTCTGCGTAAAGAAATAGTTCTATGTACCTAACTGATAATGCTTGGTTAAAATTGATTCAATAGATTTCCCAAGATTTACTGTCAGGTGTCCAGAAAAGTGTCGGTGACTGTGCGCCTTCGACGCCTAAGATAGGATGCTAAACTGAACTCCGTCAGAATAGGTCTCGGAAGATCGTAGTGGTACTAACCGACCGCCGTGTCTTCCTCACCCTATAGGCGTCACTGGATGCGAGTATGGAGGAGCGGTCTCCCGGCCGGTGTCAGTTTTCGTGAGCAGGGCTGCTACTTCTCAATCAAGTAGCTCCTCAATTTGCCTCACAAGAGCTGAGAGCACTCCGTTTGCCAACGGCGATCGGCAGACCGGACGGTCAACCATCCAATTGCCAGCCAAGTCCGACAAAGCTTAACTTCGGCGATCTGATGGGGAACCGGTGCTGGCAAGGATTTGGTAGTAAGATAGTGTACAGATAAGAAATTTATTATCTCGAGCTTGGAATGTCATTTCCTCGTGCTTCTTTAACAGCACAAACATGTGAAACAATGGAGCTATGGAGCCACTATACACGGCAGTGAAGCTGCGAACACGCCGATAAGACACGGAGGGAAAATTTTCTTCGCCCAACCATTGTTGCTTCGCAGTGATCTGAATTGGGCAGCGCGAGTGTGTTCGCAACCATAGAATCCGCTGCAGTAGGCTCGCTATCGATGCAGCTGGTTCGGGTTTGTAACTGTTCACTGAAGAGGTGAAGACATCTCGTTAAGAGTACTGTGATAAAATTAAGAATAAAGCCGCACCGTTTCAAGTGCATGAAAATATTTGCGAGAGCTTTACTGAGAAATTATACCGTCACTTTCCTTCAGATCTAAAAACACAATCAGAATATAACTTTCAGCATTCGTGAATTAAGCAGTGGGTGAGACCAAAATTTTCTGTTGTGTTTATTAACTACATATGACAAAACCGACGTAAAATGTACAATTGCAGCTGGCACCAATTCGCGATTCCCGCCAATCTGGTACTGTCAGTTTAGTGTGTAAAACAGGTAGATTTTGTACTTAATTTGTATGAAACGGACCATTGGAGGCCTTATAATTGTAATTAAACAGTCCATAAAGTATAAATTATGATTTCTTTTGAATAAATTATGGACTAGTGAAATTTACGACTGTTTCATAACAATGTAAACATGTTTCTCTCTTTAGTGTTCTAGGGTTAATGGATTGATAAACGAGATTATCAGATACTGCCTGGTTTCCTCTCATAAACGGAAATTTCGTCCACAGACCTTGCCGTGGCCATCGGTACCAACAGACCGCCGCCTCATCTTCCCACCATGACGTCACTGTGTGCGGAATGGAGTGGCGTGGCGTCAAGACACTGCTCTTCTGGACGTTATCAGTTTACGTGAACAGGAGTCGCTACTATTCGGTGAAGTAGCTTCTCACTTGGTTTCCTGTCGTATAGCAATGAAAATAAATCGCTGACAGTACTGGGAATCGAATCCAGCTCCTCTGCAAAGCAGTAACCGCGCTAACCCGTCAGCTACAAACGCGGACCTAATTTTCGTTACCTACGTCATCATTCGTTGCCTTCAAATTTGGTACTGCTATGTGATTATCGCTGAAACGTCGTCGTCATCGTCGTCGTGTCTTTGTGTGTGAGTGTTGAAACGATTTTTGTCACTGCGAGTCTCTAATTTTACTCACTCATGTGCATCGACCGTCAAGGCCGACTGATACTCGACGTCAACGGAACATAAGGGAACATCACGCTAAATGCGCCGCTTCCTGGACTCGGGTATGCGCTCCGGCCCCTGATCGAATCCGCCAGGCGGATTAATTACGATGGCCGGTGTGCCAGCCAGCCTGGATGTTGTTTTTAGGTGGTTTTCCACATCCCACTAGGTGAATACCGTGGTGGTTCCCACGACCCGCCTCAGTTACACGCCTCACAGACATCTGAACACATTCGCTTTTTTCCACGGATTACACAAGTTGCAGTCAGTTGGCATCTGGCCACCTCTTCAACTAACCTTGCCAAATCCGATTACCCATGTCGACCCTGCGCAACAGTGGGACAAGACATAAGCGATAGATAGACATTCAAATGGCGGAGTATTCACTCTAGATGGGGCGTCAATATAACGACGCGTCACTTAGTCCAGTACTGAATGGTGAAAGCGACTTTCTGGGGTATCACCCTCCTACAAACAGTCAGAATGTACAGAACTAGGAAGACGATGAGAAGCTTAACGGAGATTACCAAGGAACTAGCAGCCAAAGCGCATTCTATTAATGGCCAAATTCACAATGTGTTCCTGGCAGAAAGGTTTTATGATAAATTTTCCACACTGCTGAAAACTGAAAAAAATAGGGAAACTGTCGTCCAAACGTTTCAAAACATCAACACATACAAGGTCACTTAAGAAAGTAAGTTAAACATTCTTATAACATGTCAAGTAACTTACGAGGGGGAGTCAAATGAAAACCTTAAATTTGTAATAACAAATCGAAATTTCGCGCCGTTATCCTGTAAGTTGGTAAGCGTTCTACAAACAGCGTGCAGAATAGCGTGTAGGTGGCCTCATAGTGCAGATGCAGACATACCGTCGCAGTACCAGTATAAAGATGGCCGCCCCACTCGCGACTTGCACCAGGGAAGAACAGCGTTCTGTTATTCGGTTTTTGCATAGTGAAGGTGTGAAACCTATTGAAATTCATCTACGAATGAAGGTTCAGTACAGTGATGCATGTTTGTCACAGCAGCAAGTTTACGAATGGAGTAGGAAGTTCGCAAATGGTGTGACTTCAGTGGAAGATGCTCCTCGTCAAGGTCAGGCACAATGAGTTATGACCCCAAGGAACATTGCAGCAGTTGAAGCCATAGTGAAGGAAAACCGCCGAGTGACACTGAATGACATTGCAGCATGTTTACTGATTAGTCATAGGTCAGCACACCACATTGAGCATGATGTGCTGCAGTTTCACAAAGTGTCTGCAAGATGGGTGCCACGGCAGCTGACTCCTGAAATGAGAGAACGACTTGTTGATGCTTGTGAAGAACTTCTTCGGTGCTTTGAACGAGAAGGTGATGGCTTTCTTGCAAGAATCGTTACTGGGGAAGAAACCTGGGTTCACTTCCATCAACCGGTAACGAAGAGAGCGAGCAAGGATTGGCGCCATTCCTCATCACCAAAACCAAAGAAGTTCCGAAAAGAACCATCAGCAGGGAAGGCTATGCTGACTCTTTTGGGACGAAAAACGCGTCATTTTGGAGCATTACATGCCTACAGGAACCACTGTCACCAGTGCATCATACACAGATCTCCTAAAAAATCATCTGCGGGCTGCAAACAGTTCTCAGCGGGACTCATCAGCAGAAGCAGCATTTCCTGAAGATGGCGAACAGTTGGATCGCCGAAATATCGAGTCAAGTTGATTTTAGGATCCGGCAGCAAACCCGAAAAGACTTTCAAGACTTATTACGCCGGGAAAGCCTACGTAGTCAAATCAAAGCGACGTGGATTGCTGTCAGCAGGTGTCCTTTTGCAACATGACAATGCAAGGCCCCACACTGCCCGTACAACAGTTGCAACAATCACAGACTTGCAATTTGAGTGTCTTCCTCATCCACCATACTCACCAGACCTTGCCCCAAGTGATTTCCATATGTTTGGACCACTCAAAGAAGCAATGGGAGGAAACACGTTCCATTCTGATGAAGAGGTACGCCACGCGCTGCATGAGTGGTTGCGCGGACTACCAAAAGAATTTTTTTCTAAAGGAATTTATGCACTTTGTAAGCGCTGGAGGACTTGCATTGAACGTGGGGGAGATTATGTTGAAAAGTGACACTGATTTGTACCACTTCTGCTCAGTAAATAATATTTAAAAAAATATTTAAGTTTTTCATTTGACTCACCCTCGTATATTGACTGCTGCAGCACACACCAAAGTGACACAGACAAACTCTACTATTATCCATCATGGTCACAGATTCTCTGTAAACATCGGTTCGAATGTTCTACCAGTCTTTCAATTGCTGGATGACAGAAATAAGCTTCTTGGTCACGGAGATATTCTAGACCAGCTCTGTGAACGTTCCCATCTTTTGAAAATCTCTCTCCTGCCAGACGTTATTTTATCTTGGCGAAATGATTGAAATAGTATAGTGCAACGTCTGGATTTCTCGATCAGCATCGGCAACATCGGTGCAGCCTTGATCAAATATATGGCACCGTTTCATAACAGCTGTATGTGACATTGCATTTGGTCGATATACTACCAGAATTTCGCGATTAATGTGCGAACAATTTAACCGTTTCGCCCGACAATAATCGTGCCATCCCGCGAACTTTCTCTTTAGAGTACGTTTCCATTTGCTACCCTATGTCAGTCGCCTGCGTGATGCACTTGACATTCGCACCGCAGCAGAGAAGTGTCTGCAGGAAACCATGAGCGTGTACTCTTTTATGAGAATACGCCATTCTTGTAGCGGAATGATCTTAGTATGGGACATATGACTTACTTTCTAGAGTTCCTACGTATTAGCTCGAGAAAATGTATAAGTACAAAGACATCACTTAATATTCAGAGAGCAATGCATAGCTCCTTTTCGCTTTATCCATTTTTTTCCCTTCCAATTACAAATAACATCTAAAACTCCACTTTTCTCGTGATATTTTAATGAAAATTGTTTCATTTATTTAAGTTTTCAAATATTTGGCCCACTCTGGGAAAGAACAATCATAGAACAAATTTCAAAGTCCTCATGTAACTTTCGAAATATGTTACGGAAACAAAGAAACTAAGAAATATTAAGATTAAGAAGACACAAAAGCACGAAATCCACTGCTATTAGACATATGATCTCTGTGACGTTAACATTCTGTGTTACCAGACGACACCACTATCCCATCCCACTCGTTACTCCTTCACCCCCCACTAATGTCAACGTCAAAACCTCTTCCGAATATTCTTTAACGTTAACGTTTTGTCCCGTCCCGTTCCGTTGTGGCCTGTGCAAATGCCGGCATTTGGAATGCATATGTCGATGTTCCGTTCACTGTAGTGACACCCTGTTTGAATTTTCTTCAAAAAGATCTTGCAACAACACTATAGGTCTGTGTGTGAAAACAAACTGAAACATGTGAGTCGGTCATTTATACAGTTGAGGAAACCAGCATAGACTGAACTCTACTGTGTTATGATTTTGGATTTTTGCTTTACTACTGGATTTGACTGTGCTCGGTTGCTGGTTACCTTAGTCGATTCCAGAACGTTGAGTCAAAAATAACTGCTCTGTGATTCCATTTCAGAAGCTGTATTAATATTGAGCTGCACAAACTGCCAAGATACGTAACTCGGCGAAAGGGCTCAGCGCCACGAATGTTTGCCTCGACATTGTTGTGCCTGAGATTTGGCAACCACGCACAAAAATAGACCATCGTTAGTGGCTACATTGGGAGCAACGATTTAGCTTTGAAAACTGCTGCTAAAAACTAAAACAAAGATTGACACTCAAAATTAATAAACGCCCTGTTTTAATCTATTACCGGTTACTGTTATTTTCAGAGACCTCTGAATTTTTGTTACGTCTTATGCGGGGTGTAACGGGTAAAAGAGCGGATATTTTTGTATGTTGTACCTTAATTTTTACACACATCAGTCTGTCGTTTGTTTTTTCTCTGTGTCGAACAGCCTTCCCAGAAACACGTCACAAACTTTACGACCTGATGTTTTCTGCGTTGTCGCACTGCACCAATGAGAAGACTACGCCTGTCAGTATAGACTGACTGTTTTGCGTCTACACGTCCTCACTTCAACACCTGACCTATTACCCAGGGGAAATTAAGCATTAATGGCTTGCTCTTGCCACGTGTACTTGGAGCTACTAACTAACCTAAAAACACACGATTGTAATGGCTGTAATTATTGGTCTACAAATGAAGTAAATACAGATGTAGTGTTGTTCAATTACAGCTCTCAGTCATCAACAGAAAAACCTACATCTATACCCATTACACCCTGTATTGCTCCAAAACAAAAAACAGGCATTTCTAGGCAAATTTGCACAAGAAGTTTCTTATCTAACATATGATTTTGTCAGGCCTTACTATAATTACATTACCATTGTACTCCTTACTCACGTTTCTATACATGCGAATAGAGTGGAAACTGATTTCTCCAGTCCACGATTTAGCAAAGAATTACAAAGTAAACGCGCGTTCATGTTCGCTCAGTGACCCTAACATGAACTTACCTATGCAGTTGCGCGGACCTTCACCAAACGGCAGATACACGTAAGGGTGCCTCGTGGCTTTCTTCTCCTCCGAGAAGTGCTCGGGGTTGAAGCGCTCTGGCTCCGGAAAGTATTTTGGATCCATGTGAAGTGCGTAAACTGGGATGAAAACAATTGTACCCTCTTCGAGCTCTGGCCCAGCCGGAATCTTGTAACGCCGTGTAGTTTTCCGTTGAAGAACTGCGCCTGGAGGGTACATTCTCAGCGTTTCTGGAAAAAAATGAGCAACGAAGTCACAGTCATGGTGGTAGTCATAAAATCAGTTCATGAATTTTCCTGTTAATGGCAGTAGAAAAGAATACGTAGGCAGCAATAGAAATGAACAGCAGAGAAAACAAGTTTGAGTGCTTTAGCTAAGCTCGTTAATCTTCTTTCGTTACGATCTCTTCTAGGAAAGTTTGAATACAGACACAATGTTGGTCCCATATTTCGTAAGCTCGTATCCTGTTCACTACGGGACGGTGCGATCGTGTAAGCCTTCCATAAATCAAGGGATGGGGCATCGAACTATCATTGCGAGTATAATTATGTTCGGTTCAATGAATCCTATTTACAAACAGAGCAGTATAAGCTTTACAAAATGTTTGTTGCGAAACCATGTTGATTTTTGTGCTTGAGATTCTTGTTCTCCAACAATCTAACACGTGAACGTAAAAAATGTTTTACAATTCTGCGACAAATCGTCTGCAGCGGAAGAGGCCTTTGTGGCTCTGCCCGATGCATGGAGACATAATAAGGTTAGATGATGTCAGGCTTACGTTTTGAAGCTGCAGACACCATTTTAGATGCCCCAGAACATTAGCAAACACAAGCTGTGTAAAATAGAAAATATCACAGTTCATTCTTGAATAATACAGCGTCATCAAGGCGTTTTCAGATTTTTTTCTAATCTTTAATTCATATTTGAACCAGTAATGCGACGCATGTCCTTTTTGTTTCACATTTCGAACAACAGAGAAGACAACAACAGGTATATGATATGAAAAGGCTGATTTCGTAATCCAGCACTTTCGGTAAAGCGGAATGACGAAACTGATGCCTGTCTGTGTCAACATTCCGAAAATTTTGAGAACATTTTTGGCTACGTTAGGTCACTTTCCAATTTTTCTGGCTCCTAGCGTTCATCCAGAGAGAAATGATAGGTAATCTACGGTCAAATGACAGAAGTAAAAAGTTAACTGAGGCGACAAAAGTCGTGAAATAGCGGTAGGCATGTGTACAGATGGGGTAGAATCGCATACACTAGGTATAAAACAGCAGTGCATTTGCGAAGCTATCATTTGTACTCAGGTTAGTCATATTAAAAGGTTTAAGACGTGATTATGGCCACCCGAATGGGAATTAACATACTTTGAACGTCGAATGGTAGTTGGAGCTAGACGCATAGGACATCCTATTTGGAAAATCGTCAGGAAATTCAATAGTCTCAGATCCACAGTGTCAAGGCTGTATATGAATATCACGTTTCAGACATTATCTCTTATCACAGAAAATAATGTGGCCGATGGCCTTCACTTAACGACCGAGAGCAGCGGCGATTGTGTAGGATCGTCAGCGCTAACAGACAAGCACCACTGGATGAAACAATCGCGCAAATCAATATGGGACGTACGACGAACGTATCCGTTATGACAGCGCGGCGAAATTGAGCGTTAATGGGCTAAGGCAGAAGTGGACCAACGCGATTGCCTTTGCCAACAGCACGACGTCGCTAGCAGAGCCTCTCATTGGCCCGTGACCTTATCGGTTGGACGCTAGACGACTGGAAAACCGTGACCTGGACCTGGTCGTATGGGTCCCGATAATATCTGATGGTAGGGCTCGGGTGTGGCGGAGACCCCACGCAGTCATGAACCCAAGTTGTCAGGAAGGCCCTGTACAAGTTGGCGGTGGCTCCATGACGCAATGCACTGTGTTTACACGGAATGAACTGGGTCCTCTGGCCCAAATGAACCGACCACTGATTGTAAACGGTTCTGTTCTGCTACTTGGTGATCATTTGTTCCCAGAAAACATTGGATTTTTTTATGGATGATAATGTGCCATTTTCCGGACCACAATAGTTCGCGATTAGTTTGAAGAGCATTCTCGACAATTCCAGCCAATCATTTGGCCACCCAGATTGGCCGACAAGTATTCCATCGGAAATTTATGGGTCATAATGGAGAAGTCAGTTCGTCCACAAAATTCTGCACCGGCAACACTTTCGCCATTATGCACTCAATATTTCTGCAGGGGACTTGAGTCCACGCCACATCGAGATGCTGCAATGCGCAGGGCAAAAGGAGAGCCGATATAATAGTAGGAGGTATCCCACGGCTTTTGTCATCTCAGCGCATAGAAGAAGTAGATAGCTCTACTAAATTCATGTTTTTGTTGTTGTGGTCTTCAGTCCTGAGACTGGTTGGATGCAGCTCTCCATGCTACCTTATCCTGTGCAAACTTCTTCATCTCCCAGTACTTACTGCAACCTACATCCTTCTGAATCTGCTTAGTGTATTCATCTCTTGGTCTCCCTCTATGATTTTTACCCTCAACTCTGCCCTCCAATGCTAAATTTGTGATCCCTTGATGCCTCAGAACATGTCCTACTAACCGGTCCCTTCTTTTTGTCAACTTGTGCCACAAACTCCTTTTCTCCCCAATTCTATTCAATACTTCATCATTAGTTACGTGATCTACCCATCTAATCTTCAGAATTCTTGAGTAGCACCACATTTCGAAAGCTTCTATTCTCTTCTTGTCCAAACTATTTATCGTCCATGTTTCACTTCCATACATGGCTACACTCCTGTAAGGTGTCAGGCAAATCCAACCCCTTCCATGAAAACCCTGACATGATAAGCAAATCCAGTAGTATGTCCCATAGCTCCGAATAAATCGTGACATTAAATTAACCGAAGTACAACAGACGATGCAGTATCGCGAGAAATAGGACCATAACGAGGATAATGTACGTAGAGGCATAGAAAACATAAGTCAGCATACGACAGAGGAGCAGGAAAGTAGAGAGACAGCCGATGAGGATTCTAACTTGCGTCTTGAATACGTAGAACCCATAGTACAAGTAATCAGAGCTCCCTCACCACAGAGTACAAGGAATGCGAGCAGAAACGTGTCACCGCACAGTTCAATGCAATCGGGTGCCAACCAACACTTGGGCGAAAATACAGAGCGTAGGACGTCAGAAGAAAACGCAATAGGACCCACCAATCTGGCAGAATTATTACAACAAATTGCGGAAACCATGACAAGGCAAAATAAAGACATAGCGAACCAAATATTCAGAATGCAGAAACCACGAGACAAATGCGTGAGATTAAAGAACAAAACAAAAAAATTCAGTTACACCTAAGTCATATTGAAGACGAGGCAAAAGAATCTCGAGAAGTGATAGGAAACTTAGTAACAGGTCACAATCAACTGAGAACAGACATTGACAAGGTACAAGTGGACGTACAAACATTGCGTAATGACACTCAGGACAAGATCAAAACATTACCTAACAACACCCAGGGAGAAGTCAAGAAACTAGAGAAACAGATAAATGTAATTACTAGACAAGCAGCAGGTACAGCGCGTGAAATTGTTGAAAACAGTGTGTTACACAAACGTATCACAAAAGCAGCGCTGAAAAGATATGATAACCGCATAGTCAAAAAAGAAGCGCAAACGAAGCGACAATTTCCGAAATTGCGAACAGAGTTGTTGCAAACCATTGAAGAGCGTAGTGAACAGGATCGAACAAGCACTGAGTCTGCAACCACATCCGTATCTGTAACAGCACCGGAAAAACAAGCAAATAACGAAGATATCATGCATTTGCGATTCCAATCACAGGCGTAAAGTAACATACGTGAAATCAGACAGTCTGCACCGCGGGTACGCGAAAGTTACAGTGGACAATATCCAGTGGATCTACCACAACCGGAAAGAACGACGGGAGAAATTATCAGAAACAAAAGTGGCGAAGAATCGCGAATTTCATATGGAACTATGACGAAGTACGACAACGATCGTTTCCTCACAGTCGGAAAATTTCAACACTTTCGAGAAGGAAACTCATTACATCCACGAACTTTTATTGATCAATTCCGAATAGGATTACCAGAACACTGGACGCTAGCACACAAATTAGACTTTATATGTGCACACATGTCAGGAACAGTCGCAGAAACCATGCAGAATGTTGCAGCGACATGCCGATCGTACGAAGATTTCAGAGAGAAGTTTCTCTCACGATATTGGTCCAGCGAACCACAGAACAGAGTGAAGCACGAATTATTACAGAACCCATATTTTGAAAATTGAGGAGAGAAGAGTCCCGTGAAATTTTTCGAATTAATGGCAAAGAAAAATCAATGCTTAGATGTACCATACAGTGACGGAGAGTTGATTAAATTATGCGCGATGAAGTTACCATTCAAATACCAGCAATCATTAGTAGGGCGCGGAGGCAATGACGTCGAAGCATTTAAAGGTATTCTAAGGGAACTAGAGTTCATATTTTCGGAAGATGACGCAAGAAAAAGACGAAGCGCACCTGAAAACGAAAGCAAAAAGCAGCGGAATCCACAAGACACAGTACGAAGAAACAATAATTACGAACCACGTGATAACTTCGCACCAAGAAACGACAATAGATTTCAACAAAGAACCGGTTATGGATTTAGAAGAGAATATGGCAATAACTATAATTCACCCAGGAACGACAACAACTGTTACAGAGGGAATAACGACAACCGAAACGGGTATTGGAGCGCCAATAGACCGACAAATTATCAACAAAGAAACCAATATCAACAAGCTGAACAAGAAAAGAGAGTACAGATAGAAGAGGTGGAGGTAAGACCACCAAACACCGATAAACGTTCGAATTGACAGCTAAGCGCCCATGCCAAAGAGAATGACGCACCGACCCAGGACAATTGCAGCACCTTGAACAGAGAAGTAAATACTTTATCACGAGATGAGAAGAAGGAAGAAACAAATCCGCAGGGACCAGATAAAAATGAAGACAGGAAAATAACAATATCGTGTTGGGACGAAATTAATTGGGAGAATACTGACGATGAAGATGAATTACCAGAGGCATCCACAACGAATGTAGGAGGAAAGGACGAAGTAATGAGTATTGCAGAGCTATTTGAGATGGAAACCAGGGAAAGCGAATTCAATGAGGATAATGCGCAGCCGACAGAAGTTGAAAATAAGTTACTAGTGGGCACACAACCCAACGTATATAATGAAGGAAGTTATGAAGCGATAATTAGAGCATTTAGATGAGATTATGTGGAAGTAGCGACGAAGAAGGAGAAGATAGACGAAGATGAGGAAAAAGTAGAGGATGTTGAAGAAAGCGTAAATGAAGGAAGAAATAGAGAAGAGGAAATAAAAGAGAGAGAAGTAGCAGTCGAAGCTTATCCTACAGAAAGTTCGAATTCACAAGGGAAATTCCTGAAAAGACTCATGTATGATTCAGTGGAGGATTCGTTGATGCAAGAAGAAGAACAGAACCAACCCTTTCAAATTCAACCAATTGTGAAGGCCATGGTAAAGCATGTCACAGTCAATATTGTAATTGATAGCAGAAGTGAACTGACTGCGATCTCAGAAAATTTATTCATGCAGTGTAATGCCAATCAGGAATTGCCAGTTCTAAAAACACGTAAGATTAAAGTAAGAGGTCCTATTAGAAACAATGCTGTGGAAGTTACGAGACAAACAAGGTTAACTCTTTCGTGTCAAGGTCAAAAGATCGAAGCCAACTTCGTGATTATACCTAAACTAACTGTAGATTTGATTATAGGTGCAGATTTTTTAAATGAGAGACGAGCGATAATAGATATGGGGAAAGGTAGCGTAACATTCGGGAATGTCACACTTCTCTTTGAGCAAAAGCTAAAATTAGAAGAAATGCCAGTTATAAACAAACAATTAAGAATGATGCGAGATAAAGAGGATGAAGAATTAGAATGGTATGCACAAAAGGGGGAATCGTCTCAACTCACATAAAGAAATCGACAAAAAATTGCAAGAAGTTCAAGGTATTTTGGAACACAGTAAAAGAGAATTAGAGGATATTTTACGAGATAAAGCAGAGGTATTATTACCTAAGACTGGCAGTATTAAACACTTTCAGTACAAGTCCGAAGATTAATTTTATTACTGGTAAATAATCAGCACAATATTTCAAGATTATGTTGCAGATAAGATCGTCAGGAGAAAGAAGAATGAAGAGAGAGGAAGGTGGGAAAAAGAGAGTAGTTTCCATAAAAACAAAAACAAAAATAACACCAATAGTACCATAGATTAAGGTGAAGGGATAAAGCGAAGATAGTCTAACAGCATGAAATACTAAAATGCTATACAGCACAACACTACACAAAAATAAAAAACGAATTTGAGGATTCTTGTAGAAGTTAAGACTCAAAATATCTTAGAATTTTTAAGAAGGTGTAAAACAATGTAGGTACTAGACATATGTTAGATGATTATAAGTACACTCCTGGAAATGGAAAAAAGAACACATTGACACCGGTGTGTCAGACCCACCATACTTGCTCCAGACACTGCGAGAGGGCTGTACAAGCAATGATCACACGCACAGCACAGCGGACACACCAGGAACCGCGGTGTTGGCCGTCGAATGGCGCTAGCTGCGCAGCATTTGTGCACTGCCGCCGTCACTGTCAGCCAGTTTGCCGTGGCATACGTCGCTCCATCGCAGTCTTTAACACTGGTAGCATGCCGCGACAGCGTGGACGTGAACCGTATGTGCAGTTGACGGACTTTGAGCGAGGGCGTATAGTGGGCATGTGGGAGGCCGGGTGGACGTACCGCCGAATTGCTCAACACGTGGGGCGTGAGGTCTCCACAGTACATCGATGTTGTCGCCAGTGGTCGGCGGAAGGTGCACGTGCCCGTCGACCTGGGACCGGACCACAGCGACGCACGCATGCACGCCAAGACCGTAGGATCCTACGCAGTGCTGTAGGGGACTGCACCGCCACTTCCCAGCAAATTAGGGACACTGTTGCTCCTGGGGTATCGGCGAGGACCATTCGCAACCGTCTCCATGAAGCTGGGCTATGGTCCTGCACACCGTTAGGCCGTCTTCCGCTCACGCCCCAACATCGTGCAGCCTGCCTCCAGTGGTGTCGCGACAGGCGTTAATGGAGGGACGAATGGAGACATGTCGTCTTCAGCGATGAGAGTCGCTTCTGCCTTGGTGCCACTGATGGTCGTATGCGTGTTTGGCGCCGTGCAGGTGAGCGCCACAATCAGGACTGCATACGACCAAGGCACACAGGGCCAACACCCGGCATCATGGTGTGGGGAGCAATCTCCTACACTGGCCGTACACCACTGGTGATCGTCGAGGGGCACTGAATAGTGCACGGTACATCCAAACCGTCATCGAACCCATCGTTCTACCATTCCTAGACCGGCAAGGGAACTTGCTGTTCCAACACGACAATGCACGTCCGCATGTATCCCGTGCCACCCAACGTGCTCTAGAAGGTGTAAGTCAACTACCCTGGCCAGCAAGATCTCCGGATCTGTCCCCCATTGAGCATGTTTGGGACTGGATGAAGAGTCGTCTCACGCGGTCTGCACGTCCAGCACGAACGCTGGTCCAACTGAGGCGCCAGGTGGAAATGGCATGGCAAGCCATTCCACAGGACTACATCCAGCATCTCTACGATCGTCTCCATGGGAGAATAGCAGCCTGCATTGCTGCGAAAGGTGGATATACACTGTACTAGTGCCGACATTGTGCATGCTCTGTTGCCTGTGTCTATGTGCCTGTGGTTCTGTCAGTGTGATCATGTGATGTATCTGACCCCAGGAATGTGTCAATAAAGTTTCCCCTTCCTGGGACAATGAATTCACGGTGTTCTTATTTCAGTTTCCAGGAGTGTAAAACTTTTTGTAAGAACCATTGTAAAAACTCCAGCAAAGACCAGATGCAACGACCCACAAGTTGCAACGAGAGAAGTATCAAGAAAGAAAAGGACATAATTAGCAAGACACAATTCCTACAAGGCAGAAGCGTCGAGAGAAGGGAATGGACAGCGAGACCAACATAGGGCTCTTGTATCTGACATGGGCAGTAAATCTGCCCACTAAGCGGAACCCTGCTGGGACAGAACACGGAACCACAGACTGGCGGAACCCTGCCGAGACACGACAGGACACCGAACTCCAGAAGGGTCTCGGAACGCCCAGACTCAGCGGAGTGAGCAAAAAACGGCCCGATGAGAAGACCGCTTGGGCAAGCCACCACTGGCAAAAAAAAATATGTGTAAAAGTCACAATACTGCTATTAAACAGCACGCTGATGCACAAAACTGAAGAAAACTTCCACAAAGTAAAAATGACACACCCAAACATTTTATCAAACTGTTACTAAGAGGAGAACTTCAAAGCGACTAGTTATCAATAAATATTTCCATATCCTGCGCAGAGAAGAACCAAGAAGCAAGTAAGAAGCAGAGAAAAAGCAGGAAGAACAGAAGTTGAAGATTTGCAAGATTGAGAGCAAGAAAGAAGTTGGGTGAAGAATAGACGATACCTTCCCAAATCCCTATCCTATTGTAAACTAGTCGTCTGCGAAGTATTACAACGAAAAACGACCGCTTTCAGCGACACATAACGATGACTTTCACGCATACAAAGCCAGTAAACCACGAGATTCTGCACTCACAGCTCCATTCCATTATGGTACGTCTACAACAGCAACTCACACTTGCAAAGCCAACAAGGAACGATGAATGAAGCTGTACATCAAATACTTGCCCACATCCATCTCCCTCAAGTCCACCACCTTCGTGCAAAACATTCGCCAACCTCATGCTTAAACATTCATAGGATTGTGTGAATGTGTGAAATCAAATTATGTGATGTAGGAATTGTGCAAAAGAAACGTGTGAAAAACTAAATAAGTTAAGCACACCAGACAGCTAATAAACTACAAAATAACAGTCATTGACTATGGACTTAAGTAAAAAATAGACTGTCGATAAAAATAAGTCACTAGTTTTATTTTATTTTATTTATTTATTTATTTATTGTTCCATGGGACCAAATTAAGGAGAAGTCTCCATGGTCATGGAACAAGTCAATACATGAAATTATAACACGGTATTTGAAACAGATAAAATGAAATATAAAAAAGCATTCAGGTGACAAGTCGTAAATTTAAATAAAGAAAATCAACAATGTAACACTGAAATTTGCTTAATTTTTTAGCTCTTCCAGGAGCTCCTCGACAGAATAGAAGGGGTGAGCCATGAGGAAACTCTTCAGTTTAGACTTTAAAGAGTTTCGGCTACTGCTAAGATTTTTGAGTTCTTGTGGTAGCTTATTGAAAATGGATGCAGCAGAATACTGCACTCCTTTCTGCACAAGAGTCAAGGAAGAGCATTCCAGGTGCAGATTGGATTTCTGCCTAGTATTAACTGAGTGAAAGCTGCTAACTCTTGGGAATAGGCTAATATTGCCAACAACAAACGACATTAAAGAAAATATATACTGTGAGGGCAATGTCAGAATTCCCAGACTATTGAATACGGGTCGACAAGAGGTTCTCAAACTTACACCACATATAGCTCGAACAGCCCGTTTTTGAGCCAAAAATACCCTTTTTGAATCAGAAGAATTACCCCAAAAAATAATACCGTACAGCATAAGCGTATGAAAATATGCAAAGTAGACTACTTTTCATGTTGATGTGTCACTTATTTCAGATACTGTTCTAATGGTAAATAAAGCAGCATTTAGTTTCTGAACAAGATCTTTGAACATGGGCTTTCCACAACAGCTTACTATCTATCCGAACACCTAGGAACTTGAACTGTTCCGTCTCACTTATAATATGCCCATTCTGTCTGATCAAAATATCGGTTCTTGTTGAATTGTGAGTTAGAAACTGTAAAAACTGAGTCTTACTGTGATTTAGCATCAAATTATTTTCCACAAGCCACGAACTTATTTCATGAACTACATTATTTGTTACTGTTTCAATATTACACACAAGATCCTTCACTATCAAGCTGGTGTCATCAGCAAACAGAAATATTTTTGAATCACCTGTAATACTAGAAGGCATATCATTTATATAAATAAGAAACAGCAGTGGCCCCAGCACCGACACTTGGGGAACGCCCCACTTAACAGTGCCCCACTGGGACTGAACATCACTACCACTCTCAATATTGCGGAAAATTACCCTCTGCTTTCTGTTCTTAAAGTAAGAGGCGAACCAATTGTAAGCTACTCCCCTTACTCCATAATGGTCCAACTTCTGCAGTAATATTTTGCGGTCAACAGTAAAAAGCCCTCGTTAAATCAAAGAAAACACCTAGCGTTCACAACCTTTTATTTAATCCGTCCAAAATCTCACAGAGAAAATAGAATATAGCATTTTCAGTTGTTAAACCATTTCTAAAACCAAACTGAACATTTGACAGCAAATTATGTGAATTTAAATGCTCCAGTAACCTTGTATATACAACCTTCTCGATAACTTTAGCAAACACCGATGGCATAGAAATAGGTCTAAAATTTTCAACATTATCAATGTCTCCCTTTTTATAAAGTGGCTTCACTACCGAGTACTTTAATCGGTCAGGAAACCGACCACTCCTAAAGGAAAAGTTACAGATATGGCTGGGAACTGGGCTAACATACATAGAACAATACTTCAGTATTCTGCTAGATACCCCATCATATCCATGAGAGTTCTTGCTCTTTAGTGATTTAATTATTAACTCAATCTCCCTCTTTTCAGTATCATGGAGGAGCATTTCAGGTAACAGTCTCGTTGCACTTTTTTCTAAGAGCGCTATATGATTCCCTGTTGGGACTAGGTTTCTATTTAGTTCACCTGCTATATTCAGAACGTGATTATTAAATACTGTACATGTATGTGACTTATCAGTAACACGGACATTCCCACTACACACTGATTCTATGTCCTCAACCTGTCTCTGCAGACCAGCCACTTCCTTTTTCTGAAATGGACAGTATATAAAGAACAAAAGTAAGGCATAATAAACACTAAAACTATATGCCACTTGTTTTCTCCTCATAAAAATAAAAGAATAACTATATTTTACTTATTTTCTCCTTATAAAAACAAAGAATAAAAAATTATCTTGTTGGACGTTTTCCTTTTTTCAACATTTGTACCATTTGTTAGGATAATATCTCAATACTTGTGTAAGTATATTTCTTTGTCAAAGCAGTTCTTGGAAATAATTCTTATTTGTTAGTATAACAATGTTGAAATGAGTGTCTAGAAACAAAAACATTTTACTTGTGCATGATATTTAGAAAATGTGTTAGGAGTAGATTTTACTTAATTACTACATTTATAAAAAAAATATTTCTAAGAAAATCGATGTGAAAGACTCCTCACTTTCGATAACAAACTTCTTAAAAAAACAAACTAGACACTTAAATAAAGAAAGAAAATAATTAAAAATTAATAATAATAATATAAAAATATTCTTTTCTTGTCAATATAAACTAATTTTTGAGAATAATGTGGAAGAATATAAAAATATAAATTAGTAATACAAAATAGCATAGAACCAGAATAACGTGAACAGTAGGCAACAAAATTTAGATAAAGGAATAATTTTTGACTGACTTAGACAACGATTCAATCATTGCCTAACTTCAGTGCAAAAATTAAGTTCGACGGGTGGTAATATGTAAGGTGTCAGGCAAATCCAACACCTTCCATTAAAACCCTGACATGATAAGCAAATCCAGTAGTATGTCACATAGCTCCGAATAAATCGTGACATTAAATTAACCAAAGTAATACGAGTAACGAGTGAGCAAATGGAATACCACAGACTAACACAAGAATGCCTAAATGCATGTCATACCTTCCCACCGTGAGACAGACGCAGTTCCGAGGGGAGAAACGAGAACAGAAGCCGAGAGCAGAACCGTGTTAAGCTAGAATGCCCTACGATAAGGGACGGACACCCACGTCGCCAGCTAACCGACAGGCCCAGCCCCCAGCCCATGTTAAAAGCTAGAGCCCTCCAGAAGAACAGTATAGATCTTACGATAACACTAAAAGGGCCACACCAGCCGCAAGTTTTAGCGTGAGACTTTTTTCGCGTCTCCGTTACGTTGCAAACGTTAAAAAACATTGCCCCACCACGAAAAGTATAACGTTTCTCATTGGACAGACAGAATTTTTGTAGGCGGAGCTTAAGGTTAACATTGAGACCCTGATTGGTCAGATGAAAACACAGCCAGATAGTTTTTTTTTAAACCACCTTCGGTAAATTGTAGTAAGGAGAAGTTAGAAAGGAGTTGCTTCCGAGACGGCGAGCTGGATGGAGCTGCGTCGCCCGACGCCCCCTGACACTGCCTAACCAACAACTAGGTAATGAACGCACGCGATGCCGCATAACAGCGCATAAAGCTTCACTCAGAACTGCAGAAGTCTCATCTGTTACACCCCCGTTTTGCGTAATACTAGTGTCGATCGTCAATTAAAGCTCACGGTATTCACATTTGCTACGTAGGTTAAAATCTGAAACGCGATGATTTTTCTGTTATATAATTATTGAGAAGCCACATCAGCCACTGTAATTTACGACAAGTTAGATAAGTAATTAAAGATAATTGAGGGTCACTGTAGACCATTTTGATAGTTTTCTCTTCTGTGAAACTAAATTTAAACCTAGATTATAGATGTGATATGGCATAGGTCATCCTTCGATCCATTGTAGAACTTGGAAATCCATTCAGCGAATATTCGTTCACATTTTTGTTGAACGCAATTGGTTTTTATCATCCTGTATTAAAACATTTCCTTTTATCAATAGTGCAATTTATAAACAATGTTTTGTGACTAGAACAAAATTTCCAATGGTAAAATTAACTGCTTTGCCGACGTTATTTTACAAGCTAACTACAAATAGGAAAGCCTTGAACCCCTTCCACTAAATTTAGTTAGTATTAAGATTCTTTTACAGGGAGTGCAGTGGAGCTGACGCTGAAATCATTAAGTATTTGGTTATATCATCGCTAGTCTCACTGAACTCTTCTGAACTCTACACGTCATGTGTGGTCTGGCGTCTCCTTACCAGCAACAGGTCCCAGGTTCAAAAGAGTCAATTCCCTAAAAAACACGCTCAGAGCGTCGTTGCGCGAAAGTGGTAGGGAGACATGACTTATACCAAACAGACACCACGCAGAATGTTAGACTCCATACAAATACTTTCAGAAACGACTTCCTCACACTTAATTCTATACTCGATGTTAACAAATTTCTCTTCTTCAGAAACGCTTTCCTTCCCATTGCCAGTCTACATTTTATATCCTCTCTACTTCGACCATCAGTTATTTTGCTCCCCAAATAGCAATACTTCTTTACTACTTTAAGTGTCTCATTTCCTAATCTAATTCCCTCAGCATCCCCCGTATTAATTCGACTACATTCCATTATCCTCGTTTTGCTTTTGTTGATGTTCATCTTATATCCTCCTTTCAAGACACTGTCCATTCCGTTCAACTTCTCTTCCAAGTCCTTTGCTGTCTCTGACAGAATTACAATGTCATCAGCGAACCTCAACGTTTTTATTTCTTCTCCATGGATTTTAATACCTACTCCGAATTTTTCTGTTGTTTCCTTTACTGCTTGCTCAATAGACGGATTGAATAAGGTCGGGGAGAGGCTACAACCCTGTCTCACTCCCTTCCCAACCACTGCTTCCCTTTCATGCCCCTCGATTCTTATAACTGCCATCTGGTTTCTGTACAAATTGTAAATAGCCTTTCGCTCCCTGTATTTTACCCCTGCCATCTTTAGAATTTGAAAGGGATTATTCCAGTCAACATTGTCAAAAGCTTTCTCTAAGTCTACAAATGCTAGAAACTTAGGTTTGCCTTTCCTTAGTTATTCTTCTAAAATAAGTCTTAAGGTCAGTAAATTCATGTACATAAAGAAAAATCTCACTTAAAGCATCTTACGAATCAAATGTGATACCTTTACACTTTAGATAATGATCAGAATGATTATTACACCCGTAAATAACGCAAACCGGCGCTTGTGATCAAAATACTTCCACCAGAAGCTAATGTTTAGGGCAACTACCATGGCGGACGTCGGCTTCAAGGTTGTGACGTCATACAGCTCCCCTTACCTTTCGTCAATCACTTGGAATCCTTCGCTGCTATAGGGAACTACGATAAACAGCCAGTAAAAATGATAGCAATTTGTTACGCTTAATTAGCATAGAATCAAAACCTTTTAATGTGTCATGTGGGCTGGATGGAGATGACGAAGTGGTTGCCGTAAAACCTTGCCAAAATAAATAAACTAAATGGGTGGCGCACCTGAAACGACTTTGTCGAGGTACGGCATCTCGGCAATGGCCTCGTACGTCAGCTGTCCGTTGTTCTTCATCAGCGTGGCGTCCACCTCCTCCTGCAGCCTCTTCTGCACGTCCGGGTTGAGGGCCAGCTCGTACAGCGCGAAGCTCATCGTCGTCGACGACGTCTCGAAGCCCGCCAGGAAGAACACGAACGCCTGCGCGGCCACCTCGTCTATCGACAACTCTGGACGGAACAGAAACAGAGGGCGCCGTCAAACTATGTGCGAACACTTACACACAGGTGAACAGCGAAAATTCTCCGGCCTGGCACACAGAGACTATTGAAAACACTCGAGTTGAGGTTTGATAAATTGTTCCGTGTAGTGTAGGGTAGTGTCTTCCACTCAAAGAGATAAACTGATTTAAGATCATAACATTTTCTGCTTTTTGACGATTTGTCGCAGTCGTAGATTCATCCAGAATTGGTAAATCCATATATTAGTCAAGCAATTATCGGCTGAATGCAAAGTGGTCGAAATTCACTTCAAAATCGGCAGTTACGGTAGAAAAATAACCAAATAATTTTTTTAAAAAAGCCGTCAGATGCTTTGTGAAATAATTTCTCTGAAAATAAGAAATAAAATAGACAAGAGAAACTTTGACATGACTCTGAATGATACTCGAAATCATGTACGACAGATATTATAATGTTACTTAAAATCCGTCTTGATTGCAATCAAGACGGATTTTAAATAACATTATAAAATCACTGATTGCTGTTATCCCATAAGACATTAAGTCTGTTTTTGCAAAAAATGTACGACAGAGTTACATCATACAGTTGTCTAATCGTTTTTATTTCTTACTTTTACATAAATCATTTCACAAAAGATTTCACAGATTTCTTTTTAAATTTTTTATTTTCATGTTTTGTTAAGAAAAAAGCACCCCGTCTTCAGGCCACGAGTGGCCTACCGGGACCATCCGACCGCCGTGTCATCCTAGTGGAGGATGCGGATAGGAGGGGCGTGGGGTCAGCACACCGCTCTCCCGGGCGTTATGATGGTATTCTTGACCGAAGCCGCTACTATTCGGTCGAGTAGCTCCTCAATTGGCTTCACGAGGCTGAGTACAGCCCGAAAAATGACAACAGCGCATGGTGGCCTTGATGGTCATCCATCCAAGTGCCGACCACGCCCGACAGCGCTTAACTTCGGAGATCTCACGGGAACCGGTGTAGCCACTGCGGCAAGGCCGTTGCTATGTTTTATTAAGAAAGCAGGAAATTTAATACACTCTAAGAGAAAAGAATGTCGCACCACGAACGGATTATCCGAATGGGACGGAAATCGGTAGATGTGTTGTACACGTATACAGAAAAACAATTTCAGAAAAATTCGATGATTTATTCAAGAGAAGGAATGTCACAAATTAAGCAACTCAATAACGCTTTGGTCCACCTCTGGCCCTTATAAAAGAAGTTATTCGGCTTCGGCATTGATTGATAGAGTTTTTGGATGTCCTCATGAGAGATATCGCGTCAGATTCTGTCCACTTTCATCCTTATAATTATCTACTTTGGGTATTTCACCTTTTTTTTAATAATGATTGTCATATGTGCTGCTGCATATTATGCAATCAGTCAACATGAAGCTGTCAGATTCCATTATGTTATAATGAGTGGTATCGACGAACAACATTTTTTTAGCCATCAGATGTACGTAATTTTCTGGCTAGAAGTTACGTGAACTAAGTGAGAATAAAATATAAAAAACCATTGTAACCCAAAGTACTGTAAAACCGATACGCCTTCAGAAAACAATAACAACGAAAATAAAATGTTGAGATGGTGTAAATGTTAGTTTCAGTGAAGAACATTTACGTGAAAACGCATTACCATCTTTAATCAAACTAAGGAGATAATTCTTTGCGGCTAGTATAGAATGTATTAAGGTTGCAGAACCCGCGTTCACTAATTTTTAACGACGCAACACCAACAATTCTTTTTTTGCTGCTAATTCCGTGACACGGCTTTCTTCCTGTCTTATAACACCTTCATACGTCTGCACTTACTCCAGTTGTCGATGTCCTTGTTTTCTCCCTTGACGTCGCCTATCTTCTCTCCGTCGATGAAACCTTTGTTCTTCAGTTGTACCAGTAGGTTCATGAAATCGTTTCGCGTTACGTTGTGCTTCTCTCGGTACTCCACTGTCTGTCTGACCATGTTTCGGAAGAATTCGGACACCTCTTGCGTTCCAGAATCAACTCTGTAAACAAGGGAAAGGAATATTTTAGTTACAATAGAATCCACAGTCACCACAATTTTTTTGAATTATATAAACTTGCCACCCACGCTGCTATTGTTAGGATTAAACCGTCATTTTATTTTATATTGTTTTGACCACTGCTACGTAGTTTCCGCTCTGTATCCACTTTCAAGTGTAGAGAATAACCCACTGAACGTTGGTAATCAGCATACTTGTCCACGTCTTCTGAAATTGTGCGACTTGAGGAAGTACGCTGAGGGTATTACGTATTTCCTCTCAGCAACTATTTCTTAGCAGCAACACAAAGGAACTCTAAACAGTAAATGAAAATCAAGGTGGTTTCCCCAGCCATGATTTCAATCTAAAGAAGATTAAACACAGATCGCACAGCTCAACGTAACCAAAGCTCTCACGTATTATACTGTGCAATCACTTATCACACTGATAAGATAGGGATCCAGCTGACGACAAATATAGCGTGAGATGGGAGTTTCATTGAAGTATTTGCTACATTAAGTTCTGTGTCGCCAACTTTTATTCTGCGGCGCTCCATGAGTATGGAGAACAAAAATAGTAACTTTTTTACCTTCTCCTCATTTAGTATGTCATTATACTGATACGTCGCTAGGACGTGTTTGGGGCCGAATTTCGACTGACAGTGTCCACCGCATCTGTTTCCACGATTAACATATTGGATCTTTTCAGGTGATTCACTTTACAGACTTATTTCTTAATACCGTGGAGTCATATTATGGAGATACTCTTTTGATATACGAGGGCAGTTCAATAAGTAATGCAACACATTGCAACAGGGGTTGTTTTATTCAGCAGTGAAATACACCAGGTTATTCCCCAATCTTTTAGCTACACAACACTATTTTTCAACGTAATCTCCATTCAATGCTACGGTCTTACGCCACCTTGAAATGAGGGCCTGTATGCCTGCACGGTACCATTCCACTGGTCGATGTCGGAGCCCACGTCGTACTGCATCAATAACTTCTTCATCATCCGTGTAGTGCCTCCCACGGATTGCGTCCTTCATTGGGCCAAACATATGGAAATCCGATGGTGCGAGATCGGGGCTGTAGGGTGCATGAGGAAGAACAGTCCACTGAAGTTTTGTGAGCTCCTCTCGGGTGCGAAGACTTGTGTGAGGTCTTGCGTTGTCATGAAGAAGGAGAAGTTCGTTCAGATTTCTGTGCCTACGAACACGCTGAAGTCGTTTCTTCAATTTCTGAAGAGTAGCACAATACACTTCAGAGTTGATCGTTTGACCATGGGGAAGGACATCGAACAGAATAACCCCTTCAGCGTCCCAGAAGACTGTAACCATGACTTTACCGGCTGAGGGTATGGCTTTAAACTTTTTCTTGGTAGGGGAGTGGGTGTGGCGCCACTCCATTGATTGCCGTTTTGTTTCAGGTTCGAAGTGATGAACCCATGTTTCATCGCCTGTAACAATCTTTGACAAGAAATTGTCACCCTCAGCCACAAGACGAGCAAGCAATTCCGCACAGATGGTTCTCCTTTGCTCTTTATGGTGTTCGGTTAGACAACGAGGGACCCAACAGGAACAAACCTTTGAATATCCCAACTGGTGAACAATTGTGACAGCACTACCAACAGAGATGTCAAGTTGAGCACTGAGTTGTTTGATGGTGATCCGTCGATCATCTCGAACGAGTGTGTTCGCACGCTCCGCCATTGCAGGAGTCACAGCTGTGCACGGCCGGCCCGCACGCGAGAGATCAGACAGTCTTGCTTGACCTTGCGGCGATGATGACACACGCTTTGCCCAACGACTCACCGTGCTTTTGTCCACTGCCAGATCACCGTAGACATTCTGCAAGCGCTTATGAATATCTGAGATGCCCTGGTTTTCCGCCAAAAGAAACTCGATCACTGCCCGTTGTTTGCAACGCACATCCGTTACAGACGCCATTTTAACAGCTCCGTACAGCGCTGCCACCTGTCGGAAGTCAATGAAACTATACGAGACGAAGCGAGAATGTTTGAAAATATTCCACAAGAAATTTCCGGTTTTTTCAACCAAAATTGGCCGAGAAAAAAAATGTGTTGCATTACTTATTGAATTGCCCTCGTACAATCTTTTATACATCTTTTTCCTATGACTGCCATTAGAGCAATACATAGTTTTTCAGCCCTGAAGCAGCGCGGGATTAGCCGAGCGGTCTGTGGCGCTGCAGTCATGGACTGTGCGGCTGATCGAAGTTTCGAGTCCTCCCTCGGGCATGGGTGTGTGTGTGTTTGCTCTTAGGATAATTTAGGTTAAGTAGTGTGTAAGCTTAGGGACTGATGACCTTAGCAGTTAAGTCCCATAAGATTTCACACATTTTCAGCCCTGAACCAACGTAGGCTATTATTTAAGAATCTGTAGTCCTTATCTAGACATGACAGTACATCTACACAGTCATGAGATTTGTGTTGACAGTATTAATCTGTTTAAAAGGAACAGCGGCAACCATTCACTCAGCGAAAGGCAAACAATCTGTGTATGGAACATTTGCCATTTGCCACTCTCTGCCGTTCCGAAAAGTGTGCTTTGTTGATCAACATGCTTTCGCAGCAAATTAAGGCGATCTGTGTCTTTTTTTCACGGGCATGTTACAGGCTTGCCTCTTGGAATGCTTATTTTTTTGGTTGGTGCAGTTAAGATCCAGGTAAGAGTAATTATTGCTATTGTGAAATACTTACACCTACCTATTTACGAAGTATTATTGCTTTAGTGTCTCTGGACAGTTAAATGATACAACTATACTGATTTGGCTTTTTCAACATTTCCTCAAACATTCCCAGGTGAAAACATGGATGGTTGCTATCAATACGCTATATCATGCCCATTTGGAATTTGAACTAAACATTACGCAGGCCCACTATTATATTAATATCATTATTATCATCCCCCTGCATAACATAGGCCTTGCGATGCTGCGCCTCGGTGATACATGTAGCCATCACAGGGGTTTCCCCTCAGTGGAGATACACTGCAACATCCAACTCTTATAGCAGTCGCTAAGTAGCCGCGAGTAATGAAGCTAATGAGAAGCGGCACTACTTCAGTAGTGTGTGGTATAATTTGAAAATTTGGGTCAAGCAGGTGGCGTGGTAGGGGAGATTAAATCAGTCTCATGACTGGTTTGATTGCGACCCGTCTGTGCCGATCTCTTCATCTCAGACCACCACTTGCAGCCTATGTCCTCAATTACACTACTGGCCATTAAAATGACTACACCACGAAGATAACGTGCTACAGACGCGAAATTTAACCGACAGGAAGAAGATGCTGTGATATACAAATGATTAGCTTTTCAGAGCACTGGTTCAAATGGCTCTGAGCACTACGGGACTTCACATCTGTGGTCATCAGTCCCCTAGAACTTAGAACTCCTTAAACCTAACTAACCTAAGGACATCACACGACACCCAGTCATCACAAGGCAGAGAAAAATCCCTAACCCCGCCGGGAATCGAACCCGGGTATCGTGGCGCGGGAAGCGAGGACGCTACCGCACGACCAAAAGCTGCGGACTTTCAGAGCATTCACACAAGGTTGGCGCCGGTGGTAACACCTACAACGTGCTAACATGAGGAACGTTTCCAACCGATTTCTCATACACAAACACCAGTCGACCGGTGTTGCCTGGTGAAACGTTGTTGTGATGCCTCGTTTAAGGAGGAGAAATGCGTACCATCACGTTTCCGACTTTGATAAATGTCGGATTGTAGCCTATCGCGATTGCGGTTTAAGTATCGCGACATTGCTGCTCGCGTTGGTTGAGTTCCAATGACTGTTAGCAGAATATGGAATCGATGAGTTCAGGAGAGTAATACGGAACGCCGTGCTGGATCCCAACGGCCTCGTATCGCTAGCAGTCGAGATGACAGGCATCTTATCAGCATGTCTGTAACGGATCGTGCAGACACTTCTCGATCCCTGAGTCAACAGATGGGGACGTTTGCAAGACAACAATCATCATCACGAACAGTTCGACGACGTTTGCAGCAACATGGACTATCAGTTCGGAGACCATGGCTGCGGATACCCTTGACGCTGCATCACAGACAGGAGCGCCTGCGATGGTGTACTCAACGACGAACCTGGGTGCACGAATGACAAAACGTAATTTTTTCGGATGAATCCAGGTTCTGTTTACAGCATCATGATGGTCGCATCCGTGTTTGGCGACATCGTGGTGAACGCACATTGGAAGCGTGTATTCGTCATCGCCATACTGGCGTATCGCCCGGCGTGATGGTATGGGGTGCCATTGGTTACACCTCTCGGTCACCTCTTGTTCGCATTGACGGCATTTTTGAACAGTGGACGTTATATTTCAGATGTGTTACGACCCGTGGCTCTATCCTTCATTCGATCCCTGCGAAACCCTACATTTCAGCAGGACAATGCACGAACGCATCTTTCTGAATACAGAAAATGTTCAACTGCTGCCCTGGCCAGCACATTCTCCAGATCTCTCACCAATTGAAAACGTCTGGTCAATTGTGGCCGAGCAACTGGCTCGTCACAATACGCCAGTCACTCCTCTTGATTAACTGTTGTATCGTGTTGAAGCTGCATGGGCAGCTGTACCTGTACACGCCATCCGAGCTCTGTTTGACTCTATGCCCAGTCGTATCAAGGCCGTTATTACGGCCAGAGGTGGTTATTCTGGGTACTGATTTCTCAGGATCTATGCACCCAAATTGCGTGAAAATGTAATCATATGTCAGTTCTATTATAATATATTTCTCCAATATATACCCGTTTATCATTTGCATTTCTTCTTGGTGTAGCAATTTTAATGGCCAGTAGTGTATTTGCTTGATGTATTGCAACCTCTGTCCTCCTCTAGAGTTTTTCCCACAGTCCATGTTTCACTACCACACAGTATTGTACTCCAAACGTATGTTCTCGGAAAATTTTTCTTCGTATTAAGGCCTATACTTGATACTAGTAGGCTGCTCTTGGCCAAAAATGCCCTTCTTGTCAGTGCTGGTCTACTTTTGATGTCCTCCTTCCTCTGTCCGTCATTGGTTATTTTGCTGCCTAGGTAGAAGAATTCCTTAACAACATCTACTTCCTGGACATAAATCCTAATATGAAGTTTCTCGCTGTTCTCATTTCTGCTGCTTCTCATTACTTTCGTCTTTCTTCGATTTACTCTCAATATGTATTCTGTACTCTGTAGACTCTTCATTCTATTTAGTAGCTCATGTAATTCTCCACTTTCACACAGAATAGCAATGTCATCAGCGAATCGTATCATTGTTATCCTTTCACTTTGAGTTTTAATTCCACTCCTGAACCTTTCTTTTATTTCCATCATTGCTTATTCGTTGTACAGATGGGACAGTAGGGGGCGAAAGACTTCATCCCTGTATTACACCCTGTTTAGTCCCAGCATTTCGTTCTTGGTCGTTCACTCTTACTATTCCCTCATGGCTGTTGTACATATTGTATATTATCCTTGTCTCCCTATAGCTCACCCCTATTCTTCTCAGGACTTCTAACATCTTGCATCATTTGCGTTGCCTAGCGCTTTTTCCGCGTCGACAAATCCTATAAACGTGTCTTGATTTTTCTTTAGTCTTGCTTCCATTATCAACCGCAAGGCCAGAATTTCCTCTCTTGTGCCTTTACCTTTTCTAAAGCCAAACTGGTCGTCATCTAACACATCCTCAATTTATAGATTCCATTCTTCTGTATATTATTCTTGCCAGCAATTTCGATGCATGAGCTGTTAAGCTGATTGTGCGATAATTCTCGCCCTTGCAGACAAATCTTCCCCGTCATAGGGGCCTTCAATGTGCTCTTCCCTTCTATCTACTCTCTCCTCTGCTTTAACAATGGAATTCTCGTTGCACTCTGAATGTACCACTCCTGCTTTTAATTTCACCGGAGCTGTTTTGACTCTCCTATACGCCGAGTCACTCCTTCCGACAATCATTTATTTTTCGATTTCCTTACATTTTTCATGCAGCCATTTCGTCTTAGCTTTCCGGCACTTCCTACTTAATTCCTCGGCCACATGTATTTCTGTATTCCTGGATTTCCCTGAACATTTTTGAGCTTCCTTCTTCCAGCCATCAACTGAAGTATTTCTTCTGTTACCCATGGTTTCTTCGCAGTTACCTCCTTTGCACCTATGTTTTTCGTACCAACGTTTTATAGATGTCCATTCCTCTTCAACTGGGCTGCCTATTGAACTATTCCTTATTGCTGCATCTATACCCTTAGAGAACTTCAAGCATATCTCGTCATTCCTTAGTGCTTCCGTATCCTAGTTATTTGCACATTGATTCTTCTTGATTAATCTCTCCAACTTCAGCCTACCCTTCATTACCACTACATTGTGGTCTGAGTCTATATCTGCTCCTTCGTACGCCTTACAATCCAGTATCTGATTTCGGAATCTCTGTCTACTATGTGTAATCTAAATGAAATCTTCCCGTACCCCCCGGCCTTTTCCAAGTATACCTCCTGCTCTTGTGATTATTGAACAGAGAATTCACTATTGCTAGCTGAAACCTGCGGCAAAACTCAATTAGTCTCTCTCCTCTTTCATTTCTAGTACCAATCGCACATTCTCCCGTAATCCTTTCTTCTACTCCTTCCCCTACAACCGCATTCCAATTCCCCATGACAGATTCTCATAACCCCTTACGTACTGAATTACCCGTCCAATATCCTCATATATTTTTCTCTCTTCATCATCGGCTCTCGGTGGCGTCATATACATCTGAACAATCGTTGTCGGCGTTAGTTTACTATCGTTTCTGATAAAAACAACCCTGCCACTGAACTGTTCACAGTAACACAGTCTCTGTCCCACCTTCCTATTCATAATGAATCCTACTCCCGTTGGCCGGCCGAAGTGGTCGTGCGGTTCTAGGCGCTGCAGTCTGGAACCGCGAGACCGCTACGGTCGCAGGTTCGAATCCTGCCTCGGGCATGGATGTGTGTGATATCCTTAGGTTAATTAAGTTTAACTGGTTCTACGTTCTAGGGGACTAATGACCTCAGAAGTTGAGTCCCATAGTGCTCAGAGCCAATTGAACCAATTGAACCTACTCCCGTTGTACCGTCCTCTGTTGCTGTTAATATTACTCTGTACTCATATGACCAGAAATCCTTGTCTTCTTTCCATTTCACTTCACTGTCCCCTATCATATCGAGACTGAGCCTTTTTATTTCCCTATTCAAATTTTCTAGCTTCCCTACCACGCCCCGACTCGAAGGACGTTATTTTTTCGTTGGTTATTTAATCTTTTTCTCATGGTCACCTCCCCCTTGGCAGTCCCCTCCCCGAGATCCGAATGGGGAACTATTCCGCAATCTTATGCCAATGGAGAGATCATCACGACACTTTTTCAGTTATAGGCCACATGTCCTACGGATACACATTATGTGTCTTTAATGCAGTGGTTTCCATTGCCTGCTGCATTCTCATGCTGTTGATTAATACTGATTCTTCCTCTTTAGGGGCAGTTTCCCACCAGAAAGACAAGAGAGTGTCCTGAACGTCTGTTCGCTCCTCCGCCCTATTCCACAAGACCCATGACATAGTCAGGGTGACTTCTTATGCCGAAAGTCTTCGGCCGCCAATACTGATTATTACTCAAAATTTAAGCGGTGGCAAGTTTCTTTCTTTTATCGATTTTGTTCGTTACTGTTTGTTGCATTTGTTCGGTGTGGACGTTCATGACACCCGCTCAAGTCCATCATTGATCTGTTTAGTCAGTTGTTTTATTACAAAAGGCTGCTACCCCTCCGACTGATAAGAATCCGGGACCGATGAAGTTCTGATTACTAATCAAAGACGCTACCCCGAGACCATAGCTGGGCTGGCAGATAATGTATCTAATTCCTTTGTGACTTGAGACTAATGTATGGTTCAGAAGAGGCGTTTCAACCTGTTCGATAGTTACTTAAGCAACAGTCTGTTAACTGACGGAACTGTCCTTGCAACATTAACCATCAGAGAGAGATCTGCTATGTTGGTGGTGCAGCAGAACTCAAAGCAAAGGAAAACTGTACCCATTATATTTCCCGAGGGCACGCAGCGGCACCGTACGTTAAATGACTACGGAGTCTACTTGGATAAAATATTTCAGAGGTTAATTAGACCCCCACTCGGATCTCAGAGATTTAGAGATCAGTTATGAAACTGAAAACATTTTAGCACGTACACGCGGAGTCTGACCACAGTTCGTTAGTTATTAAATGTAGGTTAAATCTGGAGAAACTTCAGAAAAGTAGGAAACTGAGGAGATGGAACATGGTTAACGTGAAATAACAAGTGGTTGTACTGAATTTCGAAGAAAGCATTAACCAACGACTGAAGAAACACGGCAAAAGGTGGATGAGTATCTTTAAGAGTTAGAGTAGAGAAGGCAGCAGGGGACTAACTAGGCAAAAAGATAACGCCCAATAGAAGTCCACGGACAACACACGAGATATAAAATTTAATTGCTGAAAAATGAAATCATGAAGCAAGGAAAAAGGGAATACAGACCTCTAAAAGTGAATTTGGCAGACAGTGCAAAAGGACAAAGCAGGCATGGCTAGAGAACATATGCAAAGCTGCAGAAGCGTGGGGTACTGTAGGAAAGATAGATACCACCTATAGGAAAATTAAAGAAAGCTTTGGAAAAAAAGAAACAGCTGTGTGGACAGATTTATGCCATTTGTATTTTTTGAATTGGCTTCTGACAGTGTTGATGGAATAAACTCTTTGAAATTTTGCGATTGGGTTCCAGTAATAACATATGCTGGACATGAAAGGACCGCAATAATAGCAAAGTGTTTCACAGATTTGTAGCAAGGAAGCCAAGAATAAATTTGGAAAGAGGGTTAAAGTCCAGGAGGAAGAGCTAAAACGTTTAAGGTCTGCCGATATTTTTGTCAGAGACAGCAAAGGATTTGGAAGATCGGTTGAATAGAATGTGCACTGAGACGAGAAAAGCCATGGGACAGCAACACGCACATGTAAAAATGGCATAGGGTCGCGTAAACATGGCGTAAAATGGCAGTGCATTGGCGGAGCTGTCATCTGTACTCAGATGATTCATGTGAAAATGTTTCCGAAGTGATGATGGCCGCACGGCGGGAACTAACAGACTTTGAACGCGTAATGGTAGTTGGAGCTAGACTTATGGGACATTCCATTTCGTAAATCGTTAGGGAATTCAGTATTCCGAGATGTATAACGTCGAGAGTGAGTCTATAACACGAAATTTCAGGTGTCACCTCTCACCATGGACAGCTCAGTGACCAACGGCCTTCACTTAACGACCGAGAGCAGCGTCGTTTACCTGAGTTAGTGCTAACAGAAAGGCAATACTGCGTGGAATAACCGCAGCAGTCAATCTGGGATGTACGACTAACGTGTCCGTTAGGACAGAGCGGTGAAATCTGGCGTTAATGGGCTATGGCAGCAGACGACTGAGTGCCTTTTCTAACAGAACGACATCGCCTGAAGTGCCTCTCCTGGGCTCGTCACCATGTAGGTTGGATCCTAGATGACAGGAAAAGCGTGGCCGTCCAGATGAGTATCGATTTCAGTAGGTAAGATCTGATGGTAGGATTCGAGTGTGACGCAGACCCCACGAAGCCATACACCCAAGTTGTCACCAAGGCACTGTGCAAGCTGCGGGCTCCATAATGGTGCTGGGGTGTGTTTACATGGAATGCTGTGGGTCCGCTGGAAGTTCGGCTGCTTTCGAGACCATTTGCAGCCATTCGTGGACGTCATGTTCCCAAACAACGATGGAATTTTGATCGATGACAGTGTGCCATGTCACTGGGCCACAATTGTTCGAGACTGGTTTGAAGAACATTTGGACAGTTCGAGCGAATGATTTGGCCACCCAGATCACTAGACATGAATCCAATCGAACATATGTGGCACTTATCATGGCTCAATGTTTCTCCAGGGTACTTCCAATGACTCGATGAGTCGATGTGCTGCACTAAGTAGTGCAAAAGGAGAAACGATACGATATTGTTAGGTATCCAATAACTTTTGTCACCTCAGTGTGCAGTATCTTAAAAAAAAAGCCGTAAGATAAAGGTAAATAAAAGTAAAACGGTGATTATAGAGTGTAGCTGAATTAAATAAAGTGATTTTGAGCGACTCTGATTTGGAAATGAGGTGCTAAAAGTAGCCGGCCGTGTTGGCCGAGCGGTTCTAGGCGCTACAGTCTGGAACCGCGCGACCACTACGGTCGCAAAAAATGGTTCAAATGGCTCTGAGCACTATGGGACTTAACATCTGTGGTCATCAGTCCCCTAGAGCTTAGAACTACTTAAACTTAACCGTAAGGACATCACACACATCCATGCCCGAGGCAGGATTCGAACCTGCGACCGTAGCAGTCGCGCGGCTCCGGACTGCGCGCCTAGAACCGCTAGACCACCGCGGCCGGCACTACGGTCGCAGGTTCGCATCCTGCCTCGGGCATTGATGTGTATGATGTCCTTAGGTCAGTTCGGTTTAAGTAGTTCTAAGTTCTGGGGGACTGATGACCTCAGATGTTAAGTCCCATAGTGCTCACAGCCATTTGAACCATTTTTTTGCTAAAAGTAGCGGATGAATTTTCTTATTTACGGAGCAAAATCACTGATGAGAGTCGATGAAAGATGATATAAAATGCTGATTGACAACATCAAGAAAAGAGTTTCTGGAAAAGAAAAAAAATTGTTAATGTTGATTGTGAATTTAAACTTACCAGTAAAAACACTGTCTGAAAAAAACAAATTTTCTAAAATCGAATACAAATTTAAGTATGTGGTAGTCTCCTGTGAAAGTGAAACTTCCTGGCAGATTAAAACTGCGTGCCAGACCGAGACTCGAACCCGGGACCTTTGCCTTTCGCGGGCAAATGCTCTACCACCTGAGCTACCCAAGCACGAGTCACGCCCCGTCCTCACAGCTTTACTTCTGCCAGTACCTCGTCTCCTACCTTCCAAACTTTACAGTAGCGAACCTTGCAGAACTAGCACTCCTGAAGGAAAGGATATTGTGGAGACATGGCTCAGCCACAGCCTAAGGGATGTTTCCTGAATGAGATTTTCACGCTGTAGCGGAATGTGCGCTGATATGAAACTTCCTGGCAGATTAAAACTGTGTGCCGGACCGAGACTCGAACTCGGCACCTTGGCCTTTCGCGGGCAAGTGCTCTACCAACTGAGATACCCAAGCACGACTCACGCCCTGTCCTCACAGCTTTAGTTCTGCCAGTAGTTCTGCAAGGTTCGCAGGAGAGCTTCTGTAAAGTTTGGAAGGTAGGAGACGAGGTACTGGCAGAAGTAAAGCTGTGAGGACGGGGCGTGAGTCGTGCTTGGGTAGCTCAGTTGGATCGCCGGCACGGTAGCTCAGCGTGTTCAGTCAGAGGGTCAACTTGAACGGATGTCTTGTGACGTCCGCCCACACCAAACGCCGCGAAAGGCAAAGGTCCCGAGTTCGAGTCTCGGCCGGCACACATTTTTAATGTGCCAGGAGGTTTCGTATCAGCGCACACTCCGCTGCAGAGTGAAAATCTCATCCTGTGAAAATGTTTATGTGTAGTGCAGCCTTATATGGATTTGAAACGTGAACGGTAGACAGTACAGAGAGGGAAATAAAAGCATTTGAAATTTTGTGGTATAGTAGAATGTTGAAGAGCAGATGGGCAGATCGAGTAGTGACTGAACAGGTTCTGTATCGAATTGTGGAGAAAAGAACTTTGTGGTATGACGTGATTAAAACAAGTGATAAACTCTGAAAAGGTATCTGGAATCTAACAAGACGGTAGTTTAAAAGTATTTGTGCGCTATTTTCGCTGACGTCTGCTTGGTTTCCATTCTGCGTCGTTTGCGAGTATCTTTTCATTTTCTCTGTGAATATTTTGTCTGTATGCCGTTATTACTACCGCATGTCCTTGAGATTAAATTTTTTAGCATAAGAGGTAAGTAGTTATTTTCACTTAATCAGTTAGTGATACGTGTGGTCTTGAATAAGTAAGGATGTCAAGGTTGTGGGCGTCTAGTAACATTTCCTAGGTGGCAAAGCTGGATCCAAATGAGGTGGAGAGGAAACGACTCGAGAATGGATTGTGGGATACTTTTCGGGAAGGGGTTGGTGTTAGGGCAGAAGTAGATTACGCCCTAGCAGTTAGGAAGCGAAACGGTTGGCTTTTGGAATGAAAGAGGCTGAGTGGTCTATAGTTGAGAGGGCGGTTAGATCTCAAGATTGATGAGTGGGAGTAAGAATGATGAGTGAGAGTAATGGCAGTCGACCAAGTTCTCAAGGATGAGGGGTACACTGGGGTGTTGCGAGACGGTTTTGTGATAGACGTAGGACTGGCGAAGACATTTCAGGTGTTTGAGAAGATGCGGTAGAGGGTAAATGGATATCGAAAGCGAGACGGTGTTCACGGCCTCCACGGAGGAGGTGAGCGAAACTGCCAACAGGTCTTACCTGAGTAACCTGGCGAGTAGCGGAAAGAACTCGTACATGAGCAAAGCAACCTTGTTCTTGAGCGATGGTTCGAACACCTTGCGTCCCCACTGTCGGAATTCGGCCTCTGGGTTGCGCTGGCAGTTGACCTCCACACCGAAGGCGACAGATGCGATGATGTCCGTGGCGTACCTGGCGGACACTTCCCTCATCTCCAGCACCTCGCCACGGCGCGCCGAGTCCTCCAGGACCTCGACCATCTCACGACCGCAGTCCTGCATCGTCTGCGGAGGAGAAGCGATTATCAAATAGTATTTAAAACATCATGTACGCAATGGTGTTTTCCCTGTGCCACAGTGCCATGTATGTCTTGCGAGCACTACACTATGTAGAAAACCGCGCCCGCCAAAATCAGATCCAATGGGCAACATTGTATTGCTGACCACTTTGGAGTAACGAGGAGTGTAACAGCTCACAGACAAACCACAATACATCACATGACCATCCAGATCAGTGCTAGGCAGCAACTAGTGATGAGCTACACCACCCAGAACCTCCTTCCCACTGTGGGGTACAGAATACCGCAGCCCAAGCATATAGCGCGATGTGAATCAGCGGTAAAACACAAGAGAGGCATTCGGGAGGACGGCGGTTCGAATCCCCTTACGGATATCTATACTTCGGTTTTCCATGTTTTCCCTAAACCTCTGATACGGAGTCTTCGAGGAGGACATGGCCACTTTCACCTATCTTCCCTAATCAGAGCTAGTTTAAGTAGTCGAGAGAACATTAAAGACAAATTTTCCTTCCTTCTTCCTTTGCTTCACTTACGTATCTCTATTCACTGTGCACCACAAGGCTCAAACATTAGTACAGACGTGGAAAGACCGCCCTTCGCCGCTAGAATCACGGATAGGCTTCTCAGGTAAGATAACGTGCAGATACATATCTTGGACTGGATTTGCTAATGGTGGCGCCCAGTCCCAGGTGGAACTGACAGATCAGTAAAAAAAAAAAAAAAATGGCCAGGTACGCATAGGGATCGCGATCCGAGAGTTTCGTACAAACTGATTTATATAGTACGTAGACAGTTCATTCATCCCTGGAATCGAGAATCTCGACGATTTTGTCTGTTATGTATACTGAATTACAAGACTTTCATTAATGTTTTAATTTTAATTTCAAAGTCGGACAACAAATGACAAAAGAAATTTTTTTGTGTGCTTAAACACAAATTAACAATTTACGGATTTTTTTCCTTTATTTCTACTGTGAACCCTTGCACTTCCACACTATTCAGACAAAAAAGAAAAGGAAGAAAAACAACATGCCAGAAAAAATTCAGAATGGTTCAAATGGCTCGAATCACTATGGGATTTAACATCTTAGGTCATCAGTCCCCTAGACTACTTAAACCTAACTAACTTAAGGACAACACACACATCCATGTTCGAGGCAGGATTCGAACCTGCGACCGTAGCAGGAGCGCGGTTCTCGACTGAAGCTTCGACAAGTAGTCCTACTTATTTCTTCTACTGTAGCTCACGTTACAGACCGAATTCTCCTGGAAATACTTGGTTTTCTGGTACTACTGCTCACCTCATGTACCTTCCTGTTGGCTGGTGGCAATATACCACCCAGATTACTCCTGAACGTAATTGTCCATTGTCTAACTGGTTTGTCTTGTACAACAGATGCATCTCGTGGCATCTCTACAATCACAACAGCTTTCTGTCGCTGAAGGTTAACTTTGGCACAATGTTCAGTCAGAACATTTACTTTCAGGTTCACATTACACCCATCACTAATTTCATACCCGTCGCATACATCAGACTTTGGCTGCCTGTAAACAGCTCATCCCGCACGTCAGATGCTTGTCTGCGAGGCTGCGACCCAGTACTTGCGTTCGCGGTACATTCTGAACCACTGGCGTACACTCGACAACAGATTCGGCTCTGTCGACTTGATCATTCACTCCATCAACTCGTCTCCTCTTAATTTCTCCCGTTCGCCGTGCATCTGAGGCAATGTGTATGCTTGTACCGTTTCAGCCACAACATCTGCAACACAATTACCAACAACCTCGTCCGCATTCATAACAACAAACTAATCTGCAGTTCCACTCTGCACGATGCGAAAATCACCAACAAATGCACTTTCTTGCGCATCCGACCCATGCTCTCCAGCCTCAATTTAATGCTTATTATCACCCAACGCGGCAGATACTATTGGCCTTAAATCACCCACGTTCCTATCCACACACTGTATCACTTCGGTACAGCCCACACTCATTCAAGCTGCCACAGACTCCACAATTCTACTGGATGTCGGAGTTGGTACTCCTATATTACTCTCCTTCACTTCAACAACCTCATTACTCTGTGCGTCGCTTAAATTCCCATAAAGTGGTATTATGACATCATATACAGCTAATTTAATCTTCCCACTAAAAAAGCCATTTGGGACATTCTGTCCTACTCTTCACAGGATCGACAGCGTTGACTATATCATTGGTAGATGGCTGTCCCGCAGGAACATGTAAACTATCCACAAGCCTGTTCCACTCCGTTTCAGCTTTTTCCTTTTCCCTCCTCTCTGCTTCCTCTGTTATCCTCCTTTCCCTCCTCTCCATAATCAACATATTCCTCACATTCAGAGGCCCGTTTTCAATTATCTATTCCTCGGGCTCTCTCTGCAAATTTTCCCTACACTCCGGAGATGTGTGATAAGTCATTTCCTTCAACTCAGCATCACATGCTTCTAATCTCTCATCCCACTCCATTTTTTCTACTTGTAACTTATCAACTTCGTCTCTTAAAATTCTCAATACCTTCTCTCAACTAGCTCCTTGCGGCATTAACAGCCGTGCAGCCTGCGATCTGACCACGACATGATTAGTTCCTAAGAATCACACAAATGAAAAAAAAAACACTTAACCATCCCACTAGCCTAACTCTTCCCACCACTTTACATGGTTCAGCACCGAGCCTTATTCCTTGTTCTGCACGAAATAAATCCAAATCACGAGAACATCTAACTGTAATACTACCATATTATTTCTTACTATAACTTACTTACTCTCGACGCAGTGGCTACTGATGATTACTACTATAAATCGTAACACTGACTAAACTTAGTTTGCCCCTCTAAATCACTACTCATGATTCGTAGCTTATACACTATGTAACACACCAAGAAACCCGAAAACCCAAATAAGAATGTCATGATAATTTAAAGTAGGGAACAGTGTTATGCTGACAGGTACGACGACTTTGACAATAATATAACACCTTAAAGTTTTGATGAACACCAATTTCAATAATTACTGAGTATGTCATGATATAAAGGTAGAAAGAAAGAAAGGTTATTTTTAGTTAGCTACCAAACATCTCAGTAATAACTGCAAATCAGTACGACGAAAGTTAAGTCCAAAGCAAATGTCGGTCAGAGATAACATTTATTGTGAAAGAGACTTGTAAACGCGGCGAAAAGGAAATTCAATGCGTCTCCAATGCTCGATCATGGAAATGTTAGTCGCTCGCTAGCTTGCTTGCTATCAAGTCGTGAGAGAGCACCGTTTGTTATAGTACTACAAACGGAACGCTACGAGATTGTTTCTACTCAAAAAGGTACTATTGAGTGATAGAGATGCGCGGACTTTGTTCTCAGTTATTCTGACTTGAGAACTTGAACTGAAGTGATATTGTGATAGTGTACGACGAGTTAGTGAACATTAATTATTGGAGATATTATTTTTGGACTCAGCCATCATCAAAATGAACAGTTACAACGAAGAATGGACATAGTATCGAAGACTGCAATACCTGATTAGCCTTGAGTAGGAAACATTAATACGATCATACGAAGATAATACAAATACGCCGATTGCAAAAGTTGTCGTAATCGTCACGATCACCGAAGTGAAAAGAATCGTAATTGATTTGATCCATCGGTGTGCTTGTGGAGTGGTGATTATAAACTAACTGCTAAGAAGGAACAATAAAAATTGTTGGTTAGTAATGGAAATCTCACGTGTTAGCTCCGTCATTAATTAAACTGTGTGATAGTTGATGATCAAAATTAATTAACTGTGAACTTTTTAATTGAAAGAGTGACTTGATGAACATTGAGCATTGAAAGGAGTGTTTTGCCGTAATAATATTACGACGCACGAAATCAAGATAGCATTATAGATTATCTCTGGATTTGCGTCGTGCCGTAGTGAACAATTCTGCCTAGCAACGTAACAACAACTACTGATACTGAACCGCAAGTGAATTTTCCCTCGCTTCAGTGGTGTGAAACGACGCCGGTGAAGAATGGTTCACTCAATACCGCAATAACTAACTAACCGCGCACAGCAAATCATCATAAAACCATAACAGACAATTAAAATCAGCAGTTCGCATCGCTGAGAAGACTGTGCGGACTCGCAAACGGACTTTCATACATTACGCGAGGAACAATTTTCTTTAGAGATTTTCAGGTGCTGTTCCACGTTATCCGACGGGGACAACCATCACTGCGCATTCGCGTCTCCATTCCACCGACAGTAGCGGCTCAACATCAACAGCGACAACAAAAGGGGAGAAGGGGCGTCACAACTACTAGTTTATACACTAATAGACAATGAGCCACACCTCCTGCTTCTGACACCTATATGACCGATAACAACAAGTTGAAAACTAACACTTGCATTTACGCCTCCTCCAATTACTGTCTGCATTTACTTATCAGCAGCTGAACTGAGAAGTGTTAAACTCTGAAAAAACTCACTGTATTGCTATGAGACTCGCAGTCCAACAAAATGCCTATATTCGCCCCACAATGGAGATAATGTAGGTGTTGTTACTTCTTCTGTTGTCACCAAACGACGTGGCGACGGGCTTGAAGATCCCACTTCTGACACTAATCTGAAGAGCGCCTGGTAGTGACGACCACTCGGTCGCCGTCTTGGAGACAGTAGTTGCACTCAGGGTGTTGAGAAGGTGCTGGTGACAGGCCAGCAGGTCCAGTGGAAACACTAATGACAGTAAAGAATGCCTTTAGTCTATTCCAATATATGATGTGTCGTCGGTCAACGAGGCAAACGTGAATCACTCTGTTGTCCCTGTCCAGCGCTGATGTGTGGGCAGCAGCTTCCACCCTGGATGCTGGGTAGCAGCCCTGCAGTGCTGACACAAGGTCCGTAGCAGGCCGACGGCTTCTTGGGGCCATAGCCGTGTCGTCAGCGTGTCCTACTTCCTTCAGTGGTGTGTAGGTCTTTCGGCCACTTGGCTCATTATGTGCCTTCCGTAACGGCGTGTGGAGACAGCTGTCCACGAAATTCAACTTAACCACCTGCCGGCGGTAGTTGGACAGCGAGTGTTGCTGAGAACACGAAGTCCCACTAGGAACTCAGTGCTGGTGGCAGCAGATGCAGACACCAGGTTCCATGAGAAACTTAGTGGTGGTGGCAACAGCCACAGCACAGTCTCGAACTCATGACTGCTGCCGGCAATTCCCGGTCATCTCGCTGCCTGGCGTGGCTCCTGTCGTCGTTGTGATGCTGCTGGACTCCGACAATGACCAAGAGCAAGAACAAGAGTACTTCTTCCTCAAAATTCAGCCATATTTGTACCAGACCAAGGCGCATTTCTCTAAAAGTTGGTCCCTGCTCATGTCGTCCACAACAAGGGACTTGCCCTGGTGTTGTGTCACTGACTAGCCCCCTATAGTCATTATAGGATTTCGCGAGGTCCTTAGGTGCACACCATTCTCACCAACATGTCGCCACACTTGTGGCTACCAGTCTGCAGCTGTTTTCTCACTACTTCTTGTTAACTTTGACGAAAGCTATATTACTTTTGCTAAACGTCTGGGTAGTGACGCTACACCACTTTGTGGTGAGATGGAATGATTCATTACTTCCTCCCTGCCTTTTTTTACCCAATTATTGAGTCATGTCTACAACCAGTCATATTGGCTGTGAGAACATATTTGTACACTACTGGCCATTAAAATTGCTACAGCTACACCACGAAGATGACGTGCTACAGACGTGAAATTTAACCGACAGGAAGACGATGCTGTGATATGCAAATGATTAGCTTTTCAGAGCATTCACACAAGGTTCGTGCCGGTGGCGACACCTACAACGTGCTGACATGAGGAAAGTTTCCAACCGATTTCTCGTACACAAACAGCAGCGGACCGGTGTTGCCTGGTGAAACGTTGTTGTGATGCCTCGTGTAAGGTGGAGAAATGCGTACCATCACGTTTCCGACTTTGATAAAGGTCGGATTGTAGCCTATCGTGATTGCGATTTATAGTATCGCAACATTGCTGCTCGCGTTGGTCGAGATCCAATGACTGTTAGCAGAATATGGAATCGGTGGGATCAGGAGGGTAATACGGAACACCGTGCTGTATCCCAACGGCCTCGTATCACTAGCAGTCGAGATGACAGGCATCTTATCCACATGGCTGTAAAGGATCGTGCAGCCACGTCTCGATCCCTCAGATTGGGACGTTTGCAAGACAACAACCATCTGCATAAACAGTTGGACGACGTTTGCAGCAGCATGGACTATCAGCTCGGAGACCATGGCTGCGGTTACCCTTGACGCTGCATCACAGACAGGAGCGGCTGCGACGGTGTACTCAACGACGAACCTAGGTGCACGAATGGCAAAACGTCATTTTTTCGGATGAATCCAGGTTCTGTTTACAACATTATGATGGTCGCATCAGTGTTTGGCGACATCGCGGTGAACGCACATTGGAAGCGTGTATTCGTCAACGCCATACTGGCGTATCACCTGGCGTGATGGTATGGGGTGCCATTGGTTACACGTCTCGGTCACTTCTTCTTCGCATTGACGGCACTATGAACAGTGGACTGTACATTTCAGATGTGTTACGACCCGTGGCTCTACCCTTCATTCGATCCCTGCGAAACCCTACATTTCAGCAGGATAATGCACGACTGCATGTTGCAGGTCCTGTACGGCCTTCCTGGATACACAAAATGTTCGGCTGGTGCCCTGGCCAGCACGTTCTCTAGATCTCTCACCAATTCAAAACGTCTGGTCTATGGTGGCCGAGCAGCTGGCTCCTCACAACCTCCTCCGTGACCAGCCGCACAGGACAGGCAGCAGATAGGAACCTTACAGTGAACATAGCGGACTTCCACTTCAACAGCATTGAGGCTACTTGGACTACACAGAAGAGAGATTCTACCACTGCACATGGAAACTAAAATGAAGTAGCTCTTTGTTTATGAATAAGAATCCCAGTTATTAATAACAAGGACACCGTCCACCAACCAACCTCCTCGCCTAGCTTCCCAATGTACAGCTCTACAGATACAACGAGATGACATAAAAGCGGCTAAAGAGAATACAACACCAACAACAAACGTAAATGTTTCCATGTATTAATATTTCAATCAGTTTGTTTTTACTGCGATCTGATTTGCTCGCAATAATTTTGTCACTCGATTCCAATTCATTACATGTTGATACTCAGTTTGGAGCCATTTTCACATTAAATTTTATTATATATTTTGGCACCCAGAATGGCATAACCTTATTTGACAAAAAAATGTTCAAATGTGTGTGAAATCTTATGGGACTTAACTGCTAAGGTCATCAGTCCCTAAGCTTACACACTACTTAACCTAAATTATCCTACGGACAAACACACACACCCATACCCGAGGGAGGACTCGAACCTCCGCCGGGACCAGCGGGACAGTCCGTGACTGCAGCGCCCTAGACCGCTCGGCTAATCCCGCGCGGCCCTTATTTGACATTTCTCATTTCAATTCACTATAGTTTGGCGCCCAAAATGTGATGACATCATTTTCAATTAATGAAAACAATTTCAGTTTATTACATAACATAAAAAAGTATTTTTTTCAGATCACGAGGTAGATGTAATAGACTGATAACTAATTCCTGATTTTCTTTCGATTTTCAAATTTTCTGTCGTATTTTGCTTTCATTTAATAAATTGCTGATGCAGGCACCGTTGGAAAGTAGGAAATTAGGTAAGAAACTGTGGCACGTTCTCTTGGCGTTTGAATAGGCAATCTTTTTGCCCTATATGATTAGCGTATTACATTCTGCCATACAGCTATTATCAAAAATAGTGAATTTTTTATTTGTACTTTACTATCTATAGCCCTGAAAACCAGGAAAGTATTAGCACCTAAAATGTCTTTTTCAATATGATAACTGTTCCTTGCCATAGAAATGTTGACTATTGTTGTCGGGTGAATCTACATCGTAACACAGAATTCTCTCTTGACTGAAACCCGGATCATTTTGATATACTGTTGCATAATAAGGCATGTACGAACTATATTATTGTAGCAAAGCCACGCAACTATAAAACGTGTTTATAGCACCACAATTCACTCATTGCACCCAATATGTACTCACCTGGGACATCATTTTGAGCTTTCCTGACGTGAATGTAGGAGTCATCTTCGTTCTCATTCGCTTCCATTTAGGCCCATCCATGAAGAATAGGTTGTGATTCAATGGCTCTTGTTCGTTGTACTTCATTCCTCTGTCGCGGAACGTGTCAAAATCCTTGACTAGTACCAGACGGATGAGATCTGGATCATTCAGCATGAGGAATGGTCTGTTGAACGCATACATTCCCACAAATCTCTCACCTGCCGTACGGAGAAAGAACAGTAAAATTGCAACAGTTACTGATAAAGTAATAGTGAATCTATCTGATATCAAAATGAGTACAGCAACAAATCGAATGATACACTTCAGATTAACTTACATATTTCAAAACCTAGCCATATCACGAGCTTTCTGAGCTCTTGATTTGAAGATTGACAAAAAAATGAAAAGATGATTCCAGAGCGTCAGTGTGACACGTCATACAGAATTAAACGTCTGCTTCGCTGATGACGCTAATAAAGTAAAGTCGTATAACGCCTTTTCATCAAAAAGTGTGAGTTCTGGGGCTTAAGTGTATCTGTGCAGGATAGGTGGCTTGACGAGTACGAATAGAGTTCAGTGTCCTGTTTATGTTATCGATGTCAGTGAGGGCGTGAAGGACAAGGATGAAACACAGTGGCGACACATAATCTGCTGCAATCGAAAAGTGCCAAGTCGGCCGTTGAGACCTGATAATTAAGGAAAGCAGGATTGGGCTACGATTGTGGATGGGGCCCGAATCAATTACTAGTGGTTTGCTTTGCAATTTCACTCATTTATTTCAGTAAATAATTTTTGAAACAGCCAATGAGGTCGCAATTAGACTTTTAAGGCACGTAACCACAATCACGGTTGAAGGCCTTTAACTCGAAAAATGGCAGTTATTTAAAATTTAACAAATACAGACAGCCAATAATTTTGAAGACAAGCCTATGTGGTCGCAATCTCAATTTTAAGTCAAGTAACCACAATCACGGCTGAAGCCCTTTAACTCCCAAAATGGCAATTATTAAAAAAATTTAGCAAACGTAAATAAAATACAGACAGCAAATAATTTTTGAAAACAACCCAATGTGGTACCAATCAGAATTTTAAAGCAAGTAACCACAATCACGGCTGAAGACCTTTAACACCAAAATGGCAATTATAAAAAAATTTACAAATATACTTTCAAACGGCAAAGGCCATCGCAAAAGTCAATAAAAAAAACTACAACAGATCACCAAACAATGAGACAAATTCTGGTAACTTAATAATACAATAATAAAATAAAACACAAGGGGGAGTGACAGAGGGTGCTCCAGGAATCGACCTCTGCGTAGGTCACACCAAAAACGCTTTCGCGAGCAAAGAGAAAGGAAGCCAAGAGTTGCATTCAGATCCCAAGATGGTAACTCGGGCTAGTGGCTGTCTAGCGAGCGACTAATGATAATCTTGGTGAGGCTACCTGACATCCAACAAAACAAAAGCAAGATGTAAAATTACGCCAAAGCCGGAACCGGCGGTCTGGGCTCCGCCCGCAGAATATTGTGCTTAGAGCGCCCAGAACAAGAAGGAATGACTCCCAGTAAGGTAGAAGAACGCCACCCAACCTACAATCAAGAAGCTGTCAAACTTATACGCTTCACCGTACAGCGGCGGCAAGGCGAGGAAACGTACACTGCCGTTACATACACTAACCCCCTAGGGCACGTAACTGGGGCGTTAGTGGCCACAAGACAGAAAAATACCGCTGGTTGAACTTAACAATGTAAGAAGCTGAAAATAGTAAATAGTAAACAGAATCTCAGGAAGGCTAATCAGATCCGCCTTCCCCAGGTACTCCACTCGCTGCTTCTCGCCTCGGCGACCGTGTGAACAGCAAAAAAATGGCTCTGAGCACTATGGGACTTAACATCTATGGTCATCAGTCCCCTAGAACGTAGAACTACTGAAACCTAACTAACCTAAGGACATCACACACATCCATGCCCGAGGCAGGATTCGAACCTGCGACCGTAGCAGTCGCGCGGCTCCGGACTGAGCGCCTAGAACCGCTAGACCACCGCGGACGGCTGTGAACAGCAACACGAACCCAAACCACTGGAGAATAGCGAACTTTCACAATGGTCAAGGTTTCTCTATGCAAATTGCGATGCCCTCAACTTCAACATGCAGGGTCCGGTTTCGACGAGGTCGTGAACCCTCGTGACCACTGCCCTACGATCCGGCAGTCCATACACGGCGCCAGCGGTCCCGACGTAGTGTCGCTTTGCCGGGACCTCGCCGCTCCTGCATCTCCAACCGGAATCCACACTCACACCAAAGACAGGGCAGCAGAACTACATATCGATAAGCGCCGCTGCTGCCACTAGCGGACAGGCAACGCTTACGAAACCGAGTGGCGCCAGTGAACATGAGAAGAAGACAGACAACACAACCATGCCAACTAAACGATACAGTCCGGCAGAAACCTACACACGGCACCAAAGCGAGCCGCAGCACGGCTCAGCCGTTAAGCATCTACATCTACATCTACATCTACATCTACATTCAAATTCCGCAAGCCGCAGTATGGTGCGTTGTTGGGTGTACTCTGTACCACCACTAGTCGTTTTCTTTCCTCTAAGTCTGCAGGCTTTCCTGGACGTTGTCACTGAAGCTAAGATTTTTACTTTAGTTCCCCTTTCTGTTCCACTCGCAAACAGAGCGAGGAGAAAACGACTGTCTATATGCCTCCGTATGAGTCTTAATTTCTCTTACGTTGTCTTCGCGGTCCTTATGGGAAATGTACGTTGGCAGCAGCAGAATCGTTTTGCTGTCAGCTTCAAATGCTCGTTCTCTAAATTTTCTCAATAATGTTCCTCGAAGAAACGTCGCCTTCCCTCAAGAGGAGGAGGATATTAGTGTTTAACGTCCCGTCGACAACGAGGTCATTAGAGACGGAGTGCAAGCTCGGGTGAGGGAAGGATGAGGAAGGAAATCGGCCGTGCCCTTTCAAAGGAACCATCCCGGCATTTGCCTGAAGCGATTTAGGGCAATCACGGAAAACCTAAATCAGGATGGCCGGAGACGGGATTGAACCGTCGTCCTCCCGAATGCGAGTCCAGTGTGCTAGCCACTGCGCCACCTCGCTCGGTATCTTCCCTCAAGAGATTCCCGTTTGAGTTGCTGAAGTATCTCCATAACACTTTCGTATAGTTCGAATCTACCGGTAACAAATCTAGCTGCCTGTCTTTGAATTGTTTTAATGTCTTGCTTCAATCCGACCTGGTGCGACTAGCAAACACTCGAGCAGTACTCAAGAATAGGTCGGATTAGCGTCCTATATGGGATCTCCTGTACAGATGAACCGCACTTCCACAAAATTATCCCAATAAACCGAATTCGACCATTTTCCTTCCCTACCACAATCTTCGGATACTCGTTCCATTTCATGCTGCTTTGCAACGTTGCGCTCAGATATTTAAACAACTTGACTGTGTCAAGCAGGGCACTACTACTGCTCTATCTGAACATTACGTATTTAGAATGAAATTTTCACTCCACAGCGGAGTGTGCACTGATATGAAACTTCCTGGCAGATTAAAACTGCGTGCCGGATCGAGACTCGAACTCGGGACCTTTGCCTTTCGCGGGCAAGTGTTCTACCGACTGAGCTACCCAAGCACGACTCACGCCCCGTCCTCACAGCTTTAATTCCGCCAGTACCTCTTCGTGATGTTTGGAAGGCAGGAGACGAGGTACTGGCGGAATTAAAGCTGTGAGGACGGGGCGTGAGTCGTGCTTGGGTAGCTCAGTCGGTAGAACACTTGCCCGCGAAAGGCAAAGGTCCCGAGTTCGAGTCTCGGTCCGGCACACAGTTTTAATCTGCCAGGAAGTTTCACTACGTATTTGTTTTTCCTTGTCATTTTTCCTTCCATTTTTCTACCTTCATCACACCAACTAGAAATTTTGTCTAACGAGGAGACCTTCTGGTAGGGCATCGAGGTATGAGCTCCCACTTTGCCAGCTTATAGCGTGGGTAGGTACCTACCACACCTTAAAATTGTAGGTGTCAATGCGGTTTCGTTTTTGAAATATTGCCTGTTAAAGTTTGGGCAGCTCTTTATATACAGAAAAGTTTCACTACTGTGGCAAGTGAGCGAGTAGCCGAGCCACAATAGTGTAATTTTCTGTATATAAAGAGCTGCTGTAACATCCACGAGATAAATTTTTGGCTACAGTGCGACGAGAGGAAATTATGCCTCTAACAGTTATAAACATTATTTATTCGACATATGAAAAAATAGTGAATTAATAATTTATATAATATTCTACGATGTAATTGGACATACCGATGTGTATCATACAAAGACAATGATAATTGTAAATTCCTTTTATGATCTGCGTTTGTCTTCCTTTGTTTTTACCTTTTGTTGATTGGCTTTTGTAGGTTCAGCACGCAAGACGCATATCAAACTGAGGTCTGTTAAGAAATTGTAATTATTTGTTAATTATTACTTGAAAATAGAGTTCATTATTATAAATATGAGTGATTAATTATTTGTAACTGTAATTCCTCTCTCAGTAAGCAATATCTGTGTTAATTGTTTCTTTCCGCTGCAACGAGCGCAGCCATTCATGATAGCGATTTGTATCGCGTGTTTGTCTGTGTTTTCCTTAGAAACAAATCAAATGTTTGCTTGATGAAGTCTAAATAGTGCACAATACGAAAGTAGTTTCTGTAAAGTTCAATAAGCATTTAAAATACTTATTTGCTCTAACAATAGAAAGTCTCTATCAATTGTCTGCCGCCATCTTAACAATTATCACAGCGGCAAATTCTAATTACGCAACTCTGCAGACATAAATGCCGAACGTAATACAAATGTGTAAAAATAAATGTGCACCGGTGGTCCCGAACTCATTTGAATGAAACTTATTCGAATCAGATTTGCTCTTTAAAAACAGTGCTCATAGCACGATCCTTATAAGAAACTTTTCTAGCTGATGTATGGAGCCGAAATTATTTACGCACGAGTTGCGAAGAATATTGTTCCAGGTAACATACGTCAGTGTTGTGCGCGGCTGATGTTCGGTGGTTTTAATGATCATTTTGCTGAAGATAACTGCTTCCATCTTAATCAATAGTTGTATAGAATCTGTTGTATGAACTGTGATTTAGTGACACTTACACAACTTACAGACAACACTTTAACACGACGTTAACTTTGAGTTCTTTAGCAACTTGATCAAATCTTTAGCCGAGAGAAAAATTATTTAGTAATTACTCAATGTAATAAAATAAGATTATTATTTCCATTTACAAATTAGTTAAATACCAAAATACTGAATAAAACAGCGAACGCCACACTGGCGCCCTGAGCACCTTGTTCTGCAGGCGCTGCAATGTCCGCATCCTGGTGACACTAATCGTGGCCCATGCCACAGATCCATACGTGAGGGCAGGCAGGATAACTGTTCGGTAAATGCGGAGCTTGGTATGGAGGTAAAGTTCCCTACTGCGAATGAGCGGGTACAAAGCCCTGGTTAGCTTTTGCCCCTTGTTGGTGACATACTCCGCATGACAGTGGAAGAGCAACTTGTGGTCCATCTGGACCCCGAGATAGGTGGTTGTCGGGGACCAGGGCACCTGCACACCTGCAATCGAGATATTGTGGCGGAGGACTGGGCGCCGTTTCGTGAAGTAAACTGCCGTAGTTTTGGTGGCATTGAGAGCTATTTTGTTTGTCTGGCACCAGGTGATAGTGGCGTCCACCTGTCGCTGGAGGCGGGCGACGACGTCGTCAGTAATGCGGCCAGTTGTGTATAGTGCTGTGTCGTCAGCGTATTGTGCAAGGTGGCACTCGGGGATGACCGGCATATCATTGACATAGATATTAAAAAGGATGGGAGATAGCACCGATCCTTGCGGAGTGCCTGCCGACAATTGGCGAGTTCCAGAACGCATTCCCCGTTGAGCCACTAGGAAAGTCCTACCACGGAGGAAGTCATCTACGATCTTGACATAAATATCCGGTATAGGGGTCTGTGTCAGCATCTTGTGTACGAGGTTGTCTTGCCAGATCTTGTCGTAGGCGTTTTGCAAGTCCAGAAAAACGGCAGCTGTCGACTTGGCAGTGTTGAAGCCTTTGCTGATGTGTTCAGTGATTCGTAGGACCTGGAGTTCAGCAGAGAGGTGCGAAGTGAATCCAAACTGTTCAGGACGGATCGTCCCAGCTGCCGCAAGAGGTTGGGAAAGTCGGTGAAGGATCACAGATTCAAGGACCTTCGCCATAGTGTTTAGGAGGCTGATGGGCCTGTTGTTGGTGGGGACTGTAGGGTCCTTGAACCTCTTGGAGATCGCAATCAGCTTGGCTTGTTTCCACTGAGGGGAGAAAAGATGTGAGATAACAGTTTAAAATCTTGGTGAAAAAGATGAGTGGTGTGCGGGGAAGGTGGCAAAGATGTTCATTTAAAATTCCGTCCAATCCAGGGGCTGACCGGCCACGTTTCCGTCGAGCGATGCGCTGAATTTCTGCCATGGACGTAAGAAGGGGAGCAGACTGGGGTGGGTGGTTGCGGAAAGCAGCAACAGCTGTCAGGACTTCATGTTCTTCCTGTACTTCGTTCGGAGAAAGGTCCTGGACCAGAGGGCGGTTTTGGGCCTCGAACGCATCTGCCAGCGTTTCCACAATTTGCAGGGTATCATAAGACAAGCCCGCTGCTGTGCGAATAGGATGGGCAGTCGCTGGCTTAGAACGCCGCAGGGTGCGAATGACAGCCCAGTCAGATTTTTGGTGGAGTAGGAAAGTGGACATCCTGTCCTCCCACTGTTCAGACCTCCATTCGGCGAGTCGGTGGCTGAATTCGCGTTGGAGGCGTCTCATTTGGCGTTTGTCATGAGGGTCACGAAACTGCTTCCACCTCCGGCGGTAGCGGTTCTTTTGCACCTTCAGCTCTCGTAACAGAGGGGGAAAGTCGTCAAGGGGTATTAAATTTCGAGGTGCAGTGGAGGTGGAGAGATTCACTGCTTTCTGTATTTTGGCGGTAAGGTAATCCACAGCACGGACTATATTGGCCGGTGTTGTCAAATCGAGGTCGTGTCGAGTGGTGTTATTAAGTACCCTGGCAAACTTGTCCCAATTGGTGAGGGTCGCAGTGCAACGAACATCAAATGAAAGGGCAGCATTGGTGAGGTGCAAGAGTACTGGCTCATGGTCAGAGGCCAGTTCGTGGAGAACTTCCAGTGAAAACTGAGCGGTGATGTTTTTGAAGATGGCCACATCCAGAACGTCTGGCTGGCAGTTAGTACGGTCTGGGATATGGGTAGGTTCGTGGGGGCCATAGACTGATAGTGCTAAAGTATCCTCCAGGTCAAGGACGAGCCGGCCTTTGGGGTTAGACACGCGAGAATGCCAAGCTGGGTGCTTGGCATTGAGATCTGCCCCAATGATGAGCCTGTCGTAGGATGACAATGTGCGGAGGTCTGCTTCCAGCAGTGGCTTGTTTGGGCTCAAATACGCTGCTGCAAAGGTAATGGCACCAAGGCGCATGGAGATGGTAACCGCTGTGGCCTCTGTGTTCCATTGGCTGGAGAATCTCTTGGGTATGGACAAGAGCTTTGTCGAGGAATACAGCTGTGCCTCCACCACGGCGGTCGAGGTGGTCAGAGCGGTAACACACCATGTTGCGAAGGCGGAAATCGTCTGCCGGTTTGAGGTGTGTTTCTGTGACCAATAAAACATCCACACGATAGTCACGGAGGAAGGTGTTCATTTCCGTCTTCATACGTTTTATGCCATTGGCATTAAAAATGCAAGTGACAAGATCCCGAGGGGGGTGGTGGTGGTGTGGAGGTCCATTCGCCATTACAATATTTGACTAAGCCCTTCCACTAGGGCGATGACCTTGGAGAGCCCGTCCTCCGACTGGATTTTTTGTGCAGTGTCACGAATAACAGCCTGGATGTGGGGTTTCGTGAAAAATTAGATGACCTGGAGGATTTCGCGCATGTCCGCCCGAAAGGACGCATCAGTCTCCACCACTGGGGGAGGGTCCCGGGTGGTCTGCTTGCCCCTACGGCGCGCAGGTGCAGGTGTAGTAGTAGGCAGAGTGGAGATAGGGGCAGTGGGCTGAGATAGAGCCACAGATGGACTGGAGGGAGCTGCAGCTGTCTCCTGTAGTCGGTGAGCACTGGGAGCTGTCACGGAAGACAGACAATGAGGAGGAGACCGGGCTGCAGCAGCAAAGGATGTCGTGGGGGTCTGGGCAGGAAGGGGCACAGGAGCCACCGAACCGTCTGGTGCCTGAGTGTCTGGTACCAGAGTGGCTGCTGAGGACAGTGCACCAGGCTGACCCCGCAAAACAGGATAGTTGGTCATGTCCCGTAGCGGTGGGGGAGGTCGATTTGTTCTCGGTTTCTTTTTGGGCGGACGAGAAGACTTCAGTGCCTTCTGGTAAACAGGGCACCCCCTCCAGGATGCCATGTGGTGGGGATCGTGCGTCGTTCCCAAACATCTGGCACAGGTAGGTTTCTCCAAAGCAGGGAGTGTGCAGTTCTCCACTAAATGTGGGCCAGCACACTTAACACACCGCAACGGCACGGAGTAGTAATTCCCAGCATTTGCGACAGATGGCTGGCCCGTTGCGGCCCTCGTACGATTCAATCCGGACTTTCGTGTACAGAAGATACCGGATTTGGCAAATCCGCTCTATGTCCTCCCTCTGGGAAAGGGAGACGACGTGGGTAGGGCAGGGGATCAATTCCCTGGTCTCAGGATTCTCTTGCTATACTGGTGAACCAAAGGATCTTCGAAATCGAGTCGAAGCAGTTCCTCCTTGATCTCCTCTGCCGTAACCTCTAGTGGCAAGTCCTTGATGACGAGTTTGGTGCGGCGATTACCCGACGTCTGGTGGGTAAAGGAAGGCATCGCCTTTGATTTTACGAAATCGAGAATGGTAAGATAGTCGTCCCTACTGTCAAGCAGGTATTTCACATGATCTTTCTGGTAAACAGCTCTCAATTGGCCGACAATGAGCCGCTGGAGCTCAGAGTTCAGTTTCGTATAATTAGTGACATTATATACCACAACGGGGGGGTATCTTCTCTTTCTTCAGAGGGCTTGACGGGATCCCTTGAGAAGGAGGGTCGGGAGCACGAGCCATTTCCTCATCCAAAGGACCATCCGGTGCGATGTCCCCCCTCAGGGGGGTATCGGAACGCGATCCGCTGCCACCACAGCCCGCGTGGGTGGAGGGGCGTCTGGAGCGACGGCCAGAGGACTTTCCGACTGGGTCAGGGTGTCCAGAAGACTCGCCACGGTGTCGGGACGGCATAGAAAGAAGTGCAGGTACAGCCGGGTGTTGGTCAGACAGAGCCGATGTGTTCGCCGCCTCACTACCAGAAAGATGGATCTCTTGAGAAGGAGGGTCGGGAGCACGAGCCATTTCCTCATCCACAGGACCATCCGGTGCGGCGTCCCCCGGCAGGGGGGTATCGGAACACGATCCGCTGCCACCACGGCCCGCGTGGGCGGAGGGGCGTCTGGAGCGACGGCCAGAGCACTTTCCAACTGGGTCAGGGTGTCCAGAAGACTCGCCACGGTGTCGGGACGGCGTAGTGAGAGGTGCAGGTACAGCCGGGTGGTGGTCAGAGCTGATGTGTTCGCCGCCTCACTACGGGTGGACACGGATCCACCTGACATGACCAGGAGTCCGGCACAAGAGGGCTACACACATCAAAATCTTCCCATCCATCGTGGGGTAATAATTACGTAGACACCAACGCCGAAACAGCAGATGCAGCCATAAGTAGTAATAATTGAATATTCTGGCTGCGAGAATAATATTTTTTAGAGTTATTTGTGTATATGTGTTAGTCAACTGGTGCTTGTCAGTGATTTATATATTTGTTGTGCTATATTGGTGATAGAATGGTTAAACAAAAGAAAAATAAACCGAATGAGCATACTGATGCAGAGATGACATCAGAGTCTCAGGTAGAGCAATCTATCCATATTTCTGTCGAATTATTAGAAAATTTAATTAGAATGATAATTTAGAAACTGATGTCCCAAGTGATAGTAAAACCGAGGAGTTGGCAAAACAAACTGACACTCCTGCATTCAACCAGTTAGGAATTAATGACAATATTTCTTCTAGGCAAGGGGTAGAAGTTAGCAATGCTCAAGCTATGTCCATACAGGATATTCTAACAGCATTATTTGAAAAGTTTACTATTAAAGAGCAGGAGCGTGAAAAACAACGCGAGCTTAAAGAGCAGGAGCGTGAAAGACAACGTCAGCAGGAAAAGGAAAAACGTAGACAGGAAAAGCTTATAGAAAAACAGCAACAGGAGCTCAGGGACCAAGAAAAGGAAAAGAAATTTATGGAAAATATAAAAATATTTTTCTGGAAAGAGATAAAGAAATTGTCCGTAGGATAAATCAAGTGTTGGTCGATCGTGATAATGCTATTACTACCCATTTTAAGCAGGAGATCGATGCAGTAAAAACCACTATTGAACCGTTAACAAACATTCCAGTTCAGGTCAATAGTCTTCAAACTGAAGTAGATAACTAGAGAAACAATTCAAAGCCTCGGCTACCGCTGTGGAAACAATGCAGGAGGACATTCCCTCGGAAATCCGAAAGCAAGTCCGAACAGAAGTAGCCAGGGTGCTGAGCTCTGAAAATCAAAATTTTGAAAATCTGACAGTATGTAGTAATGACAACACAGGTACTGACAGGCAAAAGATCGCATATAATTTGACTGCGAATATTAATGCACCACAAGGAAGACCAAATTTTGGTAATCAACCGATATTACCAGAGCAATATGTGACACCAAGGAACAATAATAGTGGAATAGAATGTACTTGTAATAAAGTAACCACACCACCTGCGAATGATAGCAATTCCATGCACTTAACTACTTTGATGCATGAAGAAAGCCTGATTAAGCATAGACAGTTTCAAATATTTAACGAAGAAAGCATGAAAAACATACATCCAGTAGTTTTCATTCGAAACTTCAAAAGTGTTCTTCCAAAATCATGGTCGGAAGAACAGAAAATACAGTTTGTGGTTTCACATATTTCTGGTGATGCGTCGCTCTGGGCATTAAATGCAGCAGAAACTTGCAAGACTTTCCACCACTTTGAGAAGGCGTTCCTTGATCAATTCTGGTCAGCGTCTACTCAAGAGCGACGCCGTAAAATTGTTTACAACGCAGAAATGTACAATCCGAAGTCAGGTTCCTTAAGAAAGTACTTTGAAAAATATATTAACATGACCCGGTACTGGGATGAGCCAGTAACCACCAGAGACTTATTGCGGATGTTAAAAGCTACACTCCTGGAAATTGAAATAAGAACACCGTGAATTCATTGTCCCAGGAAGGGGAAACCTTATTGACACATTCCTGGGGTTAGATACATCACATGATCACACTGACAGACCCACAGGCACATAGACACAGGCAACAGAGCATGCACAATGTCAGCACTAGTACAGTGTATATCCATCTTTCGCAGCAATGCAGGCTGCTATTCTCCCATGGAGACGATCGTAAAGATGCTGGATGTAGTCCTGTGGAACGGCTTGCCATGCCATTTCCACCTGGCGCCTCAGTTGGACCAGCGTTCGTGCTGGACGTGCAGACCGCGTGAGACGACGCTTCATCTAGTCCCAAACATGCTCAATGGGGGACAGATCCGGAGATCTCGCTGGCCAGGGTAGTTGACTTACACCTTCTAGAGCACGTTGGGTGGCACGGGATACATGCGGACGTGCATTGTCCTGTTGGAACAGCAAGTTCCCTTGCCGGTCTAAGAATGGTAGAACGATGGGTTCGATGACGGTTTGGATGTACCGTGCACTATTCAGTGTCCCCTCGACGATCACCAGTGGTGTACGGCCAGTGTAGGAGATCGCTCCCCACACCATGATGCCGGGTGTTGGCCCTGTGTGCCTCGGTCGTATGCAGTCCTGATTGTGGCGCTCACCTGCACGGCGCCAAACACGCATACGACCATCATTGGCACCAAGGCAGAAGCGACTCTCATCGCTGAAGACGACACGTCTCCATTCGTCCCTCCATTCACGCCTGTCGCGACACCACTGGAGGCGGGCTGCACGATGTTGGGGCGTGAGCGGAAGACGGCCTAACGGTGTGCGGGACCGTAGCCCAGCTTCATGGAGACGGTTGCGAATGGTCCTCGCCGATACCCCAGGAGCAACAGTGTCCCTAATTTGCTGGGAAGTGGCGGTGCGGTCCCCTACGGCACTGCGTAGGATCCTACGGTCTTGGCGTGCATCCGTGCGTCGCTGCGGTCCGGTCCCAGGTCGACGGGCACGTGCACCTTCCGCCGACCACTGGCGACAACATCGATGTACTGTGGAGACCTCACGCCCCACGTGTTGAGCAATTCGGCGGTACGTCCACCCGGCCTCCCGCATGCCCACTATACGCCCTCGCTCAAAGTCCGTCAACTGCACATACGGTTCACGTCCACGCTGTCGCGGCATGCTACCAGTGTTAAAGACTGCGATGGAGCTCCGTATGCCACGGCAAACTGGCTGACACTGACGGCGGCGGTGCACAAATGCTGCGCAGCTAGCGCCATTCGACGGCCAACACCGCGGTTCCTGGTGTGTCAGCTGTGCCGTGCGTGTGATCATTGCTTGTACAGCCCTCTCGCAGTGTCCGGAGCAAGTATGGTGGGTCTGACACACCGGTGTCAATGTGTTCTTTTTTCCATTTCCAGGAGTGTAGATTACCCATACATATTAGAGAAAAATTATTGAATGTTACAGACACCGATCTGAAAGAATTTCTGTCTGTAATTGATTCTCTGGATCTAGTGCAAGAAGACGCCAGAAAAAATTCTGACGTGATCAGCAATAATAATAGTCCTAATAGAAAAAATTCATGGAATGGAAATAGGTGCGAAGGTAGTCCAAAGAAAAATAAAAGTAAAGCTTATAGTAACGGAAAATACAATAATAATAATAATAATAGTAGGAATCCCTACAACCAAAATTTTGGTTATCCTAATAATAATAACAGTAATTATCAAAAGGGCGAAGAACACCAACAACCGAATGGTAATCAGAGGCCGTACCACAATGAAAACCCAAACAATAACAATAGCAACCGAAAGAGACGAAGTGACAACAGGTCAGACAGTCCATATAAAGACAAGCCTAAAAATATGCGGGGTGACAGTGAATATTGGCGACAGCCAGGGCCAAGTCATTGGCAGCCGCAGCAAAATTCTATCAATTCAGGTCAGCCAATAAATTATGTACAGGCTATACCTATACCAAGCAATCAATATCCACCGTGGTGGTATCCAAACAGGCCTCCTCCGACTGAAAACTCACAAAATGTTAGAATAGTGGAGGTACCTTCGGAAACAAAACACTCAGAAGCCAACAAACTAATTTCGGTCCCTGTAGGCCTTCGCCAGGTGACCTAGGCCAACAATGAAGGCAATAGGTCGATGGAACAAAAAATAAACATGATAAGGTATTAGGATGGCAACAGGATCGCAGATGAGCTATATCAGGAACCTGCTGCCTCTGATAAGCCACAAAGGGAAAATATCCAAGCAAGTGTCACCGGAGCTGTAAATGGTGTAACAACTACTATTCTGCTTGACACAGGTGCGAATGCGTCAGTTATGAACACGCAGTTTTTCAAGAAGGTATCGGAGATAAGGAGATTGCCGATTTTGCCCGCTGCAAACTGTAAGGTTATCGGGGCATTGGGAAAAAAGGCACAGAGTATAAAATACCAGGCACAGGTGGAAGTATCCTTGGGAAATGATCGCTTATTATGCACGTTCCTACTAATGGATAACTTGGCAGTACCGGTGCGTCTGGGTCTTGACTTCCTTCGGGAAAGAGAAGCTGTAATTGATCTCGCCCGTGGGACATGTGCACTTAAGCATCAACAGCGACCCATAACATTAATGCTGAATCGGGAGTTCGGTGCGAACCTTCCACTGATGAGAAAAATGAATCTTTCTGTCAGCAAACAGAAATTGTTAGTGTTGGATCATAAGCACCCACAGATGTGTCACAAAAATCGAAATAACGATGCACCCAGCAACGTGAGTGACATCGTCACAACAATAGAAGAGAGAGTACAGGAGGCAACTTGTATTAATGCTTCAGAGGCTAGACAATTAATAGAATTGTTATCCGGATACCTCGAAGTATTCATTGAACGCCCTGGAATCATAAAAGATTAGCAGTATAATATGAAAGTATATCCGCACAAGACCTATTGCAGAGCATCTTACTCGGTCCTCTGGACTAAGAAAAACGAAGTGACTATACAAAGGACCTATCAGAAGTGCAAGTGCACTATCCCATAACTGTAAATATAATGTTTATGGTAAAATAATTAGCAGTAATAATTTGATAATATTATGTATGTATTAGTTTATAAGCTTTTATGTCAAGTATTACACTGCAATGTTGTTGAATTATTTGAACAAGGAGTAGAGAATCCCAATAATAAATGTATTTTTACTTTAAAAGGGATAAATAACTTGATAAACACTTGAGTGTTATTGCATTAAATGTGAGGAATTTTACCTTTCTATACGTAGCATAGAAATGATTAAAATGCTTAAATAATATATTTGTTGGTGTGTAAGAATGGATATAAAAAAAAATATTTTCATAAGATTAAGTCATGTAGTCCCACACGCATAGCGAGTGTTGGTGGTGTGTGAGCTGTGTGACTGAGAAAAATAAATAAATAAATAAATAAAAAATAAAATAAACTGCTTTCACCACTAGTGAAGCGAAATCTGAATGTGTACTGATTTACATACACGGTTTCATTACAAAGTCATTTAAAATGCTCTTATGAGCAACATTCCGGTTAGATAAACCGAACATGGACATCTGTCCCAAAAATATGGTAAATCAATCCCAATAAAAAAATATATACATATATGTATCTGTAATAAAAATGGAAATATACTGTTATCTGGACAGTTCAGTAATGATCTAATGGTCAAGATAATGTAGCTGATTCTGAAAGTTTTATATTGTCTCATGTTCATGTGACAGTGTAAAATTTTAAATTTTGTTATTCAGTCATGGTAATATGAACTTATGTGCAAGCGTACCAGACCTCATTATTTGGAAAGTGTAATTTGCATATAGATTGTCTGTTAAGTACTCTCGAAAACTACTGACAGAAATCAGAACAGTGAAACGTGTTTCGCAGGAACAAGTGGACACGTGAAGAACTGTGATTTACATTGTGAATAATGATGAACAGTGATAAAAACTGTGATCACGTAACCTTATGAACGCTCTTGGAGTGTCAAAGTTAGCAGCAACGCTATGAATGTTGAGTACTGTTGACTGAATTAATAATAAACTTTAACTGATGACCTTTAGTAGTTTGATATGAAGCGTCTCCGCGTGCCAAATTTAATGTGACAGACTGTACAGCCAGCCACGCGGCAAAACAATAATGCAACGTTGGCTACGCAGCGCGACGCGAAAATATTCATTCCGCTTAAGTAAACGAAGCACACTACAGACACTTGTATGATTAACGGTGCAGTGTTCAACATGTGCATATTGTGATAAACTTACGTGTGAATCACTACATTGTGTTGAACAGTGTCAAAATACAGAACATACTCCAAAAACAGTCTAATTCCATCCGTGTGAATGCGAGTGAAATGGACACTAATAAACTTTTCCACAGAATGAAAATAGTAATTATCTTGTCACTGATGCTTATATTTTGACATTTCATGTACCCTTCTTAAACTGAGGGGCGTGGGAAAGGAGAAACAAGACCTGCTGCAGCGCGACTTCTAGCCAGCAGCAGATCCAAACCACGATGCAGCCGTCGGCAGCCGACGCCCCACCGACTCGGCCGGGGGCGGTCCAGCAGCAGCCACTACCTGTCTGCGGTCCAACGGCTCGACACGAGGGCGGTCTTACGACGTCAGCAGCAAATTGTTATGACATTTGATAAATGAGTGACTTTGGAAATTATGATACACCACCATGAAAAAACATTCATTATCTCAGATGCTTACAACAGAGTCATAAATTTGCATTTTCCAGCATATTTTATTACAATCATGTCAAGCCTGACTGTTAAAAGTAGGTCTCTGTATTTTCTATAAGCCCCTTGGACAGTTTTATTCCCGGTTTTCAGAGTCCAGTGAACCCGAATGGGGGGGGGGGTGGGGGGGGGGAGGATAAGTTAATCCGGGAAGTATCCGCAGCAATATCCGAGATAATACAGTCACTGAAGTCATTTAAAGTACTCGATTCAACTATAATTTTATCATGTCTAAAACAACATTGAAACTAAACATTTGCATCTTGAGAGTAGCAAATCTACGTGGATTACGTGGACTGATAAAAAAAATACAATAGATAAACTATTTTTTTTTCTCAGCCCAAGGGGCATTATAACATCCACGTGATAATTTTTTGGCTACAGTGCGAGGAGAGGAAATTATGCCTCCAACAGTTATAAACATTATGTATTCGACGTACAGTGAAAACTTATAAATATTACTTATTTATATAATATTCTATAATGTAATTAGAAATATCGATGTGTATCATACAAAGACAATGATAATTGTAAATTCCTTTTATGATCTGCGTTTGTCTTCCTTTGTTTTTACCTTTGGTTGGTTGGCTTTTGTAAGTTGCGGATGCATATCAAACTGAGGTCTGTTAAGAAATTGTAATTATTTGTTAATTATTACTCGAAAATAGAGTTAATTATTATTATAAACATGAATGAATAATTATTTGTAACTGTAATTCCTCTCTCAGTAAGCATTATCTCTGTTAATTGTTCCTTTCAGCTGCAACGAGCGCAGCCATTGATGATAGCGATTTGTATCGCGTGTTTGTCTGCGTTTTCCTTAGAAACAAATCAAATGTTTGCTTGATGAATTCTAAGTAGTGCACAATACGAAAGTAGAGTTTCTGTAAAGTTTAATAAGCAGTTAAAATACTTATTTGGTCTAACAATAGAAAGTCTCTATCAATTGTCTGCCGCCGTCTTAACAATTGTCTCAGCGGCAAATTCTAATTACGCAACTCTGCAGACATAAATGCTGAACGTAATACAAATGTGTAAAAATAAATGTGCACCGGTGGTCTCGAACTCATTTGAATGAAAATGATTCGAATCAGATTGGTTCTTAAAAAACAGTGCTCATAGCACGATCGTTATAACAAAACTTTTCTAGCTGATGTATGGAGCCGAAATTAATTACGCACGAGTTGCGAAGAATATTGTTTCAGGTAACATACGTCAGTGTTGTGCGCGGCTGATATTCGGTGGTTTTAATGATCATTTTGCTGAAGATAACTGCTTCCATCATAATCAATAGTTGTATAGAATCTGTCGTATGAACTGTGATTTAGTGACACTTACACAACTTACAGACAACACTTTAACATGACGTTAACTTTGAGTTCTTTAGCAACTTGATCAAATCTTTAGCCGGGAGAAAAATTATTTAGTAATTACTCAATGTAATAAAATATGATTATCATTTCCATTTACAAATTAGTTAAATACCAAACCACTGAATAACACAGCGAACGCCACACTGCCCAAGCTTTAACAGGCAATATTTCAGAAACGAGGCCGCATTGGCAGCTACAATTTTAAGGTGTGGTAGGTGCCTACCCATACTACAAGCAGGCGAAGTGGGAGCTCATAATTCGATGCACCTCCCAGAAGGTCCCCTCGTAAGTCATCTTTTATCCTCCTACAGTCACTCAACTACGATAACTTCCTGTACAGAAGAGGATCATCAGCAAATAATGGTACACTGCTGCGCACCCTGCCCGCCAGATCATTTAATTATTTTAAGTAGACTGTTTAGCTTTTGATGTTGGTAACGCCACGGAGTGCTCTGTATGAAGATCACTGACTGCGCTGTGTGCAGTCTGTGGCTGGTTGGACTCATTGTTGGAATATTTGCTTGCGTAGTGTTGGGCAGTTGGATGTGAACAGCGCGTATCGTTGGGCAGTTGGAGGTGAGCCGCCAGCAGTGGTGGAGGTAGGGAGATATGCCAGAGTTTTGAGCGTCAGAAAAAGGAAATTTGTTTAATTGGATATATGACTTTTGAACGCTATTAGGGTAAATACATTGTTTGTTCTCTATCAAAATCTTTCATTTGCTAACTATGCCTATCAGTAGTTAGTGCCTTCAGTACTTAGAAACTTTAATTTAGCTAGCAGTATTGGCGCTTGCTGTATCGCAGTAGTTCGAGTCACGAAGATTTTTGTGAGGTAAGTGATTCATGAAAGGTATAGGTTATTGTTAGTCAGGGCCATTCTTTTGTAGGGATTATTGAAAGTCAGATTGCGTTGCGCTAAAATATTGTGTGTCAGTTTAGTGATGATCAGAATATGTAAAGAGAAAACTGACTGAGTAAGTTGTGTTTTACTCAGTTGTTTCTGTATCAAATAACGTAGAAGTATACCAGCACAGTCATTCATAATTTTTCTGAAGGGACGTTTCAGTATATAGATAATACCAGCAGTCCAACCCACTTCTTTGGGGCATTCCTGACGATACCCTGGTGTCTGATGAACACTCACCTTCGTGGACAACATACTGGGTTCTATTACGTAAGAAGTCTTCAAGCCACACACATATCTAGGAACCTATTCCACACGGTCGTACCTTCATTAACAGTCTGCAGTGGGGCATCGTGTCAAATGCTTTCCGGAAATCTAGAAATATGGAATCTGCCTGTTGCCCTTCAGCCATAGTTCGCAGGACATCATGTGAGAAAATGGTAATCTGAGTTTCACACGAGTAATGCTTTCTAAAACAGTGCTGATTCGTGGACATAAGCTTCTCGGCCTCAAGAAAATTTAATATATTCGAACTCAGAGTATGTCCAATGATTCTGCAGCAAATCGATGTTAGAGATATTGGTCTTTAATTTTGGGAGTCCGTTCTTTTTACCTTACCAAAACTTAACGCCTACCACTACTACATGCTATGTAGAGGTTTGGAATTTAACACAGGACATTGGTCCAAAATCCGGTGAACCACAACATTACACAAATAACTTTGCTCCCCCAACACTTGTTGTTTTCTTTTTTCTTATAGTCATCAAGAGTGACTGGTCTGATGCAACCTGTCACGTCTTCCTTTCTTGTACCAACCTCCTCATCTCAGAGCAGAACTTGCACACATCGGCTTCCATTATTGTAAATAGAATAAAAACCAAACAACAGCCGTATTTAACTCAGTTTTTATTTATTTTTCTTTAAGCCACTAGGTTCGTCGCCTCACTGGTGCTATTTTCATGACCCTGTACATTAGGATGTCAACAAGTATACAAGAAACTGGTGTATAGCACAAGATAATAATACAGACACACTATGTGATCGAAAGTACCGGACACCTAGCTGAAAAGGCCGTCCGGTGTGGCCGTGCGGTTCTAGGCGCTTCGTTCTGGAACCGCATGACCACTACGGTCGCAGGTTCGAATCCTGCCTCGGGCATGGATGTGTGTAATGTCCTTAGGTTAGTTAGTTTTAAGTAGTTCTAAGCTCTAGGGGACTGATGACCACAGATGTTAAGTCGCATAGTGCTCAGAGCCATTTTGAACCGAACTGAAAATTTACAAGTTCGTAGCGCTCTCCTTCGGTAATGCTGGATGATGGCTGCTTCCACTCTCGCAGGCATAGGTCAACCTGGTGCTGGAAGGTTCCTTGGAGAACGGCAGCCCATTCTTCACGGATTGCTACACTGAGGAGAGGTATCAATGGCGGTCGGTGAGGCCTGGCACGACGTCGGCGTTCCAAAACATCCCAAAGGTGTTCTGTAGGATTCAGGTCAGGACTCTGTGCAGGCCAGTGCATTACAGATATGTTAATGTCGTGTAACCACACCGACACAGTCCGTGCGTTATGAGCAGGTGCTCGATCGTGTCGAAAGATGAAATCGCCATCCCCGAATTGCACTTCAACAGTGGGAAGTACGAAGGTGCTTAGAACACTAATGTAGGCCTGTGCTGTGATAGTGCCACGCAAAACAAGGGGTACAAGCGCCCTCCATGAAAAATACGACCATGCCTTTACACTACCGCCTCCGAATTTTACTGTTGGCACTACACATGCTAGCACATGACGTAAACCGGGCATTCGCCATACACACACTCTGTCATTGGATTGCCACATTGTGAACCGTGATTTGTCACTCCAAACAACGTTTTTCCACTGTTCAATCGTCCAATGTTAAACTCCTTGCAGAAAGCGAAGCGTCGTTTGGCTTTTACCGGTGTGATGTGGGGCTTATGAACAGCCGATTGACCATGAAATCCAAGTTTTTTCACCTACCGCCTAACTGTCATAGTACTTGCAGTGGATCATGATGAGTTTGGAATTCCTGTGTGATGGCGTGGATAGATGTCTGCCTATTACACATCACGACCCTCTCCAACTTTCTGCGGTATCTGTCAGTCAACAGACGATGTCGGGCTGTACGCTTTTATGCTGTACGTGTCCCTTCACGTTTTCACTTCACTATCACATCTGAAACAGCGCACCTGGGATTGTTTAGGAGTGTGGAAATCTCTCGTACACAAGTGACACCCATCCGTGAGTTCCGCGGAGGGCACCATTCTGATCTCTCACAATCTCTAATGACTACTGAGGTCGCTGATATGGAGTACCTGACAGTAGATGGCACCACAATGCACCTAATATGAAAAACGCATGTTTTTGCGGGTGTACGGATACTTTTGATCACATAGTGTACCAGGCAAGGCCGAAAAAGTCGCTACACTATACAAAATGTAACATAAAGGGATATAAGAGTTGGCATCAACAAACTAACACTAATATAAAAGATGTATAATGGAAACTACAAAAAAAAGAAAAAAGAAAAAAAAATGAGATGTGACATAACCACCCAATGCGTGAAATGATCTTAAATCAGAAACATACTAGTAGAGCGGTGCATTTGTTATACAGAATGTAAAACATATTCAAATTATACAGGTAAAAACAATCATACTTCTTTAAAAACACCAAAGAAACTGGTATAGGTATGCGTTTTCAGATACAGAGATATGTAAACAGGCAGGATTCGACGCTGCGATCGGCAACGCCTATATGAGACAAGTGTCTGGCGCAGTTGCTTGATAAGTTACTGCTGATATATCAAGGTTATTAAGATATACGTGAGTCTGAGTGTGGTGTTATAGTCACCGCACCAACGATGGGACACAGCATCTCCAAGGTAGCGATGAAGTGGGTATCTTCCCGTACGACCATTTCGCGAGTATACCGTGAATATCAGGAACCCGGTAAAATGTCAAATCTCCGGCATCGCTGCGGCCGGAAAAAGAGCCTGCAAGAACGGGACCAACGACGGCTGAAGAGAATCGTCCAACATAACAGAAGTGCATCCCTTCCGCAAACTGCTGCAGATTACAATGTTGGGCCATCGACAAGCGTCAGCTTGAGAACCATTCAACGAAACATCATCGTTATGGCCTTTCGGAGCAGAAGGCCCACTCGTGTACCCTTGATGACCGCACGACACAAAGCTTTACGCCTCGCCTAGGTCCATCAGCACCGACATTGGACTGTTGATAACAGGAAACAAGTTGCCTGGTTAGACGAGTCTCGTTTCAGATTATATAGAGCGGATGGACGTGTACGGATTTGGAGACAACCTCATGTATCCATGGACCCTGCATGTCAGCAGCGAGCTGTTCAAGCTGGTGGAGGCTCTGTAACAGTGTGGGGCGTGTGCAGTTACAGTGATCTGGGACCGCTGATACGTTGAGATACGGCTCTGACAGGTGACACGTACGAAAGCATCCTGTCTGATCACCTGCATCCATTCATGTCCACTGTGCATTCCGACGGACTTGAACAATTCTAGAAGGATAATGCTACACCCCACACGTCCAGAACTGGTTCACAGTGGCTCCAGGAACACTCTTCTGAGATGAAACACTTCCCATTGGCCACTAACTCCCCAGGCACGAAAATTATTCAGCGTATCTGGGATACCTTGCAACCTGCTGTTCAGAAGAGATCTCCACCTCCTTGTAGTCTTACGGATTTATGGACAGCCCTGCAAGATTCACGGTGTCAATTCCTTCCAGCACTACTCCAGACGTTAGTCGAGTCCATTCCATGACGTGTTGCGCCACTTCTGCGTGCTAGCGGTGGCCCTAGACGATATTAGGCAGGTGTACCAGTTTCTTTGGCTCTTCAGTGTATCACCCACTGAATTATGCGCTATTCATGAAAATAGTAGCCATACAAACAAAGAAAGCGTACTGAGCGACAAACACAATAGTCCCCATATTGTTATGCGACTGACGGTATGTGATGAACTAGCTTGGTGGCACTCACTCATAAACCTGAACGCCATAGAACTTTGTTACCAGACGAACGGTACGAGAAAGTTTCGAGGGTGATTTCATCCCCATTATCCGAAGTGACCCTGATTTCGGCAGGATGTGGTTTATGCAATACGGAGCTCGACGCCATCGAAGCAAGAGAGTGTTCGACATCCTGGAGCAGCACTTTGGGGACAGAATTTTGGCTCTGGGGTACCCAGAGGGTACTGGCATGGGCCTCGATTGGCCGCCATGTTCTTCGGATATGGACAAATGCGACTCCTTTTTGAGGGCCTATATTAAAGACAAGTTGTACAGCAATAATCCCAAAACCATTGCTGAGCTGAAAACAGCCATTCAGGAGATGTTCCGACACTTCAGCGGGTCATGCAGAATTTCGCTATTCGTCTGCGCCACATCATCGCCAATGATGGCAGGCATATCGAACATGTCATAACCGAAATACGAATATCTGTAGTGAAGCTTACATGTTGAACAAAATGTGTGCACGCCATAGTTTCTAACTAATTTAAGTTTTTTTTTCATGGATCAATATTTATTGTCTATAATACAACATACAATCACCAATTATTTTTATTTTACAGTTTCCATTGCCAACTTTAGCCCATATAAACAGATACTCGTCTGCATTTAATTTCTTCTTTCTTCTGGTAGACAATACAAATGGCATACTGGGAACAAGGGTACCATATGGCACTTTTGCCAAGAGTCCTGTTGTCTCTGCTATACTCCATGTTCTCCAACACAGAATATTTGCATCTGGGAAGGCTTCAAGGCCACCATAATCACAGTGATTGCCCCACACTACAGCTAGTGTGAGCCATGTACTACCTCCAAAGAGAGCCTGTACATCATCTACATCTACATCTACATCCATACTCCGCAATCCACCTGACGGTGTGTGGCGGAGGGTACCTTCAGTACCTCTATCGGTTCTCCCTTCTATTCCAGTCTCGTATTGTTCGTGGAAAGAAGGATTGTCGGTATGCCTCTGTGTGGGCTCTAATCTCTCTGATTTTATCCTCATGGTCTCTTCGCGAGATATACGTAGGAGGGAGCAATATACTGCTTGACTCTTCGGTGAAGGTATGTTCTCGAAACTTTGACAAAAGCCCGTACCGAGCTACTGAGCGTCTCTCCTGCAGAGTCTTCCACTGGAGTTTATCTATCATCTCCGTAACGCTTTCGCGATTACTAAATGATCCTGTAACGAAGCGCGCTGCTCTCCGTTGGATCTTCTCTATGTCTTGTATCAACCCTATCTGGTACGGATCCCACACTGCTGAGCAGTATTCAAGCAGTGGGCGAACAAGCGTACTGTAACCTACTTCCTTTGTTTTCGGATTGCATTTCCTTAGGATTCTTCCAATGAATCTCAGTCTGGCATCTGCTTTACCGACAATCAACATTATATGATCATTCCATTTTAAATCACTCCTAATGCGTACTCCCAGATAATTTATGGTATTAACTGCTTCCAGTTGCTGACCTGCTATTTTGTAGCTAAATGATAAAGGATCTATCTTTCTGTGTATTCGCAGCACATTACACTTGTCTACATTGAGATTCAATTGCCATTCCCTGCACCATGCGTCAATTCGCTGCAGATCCTCCTGCATTTCAGTACAATTTTCCATTGTTACAACCTCTCGATACACCACAGCATCATCTGCAAAAAGCCTCAGTGAACTTCCGATGTCATCCACCAGGTCATTTATGTATATTGTGAACAGCAACGGTCCTATGACACTCCCCTGCGGCACACCTGATATCACTCTTACTTCGGAAGACTTCTCTCCATTGAGAATAACATGCTGCGTCCTGTTATCTAGGAACTCCTCAATCCAATCACACAATTGGTCTGATAGTCCATATGCTCTTACTTTGTTCAATAAACGACTGTGGGGAACTGTATCGAACGCCTTGCGGAAGTCAAGAAACACGGCATCTACCTGTGAACCCGTGTCTATGGCCCTCTGAGTCTCGTGGACGAATAGCGCGAGCTGGGTTTCACATGACCGTCTTTTTCGAAACCCATGCTGATTCCTACAGAGTAGATTTCTAGTCTCCAGAAAAGTCATTATACTCGAACACAATACGTGTTCCAAAATTCTACAACTGATCGACGTTAGAGATATAGGTCTATAGTTCTGCACATCTGTTCGACGTCCCTTCTTGAAAACGGGGATGACCTGTGCCCTTTTCCAATCCTTTGGAACGCTACGCTCTTCTAGAGACCTACGGTACACCGCTGCAAGAAGGGGGGCAAGTTCCTTCGCGTACTCTGTGTAAAATTGAACTGGTATCCCATCAGGTCCAGAGGCCTTTCCTCTTTTGAGCGATTTTAATTGTTTCTCTATCCCTCTGTCGTCTATTTCGATATCTACCATTTTGTCATCTGTGCGACAATCTAGAGAAGGAACTACAGTGCAATCTTCCTCTGTGAAACAACTTTGGAAAAAGACATTTAGTATCTCGGCCTTTAGTCTGTCATCGTCTGTTTCAGTATCATTTTGGTCACAGAGTGTCTGGACATTTTGTTTTGATCCACCTACCGCTTTGACATAAGACCAAAATTTCTTAGGATTTTCCGCCAAGTCAGTACATAGAACTTTACTTTCGAATTCATTGAACGCCTCTCGCATAGCTCTCTTCACACTACATTTCGCTTCGCGTAATTTTTGTTTGTCTGCAAGGCTTTGGCTATGTTTATGTTTGCTGTGAAGTTCCCTTTGCTTCCGCAGCAGTTTTCTAACTCGGTTGTTGAACCACGGTGGCTCTTTTCCATCTCTTACGATCTTGCTTGGCACATATTCATCTAACGCATATTGTACGATGGTTTTGAACTTTGTCCACTGATCCTCAACACTATCAGTACTTGAGACAAAACTTTTGTGTTGAGCCAACAGGTACTCTGAAATCTGCTTTTTGTCACTTTTTCTAAACAGAAAAATCTTCCTACCCTTTTTAATATTCCTATTTACGGCTGAAATCATCGATGCCGTAACCGCTTTATGATCACTGATTCCCTGTTCTGCGTTAACATGTAAAGTTCAATCGGAGTCCTCGAAATACATTCGGGCCTCCAATTAATTGTTGCTTATTGAACTGTCCAGCCAGATCAATGTCTATTGCCTTCAAAGCACGATACACAGGAACGCTGTGCCGCAAGCGACGTCGCCAAGCACGTCGCCGAGGCATTGCTGTGACACGTTAACACCCTGTATGTCCGTATGGTACCACTCTAGTGGCCAATGTCGGAGCCAACGTCTTGCTGCATCAATAACCTCCGCGTCAACCATGTACTGCTTCACGCGGAGTTCATTCTTCATGCTAGTCATAAGGTGCGAGGCCCGGACTGTAGAGTAGATAAGGACGAACAGTCCAATGAGATTTTGTGAGCTCCTCTCGGGTGCACAGGCTTGTTTGAGTCCCTGCGTTGTCATGGACAAGGAGAGGTTCGTTTGCACTTTTGGAGCGACGAACACGCTGAAGTGTTTCTTTGGTTTCCTTAGGGAAGTGCGATGCACTTTAGAGTTTATCGTTGCACCGTGAGAGAGGACATCAAATACAGTAACCCCTACAGAGTCGCACAGACCGTCGCCCTGACTTTACCGACTGAGGGTGCAGCTTTGAACTTTTTCTTCGGAGGATAGGTCGTGTTGCTCCACTCCATGGATTGCCGTTTTGCTTCCGATTCAGCCGGCAGCTGTGGCGGAGCAATTCTAGGTGCTTCAGTCTGGAACTGCGCTGCTACTACGGTCGCAGGTTCGAATCCTGTCTCGCGCATGGATGTGTGTGATGTCCTTATGTTAGCTGGGGTTAAGTAGTTCTAAGTTCTAGGGGACTGATGACCTCCGATGTTAAGTCCCATAGTGCTTCGAGCCATTTGAACCATTTTTAGCTTCGGGTTCAAAGTGATGACCCGGTGTTTCATCGCCTGTGATAATGTTCGACAAAAAATTGTCACGATCAGTCTCCAACCTGGCAAGCAACTGCGCACAGATGATTCTACGTCGCTCTTTATGGCCTTACATTAGGTAGCGAGGAACCTAGCAGTCACACACCTTTGAGTATCCCAATTGATGGGCGAGTGCGTCAACATTTCCTGTTGTGCAGCGAGCTGTTTGATTGTGATTCATCGATCACCTCGAATGAGTGTGTCCGCACGTTCCATCATTGCAAGAGTCACAGGTGTGTGCGGCCGGCCGGCACGCGGGTGATCAACAGACATGAGCGACGTTGATGCGATAATGAGAGACGCCTCGCCCAGCGGTTCACCATGCTTTTGTTCACTGACAGTTCTCCGTAGACATAATGCTAGCGCCTATTACTATCTGCGATGCTCTGGTTTTCCGCTTAAACAAACGCAGTGACAGCTGTCTCTGCCGCTATGTCCCATAACATACTCCGCATTTTTTTAACCGAAATGGGCCCAGAAAAAATGTGTTACATTACGAATGCTGTCAGTTATACAAAGTCTTTTGAAGAAACCAGGGTATCACGTTCTCTCGTAGTCCCGTTTTGTATGGTTTTGATACCTGATTTGAAGTAAGTTCTCACTTCATGTTCTATCACAAATTTACAAAAAAAAATGGTTTTTATTACTTGATTGAATTGAAAGGGTGGTTACTTAGCAAATATTACCACGTCGAGTAATGCTTCCGCGAAGGGTGTCTCTGAGTAACAGGACCTTTTATGGAATGGCGTATAGGCGGCCACAATGGTCAGCCAGGAACCAATACAATCGCCCAGAACTAAAAGTTATCTGTTCCGCTTTTACTGTTATTCATGCCAACAAATATTGAACGTAACTATAATAAACGACGAATCATTGTAAACAATAATAATATTCCAATTAACAATAAAGTTAATAATTACCCAACATTAATAAGTAATAATTTGTATTAAGTAAAAGAACAGTTAATTTTAAGGGAAAAGAGGCAGTCGGTCATATGTTCCCTGTGACATGGAGAGACCAACACAGTCAGCGAAGAACAACGTAACTTTCAAAACTGCTGCGACCTCCTATCGACTTCTAAGGTACAGATTGAGGAGATGAGTTTAGAAGGAAAATCCACGTGATGTTGACAACAAGAAGGTATTTCGAGTTTTTCGGTGTGTGTGTTTACCTCAAAAAGAGAGTAGGGAATTTATGGCCGTCTCCTGTTGTTGGAGAGAAGATTTATCGGCATGACTGTTAACGAACTGTAATGCGCAGCATTTGAACTGGCCGAGAGAAATAACCTTTCTCATAATTTTAATAAGGAGAGTAGAATGGCTGGGAAGCGATGGACTGGTGGTTTGCGGAAAAAGTTTCCAAGACTGAGGTTGAGGTATACTGACTAGGATGTGCAATGTGGGTCCACAAACTATATGTGGCTATTGATGAGAACGAAAACGAGTATTTGTGCGATAACTCTGCTAAAAAAATTTCGAATCACTTTACTTTTTCTCGGTAGTAATAATGAATTTGTTCTTGAAAACATCATTATTTTGTGTAATTTTTTTCCTCTCAACATGTAATTTGCGCTGTAATAATTTCTTTATCTCTCAGTGCGGTGTTTCAAAGCTAAAAATGGTTTTCTCAATTTATTTAGCCTTCCTTACTTGTGGTCAATGTGTTTGTCCCGTGGGGCAAACTGGTCTCTTACGTATATTTTGGGTTATTGAATATTTAGGAACTTTCGTTTTTCCAACGAGAATGAAAAAAATCGAGTAGATGGGAGAACAGTTTGATTGTACACCCCGAGATTTTAGTGGTCTTAGATCGACTGCATCTTGCTAAAAAAAGAAAAAAATTACCAAACGTAGGATCACCGTCATGTCCGCTCTTTCCCTGCCTCAGATAACACCTGAGTATAATGACAGAGAATGTCGATGAAAGTTCAGTTCACGTACAAATCTGATACAAGGAATCCGCAAACAGTTATCCATGAATGTCGCTGGGGAAAATTGCGTTCTGCTCTACCCTTTGTTGAACTGCGACCCTAAACCTTTTTGACACCCTGCATACATTAAGTTTAATGACGATATCACGATGAGGAGCACTGAAAGACCTAAGTCGAAACAAAGCCCTGGGAGTAGACAACATTCCATTAGAACTACTGATAGCCTTGGGAGTGCCAGCCCTGACAATACCATCTGGTGAGCAAGATGTATGAGACAGGCGAAATACCCTCAGACTTCAAGAAGAATATAATAATTACAATCTCAAAGAAAGCAGGTGCTGAGAGATGTGAAAATTACCGAACTAATAGTTTAATAAGCCACGGCTGCAAAATACTAACACGAATTCTTTACAGACGATTGGAAAAACTGATAGAAGCCCACCTAGGGGAAGATCAGTTTGGATTCCGTAGAAATATTGGAACACGTGAGGCAAGACTGACCTTACGACTTGTCTTGGAGAATAGATTAAGGAAAGGCAAGACTACGTTTCTAGCATTTGTAGACTTAGAGAAAGCTTTTGACAATGTTGACTGGAATATTCTCTTTCAAATTCTGAAGGTGGCAGGGGTCAAATACAGGAAGAGAAAGGCTATTTATAATTTGTACAGAAACCAGATGGTAGTTATAAGAGTCGAGGGGCATGAAAGGGAAGCAGTGGTTGGGAAAGGAGTAAGACAGGGTTGTAGCCTCTCCCCGATGTTATTCAGTTTGTTTATTGAGCACGCAGTAAAGGAAACAAAAGAAAAATTTGGAGTAGAAATTAAAATATATGGACAAGAAATAAAAATTTTGAGCTTTGCCGATGACATTGTAATTCTGTCAGAGACAGCAAAGGACTTGGAAGAGCAGTTGAACGGAATGGACAGTGTCTTGAAACGAGGGTATAAGATGAACACCAACAAAAGCAAAACGAGGATAATAGAATGTAGTCGAAATTAATACGGGGGATGCTGAGGGAATTAGATTAGGAAATGAGACACTTAAAGTAGTAAAGGAGTTTTGTTATTTGGGGATCAAAATAACTGATGATGGTCGAAGTAGAGAGCATATAAAATGTAGACTGGCAATGGCGAGGAAAGCGTTTCTGAAGAAGAGAAATTTGCTAACTTCGAGTATAGATTTAAGTGTCAGGAAGTCGTTTCTGAAAGTATTTGTATGGAGTGTAGCCATGTATGGAAGTGAAACGTGGATGATAAATAGTTTAGACAAGAAGAGAATAGAAGCTTTCGAAATGTGGTGCTACAGGCGAATGCTGAAGATTAGATGGGTAGATCACATAACTAATGAAGAGGTATTGAACAGAATTGGGGAGAAGAGGAGTTTGTGGCACAACTTGACAAGAAGAAGGGACCGGTTAATTGTACATGTTCTGAGGCATCAAGGGATCACAATTTTAGTATTGGAGGGCAGCGTGGAGGGTAAAAATCGTAGAGGAAGACCAAGAGATGAATACACTAAACAGATTCAGAAGGATGTAGGTTGCAGTAGGTACTGGGAGACGAAGAAGCTTGCACAGGATAGAGTAGCATGGAGAGCTGCATCAAACCAGTCTCTGGACTGTAGACCACAACAACAACAATCACGATGAGGTCATCACAATGCAGATTGGTCTACACGTATAAAATTATGGTATTACGCAACGAAAGTGAAATGTAAAGACAATGTAGCCGCTGTAATGAAATACAGTACCTTTGTGTAGGTCATAGACCTCCTTCATTGTCAGCTCCAGACGAGTTTGGGCCAGGAAGGTCCTTCGAATGTTCCCGAAAGGAAACTGGGGGTCTACCTGGAAGACGCCCTTGCGGGACCAGTACTTGAACCTGTTGGCGAACCACAGGTAGGTAGCCGTGAGCGCCACCAGCGCCACAGCCACCAGCTCGGCCAACCAAGACTCCAGGAAGACGGCCATTGCGTCACAGGCGCGGCGCTACCCACCCTCTGCCAGCAGTACTGAAACACACAATGCGTGCAACGTACAGACTCGATCAGTTTTCATAACGCATGTAAACAAAGCAAATTGCGGAACAAGATTTTTTTACAGTACATAATACTGCAAACACGATGTTTGTTAGTCGGTTATTTATACGTCCCTCAGAGCATGTCGGTCGTGGTGGTCGAACGGTTCTAGGCGCTTCAGCCTGGAACCGCGAGACCGCTACGGTCGCAGGTTCGAATCCTGTTTCGGGCTTGGATGTGTGTGATGTTCTTAGATTAGTTAGGTTTAAGTAGTTCTAAGTTCTAGGGGACTGATGACCTCAGATGTTAAGTCCCATAGTGCTCAGAGCCATTCGATTTGAACCTCAGAGCATGTTGTTGTTGTGGTCTTCAATCCGAAGACTAGTTTGATGCTGCTCTGCGTTCTAGTCTATCCAAAAGCCTCTACATCTCCGAATAACTATTGCAACTTACATCCTTCTGAATCTGCTAACTTCTCTCCAGTACTAACTTGATGACTGGTGTCTCAGAATGTGTGCTATCAACCGAAACCTTCTTCCAATCTGTTTGTGTTACGAATTTCTTTTCTCCCCATTTCTCTTCAGTACCTCCTCATTAGTTACGTGCTGCCGCGTGGGATTAGCCGAGCGGTCTATGGCGCTGCAGTCATGGACTGTGCGGCTGGTCCCGGTGGAGGTTAGAGTCCACCCTCTGGCATGGGTGTGTGTGTGTGTGTGTTTGTCCTTAGGATACTGTAGGTTAAGTAGTGTGTAAGCTTAGCAGTTAAGTCCCATAAAATTTCGCATACAATTGAAGATTTGAGTTACGTGCTCTATCTGTCTAACCTTCAACATTCTTCTGTAGCACCACATTTCAAAAGCCTCTATTTTCTTCTTTCCTAAAATATTTATCGTCCGAGTTTCACTTTTATACATGGCCACACTCCATACAAATACTTCCAAAAAAGATTTACTAACACTTGAGTCTATAATCTATGTTAACAAATTTCTCTTTCTCAGAAACTCTTTTCTTGCCATTGTAATTTGCATTTTATATTCCCTTTACTTCGGCTGTTATCAGTTATTGTATGCCCAAGGAGCAAAACTCATCTACTTCTTTGTCTCGTTTCCTAATCTAATTCCCTCTGCATCACCTAATTTAATTTGACTACATTCATTGATCCTTGTATTGCTTTTGTTGATAATCATCACATATTCATCTTTCAACACACTGTCCACTCCAAATGCTCCACCAAGTCCTTTGCTGTCTCTGACAGAATTATGTCATCAGCAAACCTCAAAGTTTTTGAAACTTCCTGGCAGATTAAAACTGTGTGCCGGACCGAGACTCGAACTCGGGGCCTTTGCCTTTCTCGGGCAAGTGCTCTTGCAACTGAGCTACCCAAGCACGACTCACGCCCCGTCCTCAAAGCTTTCCTTCTGCCAGTACCTCGCCTCCTACCTCAAAGTTTTTATTTCTTCTCCCTTTAATTCCTTCTTCTAATTTTGCTTTCATTCCCTTTACTTCTTGGTCAATGTACAGACTGATTAACATAGGGAAGGTTACAATCCTGTATCACTTCCTTCTCAACCACTGCTTCCTTTTCGTGCCCCTCGCCTCGTATCACTGCTATCTGTTTTCTGTACAAGTTGTAAATAGTATTTCGCTCCCTGTATGTTACCCTTGCTATCTTCACTACTTTTAAGAATGTATTACACTAAATTTCATCGAAAGTCTTCTGTAAGCCTACAAATGCAATAAACATAGGCTTGCCTTTTCTTAACCAATCTTCCAAAAGAAGTCGCAGGGTCAGTACTGCCTCCTGTGTGCCTTCATTGCTCTGGAATCCAACCAGAGCTAGGCTTCTACTACCTTTCCATTTTTTCTGTAAAGAATCCGTGTCAGTATTTTGCAACAATGACTTATTAAACTGATAGTTCGGTAACATTCACACTTATCAGCACCTACGGTTCTTTGCTATTAAATCGTTATATTCTTATTGAAGTCTGAGGGAATATCACAAGTCTCGTACATCTTGCACTCTAGACGGGAGAGTTTTGTCATGCCTGGCTCTTCCACAGCTATCAGTAGTTCTGGTGGAGTGTCGTTTACTCCTGGGGTCGTATTTCGGCTCAGGTCTGTGCTCCGTCCAATTCTTCTCGCAGTATCATATCTCAGATCTCATCTCCATCTATGTCCTCTTAAATTTCTATGGTACTACCTTCCGAGCTCATCTCCCTTGTATAGATCGTATAAATGGTTTTTTCAATGAAATTGTGCGAAACATTCAGTTTATACGATATGCATACACGATTCATAACATTAATGAAAACGTCATTTTTTTTAGTCGTACTCTTACAAATACATTTAAAAACTAAGCTTTTTATTCTATTTTATTTATTTTATTTTTTTACGGGCTAACCGGTTTTTAAACAGATATTCTTCCTTGGAACTGAGGGAGTTGTCTAGGAGAAATGACTTTAGGTTAGATTTAAGACTTGCCTTGCTGCCTGTCAGAAACGTTATGTTATTCGGCAAATTATGAAAATTTTTGTTGCCACTGACAGAATTAGTAATGGGTAATGAAAAACATTTTTTCCTCGAATGTTGTAAGTACGGATGTCACTGTTCTCAACTTGTGGTGCATTATTTTCGACGGTGCATTTTAAAATGACTTAACTCGTTAAAGAGATACGTAAATGACACCCGCCTATGAACAACACATAATACTCTTTCTACTTGCTTTTACGCAATTAATACTTTCTTTCTAAGTAGTGAGATAACTCAGTGAATGATTCCATGAGACATTATTGAGTAGAAACACGCAAAAAAAATGGCTCTGAGCACTATGGGACTTAACATCTGAGGTCATCAGTCCCCTAGAACTTAGAACTACTTAAACCTAACTAGCCTAAGGACATCACACACATCAATGCCAGAGGCAGGATTCGAACCTGCGACCGTAGCGGTCGCGCGGTTCCAGACTGTAGCGCCTAGAACCGCTCGGCCACTCTGGCCGGTAGAAACACGCAAAATACATCACGAGGTTGATTCGTTTGTTTCAAGGACTAGCAATTATACCAAGAGCAAAAGTATCTGAATTTAATTGCCTGAGAAGCTCAGCAATATGCTTCTTCAAATTCAAGCTTCTGGCTATTTTTTGTGCAGAACTGAATATAGAGCGTTTTCTCAAAATTTAGGGAGGTCCATTTTCAGAGAATCACTCAATAATTCTTTGTAAATTTGACTGATAATCTCTTCTCTGGGTTTATCCCTAATGGGATTTATTGTAACACTAGTAACATCTCCAAAAAGTACCAATTCTGTGTGATGAATTTTAATTTATTGTATTTTTTCTTGGGGAATGGCAGCCCATTCCTCACGGAGTGCTGCACTGAGGAGAGCTGACGAAGTCGGACGGTCAGGCCTGGCACGAAGTCGACGTTCCTAAATACCCCAAAGGTGTTCTGTAGAATTCAGATCAGGACTGTGTAGGTCAGTCCATTACAGGGATGTTATTTTATTTTTTTTATTTACATTTCAAGTTCTGTAGGACCAAACTGAAGAGCAAATCTCCAAAGTCATGCAACGTGTCAATACATGAAATTATAACATAAAAGTAATAACAGATAAAAATAGAATGTTTATGAACCCGAAAAAATGTCAACCCATAAGTTTAAGTAAATGCAACCACCAATACAACAAGAATCAGCTTACTTCTTCAAGGAACTCCTCGACAGAATAGGAGTGACCCATGAGGAAACTCTTTAGTTTCGATTTGAAAGCGCTCGGATTACTGCTAAGATTTTTGAATTCGAGTGGTAGCTTATTGAAAATGGATGCAGTAGTATACTGCACACCTTTCTGCGCAAGAGTCAAGGAAGTCCGATATAAAGGAGGTTTGATTTCTGTCGAGTATTAACTGAGTGAAAGCTGCTTATTCTTGGAAATAAGCTAATATTGTTAACAAGAAATGACAATAAGGAATATATATTTCAGAGGCTAATGGCAAAATACCCAGACTCCTGAACAGGGGTCGACAAGAGGTTCGTGAACTTACACCACTTATTGCCCGAACCGCCCGTTTCTGAACCAAATATATCCTTTTAGAATGCGAAGAGTTACCCCAAAATATAATACCATACGACATACGCGAATGAAAATTAGTAAAGTAGACTAATTTTCAAGTCGAACGATTACTCACTTCAGATACCGTTCGAATAGCAAAACGGAAGCATTAAGTCCTTGAACAAGATCCTGAATGTGGGCTTTCCACGACAGTTTACTATCTGACGACCTATAAATTTGAACCGTTCAGTTTCACTAATCGTATGACCATTCTGTGAAATTAAAACGTCATGTTTTCTTGAATTATGTGTCAGAAACTGTAACAACAGTGTCTTACTGAGATTTAGCTTTATTTTCAACAAGCCATGAACTTAGGAAGTTGAAACCGAGCCAATGTTGCACACAACATCCTTTACTACCAAGCTAGTGTCATCAAAAACAGAAATATTTTAGAGTTCCCCATAATACTAGAGGGCATATCGTTTATATAAATATGGAACAGGAGTGGCCCCAACACTGATCCCTGGGGCACCCCTCACTTGACTGTACCCCACTCAGACCCTACATCACAGCCATTCTCAACATTGTGAGTAATGACCTTTTGCTGTATGTTGTTAAAGTAAGAGGTGAACCAATTGTGAGCTACTCCCTGTGTTCTGTAATGGTCCAACTTCTGGAGCAATATTTTGTGATCAACACAGTCAAAAGCCTTAGTTTAATCAAAAAATATGCCTAGCGTTCGAAACCTTTTGTTTAACCCGTCCAGCACCTCACAGAGAAAAGAGAATATAGCATTTTCAGTTGTTATGCGACTTCTAGAGCCGAACTGTTCATTTGATAGCAACTCGTGTGATATAAAATGATCAATTATTCTTACATACACAGCCTTTTCAATAACTTTAGCAAACACTGATGGCATAGAAATGGGTCTAAAATGTCTGCATTATCCCTTTCTCCCCTTTTTATAAAGCGGCTTTACTACTGAGTACTTCAGTCGTTTAGGAAACTGACGATTCCTAAAGGAAAAATTAGAAATATGGCTACATACAGGCCTAACATGTGCAGCACAGTACTTTAATATTCTGCTAGGCACTCTTTCATAACCAAGAGAATGAAGTCATAACGAAATCTAGACCTTTCGCTGTTTACAGGCGTTGAAAAATATAAACGGGGACAGTAGAAAAATGTGTGCCGCGACCGGAACTCGAAACCGCGACCACCTGCTTACATAGCAGACGCTCTATCTGACTGAGCCACAGAGGACACAGGCGAGAGTGCCACTGCAGGATCTCTGGCACGCTCCTCGTGAGACCCACATTTTCCAACTTCCTGTCCACACATTACATTTGTAGTGCCCCTGCCCACCATATCATTACTGGCGGCAGTCAAGGTACCGATTCCCGTAAGAGTTCGGGATATTTTGAGTGCATCCGCACTGAAGACGACCACTGGCCGGTAAGCCTTATCTCTATGACGCTGGTATCTGTACAGATATCATTGGTGATCTTGCAGCTATCGAAGAATGAAGTTATAATCAAATCTAGACCTTTCGATGTTTACTGGCGTTGAAAAATATCAAAGAGGACTCCCGTGAGTAATGAGTATGGTGGGCAGGGGCACTAAAAGTGTAGTGTGTGGACAGGAAGTTGGGAGGGAAGTCTGGGTATCACGGGGAGCGTGCCAGAGATAAGTTCCTGCTGTCGCACTGTTGTCTGTGTCCTCGGTGGCTCAGTCAGTCGGCACGGTAACTCTGCGTGTTCGGTAAGGCGGTCAGCTGCCCTCTGTCATAAAAAAAAATTTAAAAAATTTAAAAAAACTGCGTTAATTGATCAACGACGAACTGAAACGGGTGTCTTGCAACGTTCGTCCCGAGCAGATGCAATGATCGAAAACGAATAAAATGAGATTACGGAAAAAAAGTCGGCTAGAGCGTATGCCATGTAAGCAGGAGGTCCCTGGTTCGAATCCCGATCGGGGCACACATTTTTCAATTACCCCATTGATATTTATCAACGCCTGTAAGCAGCGAAAGGTCTAGAATTCATTATAACTTCATATTTCGAGAGCTGCAAGATCACCAATGATATCTGTACAGACACCAACTACATATAACAATGAGAGTCCTTAGTCTTCAGTGATTTAATTATTGACTCAGTCTCCCCCTTGTCTGTATCACAGAGGAGTATTTCAGACATCAATCACGGAAAGGCATTTGCCATGAAAATTGTATGATTCCCTGTAGAAACTATATTTTTATTTAATTCACCAGCAATGCTCAGAAAATGATTATTAAGTACTGTACATATATCTGATTTGTCAGCAACAGAAATATTTTTACTTTGAACTGACTTTTATATTGTCGACCTTGCGCTGCTGACCAGACACTTCCTTTACAACTGAACATGTGGTTTTAATTTTATCCTGTGAATTAACTATTCTATTTGTATACCATATGCCCTTTGACTTCCTAATAACATTTGTAAGCATTTTACATTACTGTTTGTAATGGGCTACTGCAGCTTGATTGTGACTACTTCTAACATTTTGATATAATTCCCGCTTTGTTCTACATGATATCCTTATCCCACTAGTCAGCAACCCGGGCTGCTTTTTGCTCTTAGTATCCCGTTTAGAACGTTATAATGGGAAGTAACTCTCAAAGAGAATGGGAAAAGTGTTAAGAAAAGTATTACATTTATGATCTGTTTATCAGCGCTATAAACATCCTGCCACTCTTGTCCCTTGACAAGGTTCAAACGAACTCTCTATCGCTGTTGGATTAACTTTCCTACATAGTTTTTAGTTACATGTTACATTTGTTTGAGTACAACAGCCTTATAGTGTTAAAATTTGTGTATCATGGTTTGAAAAGCCATTCACCCTTTTACCGACAGAATGCCCAGCTATTAATATAGAATGAATAAAAATATTGTCTATGGTTGTGCTACTGTTCCCCTGCACCCTAGGTGAAAAAAAAAACAGTCTGCATCGGATCACATGAATTTTTAGGAGCTCTTCCAACATCCTTTTTCTTGCACCATCATACACAAAATTTATATTGAAGTCACCACATATAACTAATTTCTGGTACTTCCTACAAAGTGAATCAAGTGCTCTCTCTAGCTTGAGCAAAAATGCTCTGAAGTCAGAGTTAGGGAATCTATAAACACTGGCCCTGCACAACATTCAAATGTGTGTTCAGTGCAGTGCCGTGATACGTCTAAGGACTCAAGAATTGTTGTGTAACCACTCCTCCACAGGTGGTGCATTACGAACAGGTGCTCGTTCGTGTTGAAAGATGCAGTCGCCATACCCGAATTGCTCTTCAACAGAAGAAGTGCTTAAAACATCAATGGAGGGCTGTGCTGTCATACTGCCACGTAAAACAACAAGGGGTGCAAACCGCTCTAGGAAAAACACGACCACACCATAACAGCACCGCCTCCAAAGTTTACTGTTGGCACTACGCACGCTGGCAGATGACGTTCACCGGGCATTCCCCATACCCACACGCTGCCACAGGATCGCCACACTGTGTACCGTGATTCGTCACTCCACACAACGTTTTTCCACTGTTCAATCGTCCAATGTTTACGCTCCTTACACCAAGCGAGGCGTAGTTTGGCTTTTGCAGGCGTGATGTGTGGCTTACGAGCAGCCACTTGACCAAGGAATCCAAATTTTCTCACCTCCCTCCTAACTGTCATAGTACTTGCAGTGGATCCTGATGCAGTCGCCGGCCGCGGTGGTCTAGCGGTTCTAGGCGCTCAGTTCGGAACCGCGCGACTGCTACGGTCGCAGGTTCGAATCCTGCCTCGGTCGTGGATGTGTGTGATGTCCTTAGGTTAGGTAGGTTTAAGTAGTTCTAAGTTCTAGGGGACTGATGACCACAGATGTTAAGTCCCATAGTGCTCAGAGCCATTTGAACCATTTTGAAGTAGAACGTCTATCTGGGAAACGTTACCCATAAACTAGCTCCATTACTATAAAGGTGAAAGCCTCAGAAGCAAAGAGTTATGCAAGATTAAAAATCGGTAAGCGAGAAGATAATTAAGTTGTTGGGTCTACGTGTGCATCCATGTTCATGCATGAAGGCAGATGAAGGACGAAAGGTTCTTAAAAGCCTTACAAGGTTATAAGTCTTATTTTAGACACTCACCAATAAGAAACTAGTGGGAATCAAGAACGAACATATCAGATAGTAGTAGACCCGGTTTGTAATAGCAAGAGACCAGATTAATAAATCATCCAACATAAATACAACAATGCACGAAACTTACATATACTGGAGCTGGTTGCCACGAGGGTAAAGCCGTGGACACGATCCGAAGTATGCTAAACTGGCGGAGATCCCCATACGAAAGTGTGAGTGCCATTTCTAAGTAACATAGCTCGATGAGCTTGAACCATACATAGAAAGAACTACTACAGTACAGTATCTGATAGAAATGCGCAGTGAGATGAACAGTAATGATACTTTCATTCAAAGACAATAATTATACTGGTGTGATCGCGATACAAGACGGTCCCCAGGACATTACGAAAGATGGGCGTGGTTCTCAGTACAGGTGTGATCAGCACGGACGACAATGCGTGCCCTGCAGTGAGCTCTTATGCTACCTGCAAGGTTGATAACGAAAATGTTCAAATGTGTGTGAAATATTATGGGACTTAACTGCTAAGGTCATCAGTCCCTAAGCTTACACACTACTTAACCTAAATTATCCTAAGGACAAACACACACACCCATGCCCGAGGGAGGACTCGAACCTCCTCCGGGACCAGCCACACAGTCCACGACTGCAACGCCGTAGATTGCTCGGCTAATCCCGCGCGGTGTTGATAACGAGTTCTTGTGGCATGGCGCTTCATTCGTCCACCAGCACGGTTGAATACTGCTATATGGTTCATGGTGTCATGCTGCAATACGTTTCCCAAACGCACCCCAAACATGCCGGATGGGATATAAGTCGGGAGAACGGGGAAGCCAGTCCATTAGCTGAATGTCCTCTCGTTCCAGGAGCTCCGCCATGCGCACTACGGTCGCGCAGCATCATCCATAAAAATAGGGTCGAATGCACACCTGAAGGATCGCACATGGGAAGGATCGCAATAACATTGCCTGGTGAGTATATCGTGCTGAAAGATTTGGTCCGTGTACCAATGCCACATTATGCCTCTACACATCATAACACCTGGAACACCAAAACGATAATGTTCAACAACATTTCTGGGTGCCTTACGTGCTCCCACCTCTCGCCATATGAGTGTACTCTCGCCGCATGAATGTCAACAATGTCGAACATGATCAGATGGTTCAAATGACTGAGCACTATGGGACTTAACATCGATGGTCATCAGTCCCCTAGAACTCAGAACTACTTAAACCTAACTAACCTAAGGACAGCACACAACACCCAGTCATCACGAGGCAGAGAAAATCCCTGACCCCGCCGGGAATTGAACCCGGGAACCCGGGCGTGGGAAGCGAGAACGCTACCGCACGACCACGAGCTGCGGACCGAACATGATCGTTTCGGTGCTCCACGTGTTATGTTGTGCGAGGCATTATGTTGTCTGGGTGTATGAACCTCCAAATCTTTGACCACAGTACTCTCACCAGCCAACGTCAAACTGCGCAGGTGGAGGACCTCTTGGAACGGGAGGATATCCGGCGAATGGATTGTCCTGCCCGTCCCCTCCGACTTAAATCCCATCGGGAACGTTTGGAGTGCGTTGGGGATGCGTACTGCAGCAGGTCCACATGCACCAACGACCATCCAGCAGTCGTCAACATTGCTGGTGGAGGAATGGGACGCCGTACCAGAACAACTCGTTACCAGTCTTGTGGCAACGGTGGGACATGTCGCAGAACATGCATTTCCGTCGGTGGTGGTCACGCTCTTTATGAAGAACCACATTCAATCTTTCGTAAAGCCCAGGGGACCGTCATGAATGGCAATGTCTTCAGTACAGTCATTGTCTGCGAATAAAATTATCATTTCTGTTCGTCTCACTGCATATTTCTTTCAGTTACCTTCTATTCTATAGTGTAGCAGTTTTTTCTATATATAGTTAAAGGTTTTTCGATCTATGTTATTTGGCAGTAACACACCATGCGAAGTCCGCGGCTCGTGGTCTTGTGTTAGCGATCTCGCTTCCCGCGCACGGGGTCCCGTTCTACTGATGGAACCTTATTTTATACTTTTTCTATTAGATTTTAGCCATATTTATTACGCTACCTACTGTTCTTTTTGACATAGTGCCTCACGCCATGCATTGCCCTCTACATGGGGTTGGATTCTGTGACTATGAACGATGATGCCGTCTCCGTCTGCTAATCTATGTGACACAACTTATATTGGATATCCTTAACTTCTTCCTTTCTACAGTATTTAGTATCACCTAATGATCCTGCTGTAATGGAACGAAACCGGTCGTGAGAATAAATCGTGAATTAACATCAGTTTGAGATTTATTTTTTTATTACCATTTCGTCCTTAAGATTTGTACACCAGTGTAGTGTACCATGTAAATAATGCATACTAGATTATTAAAAACTACTTAGATAACTGAATGGGAGTAAATTATAATAATGATAATAATAACATGGTAGATGAGGGGATGCTGATTTCGTTTTTGAGAGAGATGGAACTGTAATGTGTATGGCATGTGGAATACGGGTACATTAAATGAACAGTATGTTATTTTTAGTTAACCTATCCTTTGTATGTACAGATATAAGAGAATTGGGCTTTAGGTACAACCAAATAGGGTGGTGCATTTGTTAAGACATTGGTGCCAGATTCAGGAAGATGGAGACTCGCACTGTGCCAAGCCATTCTGATTGAGGTTTTCCGTGGTTTTCGTAACTCATTTCAGTCATATGCTAGGATGACTCCTCCAAGAATACCACCTGCTCTCCTCATCAAAACATTTGTGCATACTGATATGTCTGTCCCTATGACTCGCATTTTCCTAGTAACAAGCTAGCACATCGTACATAATTGTAAAATATTCCATAGACGAATAAGTAACTACTACAACTAAATAATGTATGGATTACAACTTTTTGCTAACGATTATCGGTTTCAGCCTGCAGTATATAACATATGAAGGTTTCTGGACGCAAAGTGCAGTTTGTTTGCAAATCGGTAATCGATAATAACAAGTTGTGATCCCAACGATGTTGTTTATTTGTTGTAATAATAGAGATCACATTTCCTAAGGCGTGGCGTTAGTTACGCACTACTACTACTACTACTACTACTACACTTAGTATAGCGCCAGATGTTTATGTCTTAATTCACCAAGAATATGACTGTAGTACACAACAGCAGACTTAATTTAAAGAAAAACATGTGGATTCATTATTAAATTTTGTCTGGCGAAAGTAACGCAAATAATTTCATAATATCTTACATAACCGTCGCCCTGTAATTTTTAATTATTGAAAGAGCCAGATTTCCCTAAAATATTGTGACGTCTGCTATGTACAGCATCCTAAAATCCTAAAGAGCACAGCAGCAACAAATATTCTATTGTATTTGCGACTGATTGCTGTACTCTTTACTTTTTCAAATAAATACAGTTCTTGGGCACATCTGCTTCCACATGAAATCAAACCTAATATATAAACAGTTATATACACTGTCCTTGGTCGGTACTTATGGAAAATTTCGTAGTAGCTGGTATTTATCATAACGTGAATGTAAATTACGTATACGAAAAAGTATCTGATGATAAAGTCATAATACGGGTTGAACTGTTATGTTTGTTTAAACGAAACGGTTTTCTCGTGAATTTTCTAATACGTTATTGGATGTCATAGACATAAACCCTTAAACCAGAATGGAGGAAATCAAGCTGTAATTTTCACGCAATAAGAACAAATTCACAAGCATCACTTCCGCATCCATTCATAATAAACAAACAACATTGACACAAAGCACAGAGCCGATGGAGATGTGACTCACTTCAGTCGCCAGACGCCAACCGGTTTAGCACGACAGCTCCCGTGTTTGCAGGCAGGAGTCCGCTGGCAATGAATGGCACGCTGAGGTAGGTACCAGTTATATAGCAGAGGAGATAACTGCGTTCGAGACTGACTCATCTGTTTTCTCGTTTAATTATCTGCAAAGGAAGTGGAAAGAGGGGGAGGGAGGTGGTGGAGGGGACAGTGACTGCTCCGTCCCGTACTTCACCTGTGGCGGGCATGCTGCTGGACCGAAAGCTCGACAGACTAACATCGGGTCTGGAAACCTCTCTTGGTAAGCATATCCAGCATTACTGTCAGATCCGCGTATTTAGTACGTGAGGCGTATTATATGATTCCGTACAGTTCTGCAGCAATTTAATTCATGTCATGGATACACAAAAGTATCATCTGTATACTAATATAGCTAGAAAAAGAAAGTATAAAATGAAATAAGTCATGCAGCAAAAGGCGAGTTTACACTAAGATTGACACAAAAAAGGTGTCCCAAGTGTCGCTAGAGATCAAAGGGACATTGTTTCTGGTCTCCTACCACTAAACGCCGTTATAGAGCGCTAGTATTTATGCTTTGTCTTGCTTCGAGTGGCGTTCCGTGTTGACTTGCAGTGCGTTGTGCGTTACTTTTCCAAAATGGAGTGGAGAAGACATGAGATGTAGGAACTTGTTACCGTCTGTGAGACAGAAGAGTACCTCTGGAAAATTCAGAGAGACAGTTATAGAACCTAAAATGAAGCAGATATTTCTAAAAAGATAAAAAGAGAAAGAGGGGGGACAACTGCCATCTGTCATGGCTCAGTTCAACCACGAGAAAACGGAGATTTAGGAGTGCAAAAAATGTACTCACATCACATACGAAACTCAGCTGATTTTATCAGTAGACTGGGGGCTCTTCGTCTTAGCAGTCTAGACCTTCTAGTAAGTTTTGATGTGGTCTCACTTTTTACAAAAGTTCCTCTTGCAGATTCTTTGACACTGATTGGTAACATGTTTCCTGTTGATATCACTGCTTTGTTCAGGCATGCTCTTTCCTCAACTATTTTGAGCAGACTGACGGTGTGGCCATGGGTAGCCCCCTATCTCCTTTGGTGGCCAACCTTTTTAAGGAGAATTTTGAGGAGAGAGCGCTTGTATCAGCTGCACTGAAACCAACAGTTTTATGGAGGTATGTGGATGACACTTTCATAGTGTGACCTCATGGAAAAGATAAATTAATGGAGTTTCCACATAACCTCAACTCCATTCATAGCAACATCCGGTTCACCATGGAAATAGAGAAAGATGGTTGTTTGCCATTCTTGGATGTCCTGGTTAGAAGGAAGAATGATGGTTCTCTAGGGCATTCAGTTTACCGGAAACCCACTCATACCGATTTGTACCTGCAAGCATCGAGTTGCCATCACCCATCGCAAACCATGAGTTTGCTTAAAACACTTGTTCATAAAACAGTTACTGTCTCAGATCTAGATAGCTTACCCATCTAAAGACAGTTGTTGTTGTTGTTGTTGTTGTTGTCTTCAGTCCTGAGACTAGTTTGATGCAGCTCTCCATGCTACTCTATCCTGTGCAAGCTTCTTCATCTCCCAGTACCTACTGCAACCTAAATCCTTCTGAATCTGTTTAGCGTATCCATCTCTTTGTCTCCCTCTACGATTTTTACCCTCCACGCTGCCCTGCCACCTTCAGAATTTGAAAGAGAGTATTCCAGTCAACATTGTCAAAAGCTTCCTCTAAGTCTACAAATGCTAGAAACGTAGGTTTGCCTTTCCTTAATCTAGCTTCTAAGATAAGACGTAGGGTCAGTATTGCCTCATGTGTTCCAATATTTCTACTGAATCCAAACTGATCTTCCCCGAGGTCAGCTTCTACCAGTTTTTCCATTCATCTGTATTTTGCATCCATGACTTATTAAACTGATTGTTCGGTAATTTTCACATCTGTCAGCACCTTCTTTCTTTGGGATCGGAATTATTATATTCTTCTTGAAGTCCGAGGGTATTTTGCCTGTCTCATACATCTTGCTCACCAGATGGTAGAGTTTTGTCAGGACTGGCTCTCCCAAGGCTGTCAGTAGTTCTAAGGGAATGTTGTCTACTCCCGGGGCCTTGTTTCGACTCAGAGCTTTCAGAGCTCTGTCAAACTCTTCACGCAGAATCGTATCTCCCATTTCATTTTCATCTACATCCTCTTCCATTTCCATAATATTGTCCTCAAGTACATTGCCCTTGTATAGGCCCTCTATATACTCCCTCCACCTTTCTGCTTTCCCTTCTTTGCTTAGAACTGGGTTTCCATCAGAGCTCTTGATATTCATACAAGTGGTTCTCCTTTCTCCAAAGGTCTCTTTAATTTTCCTGTAGACAGTATCTATCTTACCCCTAGTGAGATAAGCCTCTACATCCTTACATTTGTCCTCTAGCCATCCCTGCTTAGCCATTTTGCACTTCCTGTCGATCTCGTTTTTGAGACGTTTGTATTCCTTTCGCCTGCTTCATTTACTGCATTTTTATATTTTCTCCTTTCATCAATTAAATTCCGTATTTCTTCTGTTACCCAAGGATTTCTATAGCCTCGTCTTTTTATCTACTAGCTCCTCTGCTGCCTTCACTACTTCATCTCTCAAAGCTACCCATTCTTCCTCTACTGTATTTCTTTCCCCCATTCCTGTCAATTGTTCCCTTACGCTCTCCCTGAAACTCTCTACAACCTCTGGTTCTTTCAGTTTATCCAGGTCCCATCTCCTTAAATTCCCACCTTTTTGCAGTTTCTTCTGTTTTAATCTACAGTTCATAACCAATAGATTGTGATCAGAGTCCACATCTGCCCCTGGAAATGTCTTACAATTTAAAACCTGGTTCCTAAATCTCTGTCTTACCATTATGTAATCCATCTGAAACCTGTCAGTATCTCCAGGCTTCTTCCGTGTATACAACCTTCTTTTATGGTTCTTGAACCAAGTGTTAGCTATGATTAAGTTGTGCTCTGTGAAAAATTCTATCAGGCGGCTTCCTCTTTCATTTCTTACCCCCAATCCATATTCACCTACTACGTTTCCTTCTCTCCGTTTTCCTACTACCGAATTCCAGTCACCCATGACTATTATATTTTCGTCTCCCTTCACTATCTGAATAATTTCTTTTGTTTCATCATACATTTCTTCAATTTCTTCGTCATCTGCAGAGCTAGTTGGCATATAAACTTGTACTACAGTAGTAGGCGTGGGCTTCGTGTCTATCTTGGCCACAATAAGGCGTTCACTATGCTGTTTGTAGTATCTTACCCGCACTCCTATTTTTTATTCATTATTAAACCTACTCCTGCATTACCCCTATTTGATTTTGTATTTATAACCCTGTATTCACCTGTCCAGATGTCTTGTTCCTCCTGCCACCGAACTTCACTAATTCCCACTACATCTAACTTTAACCTATCCATTTCCATTTTTAAATTTTCTAACCTACCTGCCCAATTAAGGGATCTGTCATTCGACGCTCCGATCCGTAAAACGACAGTTTTCTTCTTCCTGATAACGACGTCCTCTTGAGTAGTCCCCGCCCGGAGATCCGAATGGGGGACTATTTCACCTCCGGAATATTTTACCCAAGAGGACGCCATCATCATTTAATCATACAGTAAATCTGCGTGCCCTCGGGAAAAATTACGGCCGTAGTTTCCCCTTGCTTTCAGCCGTTCGCAGTACCAGCACAGCAAGGCTGTTTTGGTTAGTGTTACAAGGCCAGATCAGTCAGTCATCCAGACTGTTGCCCCTGCAACTACTGTAAATGCTGCTGCCCCTCTTCAGGAACCACACGTTTGTCTGGCCTCTCAACAGATACCCCTCCGTTGTGGTTGCACCTACGGTACGGCTATCTGTATCGCTGAGGCACACAAGCCTCCCCACCAACGTCAAGGTCCATGGTTCTTGGGGGGAAGACAGTATTCAGCGAAAATGAGTATTCCATCCGGCAGATTAACAGGGCACTAACATTTAAAACTAAGTAAATAAACAGGAGAACATGCCGGAACAATCTTTAGCTTTTCTTCCTTTCGTTGGCAACACTTCGTTTAAAATAGCAAGAATCCTCCGAAAATTTCAGGAAAAAGCGGTTTTCCGCCCACCATAGAAGATTGCGGACCTTGTGGGATCAGTTAAGGACAATATGTTACTACGAAACGCCGGAATTTACAAGATACCGTGCCAATGTGGTATGGCTTACACAGGTCAAAGCACACGCACCGTGAAAAAACGCTGCACTGAACATCAACGTTACACCCGCCTTTTGCAGCGAAGCAAGTCCGCTAATGCTGAACATTGTATTTCTATTGGACATTCAATGGAGTATGAGAAAACAATGATTTTGTCCACAGCAACGTCTTTCTGGGACTCCTTTATTAAAGAATCCGTAGAAATACGACTGGCGGGTAATCTGTTAAACCGTGACAGCGGCTACAAGCTGTACAGTGCATGGAATCCCATCATCTTCACTATTTGCTCTAATCGAAGAAGACAGAGTGCGTCGACGGCCGCGGCAAACAGCAACGCAGAGGGCGACTGAGTTCTGCTATTCCACCAGCGAGGGCGCTGCCGGCGGGTAGTGTGGTTCATCTATCAAGTTTTCGACGCGTGCACAGAATAATTACAGTACGCTAACAGTACGCTATATATTACGGAACGCAGGACGTTTTTGCCCCTCCGTCCCCCCAAATTCTATAAGTCCCTCCAGATCCTTGAGCGTCATGCACTCCGCCTCGCCTTCCATATACGCCTCCCGTCCCCCACGCGGATCCTCCGCATTCCTTTCCCCCATCTGCTCCTAGTCCTCAAACATATGCGCATACTCTACACCTCCCACCGCCTTGATCCCCCTCACCCCCTGGTTGCTCCACTCCCATCCTCGCCCCCTGCCACGTCTTCAATGTTGTGTCCCCCCTACCCTCCATCTCTACACCCATCATCTCCTTTCCCAAGGTGGCTTCCATCAACTCCCCCTCCTGGATGATGCCCTCTCTCCCTCCATTTATCCCTCCTATCAACTATGATCCTCACCCCCCTCCTTTCCTCCGTCCTTTTTCTGGGCTCCCTCTCCCCCCTTCCATCCTTTTTTCCCCCCACCTACTCTCTCTCTGCCTCCCTTCTCTCCCCCGAGTCCTTTTGCATTTCCTTCCTCTGCCTTTTCCCATTCTCTCTCGCGTCTGCCCTGCCCCTCCCCCCCTTATGGGTCCTCTCCCTCCTTTGGTTCCCCCCCCCCTTTCGTTTTTCCTATCCTCCCTCCTTGTTTTCCCCCTCATCTGTCTAGGTCCACTCCCCCATCTGCCCTAGGCTATGATGTGTTCTCTTTGTGCCAACATTTTAGTGTGTTTACAGTGAGTGTTCAGTGTTCTGTGTCTTTCCCGAAGAGTTGCGAACGGCCATCATACTGTTGCTGGGTGTGATCTTACATCTCTTGCGAACAGAAACCATGCTTTTTAATTGTCTGTCTACTATGTTACCTGTCTGTATCCTATGTATTTTTATTCGCTTTGCCAATCCTTTGCTTTATGTTTTAACTTTCCCCAATTTTCCGCCGTTTTACAATTTAAGTCCCCGTTTTATCGCCTGCTTTTTTTGTTTCTTAACTTCTCCTTACATTTTAAAAGTCTGTAGGCTGCAGAGCAGCGTAATAAGCTGCTGCTAGCCCGCCCCCTTCTGGAGGAATCGAAATACAATAAAGGAAAAAAAAAAGTTTTCGCCCGTCTGCGACGGCTTACCTGAAGATTACTGGCAGGTGCCCAGTTGAAATATCGTGCGAAGTATTGAACGACGACCGGCTACAAGCCCGAAATTTGTTTGAACAGTCAATTCGCCGGGAAAATTTTAAAATTCACACTGTGGAAGTAGTTTAAAATCTTTGTATAAACCAAAGGCGTTTGGTTTCATTTGTTTACTGCTCCTGCATGATATTCAGGAACCAAACGAAACAAGAGACACAATCGAAACAGGTAAAGAAGGTTATGTTTGCTTATGTTTGCCCGCAGTGGTAACGCGGTTCCCGTCATATTACCGACGTTAAGCGCTGTCGGGCTGTGGTAGCACTGGGATGGGTGACCAGCACTGTAGGCAAGTGGGATGCATTCAGCCTTTGTGAGGCAAACTAAGGAGCTGCTTGATTGAGAAGTAGCGGCTCAGGTCTGGTAAACTGACATACGGCCGGGAGAGCGGTGTACTGATCACATGCCCTTCCATATCCGCATCCAGTGACGCCTGTGGGCTGAGGATGACACGGCGGCCGGTCGGTACCGGTGGGTCTTCCAAGGCCTGCTCAGACGGAGTGTTGCTTATGTTTGTTAGTATTTTGTACTGAACAACAATTCACTATCGACACCGTCCTACACACATCCACCTCTGCCTCAAAGAGTGTCAATTTTTTGCCATGGTACAGCTCGTTCTGTGCTTGAAAATAATTGCAAATTCATCACAAATTTCTTTGCGTTCTCTGTGGTATATTTGGGAGTGCAGTTATCACGATGCATCAGCACCTCGTCTCTGTGCCCCCGAGATCACTTCACCCGTGTGTGGACAATCAGAATCGGAGTTTCCTTGTGGTTTGTAACAGCTCACTTACTCGGCACTTCCCCATAAGAAATTATGGAAGATCAGGGTTGTCATAGTGACAGTTCGTGACTTCTCAGGTTTGCAGCAATATCGGTTTTCGGAAGATACATAAAACTGGGGCCATAATACCGAATGTCTTTTCAACCATCCTTGCCCTAGACAATCGGTAGTTCAAAGTTCTGTATGTTGAGCCTTACTTGTGACGTCCTGGATTTGGTTTCAAGGTGTTTTCCTGCAATGGAAAAGGATGTCTGCCAGGAATTTATATATATACTCCTGGAAATTGAAATAAGAACACCGTGAATTCATTGTCCCAGGAAGGGGAAACTTTATTGACACATTCCTGGGGTCAGATACATCACATGATCACACTGACAGAACCACAGGCACATAGACACAGGCAACAGAGCATGCACAATGTCGGCACTAGTACAGTGTATATCCACCTTTCGCAGCAATGCAGGCTGCTATTCTCCCATGGAGACGATCGTAGAGATGCTGGATGTAGTCCTGTGGAACGGCTTGCCATGCCATTTCCACCTGGCGCCTCAGTTGGACCAGCGTTCGTGCTGGACGTGCAGACCGCGTGAGACGACGCTTCATCCAGTCCCAAACATGCTCAATGGGGGACAGATCCGGAGATCTTGCTGGCCAGAGTAGTTGACTTACACCTTCTAGAGCACGTTGGGTGGCACGGGATACATGCGGACGTGCATTGTCCTGTTGGAACAGCAAGTTCCCTTGCCGGTCTAGGAATGGTAGAACGATGGGTTCGATGACGGTTTGGATGTACCGTGCACTATTCAGTGTCCCCTCGACGATCACCAGTGGTGTAAGGCCAGTGTAGGAGATCGCTCCCCACACCATGATGCCGGGTGTTGGCCCTGTGTGCCTCGGTCGTATGCAGTCCTGATTGTGGCGCTCACCTGCACGGCGCCAAACACGCATACGACTACCATTGGCACCAAGGCAGAAGCGACTCTCATCGCTGAAGACGACACGTCTCCATTCGTCCCTCCATTCACGCCTGTCGCGACACCACTGGAGGCGGGCTGCACGATGTTGGGGCGTGAGCGGAAGACGGCCTAACGGTGTGCGGGACCGTAGCCCAGCTTCATGGAGACGGTTGCGAATGGTCCTCGCCGATACCCCAGGAGCAACAGTGTCCCTAATTTGCTGGGAAGTGGCGGTGCGGTCCCCTACGGCACTGCGTAGGATCCTACGGTCTTGGCGTGCATCCGTGCGTCGCTGCGGTCCGGTCCCAGGTCGACGGGCACGTGCACCTTCCGCCGACCACTGGCGACAACATCGATGTACTGTGGAGACCTCACGCCCCACGTGTTGAGCAATTCGGCGGTACGTCCACCCGGCCTCCCGCATGCCCACTATACGCCCTCGCTCAAAGTCCGTCAACTGCACATACGGTTCACGTCCACGCTGTCGCGGCATGCTACCAGTGTTAAAGACTGCGATGGAGCTCCGTATGCCACGGCAAACTGGCTGACACTGACGGCGGCGGTGCACAAATGCTGCGCAGCTAGCGCCATTCGACGGCCAACACCGCGGTTCCTGGTGTGTCCGCTGTGCCGTGCGTGTGATCATTGCTTGTACAGCCCTCTCGCAGTGTCCGGAGCAAGTATGGTGGGTCTCACACACCGGTGTCAGTGTGTTCTTTTTTCCATTTCCAGGAGTGTATATGGTCAATGAAATATATCGTTGAGTGCTATTAACATAACTGAATTACCTTCCCATAACTCTTCCATCCGCCAACCAAAGCTTCATAAACTGCAGGAACCAAGTAATTTTTAACGTTTATACAGTGATGAACTAAGATATTATGACCACCTGCTTAGTAGCTTGTTTCGCCATCTTTGGCATGAAATACATCACAGATTCTGCATATCAGGGATCTGACAGTTTGTTTGTAAGTTTGAGGAGGTGTGAGGCATTAGATGTTTACGCACAAGTCATGTAATTCGCGTAAATAACGAGCAACTGATTTGCATACGCGGGGATGGCGCCTATAGCGACCTATATGGGTTCCATATGATTTACATCAAGCGAATTTGGTCGCCGAGACATTAACGTGAGTTCACTATAGTAGCACGGGAAATCTGTTTCTGAGATAGTGTGTTAGTATTGGTTCCACTCATTCAGGGGAAAGCTTAAACTCAAGTGCCAACTTAATTGATTTATGACATTAACCTATTGTTCAGTTAAGTGGTTTATGACGCCCTGAGGATTGATTTACGACGACCTAGGATAATCCACCCCTATAAAGAACACCCCCTCCCTTCCCGCTCCCTGACCCTCTGGGAAATCTCCAAATCCTCTTCCGTCTCCCTAGCATGTGTTTGATATCAAATTAATTGACTAATTAATTAAATCTATCAATTAATTAACCTCCCTCTGGGAAACCCTCCAGCTCTCCTCTCCCATCCGCCACTACCCCTCCCCTTCCCAATCGGGAAATTGATGGGAAAGGGCTTAGTCTGTGCTGGAGAGAAAGGATTCCATGATACGAAATAGAAGCCATTGTCAACTACATAGAGTATACACTATTTATATATAAAACTGACTGTCAGGGATTGAATCTCTTTATATGGCGGGAAAGCTCACATCCAGCAACTATATGTCCTAATTACATAATTACACTGCTGGAGATTGGAGGTGTTGCCTTACTGGAAAACTTCTCTGCGAGTTCTCACCTTGATGTGCAAGAATTGTGTGAGTTAGTGCACAATGTCACCACCAGAGGACTTCCCACCCCCAAACATCACCTCCTCCTCCCTCCCTGCACCTCTGTGCTGGAAGGGAAGGATCTCACGATACGAAATTCAAATGAATGTCGGTGATACACTACTGGCCATTAAAATTGCTACACCAAGAAGAAATGCAGATGATAAACGGTGTCCATTGGACAAATGTATTATACTAGAACTGACATGTGATTACATTTTCACGCAATTTGGGTGCATAGATCCTAAGAAATCAGTACCCAGAACAACCACTTCTGCCCACAATAACGGCCTTGATACGCCTGGGCATTGAGTCAACCAGAGCTTGGATGGCGTGTACAGGTACAGCTGCCCATGCAGCTTCAACACCATACCACAGTAGTGACTGGCGTATTGTGATGAGCCAGTTGCTCGGCCACCATTGACCAGACGTTTTCAATTGGTGAGAGATCTGGAGAATATGCTGGCCAGGGCAGCAGTCGAACATTTTCTGTATCCAGAAAGACCCGTACTGGACCTGCAACACGCGGTCGTGCATTATCCTGCTGAAATGTAGTGATCAAACGAAGGGTTGAGCCACGGGTCGTAACACATCTGAAATGTAACGTCCACTGTTCAAAGTGCCATCAATGCGAACAAGAGGTGATCGACAAATGTAACCAATGGCACCCCATACCATCATGCTGGGTGATATGCCAGTATGGCGATGACAAATACACGCTTCCAATATGCGTTCACCGCGATGTCGCCAAACACGGATGCGACCATCATGATGCTGTAAACAGAACCTGGATTCATCCGAAAAAATGACGTTTTGCCATTCATGGACCCAGGTTCGTCGTTGAGTAGTCCATCGCAGGCGCTCCTGTCTGTGATGCAGCGTCAAGGGTAACCGCAGCCATGGTCTCCGAGCTGATAGTCCATGCTGCTGCAAACATCGTCGAACTGTTCGTGCTGATGGTTGTTGTCTTGAAAACGTCCCCATCTGTTGACTCAGGGATCGAGACTTGGCTGCACGATTCGTTACAGCCGTGCAGATACGATGCCTGTCATCTCGACTGCAAGTAATACGATGCCGTTGGGATCTAGCACGGCGTTCCGTATTACCCTCCTGAACCCACCGAGATTCCATATTGTGCTAACAGTCATTGGATCTCGACCAACGCGAGCAGCAATGTCGCGATACGATAAAGCGCAATCGCGACCTTTATCAAAGTCGGAGACGTGATGGTACGCATTTCTCCTCTTTACACGACGCATCACAAGAACGTTTCACCAGGCAACGCCGGTCAACTGCTGTTTGTGAATGAGAAATCGGTTGGAAACTTTCCTCATGTCAGCACGTTGTAGGTGTCGCCAAAGGCGCCTACCTGGTGTGAATGCTCTGAAAAGCTAATCATTTGCATGCCATAGCATCTTCTTGTCGATTTAATTTCGCGTCTATAGCACGTCATCTTCGTGGTGTAGCAATTTTAATGGCCAGTAATGTATTATTGAGAGAAATGTATTCCCGAAATTTCATTACTGTACTTTAATTATCTTTTGATGCTGCGAATTTTTTTCCACTAATGTATAAGAGAAGAGTATAGCTTTTGAAATGTTGCGCTACACAAGATGGCTAAAGACTAGGTGGGTAGTTCTGGTAACCAATGAAGAGCAATTGAATTGAGTTGGGCAGAAAACAAATTTATGGCACAACGTGACTAAAAGAAGGGGATCTTGATAGGACATGTCCTGCGGGATCAAGGAATCGACTATTTGTTAATGAATGGAAGAACGTGCTGTAAACATTGTCGAGTGAGACGAAGGCTTGAACACAGGAAGTAGATGCAAATTGACGTAGAGTGCAACAGTTATGTAGAAACGAAGAGGTTTGCATGGGATAGTTTGGCACAGAGAACTGCATCGCACCATCTTCTGTCCAATAACAACAATAAAACATGGCTGAAGATGTGTTTACATATTGCAAAGTTATATGCGCAGTTACTGTGACCAGATTCTCAGTTAGAAATTTCACTCGATATTTGATAAATAAATTTTAACAAGTGCCATTTGTTTTTCATTTTCACCAGACAACGATCACAGTAGAGCAAGCTAAGCATGAGCTGTTAACTTTGGTTGACTTGCGTCACTGCCTTTACATTTTATCAGAATTTGTTGAGTGGATTCGCGATCAGTGAGTCACATCAGATCAGATTACAGGTAGGTGGGTAATAATACGTCAGTGACAAAGACTCATTAAACGATGTTAGGGAACAGCACAGAAAGCGCCGACTCATATCCGGATTAAATGAAGTTGGACTGAACATTTAGATTATTAGCACCCACTTACTGCATATCGAAATGTTCCATCTTTCTCCCACTACTAATCTAAACGTAGAAACATTTTCTGTGGTAACTTCAACACTTTCCAATCTAGACTGGTAGTTTTCAAGCAACTCGTCAATTTTTCGTTCCATTCTACTGTGTATTGCTACACTCGACTGCACAAATCACGCGAAGTCAAACTCGTTGTATGACAAGTTCCATTAATTTATTTTTTCCTCAGGAGAATCAGAATACTGCTATTTTATGGAAACGCGGCAGTGCATCTCACAGACCCCCAGTGTTTTGTACTGCTGACCCCTACTGTTAGTCTTCAACAATTCATTCAGTGATAAAACGTATTGTTATCAGTCTGTCAAAACTTCGAAACGAATATATTACTTAGGAGCTTCATATTTCTTATTAATTAAAGTTTCACACAGTTTTGTACAGTCGAACAAAATATTCAACCTGAAAATTAATTGATCAAGAAAAACTGTAGTACCTTTCTGAATGCAGAGAAGATTTAAATAGTGTACTTCATATTTTCTCTACTGCTTAAAACCTTCAAAAAATTATTTTGTGACAACAGTAACAATTCCTGAAGATGTTACTTTGGTTATTGCATAGAAACAGGCTTATTAATGCTTAAATAAACAGACATTTTAGTTATTACATGTTTATAATGTTCTAACCTACTCTTGTGATTATTATTAGTTACTGTGCGTAACTCTTTCATTCGTGAAATTTTCATTTGAAACTATGTTTAATTTTTTGTTGTTTCTTAAAATATTTCAGCATGCTTTATTTATAATTATCAAGCCACGCTCGTTAACGTTATATTATAAAATATACATACTGTTTTACTAACATGAGCACAATCACCATTGTGTTCTGGATGGCTATCCAGATATTCAGCTTTGAAATTTACATATTTTAAAAAAAAAAAAAAAGTCTTCTTCAGATAATATCTGTTATAAAAAGAAGACTTATGTTCGATTCATTACAAATACGTTTCATTGTCCTAAACTTTTACCAAATTCCTCGATACTATTTTTTTCTTTATATTTTGTGTGAGAATTACAGTCCCAGTAGCAAAAACATCATTGAATGTTTAAAGATTATGGTATTGTTTAACTCTTTCATTGTTATACTTCTTGCCATAAGTCTTTATTTTCCCCAAATCTTACTACAGTGCTCTCCATTCACGTGCCTATACAAACTGCAATTTTTGACCGTCTTAGTCCATACAGGAAAAAATGTTTAATCCATAAAACTCAACATCGTTTAACTTCATATGGCGAAAAATGAAAGTATCGTACGTACTAGGCATAATGCTTAAAGGAAAAACAGTGACAATCTTGAAACTTTCGTGGCAGATTAAAACTGTTTGCCGGACCGAGACTCGAACTCGGAACCTTTCCTTTCCGCGGCCAAATGCTCTACCAGCTGAGCTACCCAAGTACGACTCACGGCCCGTCCTCACAGCTTTACTTCCGCCAGTACCTACTTTCCAAACTTCACAGAAGCTCTTCTGTTGGTAGAGCACTTGCCCGCGAAAGGCAAAGGTACCGAGTCTCGGTCCAGCACACAGTTTTAATCTGCCAGGAAAGTTTCATAACAGCGCACACTCCGCTGCAGAGTGAAAAATCTCATTCTAGTGACAATCTTGTAAATAACATTTTTATAGCAATTTTTCCAGCCTCAGGCCACATAAATAGCAGCAGAGTTAGTTTTAACGCGTCTGCCTTTCCAGTTGGAGTCTGTAACCTTCGGGTAAGTGAGGAGGAAGCTGTCATTGCATTTCTTGACCAGAAGCTGAAAGTGGTCGAGGTGAGATGACTGAAGGCTCTGGCCTGCACTAAAGCAAGTCTGGTTGCCACATGACTAGACTCACTGCCTACTGCCGAGGTGGAAACATACATTCAGGTGACAAAAGTCGTGGGGTATCTCCTAATACCGTGTCGGGCCTCCTTTTTCCCGGTGTAGTACAGCAACTCGACGTGACATGGACTCAACAAGTTGGAAGATTTCTGCTGAAATATTCAGCCATGCTGTCTCTATAGCGGTCCACAATTGCGAAAATGTTTCCGGTGTCGGATTTCGTGCACGAACTGGCCTCTCGATTATGTACCATAAACTTTCAATGAGGTTCATGTCGGGCGAACTGGTTACCCAAATCATTCGTTCGAATTGCCCAGAACGTTCTTCGAACCAATCGCAAAAAATTGTGGCCTGGTGAGATGGCGCATTGTCATCCATAAGAGTTGCATCGTTGTCTAGGAATCGTTGTTTGAGAACATGAAGGCCATGAATGGCAGAAACGGTGTCGATTGGTACAGCTCGACCAGAAGACCGAGCCGAGCCGAGACTTTGCCAACACCACTTTGGAGCCACCACCAAATTGCTCTGAACCTTGTTGACGACTTAAGTCCGTGGCTTGGTGCGGTTGCGCCACACTCGAACCCTACCATTAGCTCTTACTAACTGAAATCAGGACTCATCTAACCTTGGACGGTTTTTCGGTCGTCTATGGTCCAACCGACATGGTCACAAACCCAGGAGAGGCGCTGCAGGTGATGTCGTGCTGTTAACAAAGGCACTGTTCCAACATAGCCAATTAACAAATGGTTCAAATTGCTCTGAGCACTATTGGACTTAACATCTGAGGTCGTCAGTCCCCTAGAACTTAGAACTACTTAAACCTAACTAAGGGCATCAGACACAACCATGCTCGTGGCAGGATTCGAACCTGCGACCGTAGAGGTCGCGCTGTTCCAGACTGAAGCACCTAGAACCGCTCGGCCACACCGTCCGGCAGCCCATTAACATATTTCTCCGCACTGTCCTAAAGGATACGCTATTCGTACGTCCCACATATCTGCAGCTATTTCATGCAGTGTTGCTTGTCTGTTAGCACTGACAACTCTACGTAAACGCCGCTACTTTCCGTCATTAAGTGAAGGCCATTAGCCACTGCGTTGTCCGTGGTGAGAGATAATATCTGAAATTTGGTATTTTAGGTTTCCTCTTGACACTGTCGATTTCGGAATATTGAATTCCCTAACGAGTTTCAAAATGGAATGGCCCGTGCATCTAGCTCCAATTACCATTTCCGCATTCAAAGTCTGTTAATTCCAGTCGTGAGGCCACAGTCACGTCGGTAGCCTGCCATTGTATACCTGTGAAGCGGTACTACCGCCATCTGTGTAAGTGCACATCGTTATCCCATTACTTAAGCGACCTCACTGTAATCGAGACGTCATAGTAGGAGGACGAAATGGTGACCTAGGTTATATAATGTCCGAGCCTAGCACTCTGCTGCTTCGGTGGTCTACACGACAGCACATGATATCGTGTCGAAAAACGTTATGTCAAGCGATTACAAATACTGTCCGCTCTAGTAATGCAGTTTGTGTTATTGTCCGCAGCGAGCTCTGAGAAGCGCTCCACGCCAGTCGTCTACGTGGCGTGGGTCATCCTGCCCCACTACTGCAGAACGCTGCATCCGCCATCTGCATATACAGGGTGTTTCAAAAATGACCGGTATATTTGAAACGGCAATAAAAACTAAACGAGCAGCGATAGAAATACACCGTTTGTTGCAATATGCTTGGGACAACAGTAAATTTTCAGGCAGACAAATTTTCGAAATTACAGTAGTTACAATTTTCAACAACAGATGGCGCTGCGGTCTGGGAAACTCTATAGTACGATATTTTCCACATATCCACCATGCGTAGCAATAATATGGCGTAGTCTCTGAATGAAATTACCCGAAACCTTTGACAACGTGTCTGGCGGAATGGCTTCACATGCAGATGAGATGTACTGCTTCAGCTGTTCAATTGTTTCTGGATTCTGGCGGTACACCTGGTCTTTCAAGTGTCCCCACAGAAAGAAGTCACAGGGGTTCATGTCTGGCGAATAGGGAGGCCAATCCACGCCGCCTCCTGTATGTTTCGGATAGCCCAAAGCAATCACACGATCATCGAAATATTCATTCAGGAAATTAAAGACGTCGGCCGTGCGATGTGGCCGGGCACCATCTTGCATAAACCACGAGGTGTTCGCAGTGTCGTCTAAGGCAGTTTGTACCGCCACAAATTCACGAAGAATGTCCAGATAGCGTGATGCAGTAATCGTTTCGGATCTGAAAAATTGGCCAATGATTCCTTTGGAAGAAATGGCGGCCCAGACCAGTACTTTTTGAGGATGCAGGGACGATGGGACTGCAACATGGGGCTTTTCGGTTCCCCATATGCGCCAGTTCTGTTTATTGACGAAGCCGTCCAGGTAAAAATAAGCTTCGTCAGTAAACCAAATGCTGCCCACATGCATATCGCCGTCATCAATCCTGTGCACTATATCGTTAGCGAATGTCTCTCGTGCAGCAATGGTAGCGGCGCTGAGGGGTTGCCGCGTTTGAATTTTGTATGGATAGAGACGATACGTGGACGTTGGCGTCATTTGGACCGCAGCTGCAACACGGCGAACGGAAACCCGAGGCCGCTGTTGGATCACCTGCTGCACTAGCTGCGTGTTGCCCTCTGTGGTTGCCGTACGCGGTCGCCCTACCTTTCCAGCACGTTCATCCGTCACGTTCCCAGTCCGTTGAAATTTTTCAAGCAGATCCTTTATTGTATCGATTTTCGGTCCTTTGGTTACATTAAACCTCCGTTGAAAACTTCGTCTTGTTGCAACAACACTGTGTTCTAGGCGGTGGAATTCCAACACCAGAAAAATCCTCTGTTCTAAGGAATAAACCATGTTGTCTACAGCACACTTGCACGTTGTGAACAGCACACGCTTACAGCAGAAAGACGACGTACAGAATGGCGCACCCACAGACTGCGTTGTCTTCTATATCTTTCACATCACTTGCAGCGCCATCTGTTGTTGAAAATTGTAACTACTGTAATTTCGAAAGTTTGTCCGCCTGAAAATGTACTGTTGTCCCAAGCATATTGCAACAAACGGTGTATTTCTATAGCTGCTCGTTTAGTTTTTATTGCCATTTCAAATATACCGGTCATTTTTGAAACACCTGTATATGGGTTGTGCCTAATCCTAATGCTTCTGGGAGCTGAACACATGCATTCGAGGTGGGGACCGAATGCTGGCTGACTTCAGGCCACCTACCTGGGGTACTTGGTTCAAAGCCATGCCAAGATGCCACCCACAGTCTTTGGGTCCTTCCTACACTGGCCACACCCCAAGTACACTCATGCTCATAAATTAAGGAAAATTGCAGAATGTGGTGCCACACAGTGTGGGACTACATAAAACTGGCGCTGATAGCATAGGCACATAGGGAACCCACACGACACTGATCTGTAAGTCGACGGTATTGGTGATAAGTTGATAAAACCGTCCCGAAACACATGTGCTACAAAACGCCACTGTTTCCTGTGCATGTATCCCCATCAGTATGGGATATGGTCACCATGCACATGTACACAGGCCGCACAACGGGTTGGCGTACTCTGGATCAGGTGGTCGAGCAGCTGCTGGGGTATAGCCTCCCATTCTTGCACCAGTGCCTATCGGAGCTCCTGAAGTGTCGTAGGGGGTTTGAAGACGAGCAGCAATACGTTGACCGAGAGCATCCCAGACGTGCTCGATGGGGTTTAGGTCCGGAGGACAGGCAGGCCACTCCATTCGCCTGATATCTTCTGTTTCAAGGTACTCCTCCACGATGGCAGTTCGGTGGGGCCGTGCGTTATCATCCATCAGGAGGATTTTTTTTTCTTTTTTTTTGTGGTTTTAGGGCACACAACTTCAATGGTCATTAGCGCCCTGGCTACTCTAAGAATGCACCGCGAGGCACAAGTTGACAACAACAACTAAAAGGGGAAAACACGATAAAAGAGACTGACAGGCATAGGATTAAAAAACAACATCATCAAATGTCCTTAGCGAGGTTCGTCAAACTGATAAAACAAAGAACACGAGCATCTGCTCGTGGGTCATCCGCTAAAATTGCATCGAAAGTATTAGGCAGTTTAAGATCGAGGCGCAGTTGGTTAAGATCTGGACAGGACATTAAAATGTGTCTAACCGTCAGCAAGTGCCCACATGGGCAGAACGGCGCAGGCGCAGCCGTCAGCAGATGGCGATGGCTGAACCGGCAGTGTCCAATTCGTAGCCTTGCTAAAACGACCTCCTCCCGCCGAGAAGGGCGTGAGGAGGACGTCCAAGCCACGGGAAGAGGTTTTAAGGCCCGAAGCTTGTTGTCGGTAAGTGCAGCCCAATCGGCATGCCACAGCGACACGACGCGCCGACAAATGACCCTGCTAAAATCGGACGAAGGGACACAACAAGAAGCTGTCCGAGGCTGGAGGACCGCAGCCTTGGCCGCGGCATCTGCAGCTTCGTTCCTAGGGATACCGACATGGCCAGGAACCCACATAAAGCTAACCGGCGGACCGACGTCCACCAGCCGCTGAAGAGAGCGTTGGATCCGGTGTACGAAAGGGTGAACCGGGTACGGATCACTGAGGCTCTGGATGGCGCTCAGAGAATCTGAGCAGATGACATAAGCAGAATGTCGGTGGCGGCAGATGTAAAGAACAGCCTGGTAGAGGGCAAAGAGCTCAGCTGTGAAGACCGAACAATGGTCAGGGAGCCGGTATTTGAAACTTTGTGCCCTGACAATAAAGGAACACCCGACCCCGTCATTGGTCTTAGAGCCATCTGTATAAATGAAAGTCATGTTGATGAACTTCGAACGAAGTTCCACAAAACGGGAGTGGTAGACCGAACCGGGGGTGACCTCTTTTGGGAGCGAGCTGAGGTCAAGGTGAACGCGGACCTGAGCCTGGAGCCAAGGTGGCGTGCGGCTCTCGCCCACTCGAAAGGTTGCAGGGAGTGAAAAATTAAGGTGTTGAAGGAGGCGACGAAAGCGAACTCCAGGGGGTAGCAGGGCAGAGACATACAACCCGTATTGAAGGTCAAGAGAGTCGTCAAAAAAGGAACGATAAGACGGATGGTCGGGCATTGACAGTAGCCGACAGGCATACCGACAAAGCAGTATATCGCGCCGGTAAGTGAGTGGCAATTCGCCAGCGTCAGCATGAAGACTCTCTACGGGACTGGTATAAAATGCTCCGATCGCAAGTCGTAAACCCCGATGTTGTATGGAGTTGAGGCGGCGTAAGATGGATGGCCGTGCAGAGGAGTATACGAAGCTCCCATAATCCAGCTTGGAGCGGACGATCGACCGATATAGACGAAGTAGGACGGTTCGATCCGCTCCCCACGACATACCACTGAGAACACAGAGGACATTTAAGGAACGGGTACAACGGGCGGCCAAATATGACACATGTGGAGACCAGCTAAGTTTCCTGTCAAAGGTAAGGCCTAAAAATTTGGTGGTCTCCACGATTGGGAGAACAACGGGACCAAGTCGTAAGGACGGTGGGAGAAACTCTTTGTAGCGCCAGAAGTTAATACAGACCGTCTTCTCGGCAGAAAAACGGAAGCCATTGGCGACACTCCAGGAGTAAAGACGGTCAAGAGAACGCTGAAGACAGCGCTCCAGGACACGTGTACGCTGCGCGCTGCAATAGATGGTAAAATCGTCCACAAAAAGGGAGCCTGATACATCAGCTGGGAGGCAATCCATTATTGGATTGATCGCGATGGCGAACAGAGCGACGCTCAAAACTGAGCCCTGTGGCACCCCATTCTCCTGGCGAAAGGTGTCGGACAGGACAGAACCCACACGTACCCTGAACTGTCGATCCATTAAAAAGGAACGAATAAAAAGAGGGAGGCGACCGCGAAGGCCCCATGTATGCATGGTGCGGAGAATGCCCACCCTCCAACAGGTGTCGTAAGCCTTCTCCAAATCAAAGAACACAGCCGCGGTCGGGCGCTTCCGCAAGAAGTTATTCATAATGAAGGTCGACAAGGTAACCAGATGGTCAACAGCAGAGCGGCGCCTACGAAATCCACATTGGACATTGGTAAGTAGGCGTCGAGACTCGAGCAGCCAAACCAATCGAGAGTTAACCATTCGCTCCATCACTTTACAGACACAGCTGGTAAGTGAGATAGGTCGATAACTGGAAGGCAAGCGCTTGTCCTTCCCTGGCTTAGGAATCGGGACAACAATAGACTCGCGCCAGCATGCGGGAACATGTCCCTCAATCCAGATGCGATTGTATGTACGAAGAAGAAAACCTTTACCCGCAGGAGAAAGGTTCTTCAGCATCTGAATATGAATAGAATCAGGCCCTGGAGCGGAGGACCGTGATCGGCCAAGTGCGGTTTCGAGTTCCCGCATGGTGAATGGGGCATTATAACTTTCACAATTCGAGGAGCAAAAGTCAGGTGGCCTAGCCTCCTCTGCCTGTTTGCGGGGGAGGAAGGCAGGGTGGTAATGAGCGGAGCTCGAAACCTCGGCGAAAAAGCGGCCGAAGGCATTGGAGACAGCCTCAGGGGCCACAAGGACTTCATTCGCGACCTTCAAGCCAGAAACTGGGGAGTGGACCTTAGTGCCAGATAGCCGGCGCAGGCTACCCCAGACAACAGAAGAAGGAGTAAAACTGTTGAAGGTGCTTGTGAAAGCAGCCCAGCTGGCTTTCTTGCTTTCTTTAATAATACGACGACACTGAGCACGTAAACGTTTATAATTAATACAATTCGCCACTGTAGGGTGGCGTTTAAAGGTGCGTAAAGCACGTCGACGAGCACGTAAAGCGTCTCTACATGCTGCGGTCCACCACGGGACCGGTACGCGACGTGGAGAAGAAGTAGGGTGAGGGATGGAATATTCAGCAGCAGCGAGAATGACTTCCGTGAGGTGTGCGACCTGACGATCGCAGCTTGTGAAGGTTTGATCCTGAAAGGTCGCCCTGGAAGAAAAGAGCCCCCAGTCTGCCTTGGAGATGGTCCAACTAGAGGAGCACGGAGAGGGAGTATGCTGCAGGAGATGGATAACACACGGGAAGTGGTCGCTCGAATATGTATCAGCAAGTGCATACCACTCAAACCGGCGTGCAAGTTGGGGAGTACATATAGAGAGGTCTAAATGGGAATAGGTATGAGATGTGTCCGAAAGAAAAGTAGGGGCGCCAGTATTGAGGCAGACAAGATTGAGCTGGTTGAAAAGGTCTGCGAACAAGGAGCCCCTCGGGCAGGAGGCTGGAGAACCCCAAAGGGGATGGTGGGCATTGAAGTCTCCAGTTAACAAAAACGGTGCAGGTAGCTGAGCAATAAGTTGCATCATGCCTGCCCTGGTAACGGCAGACGACGATGGAGTGTAAACGGTACAAAAGGAAAACGTAAAAGTGGGGAGAGTAATGCGGATGGCAACTGCCTGCAGGCCGGTGTGCAACGTGATGGGATCGTAGTAAATATCATCCCGGACCAGCAACATAACCCCTCCATGAGCTGGGATACCTACCACAGGGGGTAGGTCAAAACGCACAGAGGTGTAGTGTGCCAAGGCAATGTGATCGCATGGGCGTAGCTTCGTTTCCTGGAGGGCTACGACGAGCGGACAATGCAAGCGGAGCAGCAACTTCAAGTCCTCTCGGTTGGAGCGAATGCTGCGAATATTCCAGTGAATAAGTGCCATCGTAAGAAAAGGAAGAGGAGAGAAGGGGTCACCTCGAAGGCCGCTTAGGGCCTGGCTTCGAGCGAGCACTGCCGCCGCTATCAGTAGGCGGACAGTCATCGTCCATGGGGTCTATAGGGTCATCGGCCATCTCGGGAGGATGGCCGGGAGGGGGAGCTTCCTCCGCCGGTGAACGGCCAGATATACGGCTACCGGCGGTGCGGCCAGGCGAAACGGATGACGGCCTGGGGCGGCAACCGCTGGGTGGCGCAGGAGAAGAAATGCGCCGTGGCGGAGAAGGAGAACTGTGCTTCCTATGCGCCTTTTTGGAAGGACGTTTGGTGGAAGTACCGGTCGAAGGCTGGGAGGTCGAGGGACGGAGGAAGTCGGCACGGGATGGTTCCTTCTTGAAGGACCGTGCATCTGACTTCGGGGTCTTCGACTTAGCAGAAGCTGAGGAAGTGGCTGGTGTCTGTGGTGTGATGGGAGGAAGAGGAGACGTCGACCGCGCGATCTTAGCACTGGCCGAACGGACGACCGTGGTGCTGAAGGTCAGATCGCATGTCTGGGTTGCTACCTCCCGGGTAGTCCGAGGAGAGGCGAGGACAGTACTATATTTCCCCGCTGGGAGCAGCGTGGGCTTCCTACTAGCCAATAGCTTGCGAGCAACCGAGGTGGACACTTTCTCTTTGACCCGAATTTCTTGGATGCAACGTTCGTCCTTATAGACAGGACAGTCGCGGGAGGATGCAGCATGGTCATCCTGACAGTTCACACAACGAGGAGACGGAGGTGGACAGTCACCCTCATGGGCATCCCTGCCACAAGTGACACATTTAGCCGCATTGGAACAAGACTGTCGAGTGTGATTGAAACGCTGACACTGGTAGCAGCGCGTAGGTGTCGGGACATAGGGGCGAACAGAAATAACCTCGTAGCCTGCCTTGATGCGCGATGGCAGCTTAACACTATCTAAGGTCAAGAAAAGTGTCCGGGTCGGTACAAGGTCGTTGTTGACCTTTTTCATGACCCGATGGACAGCCGTCACGCCCTGCTCAGCGAGGAAAGATTGAAGCTCCTCGTCAGTCAATCCGTCGAGGGAGCTACTATAGACTACACCACGAGACGAATTCAAAGTTCGGTGGGCCTCCACCCGGACAGGGAACGTGTACAGGAGGGTGGCCCGAAGCAGTTTTTGTGCCTGAAAGGCACTCTCAGTTTCTAGTAATAAGGTGCCGTTACGCAACCTGGTACAAGATTTGACAGATCCGGCTATGGCATCAACGCCTTTCTGAATAACAAAAGGGTTGACAGAGGAAAAATCCTTTCCGTCCTCAGTGCGAGAAACTACGAGGAACTGTGGGGCAGGCGGTAGTACTTTTGTCACTGTTGGCTGGTCACGTTTCCGTTTTTGGGTCGAAGTCGAGAGAGATGGAGTAGAATCCATTGCGGAGGAATCCCCCATGATTGCCAGCGTCTCCGATGGCGCGCTCCTTCCTTGTGGGGACCCTCTCAGAGGGCACTCCCGCCTTAGGTGAATGTTTACACCTCAGGTCACACCTCCCGAGAAACAGACGGAGGGACCAATCGGCATGGTCAGAAGGTATCAGCTCAGGCAATCACCCCTCCCCGGGCCTGGCCTTTACCAGGGGGTACGCGCGTGCCTTACATGTCTACCCAGGGCGGGGACTTACGCGTTACCCCGTCACCGGCTACGCGTGCGAACGCGTGGGTCGGCCTTCAGACACGCACAGGGAGGAAGGAAGAGGAGGAAAAAGAAGAGAGAGAGGGAGAAAGAGGACAGACTGTCTCAAACGCCAAGGCGGAGACCAGAGAAGGCAAGGAGAAGAAGGCAATGAGAAGGCAAGGAGAGAAAGGCAATGAGAAGGCAAGGAGAGAAAGGCAATGAGAAGGCAAGGAGAGAAAGGCAATGAGAAGGCAAGGAGAAGTCAAGGGAAAGAGTAAGGAAGACAGTGAGGTGGAGAATAGCAAAGAAAGGAACCAACAAAAGGAAGGAAGAAACGAGAAGTGAAAAACCAAAAAGACCACGATTATAGGTCGTGGAACCGTCCGTCTCCGGACGCAGGCGCTAACTACCCCCGTGAGGGGGATGGACTCCTTTTAGTCGCCTCTTACGACAGGCAGGAATACCTCGGGCCTATTCTAATCCCCGGACCCGCAGGGGGGGCCATCAGGAGGAAGGTGGGACCCACTGCACCCCTGAAAAGGTGGACATACTGGTGCAAAATGACGTCCCCATACACCTGACCTGTTACAGTTCCTCAATCAAACACATACAGGGGTGTACGTGCACCAATCAAAATCGCACCCCACACCATCAAACCACGACCTCCATACAAGTCCATTTCAAGGACATTAAGGGGTTGTTATCTGGCTCCCGGTTCACGCCAGATGAAAACCAGGCGAGATCACTGTTCAGACTATACCTGGACTCGTCCGGGAACATAACCTGGGACCACTGTTCCAATGACCATGTACTGTGTTCTTGACATCAGGTTTTACAGGTTCTCCTGTGGCCAGGGGTCAGTGGAATGCCCCTTGCAGGTCTCTGGGCGAATAAACCATGTCTGTTCAGTCGTCTGTAGACTGTGTGTCTGCAGACAACTGTTCCAGTGGCTGCGGTAAGGTAACGAACAAGGCTACCTGTAGTACTTCGTGGCCTTCTCCGGGCACTGATGGTAAGATATCGGTCTTCTTGTGGTGTTGTACACTGTGAACGTCCCATACTGTAGCGCCTGGACACGTTTCCTGTCTGCTGGACTCATTGCCATAATCTTGAGATCACACTTTGTGGCACACGGTGGGCCCGTGCTACGACCTGCTGTCTTTGACCAGCTTCCAGTCACTCTAGAATTCTACCCTTCATAACGTCATCAATATGTGTTCGATGAGCCATTTTCAACACACAGTCGCTATTAGCACGTCTGAAAACGACTGCACACTTACTCGCTGCACCGTACTCTGACATGCACCAACACACCTCTGCGTATGTGGACTGCTGCCAGTGCCACCGAGCGACGACCGCAGGTCAAATGCACCGCATGGTCATACCCCGAGGTGATTTAAACCCGCAAACCGCCAACGGGAGCGTTGTTTCACCGTGTATCAGCATTATCGTTAATTTATGAGCACGAGTGTAGATAGCTGCTTGCGCATTTGCTTTAAACGGTGCGACCTGCTTACGTCGAATTTGCTGCCAAGCCGTGCCGGCCGGCACGCAGGTCTGGCGCTGCCCTACCCTCGCAGAGGTGGTGACGTCTTTTCTTTACAGCAATACTGCTGCCCGAGGTAAATCCCCGCACGCTGAACATAAACCGCAAAAGACAACGCTTTTGTTTGCTGTATTTATTGTGACAAATTTATCTGCTACTCCTCTCGCACAACTATGAGTGTGTGATGGGCGACCACCTGGTCCTATCCTGTGTCGGCTGCGCATCGGCCATACATACCTGACGCATGGCCATCTTTTGCGTCAGGAGGATCCCCCCCTGTGTCGGTGTGGATCCCGGCTGACGGTCGCCCACATTTTATTGGAGTGTCCCCAACTGCGCACCCTCCGGCAGTCTTTTAATCTCCCGGGCACTTTGCCTTTGGTTTTAAGCGACAGTGCCTCCGTGGCTGATGACGTTTTACATTTTATCCGTGGTAGTCCTTTTTATGGTTCCATTTAGGGAGGTCCTGCTCCTTTCCCTTTGTGTGTCTCTTGTCCTCGAGTCTCTCGTATTTGGTCGCAGATTTTAGTGTGTAGTCGGTTGGTTGACTCTTTCCCTTTTTTGTAGTCGTGGTCAGTTAACCAGTCTCCGGCCGTCTTCTTTTCTTCTGTTTCTTTTTGTCTGGTGTTCATCTGTACTCTTCGTGTCTGTAGTGTTCGTTACCGCATTTGTGTTCTCTTAGGGCGGGGGGGGGGGGGGGGAGTCTCCTTCCTCTTGGGGTTTTCCCTGCTTCGTGCATTTCTGTCTCGCCTGTTTTTGGAATGGGGGACTGATGACCTTAGCTGTTTAGTCCCCCCTTAAACATCCCAACAACCACCACCACCTGGTCCTACATGCGTGCTGCACTGTCAGCCATCCTGGTACTTCAAAGCAACCTTCTGCGGGGTCAATAAACATATGAGCGGACTTGACCACACAACCGGAGAATAAAGGGGTAGTAAAATGTTAAGAAACTAATTTACGTACTCGAGCCTATTTCTGAACACACCAAAAAATAATCGGTGTAGAGTATTGAAATTTCGAGAATACATTTGCCTAGTTAACATAAATAAGTGGTTAACATCACAGGCTAATGCAAATGCGAGATAAGCTATTGCAGATGTGAACTGCTGGGACATTAATAAGTGGTGTTACCGCCAGAATGTTGTATGTAAGCATGAAAAAGTGCATGCATTGTGTAGTACAGGTGCCAGAAGCCTGTTTGTGGGATACCTGTTGCACTTACTCGGTGAATAGAGGAACGGTTAATGATGGTTGTGGATGACGCCAGATGACGTCTCATATGTGCTCGATTGGAGACAGATTTGGTGGTCGACTAGGCCAAGGCAAAACGTCGATGCCTGTATAGCATGTTGAGTTACAACAGAGGTATGAGAGCAAGTGTTATGCTGTTGGAAAACACCCCCTGGAGTAGCATTCATGAATGACAAGACTGACGTACACAATGGTCTTTTCTCTCGGTAGTGATGACGCCCGATGACGTCTCATATGTGCTCGATTGGAGACATATCTAAAAAGGGCAGTCACAGAAGTTGGAAAGAAAACCGTAGGCACAAAGAGGGCAACTGCGAAGAAACCATGGATAACAGAAGAAATACTTCAGATGATCGATGAAAGAAGGAAGTACAAAAATGTTTATGGAAATTCAGGAATACAGAAATATAAGTCACTTAGGAATGAAATAAATCGGAAGTGCAGGCAAGATAAGGCAAAATGGCTGAATGAAAAATGTGGAGAAATCTAAGAACAAAAATTGTCGGAAGAACTGATTCAGCATATAGAAATGTCAAAACAACCTACGGTGATATCAAAAGCAAGGGTGGCAACATTAAGACTGTAATGGGAATTCCACTTTTAAATGCAGAGGAGAGGGCAGATAGGCGGAAAGAGTACATTGAAGATTTCTATGAAGGGGGAGACTTGTCTGATGTGATAGGAGAAAAAGAGGAGTTGGTATAGAAGAGATAGGGGATCTAGTATTACAATTAGAATTTAAAAGAGTTTTTGAAGACTTAAGGCAGAAGGGATAGATCACATTCTATTAGATTTCTAAAATCGTTAGGGGAGTGGCAACAAGACTATTAAAGTTGGTGTGTGGAACATATCAGACTGGCGATATACCGTTTAAAAACATTAATTATATATTCCCAAGACTGTAAGAGCTGACAAGTGAGACAGTTATTGCACTTGACAGTTCATGCATCCAGGTTGCTCAGAAGGATAATACACAGATGAATCGAAAAGAAAATTAAGGATGTGTTAGACGACTATTAGTTTCGCTTTAGGAAAAGTAAAGCAGGGTAAGATTGAAGAAAAATTGGTTGGTTCGCTGGACTGGGGAGAAAGGGACCTAACTACAAGGTCGTCAGTCCCCTGAAGATAAATAAGACACGTTCATAGGATTTGGCTACCTGAAAAAAACGTCATCAATGCAGAATGATGCAAAAATGTCTGGAATTCTAGAAAAATATGCATAATCTGTAGGGAAAGACGGGTAATACATAGTATGTACAAGAAATAAGAGAGAATAATAAGACTGGAAAACATTATACGAAGAGTTCGGATTAAAAAGTTTGTAAAAAAGACACATGGCCTTTCGCCTCTACAGTTCAATTTACACATCGAAAAAGCAATGACAGAAATAAAAAAAATGGTTTAAAAATGGGATTAAAATTCATGGTGAAAGGACGTCAACGATAAGATTCGTTAATGACATGACTGTGTTTTCAGTGAAAATGAAGAAGAATTACAGGATCTATCGAATGGAACGGACAGGCTAATGAATACAGCATACGGACTGAGAGTAAATAGAAGAACGACGAAAGTAATGAGAAGCAGCATAAATGAGAAAGGCAAGAAACTTAACTTCAGAATTGAGGATCATCAAGCAGACGAAGCTAAGGAATTCTACTACCTAGGCAGCCAGCAAAATAACACATGAGGGACAAGCAAAGAGGACATAAAAAGCCGACTAGCACAGGAAAGTAGGGTTTTCCTGGCCAAGAGAAATAGAACTAGCGCCTCAATTTGAGGAAGAAATATCTGAGAATGTACGTTTGGAGAAAGCATTATATGGTAGTGAAACATGGTCTGTGGAAAACCGGAACAAATGAGAATCGAAGCGTTTGAGATGTGGTGCTACGGAAAAATGCAATGATTAGGTCCAGTGATAAGAGAAGAAATAAAAAGGTTCGCAGAATTCACGAGGAAAGGAATACACTTCTAGCCATTAAAATTGCTACACCACGAAGATGACGTGCTACAGACGGGAAATTTGACCGACAGCAAGGAGATGCTGTGATATGCAAATGATTAGCTTTTCAGAGCATTCACACAAAGTTGGCTCTGGTGGCGATACCTACAACGTGCTGACATGAGGAACGTTTCCAACCGATTTCTCATACACAAACAGCAGTTGACCGGCGTTGCCTGGTGAAACGTTGTTGTGATGCCTCGTGTAAGGTAGAGAAATGCGTACCATCACGTTTCCGACTTTGATAAAGGTCGGATTGTAGCCTATCGCGATTGCGGTTTATCGTATCGCGACATTGCTGCTCGCGTTGGTCGAGATCCAATGACTGTTAGCAGAATATGGAATCGGTGAGTTCAGGAGGGTAATACGGAACGCCGTGCTGGATCCCAACGGCCTCATATCACTAGCAGTAGAGATGACAGGCATCTTATCCGCATGGCTGTAACGGATCGTGCAGCCACGTCTCGATCCCTGAGTCAACAGATGGAGACGTTGGCAATTGGCACTAAAAGAAAAGTGCGAGGTCATCCACGTGGGTAATAAACGAAAACCGATAAATTTTGGGTATACGATAAATCGCACAAATCTAAGGGCTGTCATTTCGACTGAATACCTAGGAATTACAATTACGAGCAACTTAAATTGGAAAGACCACATAGACAATATTGTGGGGTAGGCGAAACAAAGACTGCGCTTTGTTAGCAGAACACTTAGAAGATGCGACACACCCACTAAAAGAGACAGCGTAAATTGCACTTGTCCGTCCCCTGGTAGAATACTGCTGCGCGTTATGGGATCCTTACCAGGTAGGATTGACAGAGGACATCGAAAAAGAGCAGTGAAGGGCAGCTCGTTTCGTGTTATCGCGCAATAGGGGTGAGAGTGTCACTGATATGATACGCGAGTTGGGGTGGCAGTCATTGAAACAAAGTCGGTCTTCTATGCGACGAGATCTATTTTCGAAATTTCAATCACCAACTTTCTCTTCTGAATGCGAAAATATTTTGTTTGACACCCACTAACGTAGGGAGAAATGATCATCATAATAAAATAAGAGAAATCAGAGGTCTAACGGAAAGATTTAGGTGTTCCTTTTTCCCACGCGCCATTCGAGAGTGCAATGGTAGAGAAGTAGTATGAAAATGGTTCTATGAGCCTTCTGCCAGGCACTTAAGTTTTGAATTACGGAGTAACCATGTAGACGTATATGTAGATGTAGATACCCCTGGTGGCATATGCTGTTATCGGATCGAAATCGACGTCGTCTTTCCAGGCGCACGATATTTTACCAGCAGTATATTTAGATGACGCCGTTGTATCCAGACAAACACCGGAACAGCAAGTCAAAATCTTGGAATCTGTTTTTCAAATTTCAACTGACACAGGACTCAGGTGTAATTTTCTAAAACGTTCATTTATCAACACTGAATCTGAATGTCTTTGATGCTCACCGCGCTCGTTCCCCGACTAAGCATTTCGAGGCCGTACCGAAACTGACTTCTCCTACAAATGTACCACAACTCAAATCTGTTCTTGACAAACTCTCATACTACACAAGATTCATTCCGAGCTCAGTGCAAATAGACACTCCATTGTATCGTTCCAGGTAGTAACATGTTCCTTTTAAATGTACTGGAGAATGGGAACAAACCTTTCAGAAACGAATCAGGCGTTACTTAGTTACCCATGTGTTATGCAGTGCTATCCGCAAAAACCAGTAGTGTATGTAACTGAAGCATCATCATAGAGAAAATCGATAGTTCTTTCTCACGAGGTTATCACCACGTAACTCCCAGTTCGCATTCGCGTCTAAGACGTTTGAACAAAGCCTATGTCGACTCCAGTCAACTGGAAAAGGAATCTTTTGTCATAATTTACGGTGTCACAGAATTTATTCATTATCTACTCAATAGAAAACTTTTCTTGTCACGAGTCATGTTTAAAACAACATGCATAAAAATGCAGTAAATGAAGCAGGCAAAATGGAATACAAACGTCTCAAAAATAAAATTGACAGGAAGTGCAAAATGGCTAAGCAGGGATGGCTAGAGGACAAATGTAAGGATGTAGAGGCTTATCTCACTAGGGCTAAGATAGATACTGCCTGCAGGAAAATTAAAGAGACCTTTGGAGAAAGGAGAACCACTTGCATGAATATCAAGAGCTTTGATGGAAACCCAGTTCTAAGCAAAGAAGGGAGAGCAGAAAGGTGGAGGGAGTATATAGAGGGTCTATACAAGGGCGATGTACTTGAGGACAATATTATGGAAATGGAAGAGGATGTAGATGAAGATGAAATGGGAGATATGATACTGCGCGAAGAGTTTGACAGAGCACTGAAAGACCTAGGTCGAAACAAGGCCCCGGGAGTAGACAACATTCCATTAGAACTACTGACGGCCTTGGGAGAGCCAGTCCTGACAAAACTCTACCATCTGGTGAGCAAGATGTATGAAACAGGCGAAATACCCTCAGACTTCAAGAAGAATATAATAATTCCAATCCCAAAGAAAGCAGGTGTTGACAGATGTGAAAATTACCGAAGTATCAGTTTAATAAGTCACTGCTGCAAAATACTAACGCGAATTCTTTACAGACGAATGGAAAAACTGATAGAAGCCGACCTCGGGGAAGATCAGTTTGGATTCCGTAGAAATGTTGGAACACGTGAGGCAATACTGACCCTACGACTTAGAAGAAAGATTAATGAAAGGCAAACCTACGTTTCTAGCATTTGTAGACTTAGAGAATGCTTTTGACAATGTTTATTGGAATACTCTCTTTCAAATTCTGAAGGTGGCAGGGGTAAAATACAGGGATCGAAAGGCTATTTACAATTTGTACAGGTACCAGACGGCAGTTATAAGAGTCGAGGGGTATGAAAGCGAAGCAGTGGTTGGGAAGGGAGTGAGACAGGGTTATAGCCTGTCCCCGATGTTATTCAATCTGTATATTCACCAAGCAATAAAGGAAACAAAAGAAAAGTTCGGAGTAGGTATTAAAATCCATGGAGAAGAAATAAAAACTTTGAGGTTCGCCGATGACATTGTAATTTTGTCAGAGACAGCAAAGGACTTGGAAGAGCAGCTGAACGGAATGGATAGTGCCTTGAAAGGAGGAGATAAGATGAACATCAACAAAAGCAAAGCAAGGATATAGGAATGTAGTCGAATTAAGTCGGATGGTGCTGAGGGAATTAGATTAGGAAATGAGACATAGTAGTAAAGGAATTTTGCTATTTGGGGAGCAAAATAACTGATGATGGTCGAAGTAGAGAGGATATAAAATGTAGACTGGCAATGGCAAGGAAAGCGTTTCTCAAGAAGAAAAATTTGTTAACATCGAGTATAGATTTAAATGTCAGGAAGTCGTTTCTGAAAGTATTTGTATGGAGTGTAGCCATGTATGGAAGTGAAACATGGACTATAAATAGTTTGGACAAGAAGAGAATAGAAGCTTTCGAAATGTGGTGCTACAGAAGAATGCTGAAGATTAGATGGGTAGATCACATAACTGATGAGGAGGTATTGAATAGAATTGGAGGGAGGAGAAATTTGTGGCACAACTTGACAAGAAGAAGGGATCGGTTGGTAGGACATGTTCTGAGGCACCGAGAGATCACCAATTTAGTATTGGAGGGCAGCGTGGAGGGTAAAAATCATAGAGGGAGACCAAGAGATGAATACACTATGCAGATTCAGAAGGATGTGGGCTGCAGTAGATACTGGGAGATGAAGAAGCTTGCACAGGATAGAGTAGAATGGAGAGCTACATCAAACTAGTCTCAGGACTGAAGACCACAACAAGAGCAACTACTGACAACATGACTCGTGCATGTGATGTTATGTATACTTATTTGACGATGCTGGTGCTGATTCCGCATTTAACATTTGATGATGCCACTACGGCTGCAGTACATTAAGACTTTGTTTTTATGAAACAGATTTGATGATGGTCATTAAAAACCGAAACCGGTAATCTGTTAATAAAAATTTTGTGACCATAGACGTCAATTAAAGGAAACTTATTAGATATACGGGTCACTATTTTTTCGCGACGATGTCGCAGCTTGTGTAAAGAGAACAGCAATACTCAACTTAAGAACGAGATCGAGAGAGAAAGCCAGGTACATGGAGCCCGGTGTAAGGAAACACAGTTCCACTGGCAACGGCCAAGATGTCAAGTTCCAGCGCCACGCCCCACCGTACCGCAGAAAATACACTGCACTCCGTCCAACTGAAACATAAATCCACTACAACAGCACAGCTGTAACTGCACATTCAAATTACGTAAAAGAATAAAACATTAAAACAGGAGGGCTCGTCAAAAATTTTTTTAAACTCAACCCTTAAGAATTCATTCAAACACTGCAATACACGCGTAAATAAAATTGTTCCTTGAAACATAATATGATCTTAAACGGGCAAGAGCCCTCCAGGACTATACTTTCATGTGATGTAGTTTTACAGTAGTACTTCGTTACTCGTAAACTAAGGTGCAAATTTTGGTATTTAATCACCAAGTTTTCAACAATTTTAGATATACCATCACTCAATAATGAGGAGCTCACCGGGTTTCGTTACGTAGAGTTGCAGATCCGTCATCAAGTGGTAGGAAACTAATACGGAAAGCCCCAGCCCCGTTATCATGTAACGTGTGATATATCTTTGACATATCAGACTCGTCAGTGAAGACAACATTAGGTAACCTTTAACAAGCACACAATTGCACCTGTTTAAATCGAACACACACCATATGCCCAGGCAAACGATTAATGCCAGGCGAAGCTCCGGCAAGCTCTTCTTCTCACCATTCACTGTGTGGCGAGAAAACCCAAAACACCACGCCTCGTGCCGGAACCCAAAACCTTTCCGCCGTCTCCGGCCGCAGCACTCCAGTAAATTCACGCGCAATAAGCATGCGCACCAAGTAAGGGCCAATATTCTGACTGTGTTGTAACCACAACCGACAGACCACACAGGGAGCCCCGGTACCTCGACGCTGCAGACTTAAATAGCCGAACCCACGATGAACAACCGACTCGCGGCCGGCCAAAGTGAAATCGATGCCAAAGATGACACTACAAGACAGGGGTACTGGCGCCAGCCGCGCGACGTACCACACGGCTTCCCATATTCGACCATTAGTAACCAAGAAATACACAGCACACTTCTTCTCATCCTGCGACTTTAGTAACCAATGGCTGTTCAAAGTAAGTGTTGAATGCCTCTACCTTTCGTAGGCCGAGGTGATCACGAATCTTTTTCAGTAGCAGGAACTAAATTCCGGACTAACCTCCTTCGTTATATCAGAGAACTGAATAACATCTCAAGCATCTAAAATACAGTTTATTACCACTATAATGTACGCTTTGATCCTGTACACATCCATTATAACTAAGTACCCTTCTTTCCAACCAGACTTTCCTCATTTCCGAAAGCTCTACACTCTGGCTACACTTCCCTCCCTCAGAACACGCTATGTCAGGAAATATCATTTGTGCGTAACTATGAATACGTCTTGCACCTCCTACTACAACTTTTATTACGATAGGACAAGCCAAGCCAAGCCAAGCCAAGTACCTTTTATTGAACGCTGAACTACATTTCAAAGTGACACAGATACGTGACGCTATTTTTCAACATAGCCCCAAGTCTCTGTAAGCAATGGTGGGAACGTTCTACCAATCATTCAGTTCCTCAATGATGGAAATCTGTTTCTTGATCACGGAGACATTCGAGAAACGCTATGTGAACATCTTCATAGCTTGAAAGTCTGCGATAGCTGCGAACCATTTCTTCGATTGCCTGGACATTGTCGTCTGTGGTCAATGTCGATGGTCTTCCTTCCGGATCAGCACCATCCACTTCTGTGCGGCCTTGGTCAAATTATTGTCATCATTCCACTTTGCCTGGACACGGTATTCCATGTGGACCACATACCGTCAGCATTTCAAGGTGAATGTGTGTGCATTCTAGTCAATTTATCCATTTTCCTACGTACTTCACCTATGGAGTACATTTCCCGTACCCTGCCATTTCAAATGGTTCAAATGGCTCTAAGCACTATGGGACTTAACATCCGAGGTCATCAGTCCCCTAGACTTAGAACTACTCAAACGTAACTAACCTAAGGACATCACACACATCGATGCCGGAGCAGGATTCGAACCTGCGACCGTAGCAGCAGTGCGTACTGGACTGAAGCGCCTAGAACCACTCGGCCACATTGGCCGGCTCCTGTCATTTCATTCGGACATAGCAACCGTACTGTAGCAGAACTGTATCTGCAGCAAACCCATAAAATGTACTCTTCTGACAAAAAGCGAATCTTGCTGTGCAAAAGTTTTAGCGTGGGACACCATGTGTAACTTACCTTCTGAATCCGCCTCGTATTATTAGCAGCACTAGTAGAAGATGCAGAACCGCTAGTGTTAAACCTGTTGATTCTTATTCAGAACTTAAGTTCATACTGCCACGAAATACACTCAGTTCCCCTTTCGAACACTTAATTATTTTAACACCATTTTATTGCTATTTATCATACACTGAGATGACAAAAGTCATGGGATACGTCCCAATATCGCTTCAGACCTCCATTTGCCCGGCCTAATGTTGCAACTCGACGTGGCATGAACTCAACAAGTCGATGGAAGGAAGTCCCCTGCAGAAATCTTGAGCCGTGCTGTCTCTGTAGCCGTCCACATTTGCGAAAGTGCTGCCGGTGCAGGATCTTGGGCATGAAATGACTTCTCGATCATGTCCCATAAGTGTTTGATGGGATGCATTTCGGGCGGTCTGGGTGGCCAGATGATTCGCCCAATGTGTCCAGAATGTTCTTCAAACCAATCATGAACATAGCGCATTGTCATCCATAACAATTGCATCGTTGTTTGGGAACATGGAATCGATGCATGGCTGCAAATGGTCTCCAAGTAACGAAACATAATCATTCTCGTCAATGATCGGTTCATTTGGTCCAGGGGACCCAGTCAATTCCATGCAAATTCCATTATCGAGTCATCACCAGTTCGCACAGTGACTAGTTGACACGTTAGATCCATGACTTCGTGGGATCTGCGCCACATTCTAACTCTACTACCGGCTCTTACCAACTGAAATCGGGACTCATCGGGCCAGCCACCGGTTTTCCAGTCGTATAGCGTCCACCCTACATGGTCACGATACCAACACAGCACTATCGTGCTGTCAGCAGAGTCACTTGGATCAGTCGTCAGCTGCATAACCAACTAACGTCAAATTTTGCCGCATTGCCTTAACGGATAAGTTCGTCGTACGTCGCAGATTGATTTCTGCAGCTATTTCAGACTGTGTTATTTGTCTGTTACCACTCACAACTCTGTGCAAATACTGCTGCTCTCGGTCGTTAAGTGAATGCCATCGGCCACTCTGCTGTCCGTGGTGAGAGGTAATGCTTGAAATTTGGTATTTTCGGCACACCATTGACACTGTGCATCTCGGAATACTGAATTCCCTAACGATTTCCGAAATGGAATGTCCAATGCGTCTAGCTTATATATATATATATATATATATATATATATATATATATATATATATATATCACTCAGCTTAATTGAGTGGCCCAGAAATTGGGCTGGTCTCAATGTCGGGCTACGTTTTTCGTCATAGCGTGCCGGCTCACACCTGCCATAAATTCAGTTTTTAAGCTGAAATAAAACATAACGAAACAGTGCAGGCACGTATTGCGGTGACATTTAAAATATTGAGTCACTCACGTTGATTTATAACTTGAACAAGTAGTTTATTTTTCTTCAATATATTCACTAACCACCCTACTTTCGTAAGGGCGGCCGCTAACAACTGATGTTACATCACTTCACTATAAAATTCAAACGTCGCGATCACGCCAGTCGACAGTCTGTTCACAATTCACAAAATACAGTCTTGTCCGCTGTCCTAACCCACTACATTGCTCTCCATTTGATCGCTTTCGAACGTCGCTACATACATACTTCTCCCCGAACATGGTTACCAACCCACTACCACCCCAGATGAGCAGCACGTCCGGCTCTTAGCGTCGCTCAACACCAACCGCCCTCAAAGATGGCCGCCCTATCCACCCTCGAAACGACTGCGTGACTCAAAACAATGTTTGACAAAAATTACGAATATTCTGAAACTAAGCACAAAAACATATATGATATATTGAAAAATATGGAAATTTTCCAGGCAATAACAATTTAAAAAATGTCTCCAAGCACTATGAGACTTAACAGCTGAGGTCTGATCAGAATGAATGTGAACAAATCAATAAGCCGGCACGGTAGCTCAGCCTGTTCGGTCAGAGGGTTAGTTGCCCTCTGTAATTTAAAAAAAAAACTGAGTTAATGGATCAACGCCGAACTGAAACGGGTGTCTTGCGACGTCCGCCCCGAGCAGATACAAAGAACGAAGACGAACAAAATGAGATTTAAAAAAAAAAAAAAAAAAAAGCTGTTCTAGGCGCTTCAGTGTGGAACAGCGCGACCGCTACGGTCCCAGGTTCGAATCCTGCCTAGGGCATGGATGTAAGTTAGGTTTAAGTAGTTCTAAGTTCTAGGGGACTTGATGACCTCACATGTCAAGTCCCATAGTGCTCAGAGCCATTTGAACCATTTATCACAGGGAAAAGGCTCATAATTTTCAGGTCAGGGTAATTAAGTTTTAAAGCGTTTCACATTTTATTGCAATACCCTAACGACATCCTGGGTGATAGCAACTCGGAACGTTACTGAAAAAAGTTCACTTACGGCACCTACTAAGCAAAAATCACAAACAACAGACGGCTTTTATAAATTACATGACATACCGTATTGGATGGCCCTCACGTTATCAGTGGAACTAGCTTCATTGATGTATACTGGACGATCGATTTCTGTACGATGGTTTCCCATTGCCTTTATGACTTTCCCCGCCTTCTCACTGATTAAGGAAGCCACAATTTAGAAGAATAAATGTAATTTTCTTGAGAAATCTCGACGTCCCAATACGTTTTTCCACTTAAATAGAGATCACATGGTAAGAGGTTCTGGCCAGTCTGAACACTTTTAACGATATGTCGCACCAAAAACTTTTTCCTCGTGGTAAATTTCTGAGATATATTTCCCTCGTAACTGATTCATTTACGAATCATTCTTACTTATTTCTCCTCTTAAAATTGAACAATAATACAAAATAAAGTTGGTCAGTTATACACATACTTTTCTACTCATTTTTCACGTCAAATTCCATATTTTACAATCAAAAATTTGCCTTATAGACATACTAAGTAGCCTTCACATTCTGAATTAACATGCTCTCTCCTCTGATTGTTCGATCGTACGCAATCTGTTGGCTAACTAGTTGACTACCAGCTTCTATATCTCTCCGCCAGATGACATACGCGTGCCAAGTCTAAATGGCGCTCTTCGTGCCGGCAGTCTGTGTCAGGGTGAATCTGTGTGCAATCTAGTCAGTTTACCCATTGTTCCGCGTACTTCACCTGTGGAGTGCATTTCCGGTTACTCTGTCATTTCATTCGCACATATTTTTTTTTCTTTTAAGTGTTAAGAGTTGATGTGTTACATCTTCGTCGATTGATGGACTTCGCCGCCTAATTTGCCACCTACGGCAGTGCCTCGAGATGATAGATGGTGAGCAATGCGTGCCTGATGTGTTACTATATCTACAGCCGTACAATACCAAGAGGGTGGATTGGTCCTGCATACGAGAAACAATGAAGTCACTTCTTACTAAGTTCAAGGAACATTTATACATCGCCACAAGGAACTTCATTCAGAGGCCCACAAATAATAATTGATGTAAAATTAATCTTATTTATTTTCTCCATAGTAGCTACTGTTGGAGCCATGGCTGATTTACATTCGTAATTTACAGAGGAGAAAACAGCAATGTTCAGTTACAAACATGACTTGTGAATGAAGCGTAAGTCTTCAACGATGCCCATGTCATAACAGAAGTAGTAAGTTTCTGGAATTGTTTATTGTCTACTTCGTCATCCGACTAAATTATATTTATTTAATAGCGGCTGTGAGAAATATCATGTAAAAGGAATAACCAAATTATGTCAAGCATCTGAAGATGGGTCTTCAGTTAGTTATTTTTTCGTGCAGACTAAAATAAATTTGTGTAACAGGACTGGTTGGTGCTTCCATGTAAATAAAATAATAATGTAATTTTGAGCACCTGATAATGAGTCTTCTTGTGTCAAAATCCATCGTGCATTAAATGGAAAACAAGTCTGTGACTCATGTCCTCTCCATTAATTATTCTTCCAAGTAGGCTACGCGCTCTGAGATGCGCAGGAAAATGTTTTAATGTCTTTATTTGAATAAAAGTGGAAATTAATTACGTATTTCTTGGTTAGGTGTCTTGGGTTCCCTATTAGCCACTGTTTCTTAGTGTGAATTGTAGCCGGCCGTATGGCCGTGCGGTTCTGGGCGCTACAGTCTGGAACCGCGAGACCGCTACGGTCGCAGGTTCGAATCCTGCCTCAGGCATGGATGTGTGTGATGTACTTAGGTTAGTTAGGTTTAATTAGTTCTAAGTTCTAGGAGACTGATGACCTCAGCAGTTGAGTCCCATACTGCTCAGAACCATTTGAACCATTTTTTTGTGAACTGTATGCAACTACTTAAATTTGATCATCAACGGTCAACCTTCTGTCATCTGATACACCATCATTGACAAAAGCTTCTCACTGAACAGGAGAACTTCTATCCAATTGTCTGTTAGTGTAGAGCTAAGAATAAGTAATAGTACAGTATTGAGTATTTTACTGTATTGTACGGTAACGGCGTTGTTGCATTCGTCCTTGTTTATAAGTTTCCGTTATCCGTTCATGTCAATTTCGTATTGATCCACTACAATGAAAACTCAACGGTGATGAAGCGGCAAAGGGGCATATAACTATGTTGTCAACAGCAACAACGCCGAATCAATGGAAACATTTTTCTTTGCAACCATGGAGCACATTCTGCTTTACATGCGGTTACGCTAGTACACACATTAAAAAAAGGTTCTGCATCAACCCGGTTCCCAAAACTCCTGAACATCGATGTTGACTGTGGATATTCTATCACAGAAATAGTTCCTCTGACTGTTCAGAGACGTCACTAAATCCGCCCAAAGATGTAAACATGCATAAGCAGCGGTAGACGGATGGGGTCCGATGTGGTACTGGTGTGTACACGAGGAAGGAGGTGCACGGCTCGTGTTGTCTGTAGTTCAACCATGCCTAGGTGGGTCAATACTGCGGTTAGATCGCGTGCGCATTGTTACTTTGTGCCAGGAAGGGCTCTCAACATGGGAAGTGTCCAGGCGTCTCGGAGTGAACCAAAGCGACGTAGTTTGGACATGGAGGAAATACAGAGAGACAGGAACTGTCGATGACATGCCTCGCTCAGGCCGCCCAAGGGCTACTTCTGCAGTGGATGACCGCTAACTACGGATTATGGCTCGGAGGAACCTCACAGTAACGTCACCATGTTGGATAATGCTTTTTGTGCAGCCACAGTACGTCGTGTTACGACTCAAAGCTGCATGATGCGCAACATCACTCCCGACGTCCATGGCGAGGTCCATCTTTGCATGCACGACACCATGCAAGGCGGTACTGATGGGCCCAAAGATATGCCGAATTGACCGCTCAGGATTGGCATCACGTTCTCTTCACCGATTACACCGATGAGTGTCGCACATGCCTTCAACCAGACAATTGTCGGAGACGTGTTTGGATGCAACCCGGTCTGGCTGAACGCCTTAGACACACTGTCCAGCGGGTGCAGCAAGGTGGAGGTTCACTGCTGTTTTGGGGTGGCATTATGTGGGGCCGGCGTACAAGGCTGGTGGTCATGGAAGGCGCTGTAACGGCTGTACGATACGTGAATGCCATCCTCCGACCGATAGTGTAACCATATCGGCAGCATATTGGCGAGGCATTCGCCTTCATGGACGACAATTCGCACCCCTATCGGGCACATATTGTGAATGACTTCTTTCACGATAACGACATCGCTCTACTAGAGTGGCCAGCATGTTCTCCAGGCATGAATCTTATGTAACATGCCTCGGATAGATTGAAAAGGGCTGTTTATGGACGACTTGACCCACCAACCACTCTGAGGGATCTACGTCGAATCGCCGTTGAGGAGTGGGACAACCTGGACCAACAGTCCGTTGTTGAACTTGTGGGTAGTATGCCACAACGAATACAGGTATGCATCAATGCAAATGGACGTGCTACTGGGTATTAGAGGTACTGGTGTGTACAGCAATCTGGACTACCATCTCTGAAAGTCTCGTTGTTTGTTGGTACAACATGCAATGTGTGGTTTTCATGAGCGGTACAAAGGGTGGATATGATGATTATATTGATCCTTATTCCAATTTTCTGTACAGGTTCCGGAACTCTCAGAACCGAGGTGATACAAAACTTTTTTGATGTATGTATTTAAATCGTCTTAGCGCAACATAGCCATAAAGGAGCGAATTACTCTGTAGCGAGTCGCTGTTGTGAAGACGCATCAGTCGTCTCTCTTCAACCTCTAACAAGCTGTCGGCAGACCTCTGACTCGCTCTGTAAAGCAGAGCAGTTGCCACAGTCGAAACCCTGTGATAGACGTTGTTGTTGTTGTGGTCTTCAGTCCAGAGACTGGTTTGATACAGCTCTCCATGCTACTCTATCCTGTGCAAGCTTCTTCATCTCCCAGTACCTACTGCAGCCTACATCCTTCTGAATCTGCTTGGTGTATTCATCCCTTGGTCTCCCTCTACGATTTTTACCCTCCACGCTGCCCTCCAATACTAAATTTGTATCCCTTGATACCTCGGATCATGTCCTACCAACCGATCCCTTCTTCTTGTCAAGTTGTGCCACACACTTCTCTTCTCCCCAATCCTATTCAACATCTCCTCATTAGTTATGTGATCTACCCATCTAATCTTCAGCATTCTTCTGTAGCACCACATTGCGGAAGCTTCAATACTTTTCTTGTCCAAACTATTTATCGTCCATGTTTCACTTCCATACATGGCTACACTCCATACAAATACTTTCAGAAACGACTTCCTGACATTTAAACCTATACTCGATGTTAACAAATTTTTCTTCTTCAGAAACGCTTTTCTTGCCATTGCCAATCTACATTTTATATCCTCTCTACTTCGACTATCATCAGTTATTTTGCTCCCCAAATAGCAAAACTCCTTTACTACTTTAAGTGTCTCATTTCCTAATCTAATACCCTCACCCGACTTGATTCGAATACGTTCCATTATCCTCGTTTTGCTTTTGTTGATGTTCATCTTATATCCTCCTTTCAAGATACTATCCATTCCATTCAACTGCTCTTCCAAGTCCTTTGCTGTCTCTGCCAGAATTACAATGTCATCGGCGAACCTCAAAGTTTTTATTTCTTCTCCATGGATTTTAATACCTACTCCGAATTTTTCTTCTGTTTCCTTCACTGCTTGCTCAATATACAGATTGAATAACATTGGGGAGAGGCTACAACCCTGTCTCACTCCCTTCCCAACCACTGCTTCTCTTTCATGCCCATCAACTCTTATAACTGCCATTTGGTTTTTATACAAATTGTAAATAGCCTTTCGCTCCCTATATTTTACCCCTGCCACCTTCAGAATTTGAAAGAGACTATTCCAGTCAACATTGTCAAAAGCTTTCTCTAAGTCTACAAATGCTAGAAACGTAGGTTAGCCTTTCCTTAATCTAGCTTCTAAGATAAGTCGTAGGGGGTCAGTATTGCCTCACGTGTTCCAATATTTCTACGAAATCCAAACTGATCTTCCCCTAGGTCGGCTTCTACTAGTTTTTCCATTCGTCTGTAAAGAATTCGCGTTAGTATTTTGCAGCCGTGACTTATTAAACTGATACTTCGGTAATTTTCACATCTGTCAACACCTGCTTCCTTTGGGATTGGAATTATTATACTCTTCTTGAAGTCTGAGGGTATTTCGCCTGTCTCATACATCTTGCTCACCAGATGGTAGAGTTTTGTCAGGACTGGCACTCCCAAGGCCGTCAGTAGTTCCAATGGAATGTTGTCTACTCCCGGGGCCTTGTTTCGACTCAGGTCTTTCAATGCTCTGTCAAACTCTTCATGCAGTATCCTATCTTCCATTTCATCTTCATCTACATCCTCTTCAATTTCCATAATATTGTCCTCAAGTACATTGCCCTTGTATAGACCCTCTATATACTCCTTCCACCTTTCTGCTTTTCCTTCTTTGCTTAGAACTGGGTCTCCATCTGAGCTCTTAATATTCATACCAGTGGTTCTCTTTTCTCCAAAGGTCTCTTTAATTTTTCTGTAGGCAGTATCTACACTCCTGGAAATGGAAAAAAGAACACTTTGACACCGGTGTGTCAGACCCACCATACTTGCTCCGGACACTGCGAGAGGGCTGTACAAGCAATGATCACACGCACGGCACAGCGGACACACCAGGAACCGCGGTGTTGGCCGTCGAATGGCGCTAGCTGCGCAGCATTTGTGCACCGCCGCCGTCAGTGTCAGCCAGTTTGCCGTGGCATACGGAGCTCCATCGCAGTCTTTAACACTGGTGGCATGCCGCGACAGCGTGGACGTGAACCGTATGTGCAGTTGACGGACTTTGAGCGAGGGCGTATAGTGGGCATGCGGGAGGCTGGGTGGACGTACCGCCGAATTGCTCAACACGTGGGGCGTGAGGTCTCCACAGTACATCGATGTTGTCGCCAGTGGTCGGCGGAAGGTGCACGTGCCCGTCGACCTGGGACCGGACCGCAGCGACGCACGGATGCACGCCAAGACCGTAGGATCCTACGCAGTGCCGTAGGGGACCGCACCGCCACTTCCCAGCAAATTAGGGACACTGTTGCTCCTGGGGTATCGGCGCGGACCATTCGCAACCGTCTCCATGAAGCTGGGCTACGGTCCCGCACACCGTTAGGCCGTCTTCCGCTCACGCCCCAACATCGTGCAGCCCGCCTCCAGTGGTGTCGCGACAGGCGTGAATGGAGGGACGAATGGAGACGTGTCGTCTTCAGCGATGAGAGTCGCTTCTGCCTTGGTGCCAATGATGGTCGAATGCGTGTTTGGCGCCGTGCAGGTGAGCGCCACAATCAGGACTGCATACGACCGAGGCACACAGGGCCAACACCCGGCATCATGGTGTGGGGAGCGATCTCCTACACTGGCCGTACACCACTGGTGATCGTCGAGGGGACACTGAATAGTGCACGGTACATCCAAACCGTCATCGAACCCATCGTTCTACCATTCCTAGACCGGCAAGGGAACTTGCTGTTCCAACAGGACAATGCACGTCCGCATGTATCCCGTGCCACCCAACGTGCTCTAGAAGGTGTAAGTCAACTACCCTGGCCAGCAAGATGTCCGGATCTGTCCCCCATTGAGCATGTTTGGGACTGGATGAAGCGTCGTCTCACGCGGTCTGCACGTCCAGCACGAACGCTGGTCCAACTGAGGCGCCAGGTGGAAATGGCATGGCAAGCCGTTCCACAGGACTACATCCAGCATCTCTACGATCGTCTCCATGGGAGAATAGCAGCCTGCATTGCTGCGAAAGGTGGATATACACTGTACTAGTGCCGACATTGTGCATGCTCTGTTGCCTGTGTCTATGTGCCTGTGGTTCTGTCAGTGTGATCATGTGATGTATCTGACCCCAGGAATGTGTCAATAAAGTTTCCCCTTCCTGGGACAATGAATTCACGGTGTTCTTATTTCAGTTTCCAGGAGTGTATCTTACCCCTAGTGAGATAAGCCTCTACATTCTTACATTTATCCTCTAGCCATCCCTGCTTAGCCATTTTGCACTTCCTGTCAATCTCATTTTTGAGACGTTTGTATTCCTTTTTGCCTGCTTCATTTGCTGCATTTTTATATTTTCTCCTTTCATCAATTAAATTTAATATTTCTTCTGTTTCCCAAGGATTTCTACTAGCCCTCGTCGTTTTACCTACTTGTTCCTCTGCTGCTTTCACTACTTCATCCCTCAAAGCTACCCATTCTTCTTCTACTGTATTTCTTTCCCCCATTCCTGCCATGTGTTCCCTTACGCTTTCCCTGAAACTCTGTACAATTTCTGGTTTAGTCAGTTTATCCAGATCCCATCTCCTTAACTTCCTACCTTTTTGCAGTTTCTTCAGTTTTAATCTACAGTTCATAACCAATAGATTGTGGTCAGAGTCCACATCTGCCCCTGGAAATGTCTTACAGTTTAAAACCTGGTTCCTAAATCTCTGTCTTACCATTATATAATCTATCTGAAATCTGTCAGTATCTCCAGGCTTCTTCCATGTATACAATCTTCTTTTATGATTCTTGAACCAAGTGTTAGCTATGATCAAGTTGTGCTCTGTGCAAAATTCTACCAGGCGGCTTCCTCTGTCATTTCTTACCCCCAATCCATATTCATCTACTACGTTTCCTACTCTCCCTTTTTCTACTACTGAATTCCAGTCACCCATGACTATTAAATTTTCTTGTCCCTTCACTATCTGAATAATTTCGTTTATTTCGTCATACATTTCTTCAATTTCTTCGTCACCTGCAGAGCTAGTTGGCATATAAACTTGTACTACTGTAGGCGTGGTCTTCGTGTCTATCGTGGCCACAATAATGCGTTCACTATGCTGTTTGTAGTAGCTTACCCGCATTCCTATTTTTTTATTCATTATTAAACCTACTCCTGCATTACCCCTATTTGACTTTGTATTTATAACCCTGTATTCGCCTGACCAAAAGTGTTGCCACCGAACTTCACTGATTCCCACTAGATCTAACTTTAACCTATCCATTTCCCTTTTTAAATTTTCTAACCTACCTGCCCGATTAAGGGATCTGACATTCCACGCTCCGATTCGTAGAACGCCAGTTATCTTTCTCCTGACAACGACGTCCTCCTGAGTAGTACCCGCCCGGAGATCCGAATGGGGGACTATTTTACCTCCGGAATATTTTACCCAAGAGGACGCCATCATCATTAACCATACAGTAAAGCTGCATGCCCTCGTGAAAAATTACGGGTGTAGTTTTCCCTTGCTTTCAACCGTTCGCAGTACCAGCATAGCAAGGCTGTTTTGGTTAGTGTTACAAGGCCATATCAGTCAATCATCCAGACTGTTGCCCCTGCAACTACTGAAAAGGCTGCTGCCCCTCTTCCAGGAACCACACGTTTGTCTGGCCTCTCAACAGATACCCCTCCGTTGTGGTTGCACCTACGGTACGGCTATCTGTATCGCTGAGGCTCGCAAGCCTCCCCACCAACGGCAAGGTCCATGGCTCATTGGGGGAGGGGGTGATAGACGTATGGGAAATAAATGATTCTGTGACTCATCGGGTTGGTCGTACCATCAGTGGCTGAACTTTGGACCCTTGTTGATTAACGAATCTGTATTACGTCCGAGGCCTACCGAAATTATCTACACTCACTCTTGTGAAAGCGATGATAATGAGAGATCTTCTCAGGCGTGTGTACCATAACTAATCATATTTGAGTGAAACGAGCATCAACGTCAGTAATGATTTGTTACATACACGGTCTGATCAAAAGCTTCTGTTGTCCCCTCTGTAATGCGGAATTGACCAATAGATGTGATAACCGCCTGTATGAAAGGAGGCCGCCAGGAGCGCTGTGTTGTAAGTAGAAGAAGTTGGGTCGGTGATGAGAGCTCAGTGACTTCGAACTTGGACTAGTCATCGGATGTCACCTGAGTAACAAATTCATCAGGAGCATTTCAATCCTTGTAAAGGTGCCCTAGTTGACTGTCTGTGGTGTGACTGTGAAGTGGAAACGCGATGGTACAGCTACAGCAGAACCAAGACCAGACGGACCTCGTGTACCGACGGGTAGGGACCGTCGAGCACTGTGGAAGGTGGCTGTTAAGAATATCATGAAGTCAGCAGGAGGCTTCACTCGTGAGTTCCAGAATGCTACCAGCAGTCCAGCCAGCACAATGACTGTGCACAGGGAGTTATAAAGAGTGGGATATAAAGGTAGGGCTACTCTTAATAAGCCACACACCTTTGTGAATGCTAAGCGACGCTTGAGGTGGCGTAAACTGCGACGCTACTTAACACTGAATGACTGGAAACGAGCGATGTGAAGTGACGAATTACAACTGGCAACTCGACAGAATGGTCTGAGTTTGGCAAGTGCACCAAGAACGTTAAATGCCAAAAGTGAAGTACGGAGGAAGTGGTGATACGGTGGGTAACTGGAAATGAGTGATTTCGAGTAATGAATCATGCGGAACCCTGTGGAAATACTATGGAAGGGTTTGTGCTTGGCGTATGCCTGGAGAACGTCATCTGCCACCGTGGCTAGTTCCAACAGTGAAATATGGAGGAGGCTGGGTGCCGGGGCACGTGGGTATTAGGGGAAACGAACTGGCGGATGTGGCTGCCAAAGATGCATGTTCCCTCCCTCACATTGTTGAATGTGCCGTCCCCCTCCATGCTGTTACCTCCCTTTTGCATTTTCGTGTTATGTGTCAATGGGAAGAGGAGTGGCTGGCAGTCGGTGAAAATAAGCTGCGTCTGGTCAAGGCCACCACGCGGCCATGGCGTACGTCCTACCAGTCATGCAGGCGGGATGAGGTTCTCCTCACTCGCCTCCGCATCGGGCACAGTCCCTTAACGCACGGTTTTTTACTCCGGCGGGAGGACCCCCCAATCTGCAGTGCTTGTGGCGTCCGCCACATTTTACTTGATTGTCCTTTATTCTCTGACCAGAGGGCGGTGGTGTCCTTGCCACCGGATTTGCCCTCTATTTTGCACGACGACGCAACGACTGTGGTTAAGGTCTTACGGTTTTGTGTCCTATCCAATTTGTTGCCTCGGATTTTAGGGAGAGGATTTTAATGTGCTGCTGGGTGACTGGCTCACCCAGGCTTTAGGTAAGAGGTCCGCCAGTCACGATTACCTACTTGTTTCACTTCGATTTCTGTTCTCTTTTCCTTGTGTTTCCTTTCCTCTTTTAGTGCGTTTCTTCTCCTCTTGTTTTGCCTCTGTATGTGAGGATTTGGAACTGCGTCAGGTATGTGTCTTTTAGCCGTTCTCCTTGTTCGGTGTCCGTCTTCGTCCCTTCACTGCATGTGTTCCTGTTTCTATGCGTTTGGGCGCTGATGACCACGCAGTTTAGCGCCCGAAAACCTCAAACCACACACACACACACACAGGAGGCGGAGGTTGTCGTGGTGGTGGTGTCAGTGTTTTCCACATATTCCTTTCCTCTCCGATTCTGCGCAGAACCTCCTCATTCCTTGTTGAGCTTATGAAAACGCTAAACGCAGAAGGATATAAACGTATTTAACAGCACTGTATACTGAGCACAGTATATTTATGAGTCGCAGACGATAACGTGTGTATCGACATGACAGTGCACCCTGTCACAAAGCAACATCTGTGAGGCGATGGTTTGTGAACACTAACATTCCTGAAATAGCTCTGGCCTCCACAGAGTCCCCACCTGAGCCAAATTAAATAACATGAGGGTGAGTTAGACACTCTATTTCGTTCCAGACCCCAGCATCCAACATCAGTACCTACACAAGTTTCGGCTCTTGAGGAAGAATGGGCTACAGTTCCTCCACACGCATTCAGACGCCATATTGAAAGTGTGTCCAGCAGAGAGGAGGCCGTTGTAAAGGCGAATATTGGCTCCGTGTACGTTCAGACACACGTCAATCTTTGGTAGTGATACAATATACATTGTACTGTCCAGCTTCACATCTTTAGCTGCATAAAACCCTCCATTATTTAGCTTTGAGGGCACAAGCAAAGAAATCCGAGAAAAACATTAGCTCCTGAATCCGGTAAACAAGGCTAACTCTGAGTAAATTGATAATAAATCTGCTTCCCACTTTCCAAACAGAAAAGTAAGCGACAGAGAGCCGTCTATTATATGAGGCGCTACCAATTTCTGTTGATGAGAACTATAATCGGTGCACGGTATATCTCCCCAGACCTGATCCACCTCCACCTTTAAATTACAAGCATTGTCACTGCGTCACTTTTACAAGCATTTAGAATCCATCACCAATTCTACTCCATATACAGCCAATGATACTCGTGAAACAATTGCCAGGAAATCCTTAAATGTGCTAGAATTAGGGAGAATTAAGGGCCTAAAGTGTTAGAACACCTCTAAACAAATATTCGTCCCAAATCTTTATTCATTATTTTACAAAGAGATGGCTTGAAAGGCTCCGTAGATCCTCCATCCGAAACAGAGAGATGAAGAACGGCTTTCTAATGTACTGGTCGTAGCGTTCCTGAAATGAATGGCTCCTGTGCTAACCTCTTCATCTCATAGTAACACTTGCAACCTACGTCTCAATTATTTGCTGGATGTATTCCAGTCTCTGTCTTCCTCTACAGTTTTTGCCCTCTGCAGCTCCCTCTAGTACCATGGAAGTCATTCCCTCGTGTCTTAACAGATGTCCTATCATCCTGTCCCTTCTCCTTATCAGTGTTCTCCACATCTTCCTTTCCTCTCCGATTCGGCGCAGAACCTCCTAATTCCTTACCTTAACAGTCCACCTAATTTTCAACATTTGTCTGCAGCACCATATCTCAAATGCTTCGACTCTCTTCTGTTCCGACTTTCCTACAGTCCATGTTTCACTGCCATACAATGCTGTATTCCAGACGTACATATATTAGTAGACTTCTCTTCGCCAGGAATGCCCTTTTTACCATTGCTCGTCTGCTTTTGATGTCCTCCTTGCTCCGCGATCATTGGTTATTTTATTGCCTAGGTAGCAGAAGTCCTTAACTTCATCTATTTCGTGACCATCAATCCTGATGTTAAGTCTCTCGCTGTTCTCATTTCTACTACTTGTCATTATTTTCGTCTTTCCTCGATTTACTTTCTATCCATACTCGGTACTCATTAGACTGTTCATTCCGTTCAGCAGATCATGTAATTCTTCTTCACTCAGGATAGCAATCTCATCAGCAAATCGTATCATTGATATCCTTTCACCTTGAATTTTAATTTCACTCCTAAACCTTTCTTTTATTTCCATCATTGCTTCCTCGATGTACAGATTGGACAGTAGAGGTGAAAGGCTACATCCTTGTCTTGTCCTATGTTGTTTATAATGATTGTTGGTTGGTTCAAATGGCTCTGAGTACTATGCGACTTAACTTCTGAGGTCATCAGTCGCCTAGAACTTAGAACTAATTAAATCTAACTAACCTAAAGACATCACACACATCCATGCCCGAGGCAGGATTCGAACCTGCGACCGTAGCGGTCACGCGGTTCCAGACTGAAGCGTCTTTAACCGCACGGCCACACCGGCCGGCTAATGATTGTTGGTTTTGGGCGCTCAGCAGCTGGATTATTTTCGGTCTTGCTAAAGTATTCCAAGATGAACGTAGTTAAAAAGTGTAAAATCTAGGATATTACATCTTTATATCCTGGATGAAAGCGCGTTCGTTCGCTGCGTCATTCACACATGTACGCTACATTCACCCTCTCAGTGCCGTTACAGTCAGGAATGAGTGAATGACGGAGATGGACTGAACGCAATTATTGCTGCAGCAAATGCTTATAATGGCAGTTGGAGAAATGAGAATACATCATTGATATCCGACACTCCTGAGAGCATTACTAAGAGCACTATAAAATTAAAACAACAAATTGCAAAAAAAATTATTTGCCACTATCAATTACACTGTCCACTCAGAGTAATGTGACCACCTGTCAAAAGCCTGTATAACTTCGTTCTGCAACGCTGGCCGTTGCGATACGTGCAGGAACGGAGTCAATGAGGTTGTGTAAGGTACCGACAGGGATGTAGAGCCACACCGATATCAGTGGCGCGGCCAGCTGCGCCAGGTCTCTCGGTTGAGTATATGTCGCGCGAGCAGCCTGATTGATGCGGACCTAAAAGTTCCCAATTGGGTTTAAATCCGGGAATTTAGTAGCCAGGGGAGTGCGGTAAATTCAATCTGGCGCTCTTCGAACCAAGCACGTACACTGCGAGCTGTGTGACAGTCGGCATTGTCCTGCTGGAAGGTGCCACAGTGCGAGCAAAAACAAGCTGCATGTAGAGGTGGACATGCTCCCTAAGAACAGGCGTGTGTTTGTGTTGATCCATTATGTCGTTCAGAATTACGAGATCGCCCAGGGAATGCCACGAAAACGCACCCTCCTCCGGCCTGGACCTATCCGACAATCACTGCCAGGTGTCTACTTTCAGACGTTTCACGCCGTACCCGCCGACGACCACCTGTGCGGTGGAGCATGACATGTGATTCATCCGAAAAGCCCATCTGTCGCTACGCACTAGACGTCCGTTTGCTGAAATGGCGTGTAAATTGCCGCCTTCGCCGCCGATGAATAACAGTCAGCATGGATGCATGAACTGGGCCCCTGCTGAGGAGGCCCATACGAAGCAAATTCACTGAGTGGTCGTTGAGGAGACGCTGTTGGTAGGCTCTTGGTTCATCTGAGTGGTCAGCTGTCAAACAACTGGACATCTGTTCCACTGTACACACCGCAGCAGTCATTCCCGTGGTGCAGCACCATTGCTTCGAAGTCGGTTTTGGATAGTGCCATTTTACCACACACAGTATACTTTAACCACGGCATCACGAGAACAGTTTACAAGCTTAGCCGTTTCGGTTCAAGTGGCTCTAAGCACTATGGGACTTAACATCTGAGGTCATAAATCCCCTAGACTTAGAACTACTTAAACCTAACTAAGCTAAGGACATCACACATATCCATGCCCGAGGCAGGATTCGAACCTGCGAACGTAGCAGCAGCGCGGTTCCGGACTGAAGCGCCTAGAACCGCGCGGCCACAGCGACCGGCTAGAAGTTTCGGAAACGCTTCCACCCTTAGCCCCGAAAGCCAACGCCCTTCGTTTGGACGTCAGATAAATCGCTCCGTTTCCACATCACGATAGTAACTGCCCTGTTTTCCTTGTCAGACAGAACCACTCTACATACCCTCCACCGTTAGAGCAGCTACCTGCCGTCTGTCAGTTGTTATTACACTTTCACGTCTAACATACGCAGTGGTCACATTAACGTGACTGGACCATGTTGTAAGTAGTGGTTCAAATGGCTCTGAGCACTATGGGACTCAACTGCTGTGGTCATAAGTCCCCTAGAACTTAGAACGACTTAAACCTAACTAACCTAAGGACATCACACACATCCATGCCCGAGGCAGGATTCGAACCTGCGACCGTAGCGGTCGTGCGGTTCCAGACTGTAGCGCCTTTAACCGCTCGGCCACTCCGGCCGGCGTTGTAAGTAGTCTGTTTATGTGTTTGTATGTTGCCAGCGTTTTGTAGCGCTCTGTATTAAATCTCTAACTGCGCTGTGTGGACTCTGTAAGAGAGTCCCTGGCTGGACTAGCAGTTGTAGGTGAACATCCAGCAGTGATGGAAGTTGGGTGTGAGTAGCCAGCAGTGATGGAGCTTAGAGGTTAATAATTAGCAGTGTTGGAGGTTTACAGTATTAGCGCGAGCGGACGCTCTGGACGTGTCCGACTTGGAGATTGAGTATTATTCATGATTATATAATTTTTGGAACTGGATGTCACGGACGATTAAATATATTTGTTTTGAACTGAATGTCATATTACTAAGGTAAAAATACATTGTTTGCTTTGCAACAAAATCTTTCCTTTGCTAACCACATGCCTATCAGTAGTCAGAGCCATCAGTAACTAGAATCTTTTATTTAGCTAGCAGTATTGGTGCTTGCGGCATTCCTGTAGTTCGGGTATTGAAGATTTTTGTGAAGTAAGTGACTTATTAAATGTATAGGCTATTATCAGGATTGCTTCTTATTCAGGTCCATTCTCTTGTATCAATTTTTTGAAGTCAGGTTATCATTTTTGAGCAGTCAGATTGCGTTGCGCTAGGATATTGTGGGCCAGTGTTGAAATGATAAAGAATAGTAAAGAGACAGTATGTTAATTTCACTCAGCAGTTTAAGTAAAAAATATTTTTATTTTATTTTATAAAGAAGTTTCACCGTTAATGTCTCGAAATAACAGTGCTGCTCACCTTAGAGCAGTTATCTATCGTGATTCTTTAGAAGCTGATAGTCGTCATAACAGATATGGTCACTTGGTTTTGCCACAACAGTTATTTCTGTTTCCAACTACCGTAGTCTAGCGATTCTCGAACGGTCGCCATTTCTTGAAAAACAATCCTGTTATTCCCGAAAGTTCTACTTTTGAGGGGAACGACTGTGATGTTGAAGACATGTTGTGGACATGACCTTTGGTAACTAATGGGTCAGATGTAGTCCACGATTCTAGACTCTCTGTATGAGCTGGATATGTGAATCTCCGGCATTCCCCCACACTACAGTAGCGTACACCGAGACTGGAGCAGCGACTTGTACCGGATGAGAACGAGTATCGCTAATGTTGACGTAGGGTACGTCTGCGGACAGAAGCGTTTGGGACGACCCCGATGCTCCACCACCTCTCCCCTCCCCCATGATGGAGCAGACTGCCCGGCATGTACTGAGCTAATGTGCAGTTCTGATCCATCGCCCTGAGACTCAACGAATGTAGATGGACTGTTGGGAGGCATTGTGCTCCTAATCATAGTCATGTTCGATCCCCGTTAGATCTCTTTTTAGGGAATAGTCCTATACAATGAGTAAGATTTACATGCTTTATCAAGTAAGTAAAGGAAGAAAAATATGTCGCTGTACATCATTCCTCTTCTCTGAATTATCTTGGTTAGCGGGAATGTAAGTGTTAAACAAATACTTTTGAAAAATGTGACAGTGTCAAACCTTAATTCCTTCTGTCAGATTTAGTAAATCTGTTTTGGTGCCTAGGAGAATGAAATACGTACAACCTTTGGTAAAAAACAGAAAGATTAGGGATTAACGTCACGTCAACGATCATTGGAGACGGAGCATAAGCTCAGATTGGCGAGGAGCCGGGAAAGAAAGAGGACGTTCTCTTTCAAAGGAACCATCCCGGCATTCTCGATTTAGAAAATCACGAAGACATAAATCTGGATGTCTGGATCATTCTCCCGAATCAGAGTGTAATGTCTTACCAATGAGCAGCATCATTAGGTCAGAGTGCTCTGCACTCGAATGCTGCACCGAAGGACTGCCCATGATCATATGCATTGACATCTAGCTTACTGTACATAATTATCCCGCAGATGGGCAGTATAGGATCTGATGATATATGGATATAGGGATACTCTATTAAGTTCAACTGTCCCATTTGGAAAGGCAGAAGGATTGTCATCTCTCCATTGCGACCGCTACCGAAAGAAAAACTGGAAGATAAGGATTTAACATCCCGTCGACGACGATGTCGGTAGGATTTTAGCACAAGCTGGAAATGACTTACTTGTCCGGTTCTCCGTTGTTGCCTCTTCTGCTCCCATTCGGCGATCTGCTGTTGGTGGCCCAAGACCAGACGGTCCAGCCTCACTGGGATCCTCTCGAGTCGCTGCTGCCGTTCAGTCAAGCCTCGATCTCAAAAATTATGTTACACATGTGATCGAGAGACGACACAATTGTATTTTCATCCACCTTATTAATTCGTTTGAAATATTATTAAGGATGAAATCTGTCGCATAGATCATCCATGACCGATGAATTTCAGTAATAGCTCAAAAGAGCGGATTTTTTTATTTTGTTCATTTAATTCCCCGACATTGGAGTGGAATGAGTGTGCAGTAGCAACAGCCATATTCTTGAGACTAATGTTATTAAAAAGTCATATAGCTGTATAAAATTGTTAAGGCTTTTACTGCCACTTGTTGACAAATTTCCTGTTGACTTCTGTCTCGTGTTCTTCAGCTGGCGTCTCTTTGGTAATTTTTCTGACGTTTCGCTAGCACGAGTGGCTGGCATTGTCGAAGCTTCACCCTCCATTGCTGGTGGTGGACTGGAGTCGAGCTCGTGACCGCAGATTATATGTACAGTCATGCTCAAAAGTATCCGAACGACCTGAATTGCATTTCGCCTGATTCGCGTACAACCCTCATAACTCAGGTGTCTAGCAGGTCCTCTAACCCCTCCTCGGTACAGTCGTTTGACTACTGAAAATGGTTCCAACAAATCACCACTAGAAAACACTGCTCTGTATCGCAATAACTCAAGATGTAAAGTAATACCAAGGCACTACAAATATCAGGGAACATCTTATCACAGATAAGACGGTTCTTCAGGCTTGTAAGCTCACATTTATTGAAATAAATGACATACATGAAATGTTACCACTCTCATTATTATGTCGGATAGGTAATTCACGTAGTAAGTTCGTCGTATTCATGATTTTCTCTTCAAAATAACATACCGTACTTATTATTTAACACAAAATGACATTAAAAATTTAAGTTATTCACGAGCAGCTAGTTGAGAATATGTATGAATTTCAAATGACACGACGAACCGTCTCGTTCTGCATATGGATTCAAACCCAGGTCATGCAGTCTAAGCAAAGACTTCGTGACTGACGGAAACTAACAGTCATTCCTGACTAGGCATACAGAGAGTGATATACCTCGATTTTAGACAGTATCAGTTAGCAAATATCAGCTTTAAATTACATAACGTAAACATTGTTGACGGACGCGAATTCCTACCCAGCATCAAT